>NC_057865.1:131408636-132088636 GCF_019393635.1 Dromiciops gliroides
AAAAGGATTTCTTCTCAGAGAAACCTGAGTGCAGGGGAAGAGAGATGAAGAAGAAAAACCTCCCACAATCTATCCTTTCTTGTCATGCATTAAGGCATAGAATGAGAGCACCAACTTGCTAAGTGGTTTTGAGCAGGGGAAAGCCGAAGAAAAGATACCAAGAGCAGACACAAGGCAATAATTGAACAAAGGGCAGGCTGGTAAGAGTTAGAGATAGTTGAGTGTAGATAAACTCAGAAACATAGCCAAGACTGGATTTGAGAGTACCAGCAGCAGCAGCAGTTGATGAGGAGAATCTAACTCACAGCTTTTTTTCCCCCTGCTTTCCCAGAACATAGTGCTGGGGAGATTCCCCCAAAATGTTTTAATCCCAATCCCTTAGGGATAAGAAAGAAAGGAAAATTTCAACCTAAGCTATGAAGTTATGGCATACTACAATTCTAAATGTTGCTTCTTTTTGGTGATGGTGATGGTGATGATGGTGGTGGTGGTGATAATTATAGCTGATTTATATAGCACTTACTATGTTCCAGGCACTACAGTGTTTGAAGATTATAATCTCATTTGATCCTCACAACAACCCTGTGGGGTAGGTGCTATTATTATCCCCATTTTACAGTTCAGTAAACTGAGGCAAAAGAGGTTAAGTGATTTGTCCAGGGTCACACAGCCAGTAATTAATTATTTGAGGCCAGATTTGAATTCAGGTCTTTTTTACTCCAGGTCTAGCATTCAATCCTCTGTGCCACCTATGCTTCCCTATTTGTGTTTTATATGCTCTGCCCCAGCTGCATTACTTCTTAACAATCAGAGAGCATATAAAGATTTTTGTACATATAGGTCCTTTTCCTTTTCGTTTGTTATCTCTTTTTGGATACAGAGCTAGTAGTGGTATTGCTAGGCCAAAGTATACATGGATTTTTAGTCATTTGGGGATAGTTCCAAATTGTTCTACAGAATGACTGAATTAGTTCACAATTCCACCAACAGTGCCTTAACATCCCATTCTCCCCCACATCCCTTCCAATATTTGTCATTTTCCTCTTTTGTTATATTAGCCAATCTAATAAGTATGATGTAGTATCCCAGAATTGTTTTCATTTGCATTTCTCCAATTAATAGTGAATTAGAGCATTTTTTATATGGCTATAGAAGTTTTACTTCATCTGGACACTTCATATCTTTTGA
The DNA here is from genome assembly GCF_019393635.1 of Dromiciops gliroides. Classification (NCBI taxonomy): domain Eukaryota; kingdom Metazoa; phylum Chordata; class Mammalia; order Microbiotheria; family Microbiotheriidae; genus Dromiciops; species Dromiciops gliroides. Next base: position 131,409,825 of record NC_057865.1, read on the forward strand.
TCATTTATCAACTGGGAAATAGCTCTTATTTTGATAAATTTGATTCAGTTCTCTATACATTTGAGAAATAAGGCCTTTATCAGAGAAAACTGCTTCAAAATTTTTTTTCACAGCTACTATTGCTATTTCCCTCCCCCACAATTATTCTGTTCTCTCTCCCCTTTGAACCTGTCCCTCCTCAAAAGTGTTTTGCTTCTGACTACCCTACATTCTGCCCTACCTTCTATCACCCACACCACCCCCTCTTATCCTCTTCCCCATTTACTTTCCTGCAGGGTGAGATACATTTCCATACCCAACTGATTGTGTATGTTATTCCCTATTTGAGCCAATTCTGATAAAAGTTTCACTCACTCCCCCTCCTTCCCCCATCTTCCCCTCCACTATATAAGCTTTTTCTTGCTTCTTTTTTTTTGTGAGATAATTTATCCCATTCCACGTTTCCCTTTCTATTTCTCCCAGTGCATTCCTCTCCCACTCCTTAAGTTTATTTTTTAGACATCATCCCTTCACATTCAACTCAAACCTGTGCTCTTTGTCTATATATATCCCTTCCAACCTGCCCCTAATAATAAGAACGTTCTTATGAGTTACAAGTATCATCTTCTCATGCAGGAATGTAAATAGTCCCATATTATTTCTTTTTCTGCTTATCTTTCTATGCTTCTTTTGAGGCTGGTATTTGAAAGTCAAATTTTCTATTCAGCTCTGGTCCTTTCATCAAGAATGCCTGAATCTTTTTTTTCATTGAATGCCCATTTTCCCCCATGAAGGATTATACACAGCTTTGCTGGGTAGATGATTCTTGGTTGTAATCCCATTTCCTTTGTCCTATGGAATATCATATTCCAAACCCTCCAATCCTTTAATGTAGAAGCTGCTAAATCTTGTGTGATCCTGACTGTGTTTCCATGGTACTTGAACCTTTTCTTTATAACTACTTGAAATATTTTCTCCTTGATTGGGAGCTTTGGAATTTACCTATATTATTCCTGGGAGTTTTCATTTTGGGTTCTCTTTCAGGAGGTGATTGATGGATTCTTTTAATTTCCATTTTTCCTTCTGGTTTTAGAATATCAGAGATACTTCTAGGGATCTATAAGTTTTCAGTTCTTACAAGGTGGGATGATCTAAGGAGAAGTGTGTTTACTACTCTCCTGGCCTGTGTTCTGGTCTGTGAGCAACCACAAGCCCTCTTTTCTGACTTAGAACTGTGAGGAGGGTGCCCTCTCCACTGTGGACACAAGTTTGTGATAATGCTCCTCCCCACCCTATGACTGCCACCCAGAACTGAATCTGAGTATGGACAAAGCAACAGAATGTTGCCTCAGTGTCATCAGAGAGACCTCTTTAACATCCTTCTGATCAGTTGTTTGACTTCCTTACTATCTGTTGGCTAAGAGCTCCAGAAGCTGCAGCTACTGCTGCTAATTCAGTGGCTCAAGACCTCCTCCTGGTTTGCTGGGGCCTGTCTGTGCTGGCACTGGCCATGCTGGACTGTGCTCCACTCTTACCCCAGTACAACACACCTTCCTTACTGACCTTCTAAGTTGTCATTGGCTAGAAAATTATTTCTCCTTGCCCTTCTGTGGGTTCTGCTGCTCCAGGAATTGTCATATGGCATTATTTAAAGGTATTTGGAGGGGTTTTGAAGAGAGCTCAGATATGTCACTTTCCTCTGCCATCTTGGCTCCCCTCCACCATTTTGGCTCCCCATTGATATTTGATAATATATTTAGAGATTGTTACATGTTCTGAGCAATGTAATATATTCAAAATAATGAAATAAAATGTCATTTTAATATTTTGTAATAAAAATAAATATTATGCTTATATTAGTTAATAGTCATCTATTTACATGGTTCCATTTAGATTTTGAGCAAAAATGTATTTATTTTTCATCACTGAATAAAAATTAACACCTAGGATTTTATGTAAAATCATGACAAAAGCCTTCACAATTCAAGAAAGACTTCTGCCTTCTCTTAAAAGGAGTATAACAGGAGTTCCTGGTGTGTTTCCTAAATGTGTCCACCATGTATACTAATTGGGTATTTGTAGGAGAGTGGTCCTTATGATCCAAGCAAGCTCACCCTTCTGTCTTAATGGAAGACCTAGACACGTCTCTCCTTCAAACTGGGCTAAGAGAAATAGGGCCAAGATACTCCCTTTAATTTTTCTGATAATATCCAGAATGTTCTATTGATGTGTAGAAGATGATTCTTTTATTCTGGAAAAGGAAATTCCCTACTGTTTCTCTGGGGAAAATTAGGGAAGGGAGAGAAGAGCAGTATTGTCTCTTTAGGATAAGAGAGGAAAGGCAAACTTCTTGTTTGTCCTTCATTATTGAAGAGGACCACAACATCCAGGTGATGTCATGAATTGCAGTGAATTGGATTAAAGTGAATGAGGGCTGTGCAAAGTCACCACCCTCACTCTCTCCTCCAGAGCCATCTGGGTCCAGTATCAAGATATATATCAGGATAAATGGAGCTGGCCCCAGATGCTCAAGGCAATTGGAGTTAAGTGACTTGCCCAAAGGTCACACAGCTATTAAGGTCTGAGGTGAGATTTTAACTCAGGTTCTCACAACTTTAGGGCCAGTGCTCTATCCACTGTGCTACTGCCCCAGCAAGGCAAACAGATAGTTATGGAAATTCTCCACAACTTCTCATTCATTCTAAAAGGAGTATCAGGATAGTTTCCTGATACTTGTAGTTGGTAGAGTCAATAAGTATGTTAGGAAGTTGACTCCTGAGTGTTTGATAAAATGTTTTGAGAATGTGGATCAAAAGTGCAGAGAACGGGGGCGGCTAGGTGACACAGTGGATAAAGCACCGGCCCTGGATTCAGGAGTACCTGAGTTCAAATCTGGCCTCAGACACTTGACACTTACTGGCTGTGTGACCCTGGGCAAGTCACTTAACCCCCACTGCCCCGCAAAAAAAAAAAAAAAAAAAGTGCAGAGAACAAGGGCAGCTAGGCGGTGCAGTGGATAGAGAACCAGCCCTGGAGTCAGGAGGACTTGAGTTCAAATCCGGCCTCAGACTATTGACACTAGTTGTGTGACCCTGGGCAAGTCACTTAACCCCAATTGCCTCACAAAAAAAGATGCAGAGAACAGAGTGGATTTAATGTTATTGTTTGAGTTTCTGACTTAATGCTGAGTAATTAATAGGATAAACTAAAAGAGGAGACCAGCTTTACTATGAGGAAACTAAGAGAATGTGAGCAAGTATATTTAAATTGAAGTGTGTCCAGGCACAGATCTCCAGGTAATTTGAGGGTGTACTTCAGGCCTTCAGGTATGGATCTCTGAGGATTCAACTTGGATACACAGGTAAAGTTCATTTAAGGAGCATAGGAAAAAGCATGTTATAGTAACCCCCCACCCCACACTGCCTATAGCTAGTCAGCAAGATTGAGTGTACACTGAGTTCTGTTGCTGATCTCTATGGATCCTAGGATTGGAGTGTAGTGATAAGGGAGAACTAACAGAAACAACCTAATAGGCACAAATCTGAGCTTCAAGTAGCCTTCACAGGGGAAAAGAGAGTGATGTGAGAGAAGAGGGATGATATTGATAGTGTCAAAGTGTGGGAGCTTGTTCATGTCAGCAGAGATTTCATCTATATGTGTTTGGTCAAGTCCAGCTACCCTTCTTGACTTCATCTTAATGACTAGTGGGGACTTATTACTCAATGCTCCTAGATACATGAGAGGCAGTGTTGGAAAGAGCTTAAGAGAGGAGGATCCTGGTCTTCTAACTTTCCAGCTAATTCACACTCCACCAACAGTGGATCAGCACCCCAGTTTGAGAGGAAGGAAGACTCTTGAAAGAAGCCAGCATGTAGAGGAGCTTGCAACTTGAAAATGTCCCTATTTCTGGGTTACTACACTATAGACTTTGAAGTATCTCTCCTTGAGTGAGATTGGGAAGTCTTTCTCTTGGTTGAGCTATCTTGCTCTTAGTAGAACAGTTCATTTGCTTTGTGTATTGCCTGGTATATACTCATCTGTATACCTTCTCTTATTTCTGTTTGCTAACACCCTGTATAAATGAGTTTATTTGCTATTGTGGTTTTTGTATGGCTGTCATTTTTGGGAAGGGATATATACAAACAATATCTAGTGAGGCAGACAGATTTAATTCCAGCCCAGTACTCTTTTTCTGAGGAGGGCACAGTGGCTAGGCCCTGGTACCAATTTCCTGTTTCCCTTCTTGGAAGGAATCAGTCTCAGTTAGAGAAGGATGAGTGGAGAAGACTCTAGAGGTATTCATGCTTCCCTGTGAACCACATTTAAACAGATCCATGTGGACATATATAACCTACATGGAACACACATACCCTTACATACACACACATACATGTGCATGCACATGCACGCACACACACACACACACCATACATTATCTTTCCTTCTATTTGTTGTTCACCTTCATCTGCTAATCCTCTAAAGCTAATCTGGTTTAGTTGAAAGCTGACTTACTTCTGTGGTGTTTTTTTTTCCTTAAAGTCTTTTTTTTATTGTTGTTGTTGTTTTGTGAAATAATATTGCCCATACTTTTCTCTCATTTTCCTTCACAAGGATTTGTAAATGAGCTCATATTCTAAACCAGTGTTGACCATGACATCCATTTCTTTTGACCAGGAATGGAAATCAAGTTTTTGATGACTAAGGTAGCTTCTGGCTTAGCAACTATTTTGTATCATTTAAACCTTACTAAGAAATAGTTATGGGGCAGCTAGGTGGTGCAGTGGATAGAGCACCTAGCCCTGGAGTGAGGAGTACCTGAATTCAAATCCGGCCTCAGACACTTAACACTTACTAGCTGTGTGACCTTGGGCAAGTCACTTAACCCCAATTGCCTCACTAAAAAAAAAAAAGAAATAGTTATAAAGTCAATTTATTAAAAGAACTGGAGGCTGTGATTGCTTAGCCACAGACAGAGAGAGGCTTTTAAAAAATAATGGGAAATGGGAAAGATAATGCAGCACAGGAGAAAAATAAATCTCCTCCTAAATTTTTTTAAAGGAAAAGCATAGAATATGCAAATGATAGACATGAATTTAATTTTTATTCTTGGCAAAATTCTAAGTTTATATTATTAAAGGAATAATTTGTTAGCATCTGGAAGAGGAAATGGTATTCACAAATAACCAACATGACTTCATCAAAAACAAGTCCCTCTAGATTAACCTCATTTCTTTTTTTGATAAGGTTACTAGAATGATGGATCTGGGTAATAAATGTAGATAAAATGTGCTTAGATTCAACAAAACAAATATTTAATTATTTAACAAAGTCCACCATGAAATTCTTGAGAATAAAATGGAGAAAAGTGGGCTAGACAATAATATAGTTATGTAATAGAGAAGAGGAGGGATTATTTCTTTTCCCCTCCTAGTCCCCCAGTATATCAAATCACAGAAAGTAATAGCCAGGTAACAGAAGCAACCATATATTAATATGCTAATGAAGTACAAAGACCTGTCTAAACCTTGTCATCCCTTTATGAAGTGAATAGGAGTTCTCTGATTGAATTGGAAGGGCAGCTGATCAGTGGCTGGGCCATGCTCCTAAAGATCTTTAAAAGTTGAAGCCTGATAAGCTCTAGAGAGAGTCTAAACAGTTCTAGAGTTTGAGGTATTTGAGACAGAAAAATTTTATGAAGTGTGACTTTGGTCAGGGTTGAAGGGGAGGAGAGAGAAAGGGATTTTCTTTCCTGTCTTCATTTTGGCCATGGCATGTAGCAACGAATTTACTCTCACCCAACAGAAAATACTGCATCATACAGAGAGAAATTAATCAGAGGATTAAGCAATTCAAGGAAGGTAGCATAGACAAAAACTGTAGACAGACACAGATAAAGAGAATTAACATTTAATATAGGAAGCAGCTTCAAGGACCATGACCTTTGGCATCCACGAAGAGAGCCAATCTTGAATTCATGGGAGAATTAACCTCAGCCATCAAGTGCTGAGCTGCTTAGGGTAGCAGGCCCATAAGTCCTAGATGAACAACTTTTGCAGCAGAGAAGCTGCGCCTGGGAGGAAGGTAGAAAAAGGAAGAACAATGAGAGGACTCCATAAGAAAAAGCACACTGAGGCCCTGGAGTCCTGGAAATATAAGTTGTTTCATCTACACAGGTTTCTAGCATGAGTCTCACTACTTGTATAATCTAGGTTTGCCCACACTCTTTCTATGAAGCAATGCATATTTATAGGAGAGTGTTCCCTAAGTTTATGAAGAAATGTGTTTTTGACAACATTTCTTATTGTGGTATTGCAGTAAATGCCTTGGTTTTGAGCTAATTGTGTCTGCCACCTAACTATTAAAGGGAAGTTCATTGATGGGGAATTGTGAGCCATAGTTTTAGGAGTCCTGGTCTCACAGAGTAACTTTTTGAACTTGAGAATAGCCACCCTACTGGGGGACCTAACCTAGGAGTGCCAAGTGGGAGAAGTATCTGCTAAAAGGAATGTTACAGCTAGATAGATTTGGAACCTGTTGAATTACTAACCCCAAAAATTAATGATTAAAGGTTCAATGAAAACATGGAAAGGGGTTTCTAGCTGAGTACCACAGGGATCAATGAAAAAAAGGCCAAGGTCTCCCACTGCATCCTGGACCATGACCAGTCATCCTGACCCATTTCTTGCCACTGGACCCTGATGACTCTGGAGGAGAGAGTGAGGTGGATGACTTTGCACAGCTCTGCCTCAGTTAAACCCAATTCACTTGTTGGTTAAGATATCACCTTCCTGACTGTCATTGGTCCTCTGCAAGAAAAAAAGGTAAACAACAAATAGGATTGGCCCCGAGCAGTTCATATTTATATCAATAACTTCAATAAGGGGATAATAAGAGGGGTATGGTAATATTCTTGTTATATTCTCTCCACTTAGACCATATCTAGAGTATTATGTTTAGTTATGGTTGTGATATTTTAGGAAGGATACTGATAAGCCTGACAGCACCCAGAGGGCAACCTATTATAAAGAGCCTTAAGATCATAACATATTAAAAACTGATTAAAGAGACTAGGGTTTTTAGCTTGGGAAAGAGAAGACTTAAGGCAAGGAGGGGGAAGGAGATAGCCTTACTCATATATTTGAAGGTTGTCAAGTGGAAGAGTGATTAAACTTGTTTCAAATGGACCCAAGAGGGCAAAATTAGGAGCAATAGATGGAAGTTTTGAATGTAGGTTGGATGTAAAAATACAAAAACAAAAACATTCCTAATGAAATTATTTATTAAGGACCTACTGTATGATAGGTTTTAGGGATACAAAGAAAAAATATACAGGAGTCCCTGATAAAGGAGCTTTCATTTTACTGGAGGGAAACAATGTATATGCAGATAAGGAAATATAAATATATAAGCAAGGTAAATGCAAGTGAATGGGCATATGAGGGGACAGCACAAGACTGAATGCCACCCTTTGGTTTTGACTCCCCTCAAACTGGAAATATATGTGGGATTCCTAGGAAGTTAACTCTCTTCTCACTGGACCAACACATAACACATAGCTCACTTTAATAATGGAGTGAAGAATTCAGGTCATGACTTTTGGACCCTGTTCCACCCAGAATCTGGGCTATCCTTTTCTATCTCCAAGAAGAAAGTTGCTAAAGAAATTACCCTTCTCTCTCCTCTTGCTTTTTAACCAGAGAAGTGGAGGGCTTTCTGGATGGCATCACAACCTTAGGGGTCATCTCATGAATAATCCCCAACTCATAATTAGTATGGATATATAGTTAAGTATAGATAGCTGCCCTTATACAAACTCTTATACTTGGAGTCACTCATGAGATAAATCCCCTAAGGTTGTGATGCTGTCTTGAAAGCTCTCCCCTTTTCTAGTTAAAATGCATTTTTAGGATCATGCTGCCAGGAAATTCCCCTAGTCTCTAATGAGTAAACCAGAGTCCAATTCGTACTTATTTAAGCTATCCAAAACTGGAATGGGCTGCCTCAGAATATAATTAGTTTCCTTTCAAAAAAGGTATCCCCCAAAAGGCTGGATAGCTGTGTGGTGATGAGGGGATTCCTGTTAAGGTAGTTAGTACTAGATGACTTCTGAGGCCCCTTCCAACTCTGAAATTCTGTGCTTCTCTAAAGGACATATTTTTGATTATTTCTTAATTTTTTAGAGTCAACCATTTATCTAAAGAGACTAGGTTGTCATTTTGGAAAGCAACATGGTATTATACAATTAATGGGACTAAAATGTCCATAGCCGTTAATAGATATTCCATTATTAGGCTTCTACTCCAAGGAAATCACTAATAAGAACAAAGTCTCTATATACACCAAAACATTTAAAGTAGCATTTTTGGGACAGAAGTAATTGAAAACAGTAAGGGCTTATTGATTGGAGCGAAATAAATTGTGGTACATGAATGTAATGGAATAGTACTGTGATGTAAGAAATGTCAGATATAATGAATACAGAGAAACATTGAATGATCCACATGAATTGATAGAGTGAAGTAAGCAGAGCCAAGAAGCAATATATTCAATTATTACAACAATGTAAACAGAACTAATTTAAAAATCAAAAATGAATGTTGTAAAATTACAAAGGACAATCATAGCTTGAAAAAAGAGATATGAAAAGATATCCCTATTCTACCCCATTCCTTTGAAGAGGTTAGTGGCCCATATATATTGTACACTGCACATATTTTCAGACTTTTTTGATACATTGACCAGTTTTGTTGATTTTTCCTCTTTCTCTTTTGTTGTCTTTTAAAAAATTGTTATATGGAATACATCTTCAAAAGAAGGAAAGAGAAGAATAGTGGGGAAATCATAATGATATTCAAAAGACATCAATAATAACTTATTTTTTAAAAGATACCAGATTATAATTATATGCAATATATTCTTTTTATTCATCTTTTCTTATAATGTGTTTTTACTTTTACCTTTTTTTCCCTAGACAGTAAATGAACTATGTGCAGACAGTAGATTCTAAATAGCTGCTAACTGTATAACCAGTAATTTCCCATAAGTTAAGAAAGTAAATTCTGAGGGGTTGCCCATCATTTGGGGAATGATTGAACAAGTTGTGGTATATGAATGAAATGGAATACTATTGTGCTTTAAGAAACGATGAGCAGGAGGAGTTCAGAGAAACCTGGAAGGACATGCATGAACTGATGATGAGTGAGATGAGCAGAACCAGGAACGTTGTACACAGTATCAACAACATTATATGTGGATCAACTGTGATAGACTTGATTCTTCTCAGCAATACAATGGTCCAAGATAGTTCCAAAGGACTCATGATAGAAAATGTTCTCCAAATCCAGAAAAAAAAAGAACTGTGGAATCTAGATGCAGATTGAACCATACTATTTCTATTATTTTTTGTTGTTGTTGCTTTTCTTTTTTTGAGGTTTTTCCTTTTTGCTCTGATTCTTCTCTCATAACATGACTAATGCAGAAATATGTTTAATGTGATTGTACATATATAACTTATATCAGATTACTTGCTATCTTTAGAGGGGAGAAAGGAAGGGAGGGAGGGAGAAAAATTTGAAACTAGATATCTTATAAAACAAATATTGAAAACTATTTCTAAATGTAAATGGAAAATAATAAAATATTTATATGGGAAAAAAGAACGTAATTTCATTGTTGCATAATGTTGTTTAGTTATTGCCATATCTAGCACCTTCTAATTCTTTTCTAGATGAACTATGAGGCTTCCATATAATCTACAAACAAGTCTATGGCAACTTTCATTTCTTGATCCAAACTGTATTTTCAAAATATTTCCCCATGTCCATGAAAGTTTATGTCCATTTAGTTTGGAGCATTTTTTCCCAAGTTCTTTGAAGACTATCTCTAACTCTTCACCATACAAGGGATGTTAGAACAGAAGCTATGGCTGTCTTCAAGATGGTCCTCTTACTTGTGCTCGTGGTGAGGACTAAAAGGCAATATGAACAAGTTCCCCATGAAGTTAGCTCCTTTATTTTCCTTTGGGCATACGGTGAAGCCAACTCCTTTATTCACCTCTCTAAGAACTTTTAAGTCAGAATTCCAATTAGTTACAATGTCTTTCTGGCTTTGGTGTTCATTTATAGCAAAGATGTCAATGTGGGTGTTACTTGGTTCCTCTAGGACAGAAATTCTTCTTTTTCTTTTCTTTTAAAAAAAATTTTTTTGGGGGGGGCGGGTGGTGGTGGTAATGAGGATTAAATGATTTGCCCAGGGTCACACAGCTAATAAGTGTCAAGTGTCTGAGGCCGGATTTGAACTCAGGTCCTCCTGAATCCAGGGCTGGCACTTTATCTACTGTGCCACCTAGCCACCCCCTTAGGACAGAAATTCTTAACCTTATTTGTATTATGAACCTCTTTGGTGGTCCAATAAAGCCTATGGAGTTCCTTGCCAGAATAATGTTGTTGTTTTTTTCATTCATAATTAAATGAAATGCTACATTTCAGTTAGAGGTTATTGGAAATAAAGATTTGTTTCTTTCCCATCCAAGTTAAAAGACCCCCTGAGTTCTATATTTGTTACTTTAAAAGTATATTGATTCATAGTTGGATAATGATCATATGGTTGAGTATAGCTGGCTAGCCTAATCTTTGTAGGCAGTCCAAGGACTGTGCAATTATTAGTACCAATAGTCCCTTTTCTACTTTTCTTTCACAGCCACTACAGAAACAGAAACAAAAGAGACACAGGACTATAGGCCATTTTGTATTTTCATCTATTTCATGAGTCACTATTGCCCAAAAGATTCATTGCCTAGTAGGGAACCTATTAATAACAGAAATAATACTCCCTGCATATTGCTATGTGTGAAAACTTTTCAAACAGAAAATAAGAATGTGAAGGAAGTTATGGCAATGATAATTCATATTTTACTTTATTTCTAAATATAAAGAATCATGATAGTCAAATAAGTTTTTAAACGAGTTAAAAAGAAGCTTTTGTTTTATTTGAAAATTTTCGAGAACCATCTGAGGGAGATGCTCTCAGATTCTCAGTAATAAAGTCGTACCTTCTTACTATTGAATTATAAAATGCAGACTTGGAACCTAATTTTCTCTTTCCCATTTCATTAAAAATCATGGTGGTGCACATGGTGCAGTGTAAAGTACAATGAAGAGAGAGATAGAAGATTTGTATTCTAGTTTTGGTTCTGCTGTGGGCCAGCTGAATGACCTTGGGTAAATTAAAGTTACCAAAGTACGTACGTCACACATTTTATGTTCCTGAGAGTGGACACACATAACAAAACATAGGACGAGTAAATATAAATTACCTTGTCTCACGTAAGAGGACAGTGCAATGTTCATTGTACTTTGGTGTGTTGTGGCATCTGTATTCAATCATGCTGAGGCTATGGGACCTTTATTGTTTTTCCTGCTCTAGCTCCAAAAGGCTTGGTATGATACTGAAGCAGGGTTCAAACATGAGAAAGCAGAAACAAATACAATTTTTCAGCCATGACCACGCTTTCCTTCAAATAACCCTGGGGCTTTGTGGAGGGTAATTTGCAAACCATTGCCTCTGAGGATTCTCTTTTTGGTTAAAAAAAAAAAAAGTATCAAATGTAAAAATGAGAGATAAGTAAATTAGTTTACAACCTGAGAGCTGTCACATAAGTGATTAGTTTAGAAACCAAATCTTTATTTTCAGTTTTATTTACTAATAACACTTTGTTCTCTGGTCAAAACATAGAATATTGATGAATTGCTAATACAGTATTACTCTGACAGATTCTTTTAATGAGTTCATTGCTTGCCCCTCTAAGAATTTCCTATTTTCTTAATGTTAAAATTCCCTTCCTCAGACTCCCTTACTTTTACATATAATCATTAGCCTCTGCCACACCTTGATCCATGGCAGAGGAACAGAGTAAGTACTTTAAGTCCCTTCTGTTTTACATTTTCCTATTTAAGTCTAGGTGGATCTTTCATGTGAAAGATTTTTTCTTCACTCTTCAACTCTTATGGTTAAAATATAAAAGGACAAGATTTCCTTGGTCCATATTCATAGGATCATGGAACTTAAAAATAAAGGATACTTTAGAGAGCATCCAATACAGCCCTTTCATTTTACAGAGAAGGAAAATGAGAATTACTTTGAATATGGTGAAGTAGAGGGAGCAACCCAGACAAACTCTCCCAATATTCCCCTCCAAACAGCTTTAATATTACATATTAAACTGAATTCTGGAGCAGCATAACCAACAAAAGGTAGAGGTAGGACATTTTTCCAGATAAAAACAACTTAAGAGGTTTGCAAGAGAGGTCCATGATACCAGGATGGGGACCAACCCAGGGCACAAGGAGTTGCAGCTCCAGCAGGGGGTCTTGGAGATTAGAGCAGCAGAAGCAGCCTGAAGAGTTTTTAACCCGGGATGGTAAAGGGGGAGGGGCCAGACACCTGGTCAGAAAGAGATCACAAGTTTCTTTTTGCTGGCACTGGGCACAGGACCTGGGACTATATGGCAACTTCATTGCCCATACACATTCTAGGTCACCATTCCAGGGTTGAAAGGACGGTTTGTGATTAATCACAAGAGAACAGGGACCCTGGTTGAAGTTCCAAGGCCTGGGGGAAACCGGGGCCCTTCCTAGGTAAAGACCAGAGCACACACTAGGAGAACAGTGACCACACCTCTGCCCAGATCACACCATCTAGGAAACACCAACACTTAAAGACAACCAGAACTCACTCTGAAAGCAGCAGATAAAAAATCCTAACGCTTAGGACAGTGTCTCCCTGCCCCTCCACACCAGGTGGGCAGATCTCAGCTTTAACATAAAGTTTAAAGTCAAGAAATAAGTGGCAGAAATGAAGAAACAACATAAAAAAAATTATCTGACCACAAAAATCTACTATAGTGACAGAGAAGATCAAGACACAAACTTGGGAAAAGACAACAATGGGAAAACAACTACAATCAAAACCTCAAAGGGAAATATACAAATTGGACACAAGCCCAACAAGAATTCCTGGAATAGCTAACAGAAGAGATATGAGTGGTAGTGGAAAAAAATTGGGAAAAGAAATGAGAGTAATGCAAGAAAATTATCAAAAGAAACTCAACAGCTTGATAAAGGGACACAAACTAAAGAAAATAATACTTTAAAAAACATAATTGGCCTAAAGTTAAAAAAGAGGCACAAAAATCCACTGAAGAAAAGAACTCCTTAAAAAGCAGAATTGGCCAAATGGAAAAAGAGGTACAAAAGCTCACTGAAGAAAATAATTTTTTAAAAATTAGAATTGGCCGAATGGAAAAGGAAGTACAAAACCTCACTGAATAAAAGAATTCCTTAAAAATCCAAATTGGCCAAGTTAAAAAAAAAAGAGGTACAAAACTTCAATGAAGAAAAAAATTCCTTAAAAATTAGATAGGGCAAGTGGAAGCTAATTAGACATCAAGAAACAATAAAACAAAGTTAAGAGAATGAAAAATAGAATAAAATGTGAAATATCTCATGAAACAACCAACCTGGAAAATAGATTGAAAAAAGATAATTTAAGAAATTTTGGCATACCTGAAACCATGACCAAAGAAAGAACTTCAAGATCATTTTTCCCCACTTAATAGTATTTTCTCCATTACATATAGTTTTCAATATTCACTTTTGTAAGATTTTGAGTTATAAATTTTTCTCCCTGCCTTTCCTCCTCCCCAAGACAGCAAGCAATATGATATAGGCTATACACCAACATCATATTTCAAGAAGTATTATGAAAAACTGCTTAATATCATAGAACCAGAGGGTAAAATGGAAATTAAAAAAATATACCAATTACCTTCTGAAAGAGATAGCAAAATGAAAACCCTAGGAATATTATGGCCAAATTCCAGAGCTCCCAGATCAAGGAGAAATTATTGCAAGCAGCCAGAAACCACTTCAATAACATGGGGCCAGTTAGGATCACATAAGATTTAGCAGCTTCCTTCTTAAAGGAGCAGACAGCTTGCAATATAATATTCCAGGAGGCAAAAGAGTTGGGATTACAAACAAAAATAAACTACCCAGCAAAACCAAGTATAATCTTTAAGGGAAATAATGGTCACTTAATGAAATAGAAGACTTTCAAGCATTCCTGGTGAAAAGATGAAAGTTAAATAGAAAATCTGACATTCAAACACAATATTCAAGAGAAATATAAAAAGGTAAACATGAAAGACAAATTATATGGGACTTAATAAGGATAAACTGTTTTATCCTATAGGAATATAAACAGTTTATCCTCATTAACATTATTATTAGAGCAGTTCAAAGGAGTCTTCATAGAAAGAGGGCATAGGTGTGAGACAATTATGTTGGAAATTGAGCAATGCCCATCAATGAGAGAAGGGCTAAACAAGTTGTGGTACATAATTATAATGTAATATTATTGTTCTATAAGAGCCAATATAATAAAAATGACAATTCTAACTAACAATTCTAACTGTGAATTCATAGGTTCTCTCTGAAAATGAAGGACAGAAAATGAGACCCTCAACAATCCGGCTCCAACCTATCTCTCCTGTATAATTTCATTCTGTTCATTTAAAAATACTATATTTTCTGAGTAAATTGAACTAGTCTTTGCTCCCTGAACCCCTTTTGTTCTGTCTAATCTCTGTTCATTCTCACAGGCAATTCCCAATTATTGGAATATACTCCCTCTGCACCTCTATCAGTAGAAAACTGTCTCTACTGTTAAAACCCTCCTGAAGCCTTCCCTGATCCCGCCAGCCAAAAGTTATCTCTCTCTTCTCAATTTAAAAACCTTTCTTTAGACTCCCTTTTTGTCCCTATCACATAATACCAAGTACTTTTTGTGTATCTAACCCCTTGCAATTAGATTATAAACTCACTGAAGTAAGATGTTCTTCTTTTTTTTTTTTTTTTTGCAGGGCAATGAGGGTTAAGTGATTTGCCCAGGGTCACATAGCTAGTAAGTGTCAAGTGTCTGAAGCCACATTTGAACTCAGGTCCTCCTGAATCCAGGGCTGGTGCTCTATCCACTGAACCACCTAGCTGCCCCTTGTGTTATTTTTAATCAGCATTCTCAGTACCTAAAAGCGCACATAATAAAAACTTAATAAATGTTTGTCGAACTTTGTATTTTAGAAAAGTCTTCAATCAGTTCACTTGTGACATGGTTGATGTGAATAGAACTCAAGAAGTAGTCCAAAAATATGTATACCTGATTTGATATCTTATTTCCATGGTGCCAGACTAGGTTTTGAAGTGGAAATAAGGATGAATAAGATATAATTCTTTCCTCAAAGGAGTTTCAAGTCTACTACATCTGAAAATAATGACCATGAGTTTAATCTCTTTCTGTCTTTCCTTACATGCCCTCTGGTGGGAGTACAGAGAATGAAGGATGAGAAGCAATAAATTTGGACAAGTCAGAAACTGGATGTGTGTGAATACATACATATATACATATAGTGAATGTATGCATATATAAGTATATGTTTAAGAGAAATAGTGTTATGAAAATTTATAAAATTTGGTTCTCACTCTATGATTTTCATATAGAACAGAAAATGGATTAGATTTGAAGTGAGATTTTTTTTCATTTTTTGAATGTTTTTCTTATATTTTTCTAAATAACAAAAACATTCTTAACATTTTAAAAATAATTTTTGAGTTCCAAATTCCCTTCCCTTCCCCTCTTTGAGAAGGCAAGCCCTTTAATATAGATTATGCAGTGCAATTATGCAAAATACATTTCCAAATTAGCCATATTGCAAAAGAGCAGAACAAAAAAAAAAAACAAGAAAAATAAAGGGTTAAAAAAATGCTTTGATTTGCAATCAGACTTCATCAATTCTTTCTCCGGAGGTAGGTAGCATTTTTCACCCCGAGTCCTTCAGAACTGTGTCATTGTATTGCTGAGAATAAATCATTCACAGTTATCACTCTTACATTATTGCTGTTACTGTGTACAATGTTCTCATTTCACTTTGCATGAGTTTACGAGTTTTTTCCCAAGTTTTTTTGTGAAACCATTGTGCTTATCATTTCTTATAGTACAGTAGACCATATTCCACAACTTGTTTAGCCATTCCCCAATTAATGGGCATCTCCTCAATTTCCAATTCTTTGCCAGAACAAATATAGCTGCTATATATGTTTTTGTACATACAGGATCTTTTTCTTTTTGAGACATTTTTCTTAAGTTTTGGCACTTGTAAATATTTCACTTTCTCTTATTTCAGGAAAATTGCCTTATTAAGAAAAAGAACATAAAAGAACCATTCACTTAACTAGGTGCTAATGTAAGCCAGAAAAGCAACTATAACTTAAGAGTCTTGGAAAATTGCCTGGGGCACTGAAAAGTATCTTGCCTAGAGTTAATAGCTAGTAGGCATCAGAGTTAGGACACATACTAAACTTAAACTTCAGTCTTCCTAACTACTAACCTCTATGCCAAATCTGAAATCCTAAATGACAACAACTTTAAAACATTAGGGAAATTTGCCCAAATACCTATAAACAGTTATCCTTTCTTGGTGCCTCCACCTGTTCTCCTCTCACTCCACAACCTCTTGCAATTTGGCTTCCAGACTCATTACTCAACTAAAACTGCTCTATTCAAATTTATAGATGATCTTTATCATTAGTTTTCCTTAATAACACATTATGAAGCTATCAACCATTAATTTATTGAAACACTTCTTGAATAGAGAGAAGGCCATGGATCTGAGAGATAATATAGCAGCAGAGTTTGCTTGCTATCTAATTGGATATTGTAGGGAGATGAGGGGAGGAAGAGTGAAAAGTCAAGGATGATGGGGCAGCTAGGTGGCGCAGTGGATAAAGCACCAGCCCTGGATTCAGGAGGACCTGAGTTCAAATCCGGCCTCAGAAACTTGACACTTACTAGCTGTGTGACCCTGGGCAAGTCACTTAACCCCCACTGCCCCACAAAAAAAAAAGAGTCAAGGATGACTCCCAGGTTGAAAATATGGGTAATAAACTCAATAGAGGGGGGCAGCTAGGTGATGCAGTGGATAGAGCACTGGCCCTGGAGTCAGGAAGACGTGAGTTCAAATATGGCCTCAGACACTTGACACTTACTAGCTGTGTGACCCTGGGCAAGTCACTTAACCCTCATTGCCTCACCAAAAATGAATAAATAATTTTTTAAAACTTTAAAAAATAAACTCAACATAAGTATGGAAATTTGGGGAAAGGATTGAGTTTGGGGGTAATGAGTTCTGTTTTAGATAAGTATTTATGAGACACACACTTTCAAATGTACATAGTAATTGCTGATGAAGGACTGGAGGTCATGAGAGAGTCTCTAAGATTGAATATATAAATATGGGAATCACTTGGAGAAAAAATGATAATCGAACCCATAGAAATTGATAACATATGATGTAATGAGTTTGAATCCCAACTCCACTTCTCACCAAACATTAACTTTGCGGGGGGGGGGGGGGAGGGGAGGGAAATCACTTAACAGTCTCCTCATTGATAAAATGGCAATAATGATATTTGTATCACTTTCCTCAGAGGGTTGTTGCTATAATCCAATGAGATTTTTTTCATGTAAAGCCCTTATAAAGCTTAAAACGCTGTATAAAGATAAGCTATTGTTAATAATCAATATAACACCTCAAAGGGTAACTAGCTTCATGAGTTTATTACTTCTATATAATTTAATTTGTTTTAAATTTACAATTTTTATATCTCAGTACACACTTGACTATTTTGCCCCTTCCCTCCAATGCCTGAAAGACCAGACGTGTTACTTTCATCTGTCCTCCAGGGTGTCACTTAAAGGTATTGATGGGAGCGGGGGATCTATTCTCTGTCACAGACTCTAGCTCCCACCAATTGTTTCTCCTCAATTTTAGGGGTTCCTTTGCAACCAACTTCCATTTAACTACTTAACAGTCATATTAACTCTTACAAAGAAATATTTGTTTGAAAGGTAGAGTAAAGGGGCAGCTAGGTAGTACAGTGGATAGAGCACCGGCCCTGGAGTCAGGAGGACCTGAGTTCAAATCCGGTGTCAGACACTTAACACTTACTAGCTGTGTGACCCTTGGCAAGTCACTTAACCCCAATTGCCTCACCAAAAAAAAAGAAAGGTATAGCAAGAGCAAACATCTCTCCCCATCCCCAACATCTGGCCCTGAGGACAGTTTTCTATCAATTATTCAACTTTGTCTTCGAACCCTCTATATAAGAATGTTAAAAAGATCAGCTCTGGCATCAGTCCTTACAGACAAAGAGTCCACTCTTTGTATTTTTCTACTTGGAAAAATATCTATTTATCCTTAACCTTTAGTTTCCATCCCTTAGCAGATCCCCTATTTAAAAGAAAAATTCCATCTAGTGTCATCAGGACTCTGTTATACACACATACACATACACATACACACTCACTCACACACACACACACCTAACTGCAAAATTTTACAAAAGGCTTTTTGAGTATATAAATGAATTGTGTTCATTGATTTCCCTTTGTCCACATGCTCATTTGCTTAGTTACTTATAAAGTCATCAAATGCCATCTCTGCCACATGTGTGATTTGTGTCACCTGTATAACCCTGGACAAATCACTTAACCTACATGGGCGTCAATTTATATATGTAAAATAAGATTGAGCTAGATTATTTCTAAGGTCCCTTCCATCTCTAGAGCCATGGTCCTAAGAATTACATAAAGGTAAATTCATTCCCCCTTCATAGTTAGTCATTTGATTCTCTTGTAATAGGTACCTATTTGAATTTTCAGTAATCCTGTCTTTTAATTTTTCCTGCTATTGAACTGTGATTAATCAATCTAGTCCCAGAACCCTTTTTATTATCAATATTATCATTTATAATGGCATGTTAAAATTTTGGTCAATATTTCCACAATTTCCTTGAATTTCCTATTTTATTCATTCCGTATTTATTAACTTGTTCTCTCTACAATGGTCCTTGTTAAGCATGAGGAGACACAAAATTCAAGATACAGTCTCTGCCCTCAGGTAGCTTACTATTAAGAAGTAGATAACACACATAATGATAATATAAAATACATTTTAAGAGCATAATAAAAGTGTAAAATACTTTGAAATGTGTTATCCATCTGGAGGGAAGAGGGAATCAGGGAAGGTGTTATGAAAGTGATGGAATTAATTTCCTTTAGAACTTCTAAATATATGCTGTAATGTCTTGGTGATTTATCTACATTTATGCAGCCAGGTCTTCTTACTATTTGATGTAATAACTCAGATATATCTCATACATAAAACGAGTTCCTTAATCTCTCTCTAAAAAAGGACTAAAAAAAGAATAAATACATTTACCCTCTGAATACATCTTCTATACCATGAACTAGTAATCTCATAGATTCTTGAACGTTTCTCTTCTCTTTAAGGTCTTTACAGGACTTGTTATTACAAGATTTCTCATCCTCTCAAAAAATGCTACTGAAATTTTTTGTTTTATCTCATTTTTCTTTGAACCTGGCCTACCATATTTAGTGGTTTCCCCATTTTTTTCTTCAGAAATATTAAATAAAATATGGTTTTGTTCCTACATTAGGCCCTTATATTTTAATATATAGGATTCAGGGCATGGTTTTATTTTGCTTCTGTCTTTTTGTTCCAAGTCAGACATTTTTCCCAGAGTTCTCATAAGAAGTTTATAGAAAGTATACAAGTTTTCTATGAGTTATATATTTTCAACTACAGAATTACTTTCATCCCCATTTCCATAAGTGCCATCATTTTGTGGCTGTTTCCTTTGCTTAAATTGAATTCTTTTGGTTGTTGTTTTTCTTTTGCCCTAGAATGCTTTCCTATGACATTTCCTTTTCATTACTCAGGACCATTCTAGATAAGGAGATAAGACACACAGACAAATAACTTCAACACAAGGCAATATGGGCTAAGTGCTATATGAGTGAAATGGAACATCAGTACTCTAACACAGGAGAGAGAAAGAGAAAGGGAGAGAGAGATATATATCAATTAACTCTTTAGAAAGGAAGCAGAAATTGAACTGGACTATGGGCTACCCAAGGGCAGCATCAGTTTAGAATGCAAACTCATTTGTAAAACACTATGAATGAAGATTATGGTGAAATATTACTAATAATTTTGCCTTATAAAACAGTATAGATCCTAAGTCATTAGGTGCCAGAGATAGCAGCATTCATTTTGAACTATTCAAGGTCCCAGAACTTGGACTCAGGCCAGTGGATCTGAGGAGCTGACACACCCATAAAAGGTACAGATACAGAGGGTACAGAACTGAAAAATTGCCAGACCATATAGCCAGTGTGATCAGATTGTGAAAAGATGCTCCAAAGGTTAATGAAGAATCTGTACATTATCATCCACTGCTCCCCTGGAAGTGTGTATGTTACTTGTATTTTACATATTACCCCAATACATATTGCCCATGACATCTATATTTTATCTATTTGATGCAACTGAGATGTGATGCTTTGAAATATGCATGTGCATGTTACCCAGGTACTTAGTTTACTACCTGTGATTTTGCTATACAAAGCTTTGTACTATGTACTTATATTGGATCTACGTGTTTACTACCCACATTTTAAAACTGTGCATTTTAAATGACTCAACAAACATTTATCAAGTGCCTAATATGTACTAAGCACTTTGTTTGGGTGCTGATGAAATAAAGACAAAAATTAAACAGTCCCTGCCCTCAAGGAGGGGACATTCTATCAGGGAAGTAACATGTATAAAAATAAGTATAAAAATGTGTTTCAATCCAGCCTATGTGTCTAGAATGATACTGTCATTTAACTGTATGAAAAAACCACTGATATTTGGGGGTTTTTTGTTTGTTTTTGCCACTGATATTTTGTAACAGTTACCTCAGCTACTCCTGTATGCCCAGTGTGGCTTGTGGGAGCTGCAAAAAAAATGTGTTGGGTTTTTTTGTTTGTTTTTTATTTACTGAGAGAAAGATGTAGTGAGAATGGCCAAAGAGAAGAGTACCTAAATTTTCATTTTCCTCTGACAAGATCACTTGTCGAGAGAAATTTCCCAGACTTCACTTTCCCAGAAGTTCTATATCTGTAACAAAATAGTGAAATAACCAAGAATGGACTCTGGTTGGTTGGGAGTCTTTTTCAAGGAGGGAAATTTAAAAAGCAAAATGAACAATTATGGATGTTTGCAGATACAAAGATGAAGAGGGGACATTTGAGACAACCCACAGGAATCCTGAGCTGAGGATTCCTGGAAGAAGTTGAAGGACACTGGAGTGAGTGAACTAAATAATTACATTCTAGAGGAGGGATTCTTGTTTTTGTTTTTGTTTTTTTGTCAAGAATTACTTTGGAAATCTGATGAAATCTATTAATTCTTGTCAGAATAATGTTCTTAAATGCATAAAATTAAATACATGTGATTACAAGGAAAAACAAAGGCTAATGAAAATAAAGATACATTTTCCCCTTCAAGTTGACAAACTGTCTGCAATCTGTCTGTGAACTCCAGGTTAAGAACTTCTTGCTCTAGTGACTTTAAAAGATCTTTGGAGTAGCTATTTAAATGAAACTGAAAAGAGCTGCTTTCTTCCACTTTTAAGAGTTGCTTTCTTCCACTTTTAAGAGTGTTTTCAGCCCTATATGGGGGATGAGAATTATCATATTTTTTAATATTCCGTTGGTGTTTGCATTGCTATTCTTTCTCAAATGGACATGGGCTATTAGAAAAGAAAAGCACTCAAAGACAAAACAAGCTTTCTAGAAGGTCCAACTTAGCCACTTCATTCTAAGAGTATTCCTAAATGAAACTGGCGGAAGGATAAGAAATATATATATGAAAATAGGATAAGCTTTTACCCATTTTATCATAATCCATTCATATAGAACTTTTAAGATTTGCAAGTAATTTTACACATATTAACATATTTCATTTTCACAACCCCATTTGATCCTCCTGTCCCTACTTTACATATAAGGATATCAAGAGAGGTTACCCAGGTCACACAGCTAATAAATGTTTGAAGTAGGAGTCAAACTCATCTTCCGAATTCCCAAATCTAGCACTCTTTCCACTGTGCCAACTGGCTGGCTTCACTAGACTCGGATTCAGGAACAGTTCAAATTAATCCTAAGAACATTGTCTAGCAATGTGACCCTGGGCAAGTTATATAATTTCTTGGTCTCGGTTTCCTCATCTGTAAAATAAATGGGGCTGGACTCAATGGATTTTCTTTTCACTTTGAATCTCTCATTCTATAAGTACTTTGTGAACTTTAAAGAGTTATAGAAATGTTACTTATTATTTTCATCTATTTGAAATGGAAATGTTACTTAAATCAAAATAGTTAAGAATGACTACATAAAACCCAGTACATCAAGAAAATCTGTGCTAGAAACAAGAGGAATTGTGTTATTTGCTAACTTAAGGAGAAAAAGACATGAAAAGTGTGTGTGGGGGGGGGATCATGTACAATATTAAAATTTAAAAGGTTATTTGAGAATATACATAATTATCAAATCAAATGTCTACTTCCTCCCCTTCATAAAATCTACATGAGAATTATTTACATAAATTTCTTAGATATATTTGAGGAAGATAAGAGAGACAAAATGGCAAGTAAATTTTACAAACTGTTTTCTACAGTGGATCACATCTTTACCCATCACATGTGTGACTGAAACATGCAAAGAATACAATATCCTGGGGCAGCTAGATGGCGCAGTGGTTAAAGCACCGGCCCTGAATTCAGGAATACCTGAGTTCAAATCTGGCCTCAGACACTTGACACTTACTAGCTGTGTGACCCTGGGCAAGTCACTTAACCCCCATTGCCTGAAGAAAAAAAAAAGAATACAATATCCTGCTATGTTTATTATTTGTTGATTATAAAAACAAAACAAAATATCACATATGATTGGATTAAGAAAAATGAAGCCCTAAAGTCTCTCCTCCAAAAGCCTCATGTATGTATTAAGATCATACAAGATTCTCTGAAAAATGCAACCCGAAAGGGAATTCTGTTCAACAGTCCTCTGACTGTTAACATTAAATGAGGTATAAAACACAGAGGTGCAGATTCACCAAAGATGTTTGCCCCTATCAAGCAGGATAACTTAAGTAAGGTCCAAACGGAAGACAGATTCTCTATAAAAATGAAATCCTCCTGACCTTCCTATTTGTTGATGATATTGTGCTGACTGTATCAAGAACTGGAACATTACAGGGCCTCCTCTTTGAGATATATGAACACTTAAAATTGCTGGGCTAAAAATCCATACAGGTAAAAAAATTAATATATAGAAAATAATTACTATAGAGACTGACACAGAATTGCCTGAACATTCCATTGAGTTTGTACATATATCAGGGACAATAAGTTTGGCCCAGAATTAAAGACAAGGGAAAGAGCTAGCTGAATCATATTTGGGAAACTGAATAGAATTTTTAATGACCTTCCCCCACCACCACCAAAACTTCTTCTTGAAACAAAGGCTCATATATATTTTATAAACAATTTTCTTCCAATATGCCCTATGGTCATGAGTCATAGAATACCACAGTCCTTGAAGAATTACAGTTCTTGGTAAATGAAAGGTCAGTGAAGAGGCACAACACATTATGTGGGTGTCACAACACATTATGTGGGTATCAGTAGGCTACAATACATTATGAACCAAAAATTACACAAATGGCATAAAGGATACCATCAGACTGATGTGTGATTAGAAAAGAATGTGGGCCAGTCATATGGCAGGACCAAGGGATAACCTATGGAGAGCCCACATACTCCATTGGTATTCAAATAATGTCAAGAAAGCTAAAGAAAGATCCCAGGAATGTTGATTTTCTCTCTCTCTTCCATGAAGGACGTGTACTAGAGTTTAACAAGATAAGAGGACATGGAAGGGTTATGATGTTCCCCATTGGATCATGGGTGTTCTGGAGCCAGATGAAAGAACCAATTGTTAAGTATTCAGTGTATTTACACCTCAGAAATTGGCAAACACTACAAATCAAGGCTTGCTTTGTCTTATTGAATGTACAGTCAGCACAATATCATCAACAAATAGGAAAGTCTGGAGAATTTCATTTTTATAGAGGTGCTAGTACTCCCTTAACACTCCATACACATATGTATATGAATCTTTGTATGTATATGCTAAGTATATGTATATATTTGCCATCCTTTCATATAAAGGAGTTGGTGGATTAGATCTCACACAGATATCATATATGTATATATTTCTCATCCTTTCTTATGCCTTCTTATGCATTTAAATTACTATATTCTTTATAGTATATCTCTATCACTTCACCCTCAACAACAGATGTTGGTGTGGAATCTTGTTACTGTTATTGTTATGAATCAGTGATGTCCATGGTGGTCCTTTTGTTATGCTTATCATGAGAACTGCAAAGCAAAACAATAAAGTGTTCAATGAAACTATAGTTTTTGTTACCTTTTGATAAATAAGGAGACCTACTCTACAAATTCCTTTATCTTCTTTTTCAAGCTGAAAATTTAAGTTAACTTTCCATTTTGCTGCAACTTTCTTATGTCACCTAGTTTTATTCATATTGAGAATGTTCAGCTTTTCCATTAATATATCAACTCATTGATCATCAATCCATTTAGAGTAATAATAGCTATATTAAGATTTAGAGATGGCCCTAAAACTCTGATCCTTCTCACCCTGTGCACCTTCTTCTGTCACGTTCTGCACAAATAGAAGAGGATTGTAGAGGACTAAAGGCCATTTCATATTTTTTCTTTTTTCCATGGGTTGGCATTGCTAAAGAACTAATTACACAGTGGCCAATCTACAAATTATGATCTTCATAATTTACTAGCCTGGTCCTTAGACAGTAAGTCCATTATATAGCCAGAGCTGTGCATCTATTTAATATAAAGCCTGGGCTCCACACACTGGGGTGTACAAGTGTTCAGGAAAGACTAGTACCTTTTGTGTGAGGGCTGCCAAGCCCTTTTCAGGGCTACTTTCCACCTTTGGTGTCCACCTTATCCGCCCAACTCTCACCTGTGGCTCCAAGATGCTATAGCATGTGCAGCAGCCACACCCCACTAAATCCTTTCAGCAGACAGGCTAAACCAGGTTGAGGTTAACCAAGGGGTTTCAAACCCATCCCATTTGCCCCAAGAATATGAGGACTTCCCACAGCAGAATGGGTAGATGAGAACAATTTGTTCTAAGGGTCATGAAGGTGGTGGAAGCAGGCATTGTGGAGCACTTAGTGTTTGGTCAGATAACAGACACCAAGGTCATCTACGGCATCCTCAGCATTCTCCAGTCTACTTCGCTTTTGTCTTACCACTTAGCTCTGATGACTTTGGAAGAGAGTAAGGCTGATGACTTTGCCTCACTTAAATCCAATTCACCCATGAGTCAAGACATCATCCACGCCATTTGGTGGTGGTTGTCCTTTGTGCTTGAAGAGAACCAAAATGACATCGCTATGTCAGGGTTAAGGTACAGTGTGTCCGACTATGGCTGATCAGACCAATGTGACCTTGAATTGTTTTAATCTACTTTAATTCCTTTATACTTGTTTTATTCATTTTATTTATCATTTCTCTTTTTGTTTTTGTCACTTTTATTGTTATTCTCTTCCTACAAACAGGATTGTAGGCTGTACCTACCCACTGTACAAACTGGATTTGGGGAAATATGATACCTTTCTTTCCATTAATATGGTTTTTAATGTCTTTATTAGTGGCTTAGATGAGTATGAGAATCCAGAATCATAGAATCATGGAGGTGGAAAGGACTTCAAATAGTATCTATACAGCCCACTCTCTTTGCAACAATATTGATAAGATGATGGTCATCTATCCTTTGCTTAAATACCTCTAGTCATGATATTCTTCTCACCAATGCAATGGTACAGAAGAGTTCCAGGGAACTCATGGTAGAAGAGGATCTCCAAATCCAAGAAAAAAAAAAGAACTGTGGAGTATAGATGCTGATTGAACCATACTATTTCTTTTGTTTTGGGTGCTGTTTTTTTTTCTATTTTGAGGTTTTGCATTACTGCCCTGATTTTTTCTCTTATAACAGGATTAATGCAGAAATAGGATTAATGTTATTATGGATATATATATGTATATGTATATAGATATATAGATATAACCTATATCAGATTACCTGCTGTCTAGGGGAGGGGGGAGGGAGGGGAGAGAGGGAGAAAAATCTGAAATTGTAAAGCTTGTATAAACAAAAGTTGAGAACTATCTTTACATGTAACGGAAAAAATAAAATACCTTATATGTAAAAAAAAAAAAATTCTAAGTCTGTTCCTGACGTTAAAAAAAAAATACCTCTAGTCATGGAGAAAGTATCACTAACAAGTCGACCTATAGCATTTTCAGGGAATTCTAATTATAAGGAATTTCTTTTTTATATACCCTTAAGAGAAATGTAATGCCTTACACTTGGATTAGAAAATGAACCACAAAAATATAAAATGGGAGATGTCACTACACAATAGTTTATGTGAAAAAGGGTGCTAAATTGCTTATTTAATGTGAATAGTGTGACTCAATTATTCAATTACTGTGATCTTGGGTTGCTTAAATAGTTATGTTACTATATAAAAGGAAGGTAATGATTTTGCAGTACTCTGCCTGGGTCAAAGCACATCTGCTGCATTCAGTTTTTCCTCCATTTTATGAGAAATATTAAGAGGAATAATATTAATAATTCATTATGGTACTTCAAATGTGATGCCCTTTACCAATACCCAATAAGATAATACATTAATAGAAGAGTTGAACATTTTTAATATGACTAAAACCAGATAACATAAGGCAATTGCAGCAAAATGAAAGATTGTCTCAAAGTTTCTATTTGAAAAAGTAGATAAAGAAGTTGTTGTTGGGGCAGCTAGATGGCACAGTGGTTAAAGCACGGGCCCTGGATTCAGGAGTTACCTGAGTTCAAATCCGGTCTCAGACACTTGACACTTACTAGCTCTGTGACCCTGGGCAAGTCACTTAACCCCCATTGCCTAAAAAAAAAAAAAAAAAGTTGTTGTTGTATTATGCCAATGGAAGCTATTATCTCATTGATGTTGGTAATACCTCCAACTATGCAGATATCAATCAACTGGTGCTGCTCCCCTTATCCTTCCATAAGTTCACCAAAGAGGGCTGCTTTCATATTTTGGCTTCATTTATGATAATAACATTTTTATATGGGGTGAAATCCATCTTCCTGTAACTTCCAACTATTGGTCTTATTCTTACTATCTGAAATCACACAGAATAAACTTAATCCCAATTCCATAAAATAATGCTTCATGTATTTGAAAAAAGTTATCATGTACCTCCTAAATCTTTTCTTCTCTAGGCCACACATTCTTAGTTGCTTCAAGTGATGTTTATAAGATGTGGAGTCACTAACTATCCTAGTCTCCCTCCTCTTAATATTCCTCATAAAATGGAGGATAAACTTAAGATGCTCCTGATGTGCTTTGAACCAGATTACTGTAAAATCATTATTTTCCTCATGTGTGATAACATTATCTTACTATTAAAGCAACCCAAGATCATATTAGTTTTTCTCACAGTCATATCACACTGTTGACATAAATAAAGCTTGCATAAATATAAAGTTTGCAATTTAGCACCTTAACTTTTTTTCACATGATATAATTATAATCCAAGTGTGGATATTAGATTTATTGCTATCAACTTTAATATTGTTAAATATTAAATTCAGCCACAACTCAAAAACCTTCATTGGCTCCTAATTACTTAAAGAAAAATAGCACAAACTCCTTCACCTCATATTTAAGACCTTTATTACCTACTCCAACCTACTTTTCCAGTCTTATTTCACATTACTCCCTTTCACATTATTTTTGTTCTAGTGAAACTATACTGGTGATTCTACCATTTCGTTCTTTCCTACCTCTATGCATTTTTCCAGGCCCTCCTCCATGACTAGAACATGTTTCAGCTTACTGAAAGCCTCCTATTCCTTTAATTCTCATCTCAGGGAATACTACTATGAATCCTTCCCTGACTATCTCCGGTAGAAAGAGGTGATTCTTCACCAGAGTCCTCCTTTGGTTCTATCACATTTAGCATTGTATCATACAAATTATGCATGTCAAATTTTTCTCACATCCCTTCCTGAGTATAATGTAAACTCCTGGAAGAAAGAGACTATATAACATTTTCCATTTTATATCCTCAGTGTCTTTCACAGGCACTGATCTTAGCTTAGACATGGTAGATATTAAGTGTTTATCGAATGAGTGAATTAATTTGTATTCCAATCATAGGTTTACAAAGAGCTTTTCTCACCATAACTGTCAAGCAGGTACAAGTAGTACTATCTGCATTTCATTGATGGGGAAAAGGAGACTCAACAAGACAAGGCAGTTTGCCCATAATCACATACACAGCCAGTAAATGTTGGAAGCATTACTGGAATCTAGCTCTCTTTCCCAGTCCAGTGATACCTGATGCATTACAATGTAATTTAAGTCCATTCTTGCTTTCAGGTCCTTGGTAGATAAAAGAACAGAAAACTTCTAAGTTTCCTTCCTCTTAGTTTTCTCTCCTAAAGGCCGCAATAAGTGTGCAATTACAATGCCTCCTCTCCTGGGTGAAAGAATGGTATCTGCTTGGAAACTGGAGGCCCTAAGGACTATTTACAGACTGATTTAGATTAAAAAAAAAATGATGTTCCTGTGAAAACTGAAAACTGTGTTTGAGAACAATTCCTTAAGATATGTGGCCAATGAAAGGCAGTAATCTAGCACCACCTATTGTTAATTTCTGGAATGATTATTAAGAATTTGATTTTTAAAATCTCCCAGAGATTTCCCCTTATTGAAGGCCTAAAGGAAATAGAAAATTCCAAAATATATTTTGAAGTATAAATTTTATTTTTTATAAGAAGTAGGCTGACACAGTGTATCAACAGTAAAGTTTTTTAAAAACAATTTTGGATTATCAGGATGGTAGTACACTAAGGTTTTGAATTCATAGTACAGAGTTTATAATTGCTTAAATGATACTGTCTCATATTATATAGCTTTTGGAGAAAAAATTACATTATTATATTTTGTTAAGCAAGTGGGATTGCCATAATTTGGAAAATATGACATATGTATAATGATTTTAAGGTGATTTGTAAATCAATATTTTAAAATTTTATTTTCCATATATTGTTATTTATATTAAGAGCATTTCTCAGTATTGTATGCCATACAGTCCTGTGTTATATTGTACAAAAAAAGGCCCTAAGTGATATACAGCGGGAGGGCATAGTTACATCTTATTGCATCAACCTTTAGGGTCCAACTTGGTATTCAAGTTTCTATCAGTAAACATTTATTGCTCTGTTATTTATAAATTTGCCCCAACTTATTTTAAATTTTCTTCCCCTTCACTAAAGTTCTACTCTCATGTCTTGTCATAACATAGCAATGTCACTAGGGTTTTTTAAGTTATGCCATTGTGCCAGCCATACCAAGTTGGAACAAATTAGAGTTCAGGTCCAGTGATAGAGGCCAGGCCCAGTGTCAGCATGTGTCTGTTATCTGAAGACCAATCTACTAAAACTCAGTGAGGCTCATCACCAGAAAGCTGTTCATCAGGAAATCAGGGGGTGAGAGGGATTTGGCTGTAACAACTGAGGAAGATTGTCTATGATGATTTGAGTAAGCATAGGGAATATCCACACTGATGAAATAATGACCCTTTTGAAGTTTTCAAGTATATTTCCTTCTGGCATCATCCATTGAGTTAATGAGTTCCAGAAATGTATTACTCATTATTTGATGTATTGCTTCCTCCTATTTGTTTCTAGTTTACCTTGCTCAAATTTCAAAGGGTACACTCTCATCTTAGTATTTCTGGATTTTTTTATGCAGGTCTATGTTCACTTCATTTATATCATTCATGATTTTATAAGCTTTACACATGTTCTTTCTCAGTCTTAAACGTTAAAGACTAAAATGTCCCAGTCTTCTTAGTTTAACCTCATATGGTACTTCCCAAATCACTAATGATCCTTCCCAATATATAATCATTTCAGTTGCCTCTCTTTCTATCTTTATTATGGTATAGCAACCCCAGCTACACACAATATCACAATAACAGACTCACCATATTTTTGTGTGATCTTTTTTCCCTTGTGGGCAATTTACTGCTTGATGATACTATTGAGTATCAATAAATAAATAAATTCAAATTCATTGAACTGTGTGCAGAACATTGTAGTCAGTGCTGGGAGGGACACAAGGTTTAGATATAACATATTGTTTACCCTTATGGAGCTCATAGTGTAGTGGGAACATGAGATATATATGTCGATAACTATAAAACACAATATTATATGATAAATCATACTGCAAGTGATCTCAAGAGGCCTTCTGGTCCAAATTGTACCTGAAATGGAATCCTCTCTACAGGACACCTGATAAATTTTTCATTAAAGCTACTCTTAAGGACCTCTAGTAAGGAGGAACTCAGTACCTCCTGAAGCAATCAGTTCCACTTTGAGATGGCTCTAATCAATCAATCTCAATCTCAATCTCTCTCTCTCTCTCTCTCTCTCTCTCTCTCTCTCTCTCTCTCTCTCCCTAGTTTTAGAGATGACAAACAAAATAAAACCAAAATACTTGTCGACAGAGACATACTATGGTGGGGGCATGGAAGCTTTTCCCTCCAGCGCTAACATGGTATGGGGTAGGCCTCCTCCACATGTCAGGTGATCATCCTATGCCTCATGTTCCTCTCCTTTGGCCCGCCCCAGACTTCTATGTCTCCGAGTCCTGTCATTATGGCATGCCTCTTCCACAGTTTGTCTTACTTTACCTTCTTCTGAGGATTTGGGGGTCAGAAGCTTTGAAGACAGAGTTTAAGCAAATAATCAAAGTACAAATGTTCTCCCAGAAATATACAATGAAATATATTTCATCATTCTCAGGAGCCTGAATACCACATTTCAAGAAATAAAAGGAAATTCCCTAAAAATATGTTAATCTTAAGGCAAAGCATAGATTGAGAGAATCTGTAGGATGTTACTAGGGAAGAATTCCAACTGCAATTTAACCAGAAATATATCCAGGTTCGGGGCAGCTAGGTGGCACAGTGGATAAAGCACTGGCCCTGGAGTCAGGACTACCTGAGTTCAAATCCGGCCTCAGACACTTAACATTTACCAGCTGGGGGGCCCTGGGCAAGTCACTTAACCCCAATTGCCTCACTAAAAAAAGAAATATATCCAGGTTCTAGGGCTTAAAGATCCATGAACCTTCCAAATTGTCAGGAAAAGATAGTCTTTTATAAAGAAATAACTATTTGAATCACATAGAGTACATATAATTGACAACTAATGAAAGAAAAGATTATAATATGATCTATTGGGGGGTGGGGGGGTAAAGGAACACTAAACCCAAATCTAGCTTATGTTGCAAAGCTAAGTAAATACCTACAGGAAAAGGAGCTGGATTTTCAAAAGGAATGAATTATGTGTAGATAGTCTTGAGAATGTCAGAGATAAGCAGAGTTTTTGAAATGCAAACTTGAGAAAAAATATGTTTAACATAGGTTTAAAAGATTTTTAAAAACATAAAAGGTCAGATGATTATGTGCTCTTTAGTTGAGGCAAAGAGGAGACAAGACTATTGTCTTTTAGAAGTGTGATTTTGTCAAAGGGTCATGAAGTAAACAAAGTAAGAATAACTGCATCTGGGTGATCCAAAGGATGTATTCTAATGGCAGGAAGAAGTGGGAATAAAAGTAGATGGACAGACAGCCAGATAGAGATGACATAAAACAAAGTTATCTATCGAGTACTATGTGTTAGGCACTGTGCTAAACATAAGGAATACAAGTAGAAGCAAGCAAGACAATTCTTGCTCTCAAGGAACTTGCATTTTAATAGGGGAATAAAACATAGCAAGAGAGTTAGAAGAGGGAAGGGCTATACTCAGCAGCACAGTATGGAGATGGTCTGGAAATTGAGTAGAACCAAGCTCTGGGCAAGATAAAGCAAAGTTAATTTCTCCTATCAGATCCAGGCATCCTAGGATCTAAGTCCTAGTTTGGGGGAGAGGTAGAGAGGGAAGGGGGAGGATGGCCTGAGGCATGCATAATTTATGATTTGCCTTTCTCATTCCCCACCAAAAGCTAGTGCCTCCCCAGTACAGATTATCTCCATTTTTTCCTGCATATAATTTATTTGTATGTAATTTGCTTGTTTCCCCCATTAGACTCAGCTACTTGAGTGAAAATACTGTTTTATGCCTTTATCCTAAATGTTTTCCAGTGCCTGGCCTATAGTAGGCACTTAATAAATGTTTGTTGACTGGCTGATTGACTGGTGATCACTGGTGGGCAGGTGTACAGAGCTTGATTCCTCCTCCTTAATGTTCCAGCTTATTAGGGTATGAGAAAATAATGGGTTTGGGGGATCCCAGAGAGCCCCCAACTCGTGGGCCTAACTGTCTGAACTTTTAAGACTGGCCCAGAGCGGGGACAGCTAAGTGGCACAGTGGATAAAGCACCGGCCTTGGATTCAGGAAGACCTGATTTCAAATCCGGCCTCAGACACTTGACACTTAACTAGCTGTGTGACCTTGGGCAAGTCACTTAACCCTCATTGCCCCATCAAAAAAACCCCAAACAAACAAGACTGACCCAGAGTCAGTCAAGTTGGACCTTGGACTATGAATAGAAAAGTATAAAAATAAATATCACTAAAATAGAATCAATTGAGCTGTATTTTTGGTTGTGCCCATGTCTGAGAGTAGAAACAAGAATCAGATTATATTGAGGTAAGATAACCAGAAAGTTAGGTCTTTATTAAAAAAAAAAAGTCAAAATTTAGCCAAGTAGGTTGATACTGAAAAGAAAGAGCAGAGATTTATGGAAAAGGAAAATAAATGGAATCAGATTATTTCAAGCCTAAGTACCCAGTGCTGATTTTAAAAATTTAAATAATGGTAATATAATAGGATTTGATAGAGCACAAAGCAAACTTCAGTGTTACTGGGTTGAACTAGGCCATAACATGGAACAAAATTTCAGAATTTATTAAACAACAGAGACTGACAATCTGTTACATAAAAAAAAAACTTAAAACATAATACAGAATCAAAATGAGGCATTGGAGTAAAATTTATTATTTTTTAACTGAATAAAAAAAGTAGGGACAGTGGTTATGATTTCTGATATGGCAAAAAAACAGATACTGTCAAGAGACAAATTGGGTAACTGAATTGTGCTTAGTATTTCAAGAATAGAATAGATAATAAAAGATGAATATTAAATATACATACATGGAATGGCATAGAACTTGTTTGGATAGAATAGAACAGGATAGAATTATATTCTGGATTTTGAGGAATATAAAAAACAGTTACAACCAAGTTTAAACTAAATAGATAATTTACTAAAAGCTTCTACACCACCCATGGGACCTTACTCATATGAATGGACAGCAGACAGTGATATATGATATCATTGAGTCATAATTGTGAGTTGACTCTGGGAAATACAGCTACACATGTAAACAAAACACAAGACATCAACCCTATCTTGACTTTAGACCAATTAAGATTGACCCCAAGAGAAAGTAGGGTCTCTACTGTTAAATATTAAGGTAGAGGGGGCAGCTAGGTGGCGCAGTGGATAAAGCACCAGCCCTGGATTCAGGAGGATCGAGTTCAAATCTGACCTCAGACACTTCACACTTACTAGCTGTGTGACCCTGGGCAAGTCACTTAACTCCTATTGCCCCGCCCCCCCCAATATATATATATATAAAGGTAGACAAAAGGAGCTAGAGCCTTTTATGGATGTACAAACCAAAAGCAAACAACTCTTTTAATGAACCAGGCTTGAGTAGGTTTAATAAGGCTGGGGTTTAGAAGCATTGCTTTGGTATCTATGGATTTACTTCTCATTCTAGATCTTCTACTTACTACATTTGTGGCTTTGGGAAAGTCAGACCATGTCTGTTAGATTCAGATTCTTCATCTGTACAATAAAGGGGTCAGTTGTGTCAAACTCATAGAAATAGGGCCACTAGACTGTGCATAAGAATCTCAAGCTGTATAATAATATGAAAAACTACATATTAACATTACCTATGTCCTATTTTACTTATTTATTTATTAAAGGTTTCAAAATGATATCTTTATATGGTTCAGGTCAAATTTGACCCTTAGGCCATGTGTTTGACACTTCTGGATTAGATGACCTCTTAGATTCCTTTTAGCTGCAAATCACTGTGATCCCATGATCTATGGTCTTCTTTCTAGCTACATATTCCCCTTGCACTCTCTGTGGAATCTAACTAGACTGTACTAGTATATACATACTAAAAGGAAAAGCTACTTGAATTGTAAAAATCCTAGGTAATAACTGTAGGTGACTTCAATAAGGTACTTTCAAATGCCAACCAATCAAACAGAAAGATTTTTTTTTTTGAGGAAAGCATGGTCCTGAATAGAATATTAGAAAAATTAACTATGAAAGCCATTTAATGATTATTTAATAGCAATAAAATTGTTATTTAGCATCATAAATCCTCTGCACAAAAATTAATCATGAGGAACTTCCAGCCAAAATGGCTGCATTAAGGGATGGTGGATCATCTAGGTCCCATACACCAACTCCAGTAGAACTGTGAAAATGATACTAGGCTGGATAATGATCAAAAAATCCAGTAAGAAACTATAGTGACTTCTACATCCCAAATCTGCACAAAATATCAGTCAGAAGCCCACAGACAAGAGGAACGTCCCAGCTTCTAGTAGAAACGCCTCCAGCAACATTCATTATAACCAGAGACAGATTCATGTAATCTGAAAGGCTCTATGTTCAGAGGCAGGAAAGTAAAGGGCTCCTGTATGATAGTTTTAGGATGAAGCTCTTGGAAGATCCAGGAGTTACAGTGGTCAGGGATGCATGGTGATATAGTGCTCAAACCTTGATAGCTAAGGCCTAGAGATTCTAGAGGAGCCTGATACTGTTCTGAGTCACCAGAGAGAACTAAAGATTCAGTCAATCAGTCAACAAACATTAATTAAGAGTTTATTCTTACTGGCACTGAGTTAAACTATAAGAATAAAAACAAAGCAAAAAAAGAAAGACTGTCCCTGCCCTCAAGGTACTTACATTCTAATGGAGAAGACAATTCATTAAAGTTAGCTGAAAAGGGGTATGGAAAGAAGGTTCTTGCTCCTGAGGCATGAAAGAGAAGTCCAGAAGAGTACAGCCTGGTAGGAAATGAAGAAACAGTTGGTCTGGGTACCTTCCTTAAATCGAGGTTCTGGGAGAAGCCCTCCAACCTTCAATGATAAAGAAGGGCCTCAGGGATAGAGACTACTTTTAAAGTGTGAGCTCCAGGGCTGAAGCGATCTTCCAAGATGAAGAGGTTTCTGGGACATGAGGAGTGCAGCCTGGTGGGATCCAATGTTCTGAAGTGCAAAGATCCAGAGGGGAGCCTAATTGCAGGAGGTGGAGGTTATTGCAGGAACCCAGGGAGCCCAGACTGAGATCAGGCAAAGCTGGCCAGCCCCCTAAAAACATAATGAGAGGAGAAAGCTGACCCGGACACAAAGTCCCATTCAGGGACTAAAGTTGGGGAGATAAATAAAGCAAAGAAACCATTGTGAGGAAATGGAGGTTGGGCTCCTCTGAACTGGAACTGTTTAAAAGGTCTGCCACTCCTCTTCCCCTCTCCCCCAGCAAACAAAATCACATGATTCAGGGAAACCCTAGGCTGGCCACAATTAGATCTGCTCCTGAGCTGTATCCCTGTGGAGGAGGAGTTGAAGAGTTGTCCCTATATTGCCTCTCCCATTGGCTAAGGAATACTGCCTTCTGATTAGCTAGTTTTTGGAACATGGATTGTATGATAAAAGAAGTATGTATAGAATAATTTTTTTATTTATACCTATTTGTGTCTAATGGTAGCCATCTTTAGGGTGGGGAGAAAAAAGAAATGTACTTACTAACTTTAGTATGTATTTAAAAGGAATAGCAAGTTTTACATAATAGATTTGCAGTTTCATGGGCAATTATCTTTTCTATTATACTATGTTATGGAAATGCTTGTTTTATTCCATAAATTAAAAATAAAATAAATTTCCAAAAAGAAATAAATGGATGAATAAGCACAGTCAAGCAAAAAACATATGTACAAAAAAAATTAAGCCAACAAAACTAACAAGATGGAGGACTAGACATTTTCTCTGATCCTCACAACCTCTTAAACCTCTCCAAAATGGGAAGTGTGCATGAGAGATAAAGTTTTTTCTCCATGGTTTAAGATACCAAGAATCCAGACTAGGCAAACACTTGATGAATTAACAACAAATGGATTGACCCTGGGCAAGGTATTTAACTTTTCAGTGCCCCAGGCACTTCTCTACAACTTTCAATTGGACAGTTAATCTGAATTAATGAGTGTTCTCCACTCAACAAAATCTGTGGCCTGGGCCCTCACCCAACAAAACAAAACAACTGACAAGAAGAAACATTTCTAATAGAAATTTTCAAAGTTGCACTTCACTGGGCTTTAATTTTGTCATATGACCAGCAATTACCATGTTTTAAATGCTATGGTGCTATAGAAATAGAGTTAACAAAGAAGCTAAATAGGAATTTTAAAAATCAATAGTAACAAAGGTAAAGAATTAAAGTAATTTAGATTAATAGAAATAAGCTCTGATGAATCTATGATCATATCCATGTGAATACTTCCCTCCCCCTAAGAGGACAAATCTCAACCTAAGCCTGCCTTCTCATCCCATGAAACTCTTGTCCATGTACTCTAGTAAATTCTCCACAAAGGGAAGGGATTTAAGAGGATTGCTGGAAGGAACTGGGTGTGTTTGTTTGCCTTGGGAAAGAGAAGATTCAGGAGAGACATAAAAGTTGTCTTCAGGAATCTGAAGGGCTGTTATGTGGAGAAAGTCTGGATGTGCTCTACTTAGCCCTGGAGTGGAAAGGAGTAGGTGAAATGGAATGGAAATAACAAAGAAACAAAAGACTTGTAAGGAAAAACTTTCCAATGAGGATTGGACTAAATGTTCTCTGAGGTTTGCTTCCAATTCTGAGATCCTGTGATTTGGGGATTTGGGGTTTACATTAGACTTAAAACAGGTTGGTATAAGCAGATGTCATCATCACCCTTCTGTATTGTACTTAGGGCTGGATATATTTCCTGAGCTTCAGTTCTAGATCATTGATTAACTTTTAAACATCTCAAATTGAATGTCAAACTCATCATGTCTCCCAAAAAGAACTCAATATGTTTCCATCCATACCCTCTCCTCTTCCCAACTTTCCTATTAATGTCCAGTACATTGCTATAATCAAGTTATCCAAGCTTGCATCCTTGATTTCATCCTTAACTCCTCACACTCAAAGCTCATATTCAATCTATCGTCAAATCTTGCCATTTCTACTTTCCCATTTGTTGTCCCCTTATCTTCACTGACAAATCGACCACCCAAGTACAGACCCTCATCACCTTTTGCATGAACAATTAAAATAGCCTTTTTTTGGTCTCCCTGCCTCAAGTATCTCCTCAGTCCAATTCATCTGTCACTCAACTGCTAGACTGATTTTAATTCAAGTATAACCACGTCACCATCTCATTCACTAAACTGCAGCCACTCCCTATTACCTAGTTCAGGATCAAATAGATAGTACTCTTTTGGACACTTAAAGCCCTTTACAAACTGGCCCCTTCCTACCTTTTCAAGTGTCTTACACTTTATTATTCTCCACTCCCCCAAACCTAGAAACACCCCACACAGCCCCAGTCAATGGGATGGCCGCTCTGATAGTCACATGACTGCCCTCACTAGGCTTCCAATCATTATAATTTTGCCAGGCCCATGCAGGTGTCAGTGAGTGGTGATGACATGAGGTGCCAGAGCCCTGGCAAAGGCTACAACCAGTGAGTGGAGCACCGTGCGGTTTTCCGAGCCCCAGGCCAGTGCGCGCCGAGGCATAAAACCTCAAATAACAATTAATTCTTTACACCATGCACTTTTCACCCATTTCATAGCTTCTTGGGTCTTCAACAGGATACTATTCCTGTCCCCTTCCCTACCCTACAGTGTTTTCCCTCTGAGATTATCTTCCATTTACACTGTATACATCTTGTATGTGCATACATAGTTTTTTGCTTTTTTTTATATGGACTGTATTTTTGCTTTTCTTTGAATGCCCACTGCTTTGTACAGTACTTGACACCTAGTAAGCACATGATAACTGAATGTCGACTGATTGACCAGTGAATAAAAAGATAAAATTAATTTCCTAATCATTCATAACAACTCATCCAAATCATAAATTAGATTTCTCAAAAACCAGGAACAGTAAACAGCCTAGATTTGAGCAATACTGTATTTCTCAGAAGCATCCTTGTTTCGCCTTTGTTTCGGTTGTCTCAGGTCATCAGGGAACCACATAGAATAATGGGGACTTTATAACATAATGAGTGGGTGGTTGTATGTTATATGACCTACTCCAGGAAGCCATGGGGAATTCCAGCATCTCTTGGTTACCTATTCTTTTACTTGCTATGACTAAAGCCTATGATTGACACTTAATGAATCATGTTCTACCCTACTACAGGAAAGATGGCTTTGGTATTGATATAAATCTCTTAGTGGAAAGGCAAATCTACTACCAGGAAAAGAAGAACATATTCCTAAGTTTCCTCATCCATAAAATCAAAAGTCATATTTTTCTCCATCTATTTCCCATAATCTTGTGAGGACCCAAATCCCATATTAGATGTGAAAATGCACTGAAAACTGTAGTGTGACAAACAAATACAAGATATTCTTACTTTCATATTTCAGAAGATCCATAATTTCATTCCAATATCATCCACTGACCTGGATGATAAACTCTTTAGGTCCAGGTGTTCTTTAACCTTGTATGTGGCATGGTCCCCTTTTCAGAATAATAACTATAAATGTAAAAAATAAAACACATAGGAATACAAAAGAAATCAATTTTATTGAAATAGTTACCAAAATATATTTTTTAAATTCATGGACTCCAGGTTAAGAACCCCTGCTAGTACATAGTTAGCTAAAGCCATAAAAATCATTCAAGAATTTAAGAAGATATATTTTCTATTATACAAAAAATAATCTTTATAGCAAGACAGTGCTGTTTGTGCATGTTCAACCTTCACAAGGTTGAATTGTGACTTTACTAGAAATAATATCTTAATGGACAGCATGGCTTAGTGATCTTAGAGATCTGGCCTCAGAATCAGGAACACCTGGGTTCAATTCTTACTTCTGACACATGTATAGTCTTAGATAATCATGAAATTTAACAAGATTCCCCCCTAGTTTTTTTCCTTTTAATTTATTTGTATAAAAACCTTTAATCTTCATATAATCAAAATTATGCATCTAACCTTCTTCAATCCTCTCTGTTCTTTGGCCATTAACTTTTCTCTAATCTATAGATATTATAGGTAATTCTTCTCATGTTTCCCTAATTTATCCATGATATGATCATTTATAGTCAGGCTAATATTTATAGCATCTCTTTTGTAGTAGCAAAAACCGAAAACTAAAGGGATATCTATCAATTGAAGAATGGCTAAGTTGTAGTATATGAATGTGATGGAGTACTATTATGCAGTGGGAAATAAGGAAATAGATAATATCAAAAAGTATGGAAAGATTTATGTGAACTGATAAAGAATGAAGTAAACAAAACCAAAAATCAATTATATTATGTATTACATTATATTACCAATATTATAAATATGAATAATTTTGAAGGCTTTTATAAATTAATGAAGGGGCATCTAGGTCACACAGTAGGGTAGGTACAGTACCAGGTCTACATTCAGGGAGACTCATCTTCATGAGTTCAAATTTGACCTCGGACGCTTACTAGCTGTGTGACCCTGGGGAGGTCCCTAAAACCTGTTTGCCTCAGTTTCCTCATCTGTAAAATAAGCTGGAGAAGGAAATGGTAAATCGCTCTAGTATCTTTGCCAAGAAAACTACAAATTCACAAAGAGTTGAAAGCAACTGAAACCACTCAACAACAACAACTACTAAACTAATAAAAAATGAAATGAGAACCAGGAGAACAGTTTATAGGATAACAACACTGTAAACAAAAGAAAACAAAACGTAACTGTGAAATCTGTAAGAACTATAAGCAATACAATGACCATTCATGATTCCAGAGCACCTATGATGAAACCCGCCAATCCCTTACAGAGAGGTGAAGGATTTAGGGTACAAAATGAGATCTATTTCTGTGTGTAGCCATTGGGAATTTGTTTTGCTTGACTATGGAAATTTGTTACAAGGAAGTTGTTTTTCTTTTCTTTTCTTTTTTTAATGGTGTGAAGAGTGGGAGGAAGAGAAAACAAGTTTCTTCTGTTAACTTAAAAAATGGAGGAAGACAGAAGTGGTATGTTTTGTGTATTTTCAGATGATGTCACTATATTGTCATTTTAAAAAATTGTTTTACTTTGTTCCAAAAGACCTCTCATTGAAAGTAATCTGTAAAAGTGAAATATAAAAGAAAACATCAATAAAAACTTTTTTTTAAATAGGAAAAGAAAAAACTCAAAAATCATTCCTTGGTTCCTTCTCATCTCTATATGCCAGCTGAGTCTGGCCATTCCTAAAAATACTGACCACAGAGGATTTAAGAGGGCTATTGATGTAGCAAAGAGAATATGGTGCTATTCAGCACGGACAAAGAAGAATGCACATGTGATACCTTATAAAGCACATAGCAACCATTTACTAAGCATCTACTATGTGTCAGGTACTATGCTAAGCTAAGCACTAGGGCTATGAGAAAAGACAAAAACAGTCTCTTCCTTCAAGGAGCTGACAATCTAATGAGAGCGATGCCTTTAAATCTATGCACAAAAACACAAACAAACACAGCATAAATTGGAGATGATCTCAGAGGGAAGATCCTTCATCAATGAGGGTCAGTAAAAGTTTCTTGCAGAAGAAATTTTAGCTGAGGCAGAGATGAACAGTGAGAGCATTCCAGGCATAGGAGAAAGCCAGTGAAAATGCAGTCAGGAGATGGAATATTCCGTAGAAGGTACAGTAACAAGGCCAGTTGTCACTAGATTGTAGACTACATGAAGAGAAATCAGGTATAAGAAGACTGGAAATGTAGAAAGAAGATTTTATATTTGATCCTGGAGGTAACAGGGCCACTCAATAGAAGCCTCTATTACCTGGATTTTACTGACTGGGGGATAGCTGAGAGGAGGTCAGACAGGGAGAAAAGGACTCTAGCCCTAGGGATGCAGGGGATAGCTAACTCTAGTGAGGTCTGATCAAAATGACCTGGTTTTGAACCCTTACTTCAGATCATTAGTAGCCAGGTGACCTTGGCAAATATGTGATGTTTCAGAGCCTCAATTTCTTTATCTGTAAAACAGGGATTCTAACACCAGGTAGAAATCTCTTTGCTAGATACTGTGTGAAATAAAAGTTCAAATATTGTGGTCCTACCCTCATGGGGCTTACAATCTAGGAAGGGCA
Organism: Dromiciops gliroides; assembly: GCF_019393635.1. Taxonomy (NCBI): domain Eukaryota; kingdom Metazoa; phylum Chordata; class Mammalia; order Microbiotheria; family Microbiotheriidae; genus Dromiciops; species Dromiciops gliroides. The sequence goes on from NC_057865.1 coordinate 131,451,364, forward strand.
GATGGACTTGGATTCAGGAGGACCGGTGTTCAAAACCTACCTTATATAATTATTAATTAACTGGGTGACTTTGGATGAGTCATCTAAACTACACTTGAGTTTCTTCATCTGTATAATGAAGGGGTTGGACTTGGTAACATCTAAGGTTCCTTCCAATTTCAAATCTATGATGCTATGTGAGATGTTTGCAATTTTTAACATAATAGATCATAAATGCATGAGCAATTTAGAGGTACAAATGAAGGGCAGCTTGAGGATGAAGGAACAAAGGGCACTAACTCTTTAACTGGATTAATGTAATGCATGGAGAGGATTGGGGGGAGGAGGGTAAGGGCGAGGTGATATTTAAGAAGGTCTTTCAAGGGGGGCTAGGAATTCAGGAGCCCAGAAGGCAGTCACAGAGCTGAGAAACATTGCAGCATGAAAAGAGGACGGCCAGTAGCGCAGCTTGACTTTAAGACAGTTTGTAGAGGAGAAGGTAATAGAAGAGGCTGGAAAGTCGGGGTAATAGCAAATTGGGAAACAGCTTCAATACCAGAAAAAAGACTTTGACTTTGGTTGTCAATGGAGAACTTTTCAACAGCAAAAGAATGAGTAACCAGATACATGTGTAAAAACAAACAAAACAAAAAACTGAATCTAGTAAAGGATGACTGGGGGGGCGGGGATGAGTGGAGGGAATATAGTAATAGAAGTGGATACTATAATATTCCAGGGAGGTTTTAAGGAGGATGGGTTTTCTGGTGGTGACAGTGGGAATAGAGAAGAGAGAACAAATGAGAGAGAAGTAGTTGAGTTGGAGGGACCTGGACTTAGCAACTGACTGGATATGAGGCAAGAGAGAGGAAAGTAAGTCACTAAGGAAACAAAGACTTGAAGACAACAAAAAATAAAGTTCCCTGTATAAGGAAGAGTAAGGGCAGTTTGGCTGGACAGTAGAGTTCAATAATGGGAGTAATGTAAAATGAAGCAGGAAGGATAGGTTGGAGTCAGCATGTGAAGATTTTTAAATGCCAATCCCTTGCTAGGGAGCCCTTGTAGCTTACTGAGTAGAGGACTGATTTGGTCAGATTTGTGCTTTAGGAAAACCCCTTTGGCTTGTATGGAGGATGGATTGGGGCAGAGAGAGATGAGACAGGAAAAGCAATTAGCAGGCTATTGTACTAGTCCAGGAAAGAGTTCTTAGGGGAACTAGGTTGGTGGCTGCATGAATGGACAGGAGGGAACAGAATGAGAGAGTTAACATTTAAGGAAGAAAAGACAAAATTTAGCAATTGATTGGATATGTGGGGTAAGTGAAATTTGGAACAGAGAAAAGTAGGGGCTGTAGACCTGGATGACTAAAAATATGCTGGTGCCCTTGGCAGAAACTGGGAAGTTCAGAAGAGAGATAGGTTTTGGAGAAACATGAATTCTATTTTGTACATGTTGAATTTGAAATGTTTACATGGCATCCAATTTGAAACATCCAATAAGTAGCTGATGTCTGGCTAGAGCTCAGGAGAGAGATGAGGAATAGTTATGTAGAACTAGGAAAGATCAGCACCCAGATAACAATGAAACACATGTAAGCTGACGAGTCAAGAGAATATGGGGGCAGCAAGGTGGCGCAGTGGATAAAGCACCGGCCTTGGATTCAGGAGGACCTGAGTTCAAATCTGACCTCAGACATTTGACACTTATTAGCTGTGTGACCCTGAACAAATCACTTAACCCTCATTGTGCCCCCCCCCCCCCAGAGAGAGAGAGAGAGAGAATATATAGGGAAAGAGACCTGATACAGATCTTTGTTATACCCACAGCAAGGGGGTGTGATATTAAGGATGATCCATCAGAACAGCCTAAGATTAAGTAGTCATAAGTAGGAGGAAATTCAATACAGAGCAGTGTCAACAATAATAACAAAAAAACAAACCTTTTTCAACCCCCCCCCCAAATGAAAACCAGAGAAGTGAGAGTGGAGGTAAAGAGGAATAAAGTTTGAGAGGTTATCAGATTCATCAATTAAACATGTGAGTTGAAAAGCAGTGGTACTGACAGAAATGGTGATAACAGATGACAGAATAATGAGGGCGGGGTTTAAGTTTCGGATATAATGATCATGAGGTGCTGGTGGGACTTCTGGGTAGAGAGTTATGTTGATAACAGTTAGAGATGCAGTTCTGTAACTCAAGAGAGGGGTTGGGGGCTAGAGCTAGAGATTTCTGAGTTACATGGTAGTGAATGATATTGCCATGGAGAGATGAGGAGAAATCCAATGATAGGGATAAAAATTAGGAATCAAAACTATTAATAAAAATGTTTATTACTAAAAAAAAAGATGCTCAAATGCCACATTAAGACTTTCCTGTGCCTTTTCCCTATAAATTTACCTTGTATTTATTTTGTATAGACTTTATACATGTTTACTTATGTTCATGCTTCCATCCATGGAATATGAACTCCTTGAAGGCAGGAACAGATGTTTCATGTTTGTGTTTGTATCCCCAGGAACTAATATAGTGCCTATCACACAGTAGGTGCTTAATAAATGCTTGTTGCTTGATTTGTACCCGATAACTTAGCTTTTTCACTTATTTATACAGAGAAATTTCTTCCAGTTTTAACAATCAATATATCTATTTGGAGCAGCCTCTGAAGCACAAACAGCTTCAGGAAGATGTTATCTGAGCTCACATCCCTAGTTTCATTCCAATCACTAACACCATCCTACAATCAAATTACTCCATTTTCATTAAGTTGCCCTTCTCTGCTTTTTTCCTGATAAAACAAAAGAACTATATATTCAACAGCATAAACTAAAACATAGCAAAAGACAACAAATCTCACTCCAAATACAGTGAATAATATTAATTTCTATTTTTAAAATTAAAGCACCATGCTTGTGTCAAAAAAGTATATCAAACTAGATTTTTGTTAAACAAAAAAAATGTTTAAAGTATACATAGATGGGGAAGTTAGGTAGTGCAATGGATAGAGAACCAAATCTTGAGTCAGGAAGACCTGAATTCAAATGTGGCCCCAGACACTAACTATGTGACTCTGGACAAGTCACTTAACCCCAATTTCCTTGCCCAAATAAGTAAATAATAAAGTATATACAAAGAATGAGCACTTCGGCACATAAAAACTCAATCTTATTCAGTGGATGTTTCTTTCATTCATAAAATGTTATTTTTAAATTCTCAAGATAGTACTTGTAGATAACAATCAAGTAACCAGGGAGGTGAAGGAGATTAGTCTGGAAGACTGAGCCAAGTAATGCTTTAAATCCAGGAATCCTGGAGCCCCTTTCAGGACAGGAAGGCTAACCAGAGGGCTCATCCAGGAGAAGGCATAACCACTATATAATTTATAGGCCTTTTCTTAGTCCAACATTAAGTAACAGCATCACAGAATGCCGAAGTACAATGGTATTCTAGGCCAACCTATACCTGAAAATAAATTTGCTGCTACAAAATACCAGCTAAATGGCCAAAAGCCTTTGTTGGTAGACCTCCACTGAAACGTGGAAGGACTTATATGAACTGATGCCAGTGAAATACACTATTTGAAGTTATAATGATGTAAAACATGGTAACTGGTTCCAGTGTGATGCAAATAACCACGAAAAGTCACTATTTCACCATTCCACTAATTGGAACCTACCTGTAAAGAGAACCAGCTTTTTGTCTCTCCTTTTTAGAACGTCAGTTCCGTTATGGCTGGGACTAGATGGAGTCTTGCTTTTTATTTGTATTTTGAAGTCTTGGCACAGTGCTCTCCTGTCCCAAGTGCAAAAATAAATTATAAAATTTATTCATTCTACTTCACGTAGTGCATAGCACATTGAGCCCGGAGTCTGGAAGATGGGAGTTCGAATACAGCCTAAGATTTCTCTGCTGTGTGATCCTGGACAAGTCCCTTAGTTTCCTCATCTATAAAATGAGAATAATAAGAGCACTTACCTCCCAGGGTTGTCGTGAGATAATAATTGTAAGGTGCTGAGTATAGTGTCCGATGCATCGTAGGTGCCATATACACATTAGCTATTACCATTTAATTAAACAGAACAATATATACAGTGGTTTTGTAAAGAACATCGACTTTGTAAATAAGTGAGCTTGGCTACACGATGGCGGCCAACTTAGGGTTCCCGCAAGAGACTAGCAAATTGTTACTAAGCAAGGCGCCAGCCCCACCCCATCCAAGCAAAGCACACAAGGCTTGCGGGAGGGGGGGGGGGAAGAGGGAGCGCAGGCACGTGATGCCGGTGTCTGCAATCCTCGCAGCCCCAAGCCTTCCCCACGTGCCCCTCCACTACGCAGGTGCGGCGGGCTCTCAGCCGCGCATAGGGTCGGGCTTTGGAAGTCGGGAGGGCTTGGGCAAAGATGGCGGGCTCTCTGGGTTGTCTGGTCGTGGCAGGTGGAGGCGAGAGTAGCGACAGTGAAGAGGACTACTGGGATATCGGGTACATGGATCGTGCGCCTCAGGTAGAGGGAAAGGCTCTGGTTTTGTCCCTGCAGTCATGGCGGGGATCATGGGCGGGGGGAGGGCGATGTGCTGGGCCGAGGCCACACCCTGCCCATCGTGAGCCCGAGGTCCGGTGAAAGAGCCCCTTGCCCTGCCCGCCCCCTGTAGCCCGGGAACGAAAAAACTAGAGGCCTCACCTCTTGTTCTAGAGCTTATTTCCGATAAAATGTGACAATGTGACTTCGGTTACCGGGTTCTGGAAATGCCCCCACGGTTGTTTTTTTTGGTTGTTGTCGGACAAGGAAAAAGCACTGTCCTCCCCTAACCCCCACCTTCCATACATAGGAGGATTTAGCTCTGTTTTCCTAGGAATTACTGCTGAATCTCAGAGCCTAGTGCTATTTAATTTTGCCATTTCTAAAAATCTTATTTCCATCTTATATTCAAAGATAACTCGGGGCTTGTAACTCCCTTTTGTGATAAAACTTTCATCATTTGTGATAAAAGATGATGATAAAACATTGATTTTTCTTTTGTTTTTTAAAAAGTCTCAAACGTCGCTCGTAGTAGTAGTAGTAGTAGTAGTAGTAGTAGTAGTAGTAGTAGTAGTAGTAGAGTTTTTGTGGGTTAGTGGGCTCCAAATAAATTAAGTTTTTATGTGTGTATGCAAAGACAACCAAACAATGTTAAGAGAGGATGTTACAGTAAGAAGTCAACTTGAAATTAAATATTCATATTATGAAAAATAAATTTTAAAAGTTTCAAACTGAAGAAAGAGGATGCTTGGTGTTGTGTCCTAATGCTGCACAAAATGGCAAGATCAGTTAAGAAGCATGTTCCTTTTTTTCCTGTGGAGATTGGACTAAATGGGTGCTGTGGGTCCCTTTCAACTTTTAAAATCGCTAATTCCTTTTCTGTTTTAGACAATGAAGGGATCATTAGCGACTGAAGAAAAAGATGAAACCTTCAAGAAAGCTTTGACTTCGGGAGATGTTTCACTGGTTGAAGAACTTCTAAATTCTGGTGAGAGAAAAGCTGTGGACTCAAGTTAATTTTACAAAATTGTGACAACTCAAAATATTTCAAGGTTTTTCTTTTTTTTTTTTTCCTTGTATAAAATGCTGATATGAACCTGAGTACAGAGATTTCTCTCATTTGGCTCCCCTAGTTTTTTTTTCCTCTTTTTGTATTATCTTTTCACATTGAATATTTCTGATAAATGGTTTCTGGATGTGCACACATAAATATCTAATGTTGAATGTAAAAGTATTGCTAACTATTAAGTTATACACCCCACCTCTTTTTTTGGTTCTTTTATGATGGCTATACCTTAGGTCTGGAATGTTGGCCTCTTAGTTTTTCTTCATGACCCACTGCAAATCCTACCTATTGCAGGAGGCCTTTCTTGGTCTTCCCACCTACTAATGCCTTCCTTTCTCTGAGTTTGTTTCATTTTCTTTGTACAGCTAGGTCCCAATTAATTCAAGTAATGAATCCTGTGATATGCCAATTCCCACTATATGACATTATAATTCCAGCCTAATGAAAATATGCAGTGAACACTTTTTAAAACTAAGGTTTTTATTAACGCAATATAACATCAAAGGATAAGTAAAATGTATTTAAATTGATTACAAAGTAAGAGAGTAGTAAAGAAAAAGCAAAATTTAAAAAATTCTGAATATACCCAGAGATAAGTCTACATTGATATGATGAAAAGATTATCATTGTTGTTTAAAATTTTTTTAGCTGTGTAAATTGAACTGTCTTTTCTTTGTATCTTCTGCATACATATGCTGGTAGTGCAGAGAGCTTTATCCACATCTCTAAGGATTCATAAGCTTACATTGTCGTGCAATGAGCCAAGTGTAGTTGGATAGCTTAGGGCATTAGTAAAATTGGAATGTCTTAAATGTGATATTGTTGTTTCTGCCGTATTTTTCAACATGTGGCTTTAAAATACTTGAAAAGCATTCTTCAAAAACAGCTCTTGTCTCCCATACTTTTATTTGACTGTCAAAGAACTGGAAGTGATTGATGGTCATACCCTTTGAGGGTGGAGATTTTAAGACCAATAAACAAAGCATTGATTTTCATTACCTCCCAGGGAAAGTGTTCAGACACTTTAAATCCAAGTCAAGTTCTTTCTTCCTTAGAAATGAAAGTTTGGATCTATCTATAGAGATCCAATTCATATCCCTGTTGTTTTTCAGTGTGTCAAACTCTTTGTAGCATTTGGGATTTTCTTGGCAAAGATACTGGAGTGGTCATCCACGTCACTATAGTAACAACCAATCCCCCTGAAACTCCACCCAAGAGGCGTGGCTCTGGGGGCTCTGCAGCTAGCTCCACCTTATGGATTTGTCCAGGGGAAGATACCCCAAGCCCAAAGGGAGGAGTGGCTGAGGGGGCTATCCTCAGGTCACATGGACTAATCCACTTGGGAGAGAGGGGGGAGGGGAGAGGGCAGAGTGAACCACATACCTCAGGTAACAGAGGGAAAAGGATTGGGAGGGAGGGAGGGAAGAGGTGGACCAAAGTCCAGCAAGGAGGGGGCTTGGGGATAGGGAGAGACAGTTTGGAGATGGAACTAGAGAGGATTTGAAGGATGAGGGCACACTAAGGGAAACAAAATGGGAGTAAGGAGAGTGGGCTGGGCTGGGCCAGGCCCCCTGGAACTTCGAATTGTACAATATGGTTTGCTATAAAACATAAAATCTTCTAGCTGGGGGAAAAAAAAAGATACTGGAGTAGTTTGCCATTTCCTTCTTCAGCTCATTTTACAGATGAGGGAACTGAGGCAAACCAGGTTAAGTGACTTGCCCGGGGTCACATAGCTAGTAAGTGTCACACAGAGGCCAGATTTGAACTTAGAAAGATGAATCTTCCTGACTCTAGGTCCAACATTTTATCCACTGTACCAACTAGCTGCTCTAGTTCATATCCTTCCTCTTTTTCAAATCTCTGCTGAGTCTTTCTCAGTTTCCTTAGCACTTAATACCACTCATGTTATTCTTATCTAATACTGTATTGTATTGTTATAATTTACTTTGCAAAGAAATTATGATAAATCAAATTTGGATTGCCAAGGTTGGGCCATAATATGGAGGGCCCTGAATACCAGAATGAAAAATTTGTCCTCAATCTGATACATAATTACAAGGTTTTTGCTTGTTTTAAAGGTGGGGTAACATACTTAAATATTCAAATGCATTTTTGAGCTCATCAATTTAGATGTGCAACCCTACAATGCAGATAAAAATGTATCTATGCTTGCTCATCTTGTCAATTTTTGTCCATGTCCTCCCATAAGTTTTGCCGAGGGTGGGGGAGCTTGGTGGCGTAGTGGATAAAGGTACCAGCCCTGGATTCAGGAGTACCTGAGTTCAAATCTAGCCTCAGACACTTGAAACTTACTAGCTGTGTGACCCTGGGCAAATCTCTTAACCCCCATTGACCCCCCCCCAAAAAAAAAGTTTCACCTGGGGGGTTTCAATTTCCTGGAAGCTGCCTTTGCTTCCTTCTGACAATGGAAGAAGTGGACTCCTGGAGCAATAGCTGTCCACCTGTGTTTCTTCACTGTTACTATGTGACTAGCTCATCTTTTTTTCTTATCAAATAATTTCTTTTCTTTTGTCTTTTTTTTTTCCAGGGCAATGAGGGTTAAGTGACTTGCCCAGAGTCACACAGTTAGTGAATGTCAAGTGTCTTGAGGCCAGATTTGAACTCAGGTCCTCCTGAATCCAGGGCCGGTGCTCTATACACTGCGCCACCTAGCTGCCCCATCAAATAATTTCTTGACGGTGTCTTTTACTCCTGTTTTTGGCATTCCTCCTTGACCATATTTGCAGTCTGTTAATACTCGGTTTTAATTTTTTGGAGATAGTTTCAGGCAGATAGCAATACCAGGAGAATTTTGGTATTAAAAAGATGGGCCTTTGTTTTCATAGGAAGCTTGAGATCCTTAATGGACCATTGCAATTTCTTGAACACAATATATCCTCTCTTATTTAGCTCAAGGTCCAATGCATCCATCTCTGCTGTTTTACAGAGTTGAGAGTTTAGCAGCAATATTCAAGATGGAATAGGGAGATTTAGGTGTCAAGGAGACTAACTTGGAGGGAATCACAATAATTAGATGTGAAGTGACAAACAAGGTTGATGTCAAAGGAGAGGAAAAGATCAGCCTCAGAAACATTTGACAGGCACTGGACTGAGGCAGAATAGCACAAGGCTTGAATTCAAAAAGGTGTATCTTGTCACACTTCTGACACTTAATTAGCTGTGTGACCATAGGCAGGACATCTAACCTTTTTGAGTTTCTGCTTTGTCATTTGTAAAATGGGGGTGATGATAATATCTACTTGACATTATTATCAAGAGCATCAGATGAGATCATGTATGTAATGTACTTTGCAAACCATCAAGTGCTACATAAATGTGAACAGCTATTTTGATGAGAATAAGAAATTAAAGATGACTGTTAAGGTTTTCAGCTTGGAGAACTGGCAGAATAATTGTTTTACATCATTGCATAGTGTCTCCCTTAGTGTTGAACACATAGTAGCTACTCAATAAATACTGGCCAAATGTATTAATGAAGGAATAAAAGCAAGACTATGGAGTCTTAAGAACAAGTCATTTTCTTAATATTGAAGATGAGATTGATAGTGATTTTACTTTATTTTTTTCAAATGAAATCTTCCTTTCCTCCACACTCTGTTGAGAAAGCAAGAACAACAGAATTTTTGTTACAAACTTAGTTATGCAAAACTTTCCCCTGTTGGCCCTATTAAAAATAATCTCAATCTCACCTATCAGGAGGTATAAGTATCCTGTTTAATCCTCCAAAATGTGGGTTGTTCATTGTGTTGATCATAGTTCCTTAGCCTTTCAAGATTGTTTGTATTTACAATATTGTTGTTATTCCATAAATAATGCTCCTGGATCGACTTGCTTCTTTCTGTATCAGTTCATACAAGTCTCCATGGGTATCTCTGAAACCACCTCTTTATCTTGTCTTACAGCACAATGATATTTCTTTCTTCTTCTATTTTTTTAAATTATAAAAGTATTTTATTTTTTTCCAGTGACATGTAGAGAAAGTTTTCAACATTTGTTTTTATAAGATTTCTAGGTTCAAATTTTTCTTCCTCCCCTCCATCCCCTCTTCCCAAGACAGCAAGTAATCTGATATAGGTTATTTATATATGTACAATCACATTAAACATTTCTGCACTAGTCATGCTGCAAAAGAAGAATTAGAGCAAAAAGGAAAAACCTCAGAAAAGAAAAACAACAGCACCAAAACCAAAAGAAATAGTATGTTTCAATCTGCACCCATATTCTACAGTTCTTTTTTTTTCTGGATTTGGAGAGCATTTTCCATCATGAGTCCTTTGAAACTGTCTTAGACAATTGTATTGCTGAGAAGAGTTAAGTCTATCACAGTTGGTCAACACACAATGTTGTTGATACTGTGTACAATGTTCTCCTAGTTCTGCTCATCTCACACATCAGTTCATGCAAGTCCTTCTAGGTTTCTCTGAAATCAGCCTGCTCATCGTTTCTTTCAGCACAATACTATTCCATTACGTTCATATACCACAACTTGTTCAGCCATTCCCCAATTGATGGACAACCCCTCAATTTTCAGTTCCTTGCCACCACAAAAAGAGCAGCTATAAATATTTTTGTACATGTGAGTCCTTTTCCCCTTTTTTATGATCTCTTTGGGGAAAAGACCTAATAGTGCTATTGCTGGGTCAAAGGGTATACACAGCTTTTATAGCCCTTTGGGCATAATTCCAAATTGCTCTCCAGAATGGTTGGATCAGTTCACAGCTCCACCAACAATATGTTAGTGTTCCAATTTTTCCACAGCTTCTCCAACATTTATTACTTTACTTTTTTGTCTTATTAGCCAATATGATAGGTGTCGGGTGGTACCTCAGAATCGTTTTAATTTTCATTTCTCTGATCAATAGTGATTTAGAGCATTTTTTCATATGGGAATAGATAGCATTGGTTTCTTCATCAGAAAACTGCCTGCTCACATGCTTTCACCATTTCTCAATTGGGGAATGACTTGGATTCATATAAATTTGATTTAGTTCCCTATATATTTTAGAAATGAGGCCTTTATCAGAGGTACTGGCCATAAAGATTGTTTCCCAGCTTTCCACCTCCCTTGTAATTTTGGAGGCATTGCTTCTGTTTGTATAAAACCTTTTTAATTTAATGTCATCAAAATCATCCATTTTGCATTTCATAATATTCTCTATCTTTTGTTTGGTCTGCCCCCAAAACTATCACTTTTTCCAGGTGATATGATGGTATACTCCTAGAGAATCAACTAAAAAATTACTTGAAACAATTAACAACTTTAGCCAAGTTGCAGGATATAAAATAAATACACATAAGTCATCAGCATTGGGGCAGCTAGGTGGCGCAGTGGATAGAGAACTGGCCCTAGAATCAGGAAGACCCAAGTTCAAATCTGGCCTCAGACACTTGACACTCACTAGCTGTGTGACCCTGGGCAAGTCACTTAACCCCATTTGCCTCACCGAAAAAATAAAAAAGTGATAATTTTATTTCCTCCTTGCCTATTTAAATTCCTTTAATTCCTTTTTCTTTTCTGATTGCTAAAGCTAACATTTCTAATACAGTATTAAATAATATGGGTGATAATGGACATCCCTGTTTCACTCCTGATCTTATTGGGAAGGCCTCTAACTTACCTCCATTACATATAATGCTTACTGATGGTTTTAGGTAGATACTGCTTATCATTTTAAGGAAAGCTCCACTTATTCCTCAGCTTTCTAGGATTTTTATTAGGAATAGGTGCTGTATTATGTCAAAAGCTTTCTCTGTATCTATTGAGATAATCATGTAATTTTGGTTAGTTTTCTTATTGACGTGGTTGATTATGTTGATAGTTTTCCTGATATTGAACCAGCCCTGCAATCCTGGAATGAATTCCACTTGGTCATAGTGTATTACCCTGGTGATCACTTGCTGTAACCTCCTTACTAATATCTTATTTAAGATTTTTGCATCAATATTCATTAGGGAAATTGGTCTATAATTTTCTTTCTCTGTTTTGGCTCTGCCTGGTTTTGCTATCAACACCATATTTGTATCATTCAGTTCTTAGTTTTATTGATTATTTCTATAGTTTTCTTGCTTTCAGTTTTATTAATTTCTCTTTTAATTTTCGGGATTTCTAATTTGTTCTTTTTCTAGCTTTTTAAGTTTCATACCCGATTCATTTACCTCCTTTCTCTTTTATATTGATGTAAGCATTTAGAGCTATAAATTTTCCCCATAGCACTACTTGGTTGCACCCCATAGATTTTGGTATGTTGTCTCATTATTGTCATTCTCTTGGATAAATTTATTGATTGTTTCTATGATTTGTTGTTTGACCCATTCATTCTTTAGAATGAAATTATTTAGTTTCCATTTGCTTTTCATTGTACTTTTCCATGGCTCCTTCTTACATGTAATTTTTATTGCATCATGATCTGAGAAAGGATGCATTTACTATTTCTGCCTTGCTACATTTGACTGTGATTTTTTTGGGCCCGAATACATGGTCAGTTTTTGAAAATGTGCCATGTACTGCTGAGAAAAAGGTATATTCCTTTCTGTCCCCATTCAGTTTTCTCCAGACATCTATCATGTCTAACTTTTCTAGTATTCTATTCAGCTCTTTCACTTCTTTCTTATTTATTTTTTGGCTAGATTTATATAATTCTGAGAGGGGGAGGTTCAGGTCCCCCACTAGTGTAGTATTACTTTCTAATTCCTCTTGCAATTCATTTAACTTCTCCTCTAAGAACTTGGATGCTATACCACTTGGCACATACATATTTAATATTGATATTACTTCATTATCTATAGTACCTTTTAGCAAGATGTCTTTCCTTCCTTAACTCTTTTAATGAGATCTATTTTTGCCTGTGCTTTGTCTGAGATAAGGATTGCTACCCCTGCTTTTTTTTACTTTAGCTGAAGCATAATATATTCTGCTCCAGCCTTTTACCTTTACTCTGTGTGTATCTATCTGCTTCAGATGTGTTTCTAGTAAACAGTATATTGTAGGATTCTGGTTTTTAATCCACTCTGCAATTCGCTTCTGTTTTATAGCAGAGTTCATCCCATTCACATTCACAGTTATTATTACTAACTTCATTTCCCTCCATTCTATTTAACCCCTTTGTACTTTTTTCCCCTTCTTTCACCCTATTCCTCCTTACCAATGTTTTGCTTCTTACCCCTGCTTCCCCCATTTTGCCCTCCCTTTTTATCACCCGCTCCCTTTTCTTTACCCTTTTCTTCCTTGCTTTTGCCTTCCCTTCTATCAGTCCCCCCTTCCCCTTCCCCTTTTACTTCCCTAAAGAATAAGCTAAGTTTCTTTATCCAAATGAACATATGTTATCCCCTCTTTGAATCAATTCTAATGAGAGTAGGGTTGAAACAATGTTCACCCCTCCCTTCTTTCCCTCTATTGTAATAGGTTTTTTTCACCTCTTCATATGATGTAATTCATCCCATTCCACCTCCCCTTTCCTCTTCTCCCCATAAACTCCCTTTTTTAAAAACCCCTTAATTTTCTTTATATCATCACATCAAAGACAATTTATATTTATATCCTCTGTGTATAATCCTTCTGTCTGCCCAAATACATTTACAATTCTCAAGAGTTATAAGTATTATCTTCCCGTGTAGGGATGTAAACATTTTAACCTAATTGAGTAACTTTTTTTTCCCCGCCATTTACCTTTTTAAACTTCTCTTGAGTCTTGTATGTTAAGATGGAATTTTCTATTCAGTTCTGGACTTTTCATCAGGAAACCTTGAAAATCCCCAGTGTCATTGAATGTCCATCTTTTCCCCTGAAAGAGAATGATCAGTTTTGCTGGATAATAGATTCTTGGCTGCAATCCAAGCTCCTTTGCCTTTTCTGAATATCATATTCCAAGCCTTGCGATCCTTTAATGTTGAAGCTGCCAGGTCCTGAACAATTCTGACCGTGGATCCATGATATTTAAATTGCTTCTTTCTGGCTTCTTGGAGTATTTTCTCCTTCACCTGATAATTCTGGAATTTTGCTACAATATTCCTTGGAGTTTTACTTTTGGGCACTTTCAGGAGGTGATTGGTGGATTCTTTCAATGACAATTTTATCCTCTGATTCTTTCTTTCTTTCTTTCTTTCTTTCTTTCTTTCTGTCTGTCTGTCTGTCTGTCTGTCTGTCTGTCTGTCTATCTATCTATCTATCAGGGTTAAGTGACTTGCCTAGGGTCACGCAGCTAGTAAGTGTCAAGTGTCTGAGGCCATATTTGAACTCAGGTACTTCTGACTCCAGGGCCCGTGCTCTATCCACTGCACCACCCAGCTGCCCCTATGCACTTTTTTTTTTTCTATTTGGCCAATTTAATTTTTTAAGGCATTGTTTTCTTCAGTAAATCTTTGTCCTTCCTTTTCCAAGCTGCTGATTCTTTTTTCATAATTTTCTTGTTTTGCTTTCATTTCTCTCCCCATTTTTTTCTCCTACCTCTATCAATTGACTTTGGAAATCCTTTTTGAGCTCTCTTACCATTTTTTCTTCTACCTCTCTCAATTGATTTTTTAAGTCCTTTTTGAGCTCTTCCAAGAAGGCTTTTTGTTCTTGAGACCAATTCATCTTCCCTCTTGAGGCTTCACATATAGGCAATTTGAGAGTATTATCCTCATCTGTGTTTGTGTTTGCCTCTTCCCTGTTGATATAGAAGCTCTCAATGGTGAGAGCTCTTTTTTGTTTCTTACTCATACTGCAGCTTATTTATTTATCTATTTATTTATTTTTTAAGTTGAGGTCTGCTCTGGGGCCACCAGGGTCCCTGTTTCATGCTTCTTGTGCTGGGGTTTAGGGACTGTGTCACTGGCTTTCTACTCTGAGGCCTCTCTGGCTTGTGGATTTCTCCTCTCCCTGGACTTCCCATCTGAGCGTTCTGGGATCACACCTGTCCTGTGGGTGGCCCTCCACCTGGCAACCTGCCCTCTCGACTGGAGCAGGTGGGTTTCACCACTGTCCTGCTGTGCCACCAGATTTTTAAGCCAGGATTCAGGGGCCTCAGTTGCTCGGCTGTGGCCCATAGCTTCCTGCTGATTTGCCCCAACCCCCTCAGCACTGTGCTGCAGCCATGTGCTGCGCCACCCTTTTGCCCAAGTCAGACCGACCTTTCCTGAAGGCTTCTAAATTATTCCTTGTTGGAAGACTGTGTCTCTTTGTCTCTTTGCAGGTTCTGTAGTTTCAGAAACCGTCCAGAGGCTTGATTTAATGTTCTTTTTGAGCGAACAGAAGGAGAGCTCAGGCAGCTTGCTGACTTCTCTCCGCCTCTCTAAATCACTATTGATTAGAGAAATGCAAATTAACAACTCTGGGGTACCACCTGACACCTGTCAGATTGGCTAATATGACAAAAAAGGAAAGTAATAAATGTTGGAGAAGCTGTGGAAAAATTGGAACACTAATGCCTTGTTGGTGGAGCTGTGAACTGATCCAACCATTCTGGAGAGCCATTTGGAATTATGCCCAAAGTGCTATAAAGCTGTGCATACCCTTTGACCCACCAATACCACTATTAGGTCTTTTTCCCAAAGAGATCATAGAAAAGGAAAAAGGACCCACATGTACAAAAATATTTATCGCTGTTCTTTTTGTGGTGGCAAGGAATTGAAAATTGAGAGGTTGCCCACCAATTGGGGAATGGCTGAACAAGTTGTAGTATATGAATGTAATGTAATATTATTGTGCTGTAAGAAATGACTAGCAAACAGATTTCAGAGAAACCTGGAAGGACTTACATGAACTGATGTTGAACCAGGAGAACATTGTATACACTATCAACAACATTGTATGTTGATCAACTGTGATAGATTTGACTCTTCTCAGCAATACAATGGTCTAAGACAGTTCCAAAGGACTCATGATGGTCTCCAAATCCAGAAAAAAAGAACTGTGGAATATGGATGCAGATTGAACCATAGTATTTCTGGTTTTTTGTTGTTTTTCATTTTCCTTTTTGCTCTGATTCTTCTTTCATAGCATGACTAATGCAGAAATATGTTTAATGTGATTGTACATATATAACCTTTATTAGATTCCTTGCTGTCTTGCAGGGGGAGGGAGAGAGAAAAATTTGGAACTAGAAATCTTATAAAAACAAATGTTGAGGTGGCGCAGTGGATAGAGGACCGGCCCTGGAGTCAGGAGGACCTGAGTTCAAATCTTCCCTCAGATACTTGACACTTACTAGCTGTGTGACCTTGGGCAAGTCACTTAACCCTCATTGCCCAACCAAAAAAAATGTCAAAAACTATCTCTACGTGTAACTGGAAAATATTAAAATAGTTTTTATGAAAAAAAGAGTCCCTAGCAAGTGTGTGTGTGTGTGTGTGTGTGTGTGTGTGTGTGTGTGAGTGACAGAGACAGAGAGATGCACCTATATCATACC
Organism: Dromiciops gliroides; assembly: GCF_019393635.1. Taxonomy (NCBI): domain Eukaryota; kingdom Metazoa; phylum Chordata; class Mammalia; order Microbiotheria; family Microbiotheriidae; genus Dromiciops; species Dromiciops gliroides. The sequence continues at coordinate 131,467,326 of NC_057865.1, forward strand.
TAACCATGTTCTTTTTTCTTTTTTATTCAATTTTCTTTTAAAATATTTAGAAAGTGTTTCTTAGAAACCTAGTTGCATATTGTTTTTAATAAACAGACCTTTTATAAAAAAGCCATTAAGTGTTTACTTAAAGACAAGTACTGTGCTAAGTCCTAAGGATACAAATAGAAAAGAAGTAGAAGAGTTCTATTGCAGTGTGAATAGAAAAGTCGATGTCCCTACGGGTTAAGCTACAGAGATCATAGTAAAGCCCAGTAGTCCTCAGCATGCTTTCAAGTGTCCTGCTCCACAGGAGTGGCCTATCATCCAGAAACTGTTGTCTTTACCTTGGGGTCTTTTTGGTTGTAAACAAATAACATATTTGGTGACTTCGATCCTTGCAGGTAAGCAATTTTGTTTGAAAGAGCTCTTTAATGGGGATCAATAGGCATACAGATTTTGGGGTAATTTTTAGCTCATGTGTGCATATCCCAGATGGCAGTGCAGAATTGCATGCATTGTGGATATGAGGAGAGTATGGCATATTACCAATGAAAAATTTCAGGAAAATGGTATAAGATGTTATCAGATACATAAGTGGAAATATGTGGCATATCCCATCTAGCATAAAGATACCTAGAGGAATATCCTAGCATATCAGTGGGACTCTCTATAGAGAGTTTATGAGAAGACGTGGACAAAAGTTGCATAGGCTTAATTAGATTAATTAGTCTGTACCCCTGGAAGAAGTCACATCAGTGAGATCACATAATTGAAGTATTGGGTAATGTGTGAAGCATAAACAACTGATGATTGAAGTGTAAATAAACTTGGATGTGAGGTGTGAGAAAGAAAGAAAGCAGATCAGGTATAAGCACGAATTTCCTAAAGCAAAAGAAGAGAGGTGGTGGGGAAATACGTTGGATTATATACTCATTTGTGGTAGCCATATATTGGTATCTTGGGGCCAGCAGTTTTGGACATGTTTAAAATGAGTGTGGGGGCGGGAGAGGGCAGAAGAGCCTCAAAGTAGAGGAAGAAACTTGACCCCAGCTGGTTCATAAAATAATAGATTTAGAGCTAAAAAAGACCTATGAGTTCAGCCCACTCATTTCATAACTGAGAAAAATGAGACCCAGAAAACTTAAATGAGTAAATGCTCAGAGTCAAAAAAATGACTACAATTTGAAGCCAAGGCTCCTAAAGTCAAATCAAGGAGTCTTTTGCTTGTATCTGTGTGTAATAGAATAATAATAATAGCATGGAAAATTGAAAGTTGGATATTTATATCATGTGAAGTTTCTTTAAATAAATTAAATATTTTCATATCATGCAACTTTCCAATAAAAATTTATAAAATATATTTTCATATATCCTTTTAGGGGTCATATAAAATTGTTTTTAACTCAGTTCAGTATCCTGAAGTTGTTACATAAAGAAGTTATTACATAGTAAGAAATACGTGCCTTCACTTTATATACACTCCTTAAATCTAAATATGTTTTGGGTAAAATGTATTTTTTTAAGTGAGGCAATTGGGGTTAAGTGACTTGCCCAGGGTCACACAGCTAGTAAGTGTTAAGTGTCTGAGACCGGATTTGAACTCAGGTACTCCTGACTCCAGGCCCGGTGCTCTATCCACTGCGCCATCTAGCTGCCCCATGGGTAAAATGTATTTTAGCTATAGTGATGGAACCATTGAACTTTAGAGTTTCCAGAAACCAAAAAAAATTTATCTAATCCATCTTTCCTTTAAGAAACTGAAGTTCTCAAAGTTTGTACATCGTTTGAAGTCACAACAATAGTGACAAAGCAGTAGTAGAACCTTTTATTTTTTCACTCAATAAAAATGCATTTCACAGCCTATGGAGCTTTTTACAAGGTTCCTTCTAATCCCAGGACTTATTTTTATTTTTATATTTACAGGAATGAGTGTGGAATCTAGTTTTCAATTTGGATGGACTCCTCTTATGTGTGCTGCTAATATTGCTAACGTGGAGTTGGTGCGTATTTTGTTGGACAGAGGAGCTAATGCAAGCTTTGATAAGGGTAAGATATTTAAGAATTGACACATGATATATTGGATTATTGATAGATTATCTTGATGAATCTCAATTAGTATGCTGTTATAAATAAAATAATTTCATCTGGTTAGTGTTTTAAATACCAACCAAAATTATTAACAGGGAGGGGGGATCCTTTTATCACCCACATCTCTTGTTCTTTTAAGACCTCATATATACTAATATATTTGTAACAATTTTTTTTTATAGCTACAAAGAGCTGGAAACAAAGTAGATTCCAATTAATTTTGGAGTGTCTAGAAATAAGTTATGGTAAATGAATATAATGGAATATTATTACATTATAACGAATAATGACAATGAAGAATACATTGAAGCATGGGATTATTTAAATGAACTGATGCAAAGTGAACTAAGAGGATTCAAGAAAACTATCATGATAACTAAACAATGTAAATGGAAAGAACAACAGCAAAATCCTCTTAATCCTGTGTAAATTGTGCTGACCAAGCTTGGTCTGCAAGAAGAGTTAAGAAAACACATCTCTCCTCTGCAGAGATGGGAGACAGTTGGTACAGATCAGTCAAGCTACAAGCATTAAGTACCTACTGTTTGCTAAACACTTTAAGACAGAGACAAAAATGACAGACTTACTTCAGGAAAATTATATTGCATTCATTATATTACATATGTTGTCAGACTTCATTGATATTTTGGTTAATTATGCTGAACTTCCTTGTTTTCTCTCCTTGGTTCTTTTTAGTTGGGGATTTAGGGAAAGGAAGTAGAAGGAAATTAAAGTTATCTTAAAAAAGGGTAATAATTTTTTTAAATCCAGATTTAATAAATTAGTAGGTAGTTACTGCTGCTTCTACTGTTACCAAGTCCTCACACCTCATACAGATAGGATTACATGCCTTGCCTTGATTATGATAGCAGAACTACTCTCTTTCACTAGGGCACAGACTTAGGACTCAAATCATATTATGATCTATGGACCTAAGGGATGCTGTGAGAGTGAAATTTTCCATCAGTGAGACATGAGGTTTTGAATTCTCAGATTTTGCTCTCTTTGGTTGTGAAAATATGGATGACTAGTGTCCTAGCCCCAGCTGTGGTTATTGACTTTTGAGATAAAGGGATGTACTAGTAGTCTAGGTATTACCCATCTAAGAGTTTCATTAGATTCTGACAGCAAGTGATGACTCTGAGAGTCATTACAGGAAGCTTTATTAGTGTTGCATTAACATTTGCTGCAACCAGAGGCAATGGTAGATGTGAATAAGGTAGGGCAATGAAACATAGAGTTAGAAAATAAGTAAGAGGCCGGATAGGAGATGGGGAAAGGCCGAACTCCCCCTCAGGAAACTAGGTAACATCTGTGGAAAGAGCTGATACCTCAGCATCAGCTGAACAGGAGACAACCATGCTATCAAGGTATGGGTGATTATTGCTCCACTGACTAGGGATTTGAGTGGATTTTGATAGGCTTCTTCAAGAATGTCTTCCTTCTCTGTTTCCATCTGTATAGTGGTAAGCTTTTATTAAGGTGAGCTAAGGACCACCCAAGGATTTAATCTCAGACCTAGAAAGTGATAGCCATATGCCTAGAAATGGAATAGAAGATTTTCACTTATCAGGATTCATTTACAGGACACCAAGTCATGGAGGTTCAGCAAGCCATCTAGTAAGTTTCTGCAGCAAATTAAAACGGTATCACAAATCAAATTTATAAGACAGACCACAGGTTACAAAGTGGAGTCAAAAAAACAACAAAGGATAACAATAATACATATTTTTATTACACACCTGTAAATGTGCAAAGAAAACTAGTGGATAGAACTGGGAACAGGTTTATGAGAAAGCCTCACGATTTAGGACTAGTTTATCTTGTTTAGACTTTAAACTTCCATTTGGCTCAATTATTTTTGTCCCCTTTCAAAGGATTTTATTTAATTCCTCTTCCTCTATATTAAATCTTAGACTCTGACTTTCTTAGAATTCCTTAGCCAAGAAAAATCGGGTACACTCCCATATTTCTAAGTCACCTTTATTCATTAATCTTTCCTCCTTTGAGGTTCACTCCATTTGTTTAAATCAGTGATTGCAAATACTCCTCTGTGTGTGTGTGTGTGTGTGTGTGTGTTTTAAATGGAGCTCTATTTCACTCTTCCCCAGTGACTTGAGTATCTACATGATTCAGTCTTCCCTCCATTTGAACATGTCATCAACCTTAGTGATTTCAATAGTCAGTTTGGTGGCCCTTTCTTCTCCTAGTTACAAACCTTCTTTGCTCCAAAAAATATTTAGTTTCACTCTGCCTCAAACCAGTCTGATAAATGGTCATAACTGAGACATCACCATCACCTACAAACTATTCTACCTTCAACATTTTAAAGTCTAAAATTCACCTGATAACAAGTATCACTCCTGATTCTCCTGAGTCCACAATGCCTAGATTGTTCTCCACTTTCACCACTGCCTCTGAGCTCTACCTCATATCAAAGGTATAACTTGAGCGCCTTCACCTTTTAAGAGACTTTTTTTCTGATTCCTCGAAACTGTTAGTGCCCTCCCTCCTCCCCCCTGCAAAACTAACAAAACTACTCTGTATTTATTTTATGTATAATTCTTATCGACTTATCTTATGTTGTTTCTGTCTACCTTACCCATTTGCAAGGTAGCTTCTTGAGGTAAGAGACTGGAATATTTGTGTCATTTTGTTCTTTGACATAGTACCCACATATGCTTAATAAAAACTTGTTAAAATTTGGAACTCAAGACTTTAAAAATGTTTATTTTTTAAAAAGAATTATTGAAAGAAGAAATTAATTTTATTCATCTTTCATTGACATCATCATCCTCCTCATAGTGGCTTTCCCAAACTTTGTACTCATCAAACTCCCAACTCCACCCCCAAATCTCTGTCTTAATAGATGACCTCATTTCCTACTTTATTTTCTATCTTTCCTGCTGTCATCTCTACCTTGTAAAATATTTATATATCCCCATTCATTCTCTCCTTTGCTTTGGTCTTCAGAGAACAAGGTAGCCTTTCTCTTTGTCAGGATAATAATGCTGTCTAATTGTGCCCTTGACTGTATCCCCTCAGTTTTAAAATCGAATGTTGAAGAGGGCAGTTAGGTGCAACAGTGGATAGAGCACTGGCCCTGGAGTCAGGAGGACCTGAGTTCAAATCTGGCCTCAGACACTTAACACTTACTAGCTGTGTGACCCTGGGCAAGTCACTTAACCCCAATTGCCTCACTGAAAAAAAATTGAATGTTGAAAATTGTTTTTACATGAAATTAAAAACAACAGCAACAAAATAAAAGACTTCCTCTGACCTTGCCTTTCCTCAGGCTTTGGTTTTATGTATTCTGTTCTGTTTGCTGCTGAACTACTAGAAAGTATATTCTCTACTCATTGCCTTAACTTTCTTACCAGTCATATATATATATATTTTTACCTCTTTGTGTTCTGATTTAGAATTCCTTGTCCCAAAGTATTGAAATTTCTTTTATAAGACCTCTGTGGATTTATTAATTATGGAAACTAATGACTTTTCTTAGTCTTCGTTTTCCTTTCCTTTTCTTTAGCTCCTGGATACTCTTATCTTAATTTCTATGATACTATACTTGCCTGGCTCATCTTTTACCTGTCTGACTGACGGTTGTCTATGTATGTTATCCCTAGAACCTTTTATTTTCTCTATACATCCTTGTTGGAAGCATTAGCTTCCTTTGTTTTGATTATTATGTCTTAGAAGATGTCTCCCAAATCTTTGGATCTGACCTACATCATTTCCCCAGACTCTAGTATTGCATTTCTAACTGCCAGGTAAATTTCTACCAAGATATCCCTCCGTTATCCCAACCTTAGAATGCCCCAAACCAAATTCATCCTCCCCCTCCCCCCCATCCTAGCTTCCTTCTTTCTATTGAATTCACCGTCATAGTTACCCAGCATTAACACATTGGAGTCATCGTTGACTCTTTTCACTCTCCTAATAATAATAATAAACATATATATATATATATATATATATATGTATACATACACATACACACACATACTTACATGTGTAATATAGATTGCATGTGTGTGTATGAGACAAAGAGAAATAAATGACTTGCCCAGGGTCACACAGCTAGTTGGATTTGAACTCTGATCTCTTTGACTCCAGGCCCAGTGTTTTATCCATGGTGCTATCTCATTGTCCCAGTATAGGCTTAGCCTGTTAACCAACTTCATCTTGTTCTCAACTACTGACTCAAATACATATCTCTCATCTTTCCCATTGTTTTTTACTCTCAGTCACTCTAGCTAGTTAGAGCTTTCATTGCTTTTTGCCTAGACTTTTGTAATAACTTCACAACTGGTCTTCCCACCTACAGTGTCTCTTCTTTTTAATCTATCTTTTACCCAGCTGTAAAATAATCTTTTTAAGGCATAGAGCTGACCACATCATTCTTGCTAAAAAAATATCAATGGTTCTTTCTAGATTAAAAGTCTGACATTTAAAACCTTTCACATTGTGGCTTCAGTGTATGTTTCTGGCCTTTTTTGATATAATTCCTCTTTCCACACTCTATTGAAATTAGACCACAGCTTATCCACAAATTGAACATCTCAACCTCCCATTTCCCACTGACTATCTCTCATGCCTGAAATGCAGTGCTTCTCTCTCTCTCTCTCCTTCAGAATCGTTTCTCTTTAATGTTGAGCTTGGTTTTCATGTCTTGTGTGTGTTATTTCCTGATTCCCTCAGATGAAAAAATGTTCTTTCTCCTAAAGAATTGACCTTGGATATCTTCTTTTCCCGTATTACTCCCTATTTTGTCTTATACTTCTCTGTGTACTGATTGTATTTATGCCTCCTGCTCCCACTGAAGATTATAAATTCCCTTTTCTCTCTTTCTCTGGTCACCTAAACTTCACAGCAGTTGACTTTCCTGCACCTTTCCATAAGGGCTTCCTGGCCTACCATTTGATCATATTTCAGGTCCTCTCTTAGGCAACCCAACTCCATTGGATAATTCCATATTGTCCATGCCCAGGCAATTCTGCCCCCCCTTTCTAGCTTTTAACTGCCCCTGTATGCCCTGGCACAACTCCTCTTCATGCCCCCAAAGGCTGAACCTATATGTACACCTATCTGAACTCATTCCTCACCTCAGTGACTCCAACCACCCACCCCCTAGATGCTATTCATTGCTCATACTTGCCCCTTTATCCTCCTCCCACTGCTTCCCACCCTCTCCACTAACTCCCTCATTTTCATTTCCCTAAGTCCAACCCCAGCAATATCCCATCCTAAAGTTCCACACCTCTTTTACTGTGTTCTCTGAAATGCTTGCTTTATAAGTAACATACTAGCTTTCATCTTAAACTTCCTTCTGTATACTAGGATACTCCCTCAAGCACCCTAACCTCTCAGTTCTTCATCTTATTTTCTGTGACCTGTTTTTCTACCTCATCAGCTATATACAGAGGTCATACCTTTGACCATGCCATTATCGAGGTATGTACCACTTCCGTATTTTCATGTTCATAAATTCTGAAATTATTTTATCCAAACACATTCTGTTGTCATTTCACCTCTCTTCCTGCCCTGCATCCCCCCAAACCTGGTATTCATCTTTACAGCGACCTCCTTTCCCTTTACATCTTAGTTCTTTCCCAGGCCTGACTCCTACACTAGCCTACACTTTCTTCTTTTTCCAGTCTTAATTTGGTCAGTCAGGTTCAGCTATATGCTATCCTCTTCTCTCAAGTCCCTTACCTCTTTATCTTATCAAGTCTTGGCCTGAAAACTGGAAAACAGTATGGCAGAAACCAGGTATAGACCAACATCTCCCATCATATACTAAAGTAAGGTCAAAATGGGTACACAATTTTCACATAAAGGGTGATACCATAAGCAGATTAAGAGAATATGGAATAGTTTATCTGTCAGATTTATAGACAGGAAGAATTTAGGATCAAAGAAAATATAGAGAGCATCACAAAATATGAAATAGATCATTTCGATTATATAAAATTAAAAAGCTTTTGTACAAACAAAAACAATGCAACCAAAATTATATGGAAAGCAGAAAAGTGGAAAAGAACTTTTGCAAAAAGTATCTCTGATAAAGGCCTCATTTCTGAAACATAGAGAACTGAGTAAAATAAAAATACAAGTATATAAAATATAAAAAATGCATGTTGACAAATGGTCAATGGATATGAACAGGCAGTTTTCAGACAAAGAAATCAAAATTATCTATAATCATATGAAAAATGCTCTAAATCACTATTGATCAGAGAAATGCAAATTAAAACAACTCTGAGGTGCCACTTCATACGTATCAGAGTGGCTAATATGACAGAAAAGGAAAATGTTGGATGTTGGAGGGGATATGGGAAGACTGGAACACTAATACACTATTGGTGAACTGATCCAGCCATTCTGGAAAGCAATTTGGAACTATGCCCAAAGGGCTATAAAACTATGCATAACCTTTCATCCAGCAATACCACTGCTGGGTTTATATTCTCAAAACATCCAAAAAACCCCTCTATGTGTACAGAAAAAGAGAAAAGACCTATCTATACAAAATATTTATAGGAGCTCTTTTTGTGGTGGCTAAGAATTGGAAATCAAAGGAATGTACATCAACTGGGGAATGGATAGACAAACTGTGGTATATGATTGTGATTGAATATTATTGTGCTATAAGAAATGAATGACAAGCAGGATGATTTCAGAAAGGCCTGGAAGTACTTATATGAACTGATGTATAATGAAATGAGCAGAAACAGGAGAACATTGTGCACAGTGACAGCATTATTGTCTGATGAACTGTGAATGACTTAATTATTCTTAGCAATACAATGATCCAAGACAATTCCAGTGGTGAAGCAAACTCTATACCTCCAGAGAAAGAACTGATATTGATAGAACATAGACTGAAATATGTTATTTTTCATCTTCTTTCATTCTTTTTATCTTCATTTGAGTCATATACAAATTGACTAATATAGAAATGTTTTACATAATTGCTCATTGTAACCTATAACTGATTGCTTATCACTTCAGGGATGGATAGAATTTAGAACTCAAAACTTTAAAAAGGTTTATTTTTAAAAAAGAAAAGAAAATTTCTTGTCCTGCCAAGCTTCAGCTCTGGATTACTACTCCTTAAATATTTCTTAAGAAAGATGGAGAAAATCATGGTACATGTTGACTGGGTCCACTACAAATTTATTTCGCATAATCTCAATTCGGCCTTCACTACAGCAAAGAAATCTTTTTATACCGTCTTAATTAACTTACTATTGCACTTAATAAAAGAAGCTTTTCTAAGCTCTCCCCCTCATACTACCCTGTAAGCTGAGAGTTTATCTCATAGTTCAGTGAATAAATTAAGGCCACTCAGATTCCCTCTTTTCCATTTCTCCTTATCTCACATCACTAAGATGCCTTCTGCATGATCCTTCCTTTACCCATCTTTCACATGAAGAAGTAACCATTCTCCTTGCTAAGCCAAACCCCTATATGTGTACAAGTGAACCTATTCCATACCATCTTCTCCAGCAGATTGCCCTTCATTCTCTTCAGTCTCTTTCTTCTGGATGATTCTCTTCTGCCTATAAGCATGCTCATGTCTCTCCATCTTCAAAAAAGCTTCACTTGATCTATCCATTCATGTTCACTATTGTCCTAAATCTCTTCTCTAGCTAACCTTGAGATGGCTGCCTACAATCAATGCCTCCACATTTCCTCTCAATACCTTATTACTTTCTTCAATATGGTTTCTGGCTTCATCATTCATCTGAAACTACTGTCTCCAAAATTACCAGCACTCTCTTAATTACCAAATTTAAAGACCTTTTCTCAATCTTCATCTTTCCGACTTCTCTCCAACCTCTGACACTGTCAGTCAACCTCTTCCTAATATGCTGTAGTCTCTAGGTTTTCATAACACTGCTTTTTTCTGGTTCTCCTACCTATCAAATTGTTCCTTCTCAGTCTCCTTTGCTTTATCTTCATCTTGGTCATATCCATTAATTGTGTGTGACCAGCATGTCTCTTTCCTGGGGCTCTTTTTCTCCCTCTACACAATTTCACTTGAATGAAGTGCTCAGCGCCCCTGTATTTAGGACTCATAGATTTATGTGTCCAGCCCTAATGTTTCTACTATCTCAAGTTTCAAATATCTAGCTGTCTGTTGGACAACTTCATCTCAGCATGTTCAAAACTGAACTCATTTTCTCTGCCTTCTGGCCTCCATACCCCTGACTAGTTTCTATTCCTGTGGAGGTTACTATAATCCTGCTGCAAATCCAGGCTCAAAATCTCGATGTCATCCTTGATTCCTCTCTTTCACCCCCTCCATAACCAATCTTTGATCAGGTCATATAAGTGGCCCAAGTGACAATATAGAGTGGTTGTGTTCCTAGTGCTATTTTTAGTCTCACATTCATCAGGATCGTGATCCAAAAAGCTTTTTTTGGTGTGCTAAGGACTCAGCATCAGATGGCATTGTTAACTTAGAGCTTTTAAGATTGTCTGTTAAATGTGCTATCTGCCTCCCACTTCTGCCTGGCTCCCTTGGTCCCTGGGCCTAAAACACCCTCTTTCAATGTCTTTGCCTGTTGGTTTCCTTTTTTCTTTAGAATAGCCTTCCCCATTTAGTCTTTTTTTTAATCTGGGGATAAAACAATCATTTCCCTAACATCATATAATAAAAAAAATGATTGCACATGAAACTGCAAATCTCTTATGTGCAACTTGCTATTCCTTTTAAATATATAATAAAGTTATGTAAGTTTATTTTTTCTTTTTTTCCTAGCTCTCTTTTACCCCTAGTATGAAATATAAAAATCTCTGTTTGGCTTTTAAACCTGTCCACTTTAAACCTTTCCATACAAATCCAGTGATCCTGTGACATTGGCCTACTTGCTTTTCTTTGGGAAAGACACTCCCATCTCCCAATTCCAGACATTTTTACTAGTGTTCCACCATACCTAGGACTCTCTCTCTCTCTGTCTTCTCATCTCTAACTCCTAACTTCCCTGGCTTCCTTCAAGTCTCCGATACTAAGTCCCATCTTCTACTTAAAATTTTGAGTTCCAAAATCTATCCCTCTTTCATTCCCTTCCTCCTTATCCTCTTGTCCTCCCCCCTCCCTGAGGTGATAAGCAATCAGAAGTAGGCTACGATGTGCAATTCTGTAAAACATTACCATACAAGTCATTTTATATAAAAAGACTCAAGTAAAAAAAAAGGAAAAAGAAAGGAAAAGCACAAAATAGCATGCTTCAGTCTGTGTTCAATCAATATCATTTCTTTCTCTGGAGGTGGATAGTATGCTTTTTCATTAGTCCTTTGGGATTGTCTTAGATCATTGTATTGCTGAGAGTAGTTAAGTCATTCACAATTGCTCATAGAATAATAATGCTATCACTGGGCACAATGTTCTTCTCCTGGTTCTGCTCACTTCACTATATGTCAGTTCATATGAGTTTTTCCAGGTTTTTCTGAAATCATCCTGCTTGTCATTTCTTATAGCACAAAAATATTCTATTATAATCACATACCACAGATTGTTTAGTCATTCCCCATTTGATGGGCATTCCTTTGATTTCCAATTCTTAGCCACCACGAAGAGTTGCTATAAATTTTTATACAATTTTTTTTTCCTTTTTGAATACAATTATTAAAGGGCTTGAATTAGGATAACAATGACATCTTGGTAACATGATGTAATGGAAAGAGCATTGAGAACTTTGAGCCAGGAAACCTGAGTTCCAGATTATGTAGAGATCTCTTCAGGCCTAACCTGGCCAGGTTAAAAAATTCTTTAAATTCTTTTAAAAATTCTGTAAATTTAAGATCATTGTCCACACCTTATAAAAATAAGCTGCAGTTTTATAATTTAACGACAGCTCCTAATATACTTCTTTTTCACCTTCCTGTGGGAGTGAGTAGAAGAAATAGCAATTAAAATATAAATGCTATTCTTACCTTTGGTTAGTAATAGAGAAGAGCTATGTTTTAGGTTCTTTGTCTTATACTTTGAAAGCAAAAACCATGTAAGAAAATAAAGGACATCCAGCTTGTGTCAGGAGAAAGTTAATTATAAGAAGTCCATAACTACATTTTTTCAGATTGAAAATCCTTATAGGTGAACCATCATCCTGATAAAGGACCCACTTCCTCATAGAAATTGCCCCAATTGTCTACCTTGTTGCTACTGGGGATTCCTAAGATCCCCATCCCTTCCCATTTTCCATTTCTTCTAAAACTTTGGAATTTTTACTAGTGTATTGTATCCTAATTCAGAAATGAGGAGGAATGTAATTCTCACACCCAGTGATCAAGTTGAATGTAGGAAACCTATCAGAATAGGAAATCAAAGTGAATTTTTATGTAGAAATGACATTTAAAAAAAAAGATCAAAGTCCTATAATACAACTCTTTGTATATTTTGGCCATATTATAAGCTAAATGGCTTTTTGTTGAGTATCCTAGGAATCAGACACTAATTTCAGTCATTTCTAGAATTTAGAGGTATATAGGACCTCTTGGACATCTAGACCAACACCCTCATTCAACAGATAAATAGCTTGACCAGTATTATACAGTGACAAGTGAATCAGGAATCAAACAAAGGCTTTTTCACTCCCAAATCTAGAGTGAATTGTAATGAACAACATTTTCTTTTTTTTCCCTTTTTTTTTTTGGGGGGGGGGGCAATGAGGGTTAAGTGACTTGCCCAGGGTCATATAGCTAGTAAGTGTCAAGCGTCTGAGGCTGGATTTGAACTTCGGTCCTCCTGAATCTAAGGCTGGTGCTTATCCACTGCACCACCTCGCTGCCCCCCTGAACAACATTTTTTTAAGAGAAAAGTATTTTGAATTCTGAGTTCCAGCAGTTGTTGGACAAACCAACTTTTGGAATATAAGGTACTTGCCAACTAACTGTAATGTGTTGTATGTAGTTTTTTAGCAGGGAGTGCGGGTCCAGACCTGTGATTTCATCTGGGTGAGGACTTTTGGTGTAGAAACTCCTTCTAATGCAGATGAGCAATTCATCTGTAATGTGTTGCCTTAGAGAGTCAGCACTGAGAGGTTAAATGACTTATCTTTGGTTATTTACTAGTATATGTCAGGAAGACTCTTAAATTCCTAACTGTAAAGTTAGTCCTGTATTCCATTCCCTTTGTTATGTATTTTTCTTATTGATATGTATTTTCTCTCTTTCACTGTAGATCAGTATACTATTTTGATGGCTGCATGTTCTGCACGTGCTTCAGAGGGTCAGATTTTAAAGAGTGTAGAACTGCTACTTTCAAGAAATGCTAACCCAAATGTTGCTTGCAGGTAAGGGAAATTTTTGAACTACTAGTAAAAACTAAGCCTTTTTTTTTCCACTTTTATTGGTTTTTTGAACATCTGCTCTTTATCATGAATAAATGCATGTTTTCTTGGCCACTAAAATTATGATTTTTAAATGTCCTAATGCTGGTATCAAAAGTAACACATGATGGTGGCAGTCTTCACTTTTTTCGTTTTCAGAGATAACTATTAAAGAAGGTGAGACAGTGATGAGCAGAAAAAGTTGCCCATGTCTTTTATAAGCCACATATCTTAAGGGAGCACATAATTCAGCTGTGTCAAAGCCTTTTATGTATCTTTCAACCTGAACTAGTTCAAATTCCTTAACACTGGTCAGCTAAGCAAGTTGCACAAAAGTCACAAATTCAGTCATGAACCATGACCTTCATCAACATGTCAGTCATAGTGAGAATTGATTTAATTTCTTGAATTGTTCATTCTAAAAACTCTTCTGTTGCCTTATGTTTCGTGTATATTTCTTCGCTCTTTCAGTCATTACTATGAATGGAGATAGAAGTACCGAACCCCAGGGGATAATAGCGAACAACATGTAGTGAACAGCCATTCATAGAACTAAATACATTCACTCACCAAATACTTTATTAAGCTCCTAGTTAATGTAAGGCCCTTGCTTTGAGTTTGGGAGGCCCCAGGGTCACATGCAGTGACTAAGTACAGTCTAGGCCATTCTCTTTGGAAAAATCTATTCTAGACCCTGATGTCTATTTCTGGTAGAACTGATTTGGCTTTTTTCCTATAATCCTTTGAGATTAATCCCATTAAATAGCCTTACTTCCCCATGCATGTGGATGAGTCATTATCTTTGGTTATGATTTGTACCTTTATTCCACCTTAGTCACACAAGGATATTCATACCCTTGTGTCATAATCAGCAACAAATGTTCTATTTCCGGTTAATAACTCTGAAGTTCCTGTCTAACCATAAACCTCCTGTCGTTCCAACTCTCACTGTTCGTTTTCTCTCTCTCTCTCTCTCTCTCTCTCTCTCTCTCACTCTCACTCTCACTCTCACTCTCACTCTCTCTCTCTCTCTCTCTCTCTCTCTCTCTCTCTCTCTCTCTCTCTCTCTCTCTCTCACTCTCTCAACAATCTGGGGGTTTATTCCATGAGCGAGTGCCCGACTTAGGGCTATGTCCAGGTCAGGGTTTATTTGCCCTTTCAGGCCTTGATCTTTCTCAGGTAGAACTCCAGCTCTTTGCCTTTGATCACTTAGCCATCTGCTTGGCCACACTTTGGCCTCGACATGATACATGCAAGGATTTTTCCCTGCTGAAACTGTTCCTCCAGAAATGAGCTGATCTTGACTTTCTTCTTCAGCTCCTTATATTTCTTCTTTATCTTCTTTGACCTCTTCTTATTTAAAATTTCTTCCTCCTCAGGAGTCAGCTTTGCTCCTTTCTTCTGGCCCGGGGCAGGGCATAGTGGGACTCGATACCACTGGCAGTATGGGATGCTATCAACGATTATAATGTGGTTTTTCATTGGTGTCTTGGTACGGACCTTCTCGTTGGATATGTTATAGACCATATCAATAATCCTTGTTTTGCGGGTGCAGCACTCACAGCCCCAGGAGAAGTTGCCCTCATCTGGCCTCAGTACCGGGTACGTTTTTGTTGCTTCCTTGGATGCGCATGGTATGGGTGCAGTGGGGGCCAATCTTGGTGTTGGCGGGCAGGTGGCCCAGCTCATACTTGCGCTTCTTGTGGTAGGGCTTGCACTTGCCCCTGGTGTTGTGGTACTTGTGCCAGTTGCCCGGAAGATCCCCACGGTCAGCGCGAGCTGCAAAGAGGAAGCACAGAGGCTCATGGGCTAGCTTGTAAAGGGGGCCCTTGTCTTTCTTAATCCTCCTCTCTGTACTTACCTCAGCCTCTAGTTTCTCCCTCACCTTTGCCCTGAATTCAGTTTTTCTCGATCCTGCCTGTTTTATACTAATCATTTTACTTTTCCTTAAACAACTCTATTGCATTCTGCATACTGACTGAAAAGCTTTTTTTCCTCAAAGCACCTGTATCCCCACTTCTATCTTCTTACTCAGTAGAACACCTTATTCTCATCAAAAATAATTGAGGCGCAGTGGATAGAGCACTGGCCCTGGAGTCAGGAGTACCTGAGTTCAAGTCTGGCCTCAGACACTTAACACTTACTAGCTGTGTGACCCTGGGCAAGTCACTTAACCCCAATTGCCTCACAAAAAAACAAAATAATTGAGGCTCAAGATAAATTTCTTAAACTCCCTCTTCTCTACATTTCCACACTACGAAACCTGAATTCTGTCTACTGTGAGGATAGTATTATTACCAGAGGCCCCCTGCTGTGAGAGCAGCTTCCATTTCCACTCTCCATCCTTGTGTGGGTATAGATAGGGTAACCACACACATTTAGCTTTACCCGTAACACTACACTGTAAATAGAAGTTGGGCTCCTGGTTGTGTGAGGTCCCACCAAAGATTGAACATGTTCCTTGAGGGCTAGGGCAATCTCATCAATCAGTTATGTCCTTCAAAGACTGACTTTACAGGGACTGAACCTTAAGGGTCCCAATTTAATAAGTGGTTATTGATATAGTAAAATAATTTCTCTTATTGATATTGCAATAAATAAGTAAAATAAGTGCTATTGTTCTTCTTATTATACTAGCATTACCTACACATGAGCATTTAATATTTCTCCAGTTATTTAGATCTTTATTTGTGTAAAGAACGTTTTGTAATTATGTCCATATAGTTCCTTTGTATTTCTTGACAGGTAGATTTCCAAGTACATCATACTGTCTGTAGTTATTTTAAATGAAATTCTCTTTCTATTACTTTCTTCTGGAATATGTTGGTCATATACTGAAATGTGATTTGTGAGATTTTGTTTTATATTCTTCAACTTTGCTTAAGTTAATTGTTTCAGTTAATTTTTTAGTTTATTCTCTAGAGCTCTTGAAGTTTATCATTATCATCTACACAAAACAATAATTTCATTTCCTCTTTGCCATGATTATTCTTTAGTTTTTTTTAAATCTTATTGCCATAGTTAACACATTTGCTTTTAATTTTGTTAATTTCTTCAGTTTTTCAGGATGTCTACTTTGGTGTTTAATTTGGTGTTTTTAATTTCTTGATGTTCAAGGTGTGTGTCTTTATCGTTTTTAGTTGCATACCCAATTCATTGATCTACTGTTTTTCTCTTTTACTGATGAAAATGGTTATATATATATATATATATATATATTTTCCCTCTTTGGTTACATCCCAAAAGTTTTGGTATGTTTTCTCATTGTTATCATTATCTTTAATGAAATTATTATTTTTGTGTGTGTGTGATTTGTTCTTTGACCCATCTATTCTTTAATATTAAATTACTTAGTCTCTGATTACTTTTTTTGTGTGTGTGAGGCAGTTGGGGTTAAGTGACTTGCCCAGGGTCACACAACTAGGAAGTGTCAAGTGTCTGAGGCTGGATTTGAACTCAGGTCCTCCTGAATCCAGGGCCGGTGCTTTATCTACTGCGTCACCTGGCTGTCCCCTCTGATTACTTTTAATATTTGCTTCAGAGGCCCTTTACTGAATATATTTTTATTTCATTATGGTCAGTAAAGGAAGCCATTTGCTATGACCTCCCTCTTTTCTCCTCTTCCTCATCTCCTATCACTCAGATGCCGTCTGCCACTCTCTCTTCCTTCACCGTTCTCACATGATGAAGTAGCCTTACTCCTTACCAAAGCTAACCCCTCTACTTGTTCAAGCAATTCCATCCCATTCCACCTGCTCCAAAAGATTGCCCCTTCTGTCATTCCCACTTTGTTCCTTATTTTCACTCTCTCCCCATCTACTGGCTCATTCTTTCTTGCTTATAAACATGCCCACATCTCCCCCATCCTGAAAAACAAAAACAAACAAAAACCCTGCACTTGATTCTTTCATTCATGCTATTGTCTTACATTTCTTCTCTTCTTTGTAGTTAAATTCCTCAAAAAGTCCATTGCTGTGGGTGCCCATGCTTTATTTCCTCCCCACTTTTCTTAACTATAATACAGCTTCTGATCTTAATCCACTGAAACTACTTTCTGAAGGTACCAGTGATCTTTTAGCTGCCACATCCAGTGACCTTTTCTCAATCCTCATTCTTCTAGATCTCTGCCACCTTTGACATTGTTGGACGCCCTTTCTCCTTGATACTCTTGGTATTTTAGATTTTGGGGACACTACTCTCTCCTGGTTCTTTTGTCTAACCACTCCCCAGTCTCATTTTGCTGGATCCTCTTCCAGCTCATGCCCTCTTCCTATAGATATTCCTCAGTATTTTTTCCTGGATCTTCTTGTCTTCTCTTAGTATACTACTTCACTTAGTGATCTTATCAGCTACCATGGATTTATTAACTGTCTCTATGCCAATGATTCTCAGATTTACCTGTATCTTGCCCAAACTGCTGACCTCCAGTCTTGCCTTTTTCAGAATCTCATACTGTATGTCTTGTGGAAGTCTAAAACAGAACTCATTATCTTTCCCCTGAAATCTCTGCCACCCACCCCCTTGCCACCCTCCCTGTTACTGTAGACAGTAATACCATCCTCCCATTCCCTCAGGTTCACAACCTAGGAATCATCCTCAACTCCTCAGTATCTCTTTTTTTTTTACTTCTTTTTTTAATTAATAAAGTATTTTATTTTTTCCCGTTACATGTAAAGATAGTTCTCAACTCTGTTTATACAGGTTTTCCAATTTCAGATTTTTCTCCCTTTCTCCCCTCTCCCATAGACAGCAGGTAATCTGATATAGGTTTTATATATATATATATATATATATATGTGTGTGTGTGTGTGTGTGTGTGTGTGTATACATACACACATAATAACATTAATCCTATTTCTGGATTAGTCATGTTATAAGAGAAAAATCAGAGCAATGATGAAAAACCTCAAAATAGAAAAAACAGCAGCACCAAAAACAAAAGAAATAGTATGGTTCAATCAGCATCTATACTCCACAGTTATTTTTTTTTCTTGGATTTGGAGATCCTCTTCTATCATGAGTTCCCTGGAACTCTTCTGTACCATTGCATTGGTGAGAAGAATATAGTCCATCACAGTAGATCAACACTCAATGTTGATGATACTGTGTACAATGTTCTTCTGGTTCTGCTCATCTCACTCATCATCAGCCCACACAAGACCCTCCAGGTTTTTCTGAACTCCTCCTGCTCATCATTTCTTACAGCACGATAGTATTCCATTGTATTCATATACCACAACTTGTCCAGCCATTCCCCAATTGATGGGCATCCCCTCAACTTCCAATTCCTTGCCACCACATAAAGAGCAGCTATAAATATTTTTGTACATGTGGGTCCCTTTCCCCTTTCCATGATTTCTTTGGGCAAAAGACCCAAAAGTGGTATTACTGGGTCAAAGGGTATGCACAGCTTTATAGCCCTTTGGGCATAATTCCAAATTGCTCTCCAGAATGGTTGGATCAGTTCACAGCTCCACCAACAATGCATTAGTGTTCCAATTTTCCCACAGCTTCTCCAACATTTATTATTTTCCTTTTTTGTCATTTTAGCCAATCTGATAGGTGTCAGGTGGTACCTCAGAGTTGTCTTAATTTGCATCTCTCTAATCATTAGAGATTTAGAGCATTTTTCATATGGGAATAGATAGCTTTGGTTCTTCATCAGAAAACTGCCTGTTCATATCCTTTGACCATTTCTCAATTGGGGAATGACTTGGATTCTTATAAATTTGATTTAGTTCCCTATATATTTTAGAGATGAGGCCTTTATCAGAAGTACTGGCCACAAAAATTGTTTCCCAGCTTTTCTGCCTCCCTTCTAATTTTGGATGCTTGCTTCTGTTTGTACAAAAATTTTTTAATTTAATGTTAATCAAAATCATCCAATTTTGCATTTTATAATATACTCTATCTCTTGTTTGGTCAAAAACTGTTTTCCTTTCCAAAGATCTGATAGGTAGACTATTCCTTTCTCTCCTAATTTACCTATGGTATCACTTCTTATGTCTAAATAATGTATCCATTTTGACCTTATTTTAGTATAACATGTAAGATGTTGGTCTATGTCTAATTTCTGCCATACTATCTTCCAGTTTTCCCAGCAGTTTTTGTCAAATAATGAGTTTCTATTCCAGAAGCTGGAGTCTTTGGGTTTATCAAACACTACATTACTAGTGTCATTTACTACTGCGTTTCCTGTGCCTGGCCTATTCCATTGATCTACCACTCTATTTTTTAGCCCCTACCAGATAGTTTTGATGACTGCCACTTTATAGTAAAACTCCAGGTTTGGTACCGCTAACTCACCTTCCTGTGAATTTTTTTCATTATTTCCCTGGATATTTTTGATTTTTTGTTTTTCCAGATGAATTTTGTTATTATTTTTTCTAGCTCTATAAAATAATTTTTAGGTAGTCTGATTGGTATGGCACTGAATAAGTAAATTAATTTAGGTAGTATTGTCATTTTTACTATATTATCTCTGCCTATCCACGAGCAATTGATATCTTTCCAATTATTTAGATCTGATTTGATTTGTGTGAAGAGTGTTTGGTAGTTGTGTTCATAGAGTTCCTGGGTTTGTCTTGGCAAGTAGACTCCCAAGTATTTTATATTATCTACCGTTACTTTAAATGGAATTTCTCTTTCTATCTCTTGCTGCTGGACTTTGTTGGTCATGTATAGAAATGCTGATGATTTATGTAGATTTATTTTATATCCTGCTACTTTGCTAAAGTTGTTAATTGTTTCAAGTAATTTTTGAGTTGATTCTCTAGGATTCCTTAAGTATACCATCATATCATCTGCAAAGAGTGATAGTTTTGTTTCCCCCTTGCCTATTGTAATTCCTTTAATTCCTTTCTCTTCTCTGATTGCTAAAGCTAACATTTCTATTACAATATTAAAGAATAGGGGTGATAATGGACATCCCTGTTTCACCCCTGATCTTATGGGGAAGGCTTCTAATTTATCTCCATTGCATATAATACTTGCTGATGGCTTTAGGTAGATACTGTTTATTATTTTAAGGAAAGCTCCACCTATTCCTAAACTCTCTAGTGTTTTTATTAGGAATGGGTGTTGTATTTTGTTGTACGAATTTGGTAGAACTCCTTCTTCACCAATTTTTCCAAATAATTTGCATAGTATTGGAATTAAGTGTTCTTTAAATGTTTGGTAAAATTCACCCATAAACCCATCTGGCCCTGGGGATTTTTTCTTAGGGAATTCATTAATGGCTTGTTCAATTTCTTTTTCTAATATGGGTTTATTTAAGGATTTTATTTCCTTTTCAGTTAACCTGGGCAGTTTGTATTTTTGTAAATATTCATCCATTTCATTTAGATTGTCAAATTTATTGGCATACAGTTGGGCAAAATAATTCCTAATTATTGATTTAATTTCCATTTCATTGCTGGTAACATCCCCTTTTTCATTTTTGATACTGGTAATTTGGTTTTCTTCTTTCTTTTTTTAATCAAATTAACCAATATTTAATCTATTTTATTGTTTTTTTTCATAAAACCAGCTCTTAGTTTTATTGATTATAGTTTTTTTGCTTTCAGTCTTATTAATTTCTCCTTTAATTTTCAGGATCTCTAGTTTAGTATCTATTTGGGGATTTCTAATTTGTTCTTTTTCTAGCTTTTTAAGTTGCATGCCCAATTCATTAATCTCCTCTTTTTCTTTTTTATTCATGTAAGCATTTAGAGCTATAAATTTTCCCCTAAGCACTGCTTTGGCTGCATCCCATAGAATTTGGTATGTTGTCTCATTATTGTCATTCTCTTGGATATAGTTATTGATCGTTTCTATGATGTGTTGTTTGGCCCATTCATTCTTTAGAATGATATTATTTAGCTTCCAATTGATTTTCATTCTACTTTTCCCTGGCTCTTTCTTACATGTAATTTTTATTGCATCATGATCTGAGAAGGATGCATTTACTATTTCTGCCTTGCTACATTTGACTATGATGTTTTTGTGCCCTAATACATGGTCAGTTTTTTGAAAATGTGCCATGTACTGCTGAGAAAAAGGTATATTCCTTTCTATCCCCATTCAATTTTCTCCAGACATCTATCATGTCTAACTTTTCTAGTAATCTATTCACCTCTTTCACTTCTTTCTTATTATTTTTTTGGCTAGATTTATCTAATTCTGAGAGGGGGAGGTTCAGGTCCCCCACTAGTGTAGTATTACTTTCTAATTCCTCTTGCAATTCATTTAACTTCTCCTCTAAGAACTTGGATGCTATACCACTTGGCACATACATATTTAATATTGATATTACTTCATTATCTATAGTACCTTTAAGTAAGATGTAATTTCCTTCCTTATCTCTTTTAATGAGATCTATTTTTGCCTGTGCTTTGTCTGAGATAAGGATTGCTACCCCTACTTTTTTTTACTTTAGCTGAAGCATAATATATTCTGCTCCAGCCTTTTACCTTTACTCTGTGTGTATCTCTCTGCTTCAAATGTGTTTCTTGTAAACAGCATATTGTAGGATTCTGGTTTTTAATCCACTCTGCAATTCGCTTCTGTTTTATAGCAGAGTTCATCCCATTCACATTCACAGTTATTATTACTGACTGTCTATTCCCCTCCATTCTATTACCCCCTTTGTACTTTTCCCCCCTTCTTTCACCCTATTCCTCCTCACCGACGTTTTACTTCTTACCCCTGCCTCCCCCAATCTGCCCTCCCTTTTTATCACCCCCCTCTCTTTTCTTTACCCTTTTCTCCCTTGCTTTTGTTCTCCCTTCTATCAGTCACCCCTTTCCCTTCCCCTTTTGCTTCCCTAAAGAATGAGCTAAGTTTCTTTAGTCCAGTGAACGTATATGTTATTCCCTCTTTGAATCAAATCTAATGAGAGTAGGGTTGAAACTATGTTCACCCCTCCTTTCTTACCCTCTATTGTAATAGGTGTTTTTTCACCTCTTCATATGATATAATTCATCCCATTCCACCTCCCCTTTCCTCTCCTCCCCATAGACTCCCTTTTTAACCCCTTAATTTTTTTTTGTATCATCACATCAAAGACAATTTATATTTATACCCTCTATGTAAACTCCTTCTCTCTGCCCAAATACATTTACAATTCTTAAGAGTTATGAGTACTATCTTCCCGTGTAGAGATGTAAACAGTTTAACCTAATTGGGTAACCTTTTTTTTTCCCTTCTGTTGTACCTTTTTAAACTTCTCTTGAGTCTTGTATGTTAAGATTGAATTTTCTATTCAGTTCTGATCTTTTCACCGGGAAAGATTGAAAGTCCCCAATGCCATTAAATGTTCATCTTTTCCCCTGAAAGAGAATGATCAGTTTTGCTGGGTCATAGATTCTTGGTTGCAATCCAAGCTCCTTTGCCTTCCGGAAAATAATATTCCAAGCCTTGAGGACCTTTAATGTTGAAGCTGCCAGGTCCTGAGCAATCCTGACTGTGGCTCCATGATATTTAAATTGCTTCTTTCTGGCTGCTTGGAGTATTTTCTCCTTCACCTGATAATTCTGGAATTTGGCTACAATATTCCTTGGGGTCTCTTTCAGGAGGCGATCGGTGGATTATTTCAATGATGATTTTATCCTCTGATTCTATGATATCAGGGCAGTTCTCCTTAATAATTTCCTGTAATATGGTGTCTAGATTCTTTTTCTGGTCATGGCTTTCAGGCAGTCCAATGATTCTCAAATTGACTCTCCTCGATTTGTTTTCCAGATCAGTTGTATTTCCAGTGAGGTATTTCACATTTTCTTCTATTTTTTCATTCTTTTGATTCTGCTTGACTGATTGCTGGTGTCTCATGGATTCCTTATCTTCCAACTGTCCCATTTTAATTTTTAAGGCATTGTTTTCTTCAATGAGATTATGCACCTTTTTTTCCATTTGGCCAAATGAATTTTTTAAGGCATTGTTTTCTTCAGTGAAATTATTCGCTTCCTTTTCCAAGCTGCTGATTCTTTTTTCATAGTTTTCTTGTTTTGCTTTCATTTCTCTCCCCATTTTTTCTTCTACCTCTCTCAATTGATTTTTTTTTTTTTGCGGGGCAATGGGGGTTAAGTGACTTGCCCAGGGTCACACAGCTAGTAAGTGTCACGTGTCTGAGGCCGGATTTGAACTTAGGTACTCCTGAATCCAGGGCCGGTGCTTTATCCACTGTGCCACCTAGCTGCCCCCTCAATTGATTTTTAAAATCCTTTTTGAGCTCTTCCAGGAAGGCTTTTTGTTCTTGAGACCAATTTACCTTCCCTCGTGAGGCTTCACATGTAGGCAATTTGAGGCTATTGTCCTCATCTG
This sequence comes from Dromiciops gliroides, assembly GCF_019393635.1. Lineage (NCBI taxonomy): Eukaryota > Metazoa > Chordata > Mammalia > Microbiotheria > Microbiotheriidae > Dromiciops > Dromiciops gliroides. The sequence goes on from NC_057865.1 coordinate 131,491,037, forward strand.
AGTTTGTGTTGGCTTCTTCCCTATTGATACAGAAGCTCTCAATGGAGAGGTCTCTTTTTTGCTTCTTACTCATTATTGCAGCTTGTTTATTTATTTTTTAAGTTGAGGTCTGCTCTGGGGGCACCAGGGTCCCTGTTTTGGGCTTCTTGTGCAGGTGTATAGGTGCCTGTGTGACTGGCTTTTTACTCTGAGGCCTTTATAGTGTGTGCAGTTTGACCCCCTGCACTTCCTGTCTGGGTGCGCTCGACCAGGCGCCCGATCCCGCCTGTCCCGTTCGTGGCCCTACCGCCAGCCCTCCTGGCCGGTGCAGGTAGGTTTTTCCACTGTCCTTCTTGGCCACCAGATTTTTGAGCCAGGTTCCAGGGGCCTCAGTTGTTCGGCTGTGGCCCGCAGCTCCTACTGACTTTCCCCGACCTTGGTGCTGGGCTGCTGCCCTGCGCTGGGCCTCCCTTTTGCCCGAGTCAAGACCGGACTTTTTTCCTGAAGTATTCTAAATTATTCCTGGTTGGAAGACTGTGTCTCTCTGTCTCTTTGCAGGTTCTGTAGTTCAGAATCTGTCCAGAGGCCTGGATTTAATGTTCTTTTTGAGGGAACAGAAGGAGAACTCAGGCAGCTTGCTGCTTCTTCTCTGCCATCTTGGCTCCGCCCCCCTCCTCAGTATCTCTTAACTACCATGTTCAATCTGTTGCCAAAACCTGTCAATTTCACCTCTGGACCATCTATCCTGTGTGTCCCCTTCTCTTCTCTGACACTGCCACTACTTTATCTCACACCTTGATTATTACAATAGCCTGCTGGTGACTGCCCGCCTCAAGTCTTGCCTCACTCCAACCCATCCTCTATTAAGCCACCAAAATGATTTTCTTAAGCACTGGTCCAACAATGTCACTTCCCTACTCAGTAAACTCCAGGGGTTTCTTATTGCCTCCAGGGTCAAATTAAAAATGCTCTATTTGACATTCAAAGCCCTTCATGACCAAACCTCCTCTGACCTTTCTAGTCTTAACACCTTATTCCCTGACACTTATTCTTCAGTTGAGTCACAGTGGCTGCCTGGCTGTTCTACAAACAAGACACACCATCTCTTGGCTCTGGGCGGTCTCTTTGACTAGCCTCCATGCCTGGAATGCTCTGTCCTCACTGCCTACTAACCTCCCTGGCTTCCTTTAAGTCGCAGCTAAAATCCCACCTTTTATAGGAAGCTCATCCCAACCCCTCTTAACTTTAGTGCCTTCTCTTTGTTAATTATTTCCTATTCTTCTTCTGTATAGCTTGCTTTGTATTTATCTATTTGCATATTTTCTCCTTCATTTTGTAAACTCCTTAAGGGAAGGATTTTTTTTTATTACCAGCACTTAACACAGTGCTTGGTATATAATAGGCCCTCAATAAATGTTTTTTGGTTGACATAACTATATTTTGTTCAATCATTATTCACTTAATAGACAGAATTTGTTTGCAGTTTTTTGCTACAGCAGGAAATGTTGCTATAATACTTTTGTAAGGGTCCTTTCCTTTTGTATTTGATTGCCTAGTACTGATTTCCTTTAGCTAAATGGTATACACATTAGTAATTTTTAAAGTATTGTTCCAATTTGCTGTGGCAGTACCCAACAGTGCATTATTGTGTCTGTCCTCCCATAGTCCTTCTAAAAATCATCATTTTCTTTTTTGTCATCTTTATTAATCTCATGGATGTGAGGTGGCACCTTAGATTTTAATTTGCATTTCTCTTATTAGCAATTTGGAGCATTTATTCATATAGTTGATGACAGCTTGTATTTCTTCTTTGAGAACTACCTTGTTAAACTCCTTTGACTATTTGTCTGTTGGGGATGAGAAATCTCTATTTATATACGTATCATTTGGATCCTTCCTGTCTTCATAGAAACATTCAAGGAAGGAATCTCATTTTTCCCCTTGTTCATTTACTTTCTGATAATTCTACTAGGCTTCACACAAATTCATAAGCCTATCTTTGTCCATCAGGATTTTAAAAGGTCCAGAGCTTCTTAGAGGAATTTCTCCTATTTTTTTTTCCAGCATAGTCAGTAGAGGAATATTAACATTTGAAGGAAGTTAGAAATCTGTCCTAGTCCTCCCATTTCACAGATGAGAACTGAGGTTCCTGTGTGTTCGGATAGTGTTCATTTCTCTGAACCACTTTTATAAAATGAGTATCATAATAGTACTGTTACTACTAGTAATGCTACTTGGGGAAACACTTTGTAAACCATATATATAGATATGTGTTTGTATATATGGTTTACAAAGAGTGTGTATGTGTGTGTGTGTCTGTAGATATAACTTTTAAATGATAACTATTACACTTATATTTATCATGTATTTCAAATGTATTGACAAGGACATGCTCTGAAAAAAGTAAAGCAATGTAGAGGGTTTTTTAAAATAATAAACACTTTCATTTATAGTTTAGAGTTCTAAATTTTATCCCTCCTTCCCTTTCTCCCTTCCCCTCTCTCTGAGGAGGTAAGCAGTCAGATGTGGGTTATACACTCATTTTGTATAAGAAAACTTGAATAAGAAAAAAATGAAAGTGAAAAATAGCATTCTTCAGTCTTTGTTCAATCAATATCAGTTCTTTCTTTAGAGATGGATAATATTCTTCATCAATAGTCCTTTGGGATTGTCTTGGATCATTGTATTGCTGAGAACAGTCAGGTCATTCACAATTCTTCATCGAACAATATTGATGTTTCTGTGCACAGTGTTCTGATTCTGCTTACTTCACCATACAAGTCTCTCCAGGCCCCTCTGAAATCATCCTGCTAATCATTTTTTTAATAGCACAATAATATTTCATCATCATCCTAGACCACAACTTGTTTAGCTATTCCCCAATTGATGGGCATTTCTTTGATTTCCAATTCTTAGCCACCACAAAAAGAGCTGCTATAAATAATTTTGTACAAATAGGTCTTTTTCTCTTTTTTGGTATGTCTTTGGGATATAAACTTAGCAGTGGTATTGCTGGATCAAAGAGTATGCACAGTTCTATAACCCTTTGGACATAGCTCCAAATTGCTCTCCAGAATGCCAGCATAGGTTTCTTTAATGTGTCTATATAAGAAGACAATGGTATTGCAATTTTTTGGTTCATTTTTGTCAAGCTTCTTCTGGAAGTAAATACACAATCGTATAGCCAGAAAGAAAACATTTTATTATCAGAAGAAAAATGTGTTAGGTAATTGAGTTTCCTCTAGCTCTTTGGAGAATCTGCATTTTATTTTCCTTCCCAATCTACATCCTTCTAAGATTTTTACTAATAGAGTACATTTCCTAACAGCCTTTTATATTCATATGACACTCATTTATTTGCATTCTTAGAATTTGAAATTTATTATGTAACTAGGAAAAACCTTGGGCTATTTTGATTAAAGAAAAGAGTATTTTTCAAAGAATCCGACAGATATATTAAGCTTTAAAAGTCGCTTAGTATTTAGGAAACTTCTTTTTTAATTTAATTAACAAAAAAACTTTTGTCTATTTTAGTTAATTGTAGCTTTCTAAACTTGGTTTAGTTTTCCTTTCCAGGCTTGTTACACATTACTTACATCTATACATCTATATACACTGATACAGCTTCACCTGCCTTTTTGCATTTCTTTAAACAGGATATTATCTCTTCCTTTGCTTTTGTATAGGCTTTACACCCCTCCTCATCCCATACCTAGAGTGCACATTCATCTGATAGCTAACTCTTAGAATCCCCTAACTTCCTTCTCTTTTTAATAAGGATTTTTCTGACACTCCCCTTGTCCTCTCTGAAACTACTTTGCATTTATTTTGTGTGTAGTTATTATTTACTTTGTGTGGACACACTGTTGCTCATAGAATGTTAGCTCCCTGAGGGCAGGAACTATAATTTTTTTTGTCTTTGTTTCTCTAGCACCTGATATAGTGCCTGGCATAAAGAAAGCACTTCATATATTCAGTATTAAAATTTTTTTCCTTTATTTATTTTATTTTAATAAACTTTTTTATTTAAAGTTTTATGTTCCAAGTTCTATCCCTCCTTCCTCACCTTCCTTCCCCTTCCCTGAGATGGTAAGCAGTCTGATAGAGATTATTCATGTGCAGTTATTTAAAACATTACCATGGGGGCAGCTAGGTGGTACAGTGGATAAAACACTGGCCCTGGATTCAGGAGGACCCGAGTTCAAATGCGGCCTAAGACACTTGACACTTACTAGCTATGTAACCCTGGGTAAGTCACTTAACCTTCATTGCTCTGCCCCCCCCCAAATTACCATATTAGTCATTTTGTATAAGAAAAATCAAATAAAAGAAAAGAATGAAAGAAAGTGAAAAATAGCATGCCTCAGTCTGTTCAGTTAATATCAGTTCTTTCTTAGTAGGTGGATAGTATGTCTCATCAATAGTCCTTTGGGATTGTCTTGGGTCATTGTATTGCTAAGAATTGTTGTCATTCACAGTTCTTCATCAAACAGTACTGCTGTCTCTGTGCACAATGCTTTCCTGGTTCTGCTCACTTCATTCTACATCAGTTCATATAAGTCTTTCCAGGCCTTTCTAAAATCATCTTGATTGTCATTTCTTATAGCACAATAATATTTCATTACAACCATATACCACAGCTTGTTTAGCCATTCTCCAATTGCATTCCTTTGATTTCTAATTCTTAGCCACCACATAAAAATTGCTATCAATATTTTTGTACAAATAGGTCTTTTTCTCTTTTTTGGGATGTCTTTGGAATATAAACCAAGCAATGGTATTGCTGGATCAGAGAGTGTACACAGTTTTATAGCCCTTTGGGCATAGAATATTAAAATTCCTTAGTATTATGAAAATAGTTTTGACCTACTAGACACTCTTAAAGAGTCTCAGGACTCAGAAGGGTCTCCATATCACCCACACTTTGAAAACTGCTGTGATAGTCCCAGGTTGTCTTCTTTGGAATTTGGTTCAGTTTTTCCGATTTGACAACTCCAGACTGAACACAGTACTCCAGATATATGCCGACCAGGGCAGAATACAGTGGAAATGTCACCTCCTTTATTTTGTTCAGTATGCCTCTTTTAGTGGTGGTGTCGGGGGGAACTTAATATTCCACATATCCTTCTTTTGTTGACATCAGATGTTTTACGTGATTTGTTTTAAGAGTATGACACATTCTTTGATCCTTTATCATGAAATTTCTTTTTTTTTTGTCACATTGCGGGTTAAATATACCTTTGAAGAACAGTCTATTTCTCCCATGTCTAACATTGAACATTATGTTTTCAATTAGATTTAAATGATCAGAATTTATTATTGGATTACTATGACCACTGAAGTTGAAAAATATTCTCAAAATGTTTTGGGTAGATATCATACAATGTAATGAAAACATCTAGACCTTTCAGGCTCCCCTGGACTTCTTGGTATAGCCTGGAATGAAAAAGTTAATTTTATCTGTAAAAATTACCTTTTCTTCTTCAGTAATCCCAGTCCTTGTATTGGCTTGCACATCATAAATATTTTTTTCTTCACAGCAATGGTAAGCAGCCACTTCTTAAATTAGTCTTGTTCTTCCAGAATCAAGAAATCTATGCCACAGTGGCATAGATTTCTTAACCTCAGTCAGCAACAGTCCAACAAGCTCCCAGGTTCATTGAAAGGTCTTGGTTTCCTGAAGATTGGTTAGATTGTTGTACAGCATTATTGTCAATTGTTGGCAGTCTTTTATTTTCTACCTCTTTTTACTTTGTGCTTTGGTGTGACTTCCAAGTTCTGAGATCTGTAACATCTGACTTCTCTATACCAGCAACTAGTGCAGTATCTCTCATAGTCATTGAAGTGTGTTCTTTAAGAGTCACAACTTCCTAGCTGTGTGACCCTGGGCAAGTCACTTAACCCCAATTGCCTCACTTAAAAAAAAAGTCACAACTTTTATACACACACACACACACACACACACACACACATACCTATATCAGATTGCCTGCTGTCTAGGGGAGACGGGGAGGGAGAAAAATTTGAAATTGGAGATCTTATATAAAACAAATACTGAAAACTAAAAAAAAAAAAAAAAGTCACAACTTTTGTACATTTCCTTGAAACGGTAGCCACAGAATTAAAAACACACCAAAAGGGAATGAAATATATATATAGCAGGGAATCCTGCATTCAGCCATCTGAGAACTAACTAAATGTGGAGAAACAACCTTCATCTAGTTTTATTTGATCTAGCTTAAACGTTTTGAGGGCAGGGCGTGTCATGGTTCTTTTTTGTATACTCAGTACTTAGCATAGTGCCTGGCACAAATTAGTTATTTAATAAGTATTTGTTGACTGAATGATTTAAACATTTAGATGCTATGCCATTCAGTACATAGGTTAAGTATTTACATTAATTCATTTTCTATGTTACCTTTAAACAAAATGTACTTCCCTGTTTATCTTTTATAATTAGTTTTATTTTTTCTCTGTATGAGATTATATTTGTTGCCCCTGCTTTTTTGAGTTGAGGCTCAATAGATTTTGTTTTAGCCTTTTATTTTAAAAAATAATATAAATGGAGCAGCTAGGTGGCACAGTGGATAAAGTGCTGTCCCTGGATTCAGGAGGACCTGAGTTCAAATATGGCCTCAGACACTTGACACTTACTAGCTTTGTGACCTTGGGCAAGTCACTTAACCCCAATTGCCTCCCTCTCTCTCTCTCTCTCACACACACACACACACACACACACACACAAATATATATATATATGCTTTTATGTCATATAAAAATTTAAAAATTATAATTCTGTGTCTTTCTCTTTTAAGTATGTTTCTTGTAAACATTGTTTTTGTTGGATCCATATGTTGAATGTTCCCTAATTTATTGTCACCTTCCTCCATTATAGTTGAGTTCATACTATTCACCTTCACAGAGATAATCATCCCTTGTGCATTTCTCTCCATCTTATTCTTTTATAATTTCCCTTCTCTTTGCTCCTCCATATCCTTTTTATTACCAATTCTTACCCTTTCCTTTTTTAAACTCCTCTTCAAGCTTTCCCCCATTTGTTTTGTTTATAATCCTTTCCTTTAAATATCCTCCCTCTGATTTCTTCCTGTCTTCTCTCTGTTCCCTCCTGTTTCACTATGCAATTTAATATATTTCTGTATCAAACTTTTTCTCTATGTGTGTATGTGTATTCTGGCCTCTTTTGACCAGTTCATATGAAAATGAGATTCAGGTGACTTTCAGTCCTCTCTTGTTCTTCTTTACCCTTGACATTATGATTGTATGGGGTTATTTATATTACCTCTTTCCTTAAAATGTAAGCACTTCATCTTTATAAAGTTCCTTCTTATTTCTTGTTCCTCTGTACCTCCATGTTTGTATTTCTTCTATGAGCTTTTCAACCAGAATGCTTAGAAGTCCTCTTTCATCAAAGCTTCACTCTTTCCCCTGCAGTATTATATTCAGTTTTATTGCAAAGTTCCTCTTTCACCTTTTGGAATATCATATTCCATGCTTACCACTCACTTACAGTGGTAGCTACTGTTTTCTTGTATGATCATGACTGTTATTTCTTGAAAATTGAACTCTTTCTGGCTACTTGCAGTATATTTTCTTTGATACAGAAGCTCTAGATTTTGTTTATAATCCTGGGATTTTTCATTTTGGGACTTCCTCAAAGGGGTCATCAGTGGTTTCTTTCTATTTTTACTCTGCCTTATTTTAAGATTTCTTGAAATATGTCAAAAGTTTTTGGTGTGGGGGAGGAACAGTGTTGCTTTCAGATAATCCAGTGATTTTACAATTATCTTAATAGTATTTTTTCCAGTTACATGAACTTGTTTTTATAAGATTTTGAGTTCCAAATTTTTCTCCCTCCTTCCCTTCCCTCTCAGTGTTTTTTTTGTTTTTGTTTTTGTTGGGTTTTTTTGGTGGGGCAATGAGGGTTAAGTGACTTGCCCAGGGTCACACAGCTAGTAGGTGTCAAGTGTCTGCGGCCAGATTTGAACTCAGGTACTCCTGAATCCAGGGCTGGTGCTTTATTCACTGTGCCACCTAGCTGCCCCCCTCTCAGTGTTTTTTAAGTTTGACTTATAAATTCTCTCGTTCCCTCACTCCCTTCTGCTCTCCTTGGAAAGGCAGGAATTTTGATGTAAATAATACATGTGTAGTCATGTAAAACATTTCCATGTTAGCCATGTTACAAAAGAAAACAGATACCGCCCCCCCAAATAATAAAATTTAAAAAGAATACTTCAGTCTGCATTCAGACTCCATCAGATCTTTCTCTGGAGTTGGACAGCATTTTTCATCATAATTCCTTTAGATCATTGTATTGCTGAGACTAGGTAAGTGACTCTATCATCCTACAAAATTGCTAGGTCAGTTGATCATTGTACAACATTGCTAGAACATTGTACAACATTGTACAATGTTCTAGATCTAGTTATTTCACCTTGCATGAATTCATATTAGTCTTCCCGGGTTTTTCTAAAAGCATCCTGCTTGTCATTTCTTATAGCACAATAGTATTCTGTGATCATATACCACAACTTGTTTAGCCATTCCCCAGTTGATCAGCATCCCCTCGATTCTTTAACACCATGGAATTCCTTTGTCTATTATTCTAAATAGTTTATTTAATATCAGAATTAGTTGGTCTTTAAATGTTTGGTAGAATTCACTTTTAACTCGATCTCATTCTGATGCTTTTTTCTTATGAAGCTCATTTATGGACTGTTCAGTTTCCTTTTCTAAAATAGATTTATTTAGCTATTCCATTTCTTCTGTTAATGTAAGCAGTTTATATTTTTAAAATATTCTTCCATTTCGGGGGCAGCTAGATGGCGCAGTGGATAGAGCACTGGCCCTGGAGTCAGGAGTAACTGAGTTCAAATCTGGCCTCAGACACTTAACACTTACTAGCTGTGTGACACTGGGCAAGTCACTCAACCCCAATTGCCTCACTAAAAAAAAAAAAAAAATCCATTTCACTTAAATTGTTGAGTTCATTTGCATGTAATTGGGCAAAATAACTCCTAATAATTGCCTTGCTTTTTATTTTTTATTAGTGATATATTCACCCTTTTCATTTCTGGTACTAGTTATTTGGTTTTCTTCTCTCTTTTTTGGATCATATTAACCAACGGCACAACTATTTAATTTTCTTCATAAAATCAACTTCTGATTTTATTAATTCAGTGGTTTTCTTATATTCAGTTTTATTAATCTCACTTTCCAATTTGGAGTTTAATTGGGGTTTTTTAGTTTGTTTTTCTAGTTTTTGTAATTGCATAGCCAATTTATTGTTCTATCCTTTCTCTATTTTTCTGATGTAAACATTTAGAGATGTAAACTTTCCTGATTACTGTTTTTATAGCATTCCATAGGTTTTAATGTATTGTTTGTTATCATTCTCTTTAATAAAATTATTTGTTGCTTCTATCATTTGTTGTTTAACATACTCAGTCTTTAAGATTAGGTTATTTAGGCTCCACTTAACTTTGAATGTGTCTCCATGTTCTTTTATTAAACATAATTTTTATTGTATTATGACTTAAAAAGGATGCATTTATTATTTCTGCTTTCCTGTATGTAACTATAAAGTTTTTATGCCATAATCCATGGACAGTTCTTTGTAAAGGTATCATGTACCACTGGGGGAAAAAAGGCATATTCCTTTCTATTTCCATTCAGTTCTTTCCAGATAGCGTCATATCTTGTTTATCTGAGATTATTCATTTCCTTGACTTCTTATTTTTTTTTGCTAGATTTATCTAGTTCTGAGGGGAAGATTGAAGTCCACCACCAGTATAGTTTTGTTGTTTATTTCCATATGTAATTAACTTAGCTTTTTCTTTAAAAAATTGGATGCTATAACATTTGGTGTGTATTGCTTTACTATTGATATTCATTATCTATGGTACTTTTTATCATAATGTATTTTCCCTATTCATCTCTTAATTAAAACTATTTTAGCTTTAATTTTGTCTGAGATCATTATTGCTACCCTTTATTTTTACTCTCTGTGTATCTCTCATTTTTAAATGTGTTTTGTTTTTTTGTTGTTTTTGGTTTTTTTTTAGTGAGGCAATTGGGGTTAAGTGACTTGCCCAGGGTCACACAGCTAGTAAGTGTTAAGTGTCTGAGGGCAGATTTGAACTCAGGTACTCCTGACTCCAGGGTTGGTGCTCTATCCACTGCGCCACCTAGCTGCCCCTTAAATGTGTTTTTTGTAAATAACCTTATCTCGTTCTGGTTTTTGTTTAATTCTGCTGTTTCCATTTTATGGGTGAGTTCATCCCATTCACATTTATAGTCATTAACTGTATTTCTCTCCATCTTATTTTTTACCCTGTTCCTCCTTCTTTCTCTTTACCCTCTCCCTCCTCAAAAGTTTGTTTTGTTTCTGACTTCTACCTCCCTTGAGACTTGCTCACTTCTATCAATTCCCTTTACCTTTTATTATCCCCTTCCCCTTCTACTTCCCTGTAGGAAAAGATAAAGTTCTATGCCCATCTGAATGTGTGTGCTATTCCCTCTCTGGGCCAATTCAGATGAGAGTAAGGTTCAAGCATTATCTGTCCTTCTTACCCTGCCATCTTCTTCTCCATTGTATAGACTGTTCCTTTCACACCTCATTCCCCAATTAATGGGCATTCCTTTGATTTCAAATTCTTAGCCACTACAAAAAGAGCTGCTATACATATTTTGGTACAAAGAGGTCTTTTTTCTCATCTTTGGGATATGAACCTGCAGTGGTATTACTGGATCAGATGGTATGCACAGTTTTATAGTCCTTTGGTCATAGTTCCAAATTGCTCTCCAGAATGGTTAGACCCACTGAACTCATTCTTAATTGAATTTATTATATTTTTTCCCAAAAAACCTTCCACTTTCCAAACTTTCCTATTATTGTTGAGGCTACCACTATCCTTCTAGTCCCCCAGGCTTGAACCTTGATGTTATTTTTGATGTCCTACTCTAATTTTCCATAGCCAATCTTTTGCTAAAGTCTGTTAATTTTATCTTCATAGCATCTCTTGCCTGCACCCCCTTCTCTCCTCTAATACCACCATCACCATGTTGTAGATCCTCAGTATCTCATACCTGGACTATTGCAATAATCTGATGATTAGTCAGCTTGCCACAGATGTCTCTCCAATCCAGTTCATATACCATTCAGCTCTCATTGTGATCCTCATTAGTGCAGGTATGACCATGGAACAATCATATTCAGTAAACTCCAGTGGCTCCCTATCATTTTCAGAATCAAAAATAAAACCCTCTGGCATTTAAACTCTCCATAATCTATCTATCTACCTATCTCTCTCTCTCTCTCTCTCTCTCTCTCTCTCTCTCTCTCTCTCTCTCTCTCTCTCTCCCCCTCCCTCCCTCCCTCTCCCTCCCTCTCTCTCTCTCTCTCTCTCTCTCTCTCTCCCCCCCTCCCTCCCTCCCTCCCTCTCTCCCTCTCTCCTTCCCTCTGTCTCCCCCCTTTCTGGTTTTCTTACACTGTTACCTACCTCCTAAGTTTTCTTTGATCAAGTGACCCTGGCTTCCTTGCTGTTTCTCAAAAAACATTATTTATTCACTCTAATCATTTTCACTGGCTGAACCCCATCCCTGGAATGTTCTCCCTCCTCATCTCTTCCTCTTACCCTGGCTTTCTTTAAGTTCAAGCCAAAATTCTATCTTGGGCAATAAGCTTTTCAGCCTCTCTTAATTCTAGTACCTATTATTAAATTACAGTATAGTGTCAGAAGTTCTATTTTGGACAATTTCTTTCTCTTCTTTTATTATGTGATAAGTAGGGGAGGCTAGGTGGCACAGTGGATAAAGCACTGGCCCTGGAGTCAGGAGGACCTGTGTTCAAATCTCACCTCAGAATTCACTAGCTGTGTGACCCTGGACAAGTCACTTAACCCCAATTGCCTTAAAACATTTGGGGCCATCTCCAGTCGTCTTGATGTTTTTCTTGTCACTGGACCCAAATGGCTGTGAAGGAGAGAGTGAGTTTGGTGATCTTGCACTGCTCTACCTCACTTAAACCCTATTCAGTGCAAGTCATGACATCACCTCCCAATGTCATGGCCCTCTTTGAGAACCAAGGACAAAGGACATGAAAAGTGATGCCAGTGAAGTACAAAACACGTCTTCCCCAAGTTAGTTTATTGACTGTGCACCCGTCCTTTCTTCCAGCTTACTTGTGTATTGGTCATAGCTTAAGCAGGGTAGCAGCATAATGCTTTCATTAAAACAACATTTCCTCTTGCCAATAATAGGATTTTTCAAACTACTATTAGAATACCCAGGTGTGGAGGGTCTTGTGTGGACTCACGATGAGTGAGATGAGCAGAACCAGGAGGACACTGTACACAGTATCATCAACATTGAGTGCTGACCTATTGTGATGGACTATGTTCTTCTCACCAATGCAGTGGTACAGAAGGGTTCCAGGGAACTCATGATGGAGGAGGATCTCCAAATCCAGGGGGAAAAAAAGAACTGTGGAGTATAAATGCTGAATGAACCATACTATGTCTTTTGTTTTTGGTGCTGTTGTATTTCTATTTTGAGGTTTTTCCTCATTGCTCTGATTTTTCTCTTATAACATGACCAATGCAGAAATATGTTTAATGTTATTATATATATAAATATACAAATAAATATGTGTGCGTGTGTATATATATATATATATGATCTTGTTAGTAATAGTAGATAGTAAGAGAAGTTATGCCCTAGATAATAACAAATTTTATCATGTTCTGAAAATTTGAAAATAATATTTATTCACACAAAAATATACTATATGTAATTTAGATGTACTCATGTAGTATGATACTTTACAGTGATAGGGTTGGAAGAAAGGTTAATTTACTAATGGTGAATCTGCAAACTATACCAGGAGTTCTTGAAAAAAAATATATAGGGGGTTTTATCCACATTTTATAAATGAAGGAATAAAAATCAATCCCTTCAAATTTCATCCAGGGGGCAGCTAGGTGGCGTAGTGGATAAAGCACCGACCCTGGATTCAGGAGTACCTGAGTTCAAATCCGGCCTCAGAAACTTGACACTTACTAGCTGTGTGACCCCGGGCAAGTCACTTAACCCCCATTGCCCCGCAAAAAAAAAAAAAAATTTAAATTAAAAAAAAAAATTCATCCAGGTCATGCAGTTGCTGACAAAACTGAGAAGAGCACACATTTTGATTTTTTTTATCCAATTATTGATAGAAACATTTGCTGAGGCTCACTTTGGTCCCTTCAGTTGGTGGGATGTTTTCTTTATTGATTAGACTTTTAAAAATGGAACTGTTCTAGCCTCAGGAACAAATACACAGTTAAAATCTATGATAAAAGTATTAAAAGCTAGCAAACTAGGGTACAGTATCACATTACCACTGCTTCTGAATCTAAATCAGTGTAAAGTTTTCCTCAAGGATTAATAAGGAATGTAAAAATAACATACATCAATACAATTTTCTTTTAAAAGTAAGGAGATTCTGTATTAGGCCATAGTAAAAAGAAATCCTGTAAAATGATTGGACATTTGCTTCCTGAATTATGTATTATTAAATCTCCCCAAAGCCCTTTCTCCAATGACTCATCATGGAATGGAGGTGATCCTGGGTTCTTGAATGTTCTGCCAGGAGATAGTAATCTCTGGCTTATTCTACCATGCTGGGAAGGATTGAACCATGCTCCGTCAACAGGCTTATATTCATTCTGAGGACAGATTACCCTAGCTAAATGCAGAGAGGTTTAATACCAGTATGTTGGCCACTTGGTGATGAATTCTTAGGTCATGGCAACCCATTAAACTAAACTACAAAACAGCCCTCAGTTTTGAAGCCCTTTTATCCTTCTGCAGAAGTTGTCACAATGGTAGAAGGGGATGGTGGGGGGGGCGGAGAATGCAAGATTTATAAAGTTGTGGTACTATCTATAAATTTTACTTACATTTTTGTATTTTAAATGTGATTTTCTCATCCAATGACCATTAAATACTAGTCATACAACTTGAGGAACTAAATCTTAACGATCTTGACATTCTCATAGAAAATTAAACTAGAAGACAAAAAAAGAAGCTAAGTGGAGGGATGGCATACAGATTCTTCTTTCAGAGGCAAATAAAAGAATTACTGAATGTTTTCAGTAGGTGCTGAAAGGTACATTGTTTTATTTGAAAAAAGAGCCCACGATAAAGATAGTTGCCCTTTATGTACCAACACATTAGTTTTGATAGTATGAAATAGAGAAGTTCTATAAAGACCTTGAAAAGATGCTCCAAATTAAATTAGTATATACTTTGATAATCAATAATTTTATGCAAGACTATGAATAGGTAAGGATGGACAACATTGGCTCTGCAGCTGATTCAGAGGCTATGGGTGGGGGGGGGTCTCTTTCTCTAGTGAGGCCTACCTCGGACTTTATCTGTGTCAGTGTGACTGTGGGGTTGGGCTCCACTCCCTGCCCCCCCCCAACAGCAGTCCCCACCTGCCGACCTCCTAAGCTGTGTTTGGATGGGAAATGATCTCAGCCCATTCTTTTTTGGGTTCTGCTGCTTCAGGAATTGCCCTATGGCATTATTTGGAGGTTTTTTGGAGTGATCGTGTTGTGAGTTCTGAGAGCTTACTGCCTTTTCACAATCATTATCTCTAACAAAGTTAAAGCTAAGCTAGATTTAATTAAAACAGATAAGTAGGGAAACTACACTATGTCACCAATATTACACAATATTGTTTTTGAAATGCTAGCAATAAATCCACTGTTGGTGAGTTGTGAACTGATCCAACCATTCTGGAGAGCAGTTTAGTATTATGCCCAAAGTGCTATAAAACTGGGCATACCCTTTGATCCAGCAGTACCACTGCTAGATTTATATCCCAAAGATATCCCTCCAAAAAAGAGAAAAAGACCTATTTGTACAAAAATATTTATAGTGCTCTTTTTTGGTGTCTAAGAATTGGAAATCAAAGGAATGTCCATTAATTGGGGAATGGCTAAATATACTGTGATATATGATTGTGATGGAATATTACTGTGCTATAAAAATGATAAACAGGACAATTTCAGGAAGATCTGCAAAGACGTATATGAACTGATGTGTAATGAAGTGAGCACAACCAGGAAAATGCTGTGCACTGAGCCAGCAATATTTTGTGATGAAGAACTGGGAATGACTTAACTATTCTCAGTAATATCATTATTCAAGATAATCCCAAAGGACTAATGATGAAGCATACTATCCACCTCCAAAGAAAGAATTGGTATTGATTGAACACAGACTGAAGCATGCTATTTTTCACTTTCTTCCTTTTTTTTTCTTTTTTAAACTTGAGTTTCCTTATATAAAATTATTAATATAGTAATGTTTTACATAATTGTATGTATATAGCCTATATCTGATTGCTTACTGTCTCAGGGAGGGTGGAAAGGTAAAGAGGAATAGAATTTGGAACTCAAAATTTTAAATAGAAATGTTTTGTTATTATTAAAAAAAAAAAGAGGGACAGCTAGATGGTGCAGAGGATAAAGCACCAGTCTTGGATTCAGGAGGACCTGAGTTCAAATCCAGCCTCAGACACTTGACACTTAACTAGCTCTGTGACACTGGGCAAGTCACTTAACCACAATTGCCTCACCAAAAAAATTTTAAAAAAGAAAGAAATGCTAGCAATAACAATAAGAGAAGAAAAAGAAATTGAAAGAATCAATTGGAAATGAGGTATATGATAATATATTTTTTAAATCCTCAAAATTCAATTTAAAAATTTGTTGAAACATTTATTTTAGCAGAGTAGTAGGATGTAAAATGAACCGCCATAAATCATCAATATTTTTATATATCACCAACAAAACCCTGCAAGAAGAGATAGCAAGAGATACCCCATTTAAAATAACTTTATTCAGTATAAAATACCTGAGTATACTTGCCAAAACAGACCCAGGAACCATATGAACATAACTATAAAACATTCTTTATACAAATAAAGTCAGATTTAAATAATTGGAGAAATATTAATTGTTCGTGGGTAGGCAAAATCAGTATAATAAAAATGACAATTTTGCCTAACTAATCTATTTAATGTCATCCCAATTAAATTACTAAAATTTATTTTACTGAGTTTGAAAACAATCACAAAATTGATTTGGAAGAACAAAAATTCAAGAAGTTCAAAGAAACTTAAAAAGGAAGAAGATTCAGCAGTACCAGATTTCAAACTATATTATAAGGCAATAAATATCAAAAGTATTTGGTACTGGTTAAGAAATACTTAGATTAGTGAAACAGAGTAGACATGCAATACACAGGATAGTAACCTTGTGTTTGACAAATGTAAAGATTTTAAGTTATGGAGATAAGAATTTGTTATTTGGTTTTTTAAAATGTTGAAAATGTTGGAAAGCAGTCTGGCAGAAATTGGGCATAGACCAATATCTTAAACAATGTATTAAGATACAGTCAAAATAGATACATGACCTAAAAGATATCACAAGAAAATTAGAACATGGAACATATTACCTACCCATCAGACTTATGGATAGGAGAACAATTTACAAATAAACAAGACAGAGCATTGTGAGGTGTAAAATTGATAATTTTGATTATATTTTAAAGGGTTTGTACAAATAAAACAATTGTAGCCAAGATCAGAAGGAAAGCCTCTAGAGAAAGAAATGATAAATCAATGTATAGTATAGATTTACATATACATATTTTGTGTATACAAATAATATGTATATAAATGTATGTATTTGTGTTTAATTGTAGCCTTTTTCTAGGGTGGGATGGGTGGAGATGGAGAAGGGAGAAAAGTGCACAGCAAGAGAACAAAAGAAAACCAAGAAGGAAGTGCAGAAAAGTGGAGTAGCTTTGAAACTGTTTACATTTATATATTTGGGTTTTTTTAAGAGTAAGTAGTTTGAAATGGAAATTCATGATTTTATATTGAATCCTCTTGTTATGTTGGTGTATGTGGAAATGCTTTTTTCTGTATTTAAATTTAAAATGAATAAAAAGTTAAAAGGAAAAAAGTATAGCCATAAAAGCTCTTTTCTAACCAGGTTTTATCTTTAAATTCTTTAAAATCATATAGCAGCAGAAATTATTTTTCTAAATGTTGCAGCAAGGCTCGACAACAAGTAAGCCATAAGAGAGTAAAATATATGCTCACTTTAATGATTTCCTAGGTGATAGAAGGTGCAAAGCAGATTCCAGACAAAATAATCTATGAATTTGGTGAGGTACTCCAAATGTTGTTTGCAAATGATGTAATTGCATTAGGAACAAAAACATTCTAGTCTTTTCAGTGAAATACATAACAATTAAATAAATGGGGGTCAGCAACATTTTGGTACAAAATAAAATTAAATTTATGTCTATTAGACACAAAAAATAAATCAGTAAGCATTTATTAAGCGCTTATTGCCTTCCAGACATAATTTTTTATGTTATTTTATCTATATTTTAAGGGTAAACACTAGAATCGAAATATCATAGAAATTTTCTTTGCATTATACAGTGTCAGAGTTCTGTGGAATATAATTTAAGGAATTATTTTGATATAAAGATGTTATTACTATCTGTTAGGAGATTATACTTTGGTCATGCCTTACATGAAATTATAAAGCTGAATCAATAATTACAGGCCATATATATTTGTAATTTATGTAGAACAAAGTATTGAGTTTGGAATTCTGAGAGTCCCTGGCTGTGCTTGCTTACCTGCTGCCCCTGTAACCTTGAGGAAGTTATTGTTTCTCTTTGGGTTCAATATTCCACATAAAAATGAAATTATTTTGATTAGATCACAAAGGTTCTTTTTAAATTGAAATCTTATGATCTTAAAAACTATAAGTCATGACATCATTATGATAGGAAAAAAGATAGCATAAATAATCTGCTATAATTTCTCATAATTAAGGGCTTGCCAACAATAGATAACTAATTAAGAACTGAAAATTCACTTAAAAAATTCATTGTCACTTTATACATCAAGTTTTAAAATATCTCGTCATTGCAGTGGCTAAAGGTGTCATAAGCAAAGAAACTTTTTTTTCTAATGTGTTTAATATGGTTAAATCTGCTTAGACTACTATTGTGATTTCACTGCCATTATTTACTCAACAAACATTAAATGTCTATTTGGCATAAAGAACCATGCTAGGTGTTGGGGAAGATAAAATATTTAGAAAGGTCACTAACTCTACTCACTTAAAGATTAGTAAGGAAGCTCAGTGAGAATGAAAATTTTATAGCTTTCCCAGCAGCACTTCATTGAACTATAGGGGCTCTGCTGAAACAATAAATTATTCTTGGAATAGCCAGAAAGAATGATAAAACATGTAAGCTATAAAATATTTTTTCACTTAAGAAAAAGGCATTTGGTAGTATTCCAGATTGTCTTTTATAGTATAATAAAAGCCTTATCACATATTCTATAAATGCTATATTCATGAAGAATGTTAAAATTTTGTTCCCTAAAACTGGTAGGGAGTACTCACACAGGATTCCAGAATCAACAAGAAATTCTTGTTCTATGTATGATTAAGCTTTGGAAAACCATCTTGGGGCCATAGAAATCTCAATATGGTTTTCTTTTCTTTTTTTGGTGGGCAATGGGGGTTAAGTGACTTGCCCAGGGTCACACAGCTAGTAAGTGTCAAGTGTCTGAGGCCGGATTTGAACTCAGGTACTCCTGAATCCAGGGCCGGTGCTTTATCCACTGCGCCACCTAGCCGCCCCCCTCAATATGGTTTTCCATAGCTCTTTATCCAAAAGTCCAGTGACTTTTGGACCTAGGTATCCAATAAAAGAGAAATTGTTCTCAGTCAAGTACCCAGATATATAAGTTTATAGGTTAATAGAATTATCCCATTTATATCATGACTTTCCTCATTGCAGTTTCAATATATAATGGGTTAGCATAAGAAAACAAACGAAAATTTTCTGGGAGTTTTACAGAAGCCACAGACAACACAGAAAAGGTTTTAAACTCAGGAATTCATAAAATATGTGTATAATATTGTATAATATCAATATATTTTATATTTTAATATCATAATAATTCAGACTTCTTCTCTGGTACAAAGGGAGGCCAAAAAATTTTATGTAGATTTTCCAGATTGCAGGGGCACCACACCCCTAACTCCAAAGTGTGGAAGAGATAGCTATTGTCAGTCTTTCAAATTGTAATACTTAATGCAAACAGAATTACAATGAATCAGTCTGTTATACCCCCAAAATCAGTTAAGGTAAAGTAACAATACAGGATAATAAAATGAGCCCTGGACTGGGAAATTAATTTCTTTTTGACAAGATGTTTATTATATGCTTTATAGATTGTTGTTAGACACTGAAGAAAAAGCAAAGGTTATATAATTCAATTTATCAACCATTAAGTTCTTACTAACAGAAGCAGGGACTAGGAAAACAAAAAAGAAATAATCCTTGTCTTTAAGGACCTTACTGGGGGAGATTTGCATGATGATGTGACATAGCATGTTCACAGATGAGTGAATAAAAATATGTGCAAAATATTGTTGAGGAAGCACTAACAGCCAGGGGGAATCAAGAAAGGCCCAAATCCCTGACCTTATGGAGCCCTACAGCCCAGCAAGGTGATAAAATACATACATAGGTAACTATAGTATACATATTATACTGAATTTGAGATGTCCATAATGAAATGTTTTATTAGGTTCAAGAAGGAAGAGGTTTTTGTCAGTAGGTGATGAGGGAATGACTCTTGGAAGAGGTAGCATTTACATTGAGTTTTGTTGTTGGTTTTTTTTTTTGGTGAGGCAATTGGGGTTAAAGGACTTGCCCAGGGTCACATAGCCAGTAAGTGCCACGTGTCTGAGGTCGGATTTAAACTCAGGTCCTCCTGAATCCAGGGCCGATGCTCTATCCACTGTGCCACCTAGATGCCCCTACATTGAGTTTTAAAGGATGGTTAGGAATAAAACGGCTGCAGCCTTACCACCCTGAATTCACTTGATCTCATCAGATCTTAGAAGCTAAGTAGGGTCAGGTGTGGTTAATGCTTAGAGGTGAGATCACCTGGTAATACCAGGTGCTATAGACTTTTTTAAAAGTGGCAGATAGGGATGCTAAATTACTGTTGGTTGTAAACAGATCCAACCATTCTGGAGAACAATTTGGAACTGTGCCCAAAGGGCTATAAAACTGTGCATATCCTTTAATCCAGGAGTACCACTACTAGGATTATATCCCAAAGACATCCCAGAGAAAAAGACCTATTTGTACAAAAATATTTATAGCAGCTTTTTTTATGCTGGCTCAGAATTGAAAATCAAAGGAATGCCCATCAATTGGAGAATGGCTAAACAAGCTGTAGAATATGATGGTGATGGAATATTATTATGCTATAAGAAAGACAAGCAGGATGATTTCAGAAAGGCCTAGAAAGACTTGCATGAATCGATGTATAGTGAAGTGAGCAGAACCAAGAGAATGTTATGCACAGAAACAGCAATATTGTTTGAGGAACTGTGAATGACTTAACTGTTCTCAGCAATACAATGATCCAAGACAATCCCAAAGGACTATCAATGAAACATACCATCTACCTCCAAAGAAAAAACTGATATTGATTTAACACAAACTGAGGCATTGCTATTTTTTCTTTTATTCAAGTTTCTTTGTACGAAAATACTAATATGGTAATGTTTTACATAATCACACATGTATAATCCCTCACAAAGTGGCAGCTAATCTATAGTCATATGGAAAAAAATGCTCTAAATAACTTGATCAGAGAAATGCAAATTAAAACAACTCTGAGATACCACCCCACACCTATCATAGTGGCTAACATAACAAAAAAGGAAAATGTTGGATGTTAGAGGGGATGTGGGCACTAATGCACTGTGGTGGAGTTGTGAACCAATCCAACCATTGTGAAGAGCAATTTGAAAGTATGCCCAAAGGGTTCTTAAACTATGCATACCTTTTCTTTTTTTTTTTGTGGGGCAATGGGGGTGAAGTGACTTGCCCAGGGTCACACAGCTAGTAAGTGTCAAGTGTCTGAGGCTGGATTTGAACTCAGGTACTCCTGAATCCAGGGCCAGCGTTTTAACCACTGCTCCATCTAGCTGCCCCCTATGCATACCTTTTGATCCAGAAATACCAATGCTAGGTTTATATCCCAGAGACATCCCAAAAAAAGAGAAAAAAAACTTTTTGTACAAAAATATTTATAGCAGTTATTTTTGTGGTGGCTAAGAATTGGCAATCAGAGGAATGCCCATCAATTGTGGTATGGCTAAACAAGCTTTGGTATGTGATTGTAATGGAATATTATTGTGCTATAAGAAATGACGAGCAGGATGATTTCAGAAAGAACTGGAAAGACTTGCATGAATCAATGTATAATGAAGTGAGCAGAACCAAGAGAATGTTGTGCACAGAGACAGCAATATTGTTTGATGAAAAACTGAATGACTTAACTATTCTCAGCAACACAATGATACAAGATAATCACTCCAAAGGACTAATGATGAAGCTTACTATCCACCTCCAAAGAACGAACTGATATTGATTGAACACAGACTGAAGCGTGCTATTTTTCACTTTTTTCTTAATTTGTTTTCTTGAACAAAATGACTAATATGGTAATGTTTTACATAATTTAACATGTATAACCTATATCTGCTTACTGACAGGGAAGGAGGGATAGAATTTGGAACTCAAAACTTTAAATAAAAATGTTAATTATCAAAAAAAAGTGGCAACTAGATGGCTTAGTGGATAGCACTGTGTTTGCACTCAGGAAGACCTGAGTTCAAATTCAGCTTCAGACACTCACCATGTAATCATGGGCAAGTCACTCAACCTCTGTTTACCTCAATCCACTGGAAAAGGAAATGGTAAACTGGTCCAGTATCTTTGCCGAGAAAACCCCGTGGACAGTATGGTCCACAGGATCACAAAGAGTCAGACATAACTGAAGAACAAGGAATAAAAGAGATAAGAGGTGGGGAGAGAGGAAAAGGATGTAACGTAAGTAATTAACAATGGTATAGAGTTGAGAAAGCTATCAGAATTTTAGAATTGAAAAGGTCCTCAGTGGTCATATAATTCAACCAAAGGTTCAGAGTACGGCACCCTCTCAGAGACATGGTGGACAAAGAAGTTCAGAGAGTTGGGAACAGATCCTAGAGTGGAATGAAGGAATGAGCATGGTTGGCCTCTGCACTTTCCTCAAAATGGATGTTCTTAGATGCATTAACCATTCAGAGAAATGGGCTTGAGCTAGTGATCTTCCATGGTGAGAAAGCTTCTGTGGCATGATGTAGAAAGAAAGAAGTCCAGAGAATTAGACATGGAGCCCAGAAAGGAAAAGAATCACAGAATAGATTTTCCCTGTAGTGAATTCATCTGCCTTTTAAGGGATGAAATTACCTTTTATGCAAGTCAGGTTTTTAGAAACTCTATATTTAACAGAGAAAGAATGCTCCATTAGATACTTAGATAATTGAAGTACTTCATTATTAATACATCAAGCCTCTGTGCTACATTTATTATCTGTTTTCCTGAATTTATCAGTTTCCTCTTTCTGTCCAGATGTGTGTCCCAATTACTTCAGAAGTCAGTAGTGGAGAAAAATTGTTGTTTGTCCTTCATTCTCGAAGAGGATCATGACATTGGGGTGATGTAATGAGTTGTAGTGAATTGGATTTAAGTGAGAGAAGGCTGTGCAAGGTCACCAACCTCACTTTCTCCTCCAGAGCCATCTGGGTCCAGTAGCAAGATATATATCAGGATGACTGGAGATTGCCCCAGATGTTTAAGGCAGTGGTAGTTAGGTGACTTGCCCAGGGTCACACAAGTGGTAGGTATCTGGAGTGAGATTTGAACTCGAGTCCTCCCAATTTAAGGGCTCTATCCATTATGCCACCTAGCTGCCCCTGAAGAAAAATTAGTGATTAAAGAAAGAGTAGCTGTAGGAGTAATTTGCTGGAAGAGCCAAGGAGATGAGACTGAATGTATGTGACATTGGCAAGGAGAAAGACCACCTCTACATTTAGACTGAAATTAATGAGGAGAAGATATTGATTTGTAGAGGATGTTGAAATGTATCACAGGGGAAGAAGAGATCTCAATGGTAAATGGCCTTTTTTTTCTTATAAAGTATGAGGTAAAAGTCCTATGATGAGAGGGACTTTAAAATAGGTTTGAGCAGTGAAGAAAAGATTGGGAACTTACACTGGGGGAATGGAGTCATCAGTTGGGGATGAGTAAAAGATTTGCCTTTTAGCAATGAGGGTCAAGTTGAAATTAGACAACAAATTTATAGTTGGCACAGTTAACAGGGTTTTGGTTATTTTTTGCAATATTTTGCTCAGCAGCAAAATTTAAGTTACCATTCTGTATTTTACATCCATACTCCTAGAACAAGCAGTCTCCACTTCTTTCCTCTTCTCAACACCTTGTAATTTGGCTTGTGACTTAGCCATTTAACAGAAAATTCTCTACAATTTACTAAATCATCTCTCAATTACCAAATCTAATATAATCTTTTCAAAGTTATCATCTTTTTTGGTGAAGAAACCTAACTAAATTGAATTATTATAAATGCATTTGACACTACTGACTACTAGGTACTGTTTTTCTCTGGGTTCTTGTGACACTTTTTTCTGTCTTGGTTGTCTTACCTGTTTAGCAATGCCTTCATATTTTCCTTTGTTCTATCATCATCTATGTCCTGCTCATAATTATGGTGTATGTCCTGGGCTTTCTTCTAATCCCTCTCAACATCCTCTTTCTTAGTGATTTTGTTAGCTCTCAAAGGTTCAATTATCAAATAACTTAAAGATCTATGTCCTAGTCTCCTTCCTGGGCTATATCACCAGCTGCCTAGTG
Organism: Dromiciops gliroides; assembly: GCF_019393635.1. Lineage (NCBI taxonomy): Eukaryota > Metazoa > Chordata > Mammalia > Microbiotheria > Microbiotheriidae > Dromiciops > Dromiciops gliroides. Next base: position 131,514,908 of record NC_057865.1, read on the forward strand.
GAGCTTTCCAGTTATATGTTAGATAAATATCCTAAACTCAGCATGTCCAGAACAGAATTCATTACCTTTCTCCACCCACTTATCCTCCTAATTTTCCTCTTGTCAAGGGCATCACTAGCAATCCAATCCTCAGGTACTCAATCTAGGAGTAACTTTTAATTAAATTCTTTATCACTTGCCAAGTCTGTCTCCCTCTTCAGTATCTCTCACATCCATCCTTTTGCCTCCACTCTAACCTAGTATCTTATTTGAGGCCTTCTTCACCTCTCGATTGAACTATTATAATAGCCTCATAATTAGTCTCATAATGGATTAATTCAGTTTCTTACTTTTCCACTAATCTTCCACTTAGCTGTCAAAGTGATATTCCTAAAGGACAATTCTAACCATATCATTAACATCGTGTCTGTGTCCAGATTTGAACTCAGGTCCTCCTGAATCCAGGGCCAGTGCTTTATCCACTGTGCCACCTAGCTGCCCCGATATAGTCTGTTTTGAAATCACTACACATACTTTCCCAAAGCTGCCTCTTTGTAGCATGGAGGTGGCAGCATCTAAAGTGAGTAAAGTATAAGCTCAGGAGTAGATTGTACCATGATAATAAATTTAGACTATAAGTAAAAATTCGTTTTTACAGTAAATATTTCCATTGCTCAAAATTATTATATGCCTGGTTATGATAGTTAAATTTTTATGAGTAACAATCTTCAAATGCAGATTTCTTCAAGCCTTATCATTTTATATAAGTGAAAAAGAGTTTTGTGATAGAAATTATGACATTGTTATAGTAAATATTACATAAAATTTCACTAGAGGGTGCTGTGTAAACATTTATCATACAATATGAAGAAAGCCTCATTCCTTTCATTGATTGGTATGGTTTGCCCATTTTAAATTTGTGTGTGTGTGTGTGTGTGAGGCAATTGGGGTTAAGTGACTTGCCCAAGGTCACACAGCTAGTAAGTGTTAAGTGTCTGAGGCCGGATTTGAACTCAGGTACTCCTGACTCCAGGGCCAGTGCTCTATCCACTGAGCCATCCAGCTGCCCCGGTTTGCCCATTTTAAAATATGTTGACTTAGAATAAATCTTCATTTCATATTCTGTATTATTATACCAACATAGAAATTTGAATAATTGAAAATAAATAGTTGCTAATAACAATATTAACAAATATTTGCATTTAAATAATGAATATTTTGTTTTGTTTTCTCCCTAGGAAGTATATGACCCCAATCATGTATGCAGCTCGAGAAGGCCATGCTCAGGTTGTTGCTCTCCTTGTTGCTCATGGAGCAGAAATAAATGCCCAAGATGAAAATGGTTATACAGTATGATTACTTCTATTCTCTATTGTTAAAGGCTCTTGTTTCTACGACATTGATAACATTTAGAAAATTCTTTCAGGTAGTAGGAAAAGTTAGGAGGTAATAGACTCACTGGACATGTTCTTTGCTGATATAAGGAAAATGGCACACACTTCCTGTGGCTTTTGCTTCAGGAAAACAGTAACCTCTACTCATCTTCAAAGCCTTAAGCTTGGCCCCTCAAACAGAAATATTTTATAGGAGAAAATTTTTTCACTAATAAATTGAACTGGATAGATCTTTTTATTCCATGGAACCACAAAACTTTAGTTTTATTTATTACTTTATTTTTATTAAAATTGTGATGTAACAAGGTTTGGAATTAACTTTAGGAGTACACAGAAATATAATAAGATGAAATGAATCCTATCTATCAATACTTTTTTAGTAATGATTTCTTATTCTACTGAAAAACATTTTCTCTGTTACTCCTTTTTTTTTCCCTTTTTTTAGGCATTAACATGGGCAGCACGTCAGGGTCATAAAAGTGTAGTTTTGAAATTACTTGAACTGGGAGCTAATAAAACAATACAGACCAAAGATGGAAAGACAGCAGGAGAGATTGCTAAACGAAATAAGCATCCAGAGGTATTGTTCCATTTAGAAACTCTAACTTGCAGAGATGGAGGAGGTGGTGAAAGGGGAAGATACAGACAACCTGATGCTTTGTCAGAGATAAAATGTTTTGCCCTTTTGTCAAGTCATAATAATGAATCTGACAATCAGTAAAAGGTTTTACTGTGTTGAGTCTTTTCTCCAAAAAGCAGAGTAACTAAAACTTTATTTAATACCACATGCATATGGAATTTAATTGATTTACTAAATTTAAGGTTTTATAAAAGCTTGGCAAAATCTTTTAACCTTAGAAATAAAATTATATTAAGATATGTTTATTTGAACATAATGAATATGAACATAGGGGTTTTAATTAATTTTCCTATAAAGCCACCTGAGTGTCAAAAATTGAACATATCAAAGTAACATTGTTTTGCATTCTTAATTCAAAGAAATTAATTCAGAATATAGCATTCCATTGTTTCATTTTCCACCTAAATAAATATGAAACAAGAGTATATGTATAATCATGATGCACATATTTGATCATATTCCTTACATAAAATCTTATTTTGCAGAGTATTACAGACATAATGATAAATATTGATATTTGCATAATATTAGTAAATTGCTGGGTTGACATTAATATAAGGTCAGAATTTGTTTTGACTAAAGGTTATAAAACTTCTGGTACAAAAAGTAATGTAGAATATTTGTCTTGAGAATAAATCATAAAGTTCAAAAGAAAACATTAAGGATTGGTTTGTTAAAGCATGACAGCATGTAACATAACTAAATTTGATTTCTCATATATGTCATCATCAGTGCCTTTCACAATGTAGGCCCTTAATCACTGCTTTTAAATGAGACCAAAAGATCATCATGGTAATTAACTGCTGTGTCAAAAATAGCTTTTGTTGTAATTTTCTAACTAAAATACCAAAAGAGACTTGGAGTTACTAACATCACCTATGTTAAGTCAAAATAATCCACAAAATAAATTTGTAACATTTATGTTTTGTTTCTTAAATTTGGATAAAACAGTCTTTAGCTAGCTTACTGCTAAATTAATTTGCACATAGACTATATTTGATTTCATACAGTAATAATTATATTACCATACATAATTTACCTGTTAAATTATCTCCCAAAGAAAACTCAGATTTTTTCGTGTGAAATGTTTTGAAATAACTAATCAGAATTGTGTAAAATACACTTTAAATATTAGGCGATCGGATTTAAATAGCTTTCTATTTAAATTTTGACATTCACATTTTGAGTTTTATACTGTTTAGTTATAAAGATGCATTTCTACACTGATATTGTTCATCTTTAGTTATGTTTTTAGAATTTGCGTTTTCTAATTTGAGTCAGATTTTTTTTAAGTCCTTCTTTCCTAACTCTTATTTTAATTTTAAATATAATTGATCCTCTGTTTTCTTCAAGAAATTATTTTGAGAAAATACTTTTTGTCTCCTTTACTTCACTAAAATCCCCACTAAGGATATGAGTGAGCATATGCTTCAGTTAATTTAAAGTTAACATTGTAGTCACCATTGTTAGCTATATTTAAATGAATTTGTTAAAATTTTCAGCTCTTCACTTTACTTTCTTTGACTGTGAATCCATTGCAAGGAAAGCTCCAACACTTAACTAAAGAGGAAGCTATATGTAGACTTTTGACAACAGATGGTGATACAGGAAAAGAGCAGAAATTTAGGTAAAGTTACATCACTAAAATTTTAAATAAATTAAAATTTAATTCAGTATTATGTGAATTGTTAGAAATTGAATGACCACGAGTAAGCATTGAGTAATATTAATATTATAAGTTATATGTTGACATAATATTGTAATAAAATCGGATGGTTCATTTAGAATAAACTGCATTTTAAATTTTTCACAAAAATATCACAAATTACACAATCCCCTACCCCCAGGACCTCCCACCTTCCCTATTACTGTAGAGGGCATCCTTCTGTTCCCTCAGTTTCACAGCCTGGGAGTCATCCTATATTTCACACAGGTGCACTCGCACATGCATACCACCTCCTCTATCACAAAACACTTTAATTATTGGGATAACCTGCTGATGACACTGCCTCCCTCAAGCCTCTCCCCATCCAATCCGTCTTCCATTCAAGCACTAAAGTGATTTTCATAAAACTTAGGACATATGTCACCTCCCTACTTAATATCCCTTGGCTTCCTATTGCCTGCAGAACAAATACAAAATGTTCTGTTTGGTATTCAAAGCCCTTCATAACCCAACCTGCTCCTTTCTTTCCAGTCTTCTTACACCTTTCTCTCTAGCACATCTTCCATTCAGTGACACTGGCCTCACAACTCCTGCACAAACAAGGTTCTCCATCTCTTGGTTCCAGGCATTCTTTCTGACCGTATCTCATGCCAGAAATGCTCCACCTCCTCCAGGAAGTCTTCCCCAACCCCTCTTCATTACTATACCTTTCCTCTGTTTATCATTTCCTCTTTGTCTTATGTGTAGTTTGCTTTTTATATGTTTTTTTGCATGTTGTCTCCGCAACTAGATGATAAGCTTCTTGGGAGCAAAGACTCTTATGCCTCTTTCTGTATCCCCAGTGGTTAGCATGGTAGCCTGGCAGCTTTTGTTGTTGCTTAGTTGTTTCATTTGTGTCCAAGTCTTTATGAATACCCCATTGAGCATTTTCTTGGCAAAGATATTACATTTGTTTGATATTTCCTTCTCCAGCTCATTTTACAGATGAGGAAACTGAGGCAAATAGAGTTAAGTGACTTTCCACAGGTCACAAAGCTAGTGTTTTAGCCCACAGTTGAACTTGGGCCTTCCTGACTCCAGGCCCAGAGCTCTAGCCACCCTACCAACTAGCTGCCTAAACTATGCTATGCTCTTAATAGATATTTACTGATTGATTATATAGCACTTAAACTTTGCAAAACACTTTGCAATATTATCTCATTTGATCTTCCCAACAACCCTGGGAGCCATGTGTTATTATTATCCCCATTTTTCAGATGAGGAAACTGAAGCAGACAAGAAAAGTGACTTACCCAGGCTCAAATAGCTAGGAAGTATCTGAGGCTGAATTTGAACTTGAACCTGCCTAACTCTAGGTCCAAGATGATGTTCAAGCAGTATTGTACCTTGTTTTTCAGTTCTTCATCTTTTTAACACCAGGGTAGTAATTTTTACAAGTCAAAAAATTGCTCTAAAGTTTATGGCTATTACAGTTAAATTAAGGAATTCAGGTGAATGACTAACCAATAATAGTGTCATCCTCAATACCAAAAGATAGTTTTAAGCTAGAAAGTTATTGGCACAGAGTTCTGTATTACAATTGTAATACCTCTGATACTTTCACACTTTAGAAGTCCTGATATTTGCTTTAGTATATTCAGTGTTTAGTTTATGTCTATAAAAATAGCTTTAATTTATGTGCATATTTGATAAATGTTGGCTTATGTATTTTTCTCCTCTCTTCTCAAATTGTTATGACTATACATAGTTCATATACAGCTTTTGGCGATCTGGAATTATTTTTACATGGACTTGGACTTGAGCATATGACAGAATTACTAAAAGTAAGTTTTCATTTGAAAGAAAAGGTGTATTTTACTGTGAAATTGCATTCAACAAGACTTACAATATCAAAGAATTTTATATTTTTTTTGTTTTTGAAACTTTTTTTTCTTTTCATAAATCACCTGAAAGTTTGTTAGTAAATAGAGTACCATCTTATATTTACATGCAATATCAAAGAGTTTTTGTGGTTACTGTCACTTGACACATGGCTATTAAGGACTCCACAGCAATTTTCCTTCTTAGCAAAACATTATTCTTTTTTTTTTTTTAGTTAATAAAGTATTTTATTTTTTTCCGTTACATGTAAAGATAGTTCTCAACCTTTGTTTATACAAGCTTTACAATTTCAGATTTTTCTCCCTCCCCTCCCCTCCCTCCCCCCTCCCCTAGACAGCAAGTAATCTGATATAGGTTTATATATATATATATATATATATACACACACACACATAATAATCCTATTTCTGCATTAGTCATGTTATAAGAGAAAAAAATCAGAGCAATGATGGAAAACCTCAAAATAGAAAAAAAAAACAACAGCATCAAAAACAAAAGAAATAGTATGGTTCATTTAGCATCTATACTCCGCAGTTCTTTTTTTTTTTTTTTCCTGGATTTGGAGATCCTCTTCCATCACGAGTTCCCTGGAACTCTTCTGTGCCATTGCATTGGTGAGAAGAATATAGTCCATCACAGTAGATCAACACTCAATGTTGATGTTACTGTGTACAGTGTTCTTCTAGTTCTGCTCAACTCACTCATCATCAGCCCACGCAAGACCCTCCAGGTTTCTCAAAACATTATTCTTAAAGAATAGTCATTCTCTTCATAAATTCCACTATTCTGTAATCATTCTTTTCATCTAACTCAAGTATCTATATGAAATTCTTTAGTCCAGTTGACCTTGTATCTATATCTAGAAATGTCATCAGCTAAATAAACAGTTAAAAAAAATAAAGGACATTTTGATTTGATATGACATTAGAAATTCACGTGTTTTTGAAGTAAAACTTCTACAGTTTAATAGGATTGTTTATTTTTGAGGTGGAATGCTTAGAACTAAAGTTAAAAACCCAAGTTTAAGTTTCATATTTTATAATATTTTAAATTTTGTATTTTTCATATTTTAATTTATGTAAATTTTAAAATGTGTTCATTTGCCTACTTTGGGATGAAGGAGGAAATATAATATGGATAAAGGGTTTTTTCCTTCTACTAAATTAGACAAACTTTTTTTTTTTAACCCAGGAAAGAGACATAACTTTACGGCAACTTCTGACAATGAAAAAGGAAGACTTCACAGAGGCTAGTATTTCTAGTTTTCTTTCTTTCTTTTTTTTTTTCAGGGAAATGAGGGTTTAGTGACTTGCCCAGGGTCGCACAACTAGTAGAAGTGTCAAGTGTCTGAGGCTGGATTTGAACTCAGGTCCTCCTGAATCCAGGGCCAGGGCTTTATCCACTGCACCACCTAGATGCCCCTGAGGCTAGTATTTCTGACATTGAATTGTATTATATTTTTTAATTGACATATTGTTTTTGAAACTTGTTTTTAACTTTATATTATACACTAGGGTTTCAACCAGGAATTTTTTGGCATTTCCTTCATTTTAGGTCACCAACTTGTTAGCATAATAATTTCCTTTACCAAATAAATAATTAAATGGACAAATATACTGTTAATTCGTTTTTTTATTTGGACTGTTACAATATCTCAATTAGGATAAAATAGTATTTGCATTCTAAATACAAAATACATTTATAAACCAGTAGGCCATTATTGATTTTGCCTCATCAATATAGCTCCCGAACACTGCATCTACTCTATAGAAACTTTATGAAAACTATATGATTGTCTTGCCATCTAGTGGTTTTATTGAGCAACTACTACTTGTGAAACATTGTAAGAAGAATGAATGCTCTTGTGAAGTTATACAGAGAAGATACCTATAAAAGTTATTGCAATAAAGAGAATAATTTAAGGGTTTTGCAATTTTGTTAGTGTAACTCTGTCCCTGGCTTCTAGCACAATGTCTGGCATATAGTAAACAATAAATTCTCATTACCTGATTGAATGAAAAATAGAAGAGGTCTGATAAAGGAGAGCACTGTCATAATCCAAACATACAACTGACTCCTATTTCTTTAAAAAATGAAATCCTATTATATTATTTATTTTATCAAAGTCTCAGTATTGCTTACAATTTTTATATTCTATATCACAATTAGTGTAAATAATAATTGTCAATAAATAATAACAGTAAAATAAGTTCTTAAAGGAAAACATAAAGATATGTACTAAAAATTAACTGATCTACAATTAGAAACTTATTCATTTCGTTTTTCAATATCACATTATAATGAATAGAGAGAGAACTGAAGACTCAGTCTTCATTCAGTTAAGTTCTACCTTTGACACATACTAGCTGTATGTCAGTCTAGTAGATAAGTATTTATTAAACACCTACTAAGTGCCAAGTATTTAAGTGCTAAGGGATGAAGATACAGAGAGGCAAAAGACATTCCTTACCCTCAAGGAGTTCACAGTCTAATGGGGAGACAACATAAGAATAACTGTACAAAAAATTCTATTTACATGATAAGTTAGATATAATCGTGAGAGGAAAGACAAATCAAATAAGCTCTCAGTGCTCTGGATAGTTCTTCAGGAATATAAGTTGTAAAGATACTGGCGTGCATTAGTACAGAAATTTTCTGTATGAGTGAGTCCACAGATCGAGTTACTGTCCTTATTTATTTCTTTTTGTGTTTGTTTATTTTCGTTTTGTGCAGGGCAGTGAGGGTTAAGTGACTTGCCCAGGGTCACACAGCTAGTAAGTGTCAAGTTTCTGAGGCCAGATTTGAACTCAGGTCCTCCTGAATCCAGGGCTGGTGTTTTATCCATTGCACCACCTAGCTGCCCCCTGTCCTTATTTATTTCAATGTTATTCATCAAGTAACCTGCTTTCTTAGAAATCTTGTATACAATTCTCCTAATCATTATACCTTAATTTTTTTAAATTTAGAATGGAATTACTAATATTAGAGACCAACAAAAAATTCTGGATGCTGTTAAAGAATTGCAGGTAGAGGAGATAAAATTTGGAGAATTGACTGAAGTGATAAACTTGGAAATCAGGTAAGATAAATTTGTTTAGGCCCAATAAAATTGATTAGAACAGAGGTGTAATTTTTTTCAAAACAAAATGTTATTTTAAATTTGCTGTTGCTGATTCTGATTATTGAATAGTATTTTTTAGATAGACCTTAAAAATTTTTTCTGGACAAGTAGTTGTTTTTTTTTTAAAATACAGTCTTTCCCTCAAAGAATTTTGTGGAGAAGATCCATGCATTAAGTTTTTCTTTTTTGTTTGTTTGGGGTTTTTTGGGTGAGGCAGTTGGGGTTAAGTGACTTGCCCAGGGTCATATAGCTAGTAAGTGTCAAGTGTCTGAGGTGGGATTTGAACTCGGGTCCTCCTGAATCCAGGGCCAGTGCTCTATCCATTGCGCCACCTAGCTGCCCCCCATGAATTAAGTATAAGGGAGTTAGATTGTGTGACTCCTAACTCTAAAATTCTCTGATTCTATGAATTTCGGATTTTCACATCAATTGTTAAAACTGTGCTACAAACAAGTGAAATGATGCATAATCTTATGAACTCACGTATATTTTCCTTTGCCTTATTTTATTGTGGTATCTTTTTAGAGGCAGGTACACAAGTGACTGCTCACTTTTCTTAGTATAGCTCCTATTTCTTTGCTTTTCTCAATATAGGGTTCATCTTGAAACGTCAGTTTTGATGAATAAATGTGCACAGCTAGGTGGTGCAGTGGATAAAGCACCGGCCCTGGATTCAGGAGCACCTGAGTTCAAATCTGGCCTCAGAAACTTGACACTTACTAGCTATGTGACCCTGGGCAAGTCACTTAACCCTCATTGCTCCACAAAAAAAAAAAAGAAAAGAAAAGAAAGATGAATAAATGCTAGTTTACTTGACTTTGCTTGAATTGTTAGAAAATGATACATGTTCTAGGGAGCAACTAGGTGGCACTGGATAAAGCACTGGCCCTGGATTCAGGAAAACCTGAGTTCAAATTCGGTCTCGGACACTTGACACTTACTAGCGGTGTGACCCTGGACAAGTCACTTAATCCTCATTGCCCTACAAATAATAATAATAATAATAATAATGCATCTTCCTTTAATATTAGGAGTCCTGAAGCCACTGACTTTTTGCTTCTGGTGGCATTCTTTCTAATTCAAAGATTTGTATGTCAAAAGCTTATAAGTAGTGAACATACCAAGAAAAGTCACATTCACAGTTATCATTTGTCAGGCTCTAAATATTAGTGATTGGAAAATTGATAGTAAAGCTTTAGGATGCCTAGGTAAAACTGTATATACCTTAAGACTATACAGGGAAAACAAAGCTACTTTTCTCCCTGTTTCTTTATTCAGACTTGTGTGAGCAAAGAATTCATTAGTTGTTAGCTAGACCTATTTAGTCACTAAGGAAGCTTCACAAGTAAACACCATTCAGAAAATACCAATACTAATAGTATACCCTGGAAAATACTCATTTTGCTACTGATTAGTACTGCCCCTGAGTAATTCCAGTGTTTAGATCCACAAATTTATTCAACCCTTATCTTGATCATCTAAAATTCAGAGAATTGACTTCATTATGATTAAATTGAAAGACTGGAATGAAGGCAAGGACTGAACTTATCTTCCATATAGAGAGTGGTATCTATTCCTGTTTCCCCATTATGTCTTATGAATTTAAATTCCTTATCAGGGATTCATCTATATAGGTTAGTTCTGTCGGTGGTACTATTGTTGTTTTTCTTATAACTTCAGTAAAACAAAAAAGTGTTGTATATGTAACCACGAATTTTTATGCTGTTGGTTTTTAAAAGGTATGTAATAAATTTCATCTGTGACTTGCAGAGGTGTTCTACTTGGCTGTGCTTTCTTCTGTTCTCTTCTGTGCATTTTTAAATGTTTCAATGGACTTTTTTTGTAATCACTACCAACCTCACATCTATCCCCCAACATTAAACCCCCCCATTAAAAAATTGAGAGAAAGGGGAAGAAAAACTTGTATTAAATAAGCATAATCAAACAAATTGAGTCCACATAGTGTTCATGTCAAGAAATGTCTTTTTCTGTATCTTGAGTGTGTCATCTCTCTTTCTGGAAGTAGGTAGCATGTCCTCTGGAGACATAGTTGGCTGTAGCATCAGTAAGAGTCCTTATGCCTTTTGAAGTTATTTTTTTCCTTCCTTCCTTCCTTCCTTTCTTTCTTGCTGAGCAGTGAAGGTTAAGTGACTTGCCCAGCGTCACACAACTAGTAAGTGTCAAGTGTCTAATGCCAAATTTGAACTGAGGTCCTCCTGAATCCAGGGCCGATGTTTTATCCACTGCGCCACCTAGCTGCCCCCTAAAGTTATTTTTCTTTACAATCTTTTTCTTGTATAAATTCTAATTCTATTCACTTTATATTAGTTCATACTATTCAGGATTTTCCACAATTTTTTTTATTATTTCTTCCCATGCATTAACATGTAATCCATTTTTGTGATCTCTTACATCTGTATAATATAATTTATTTATTCAACCATTTCCCAATTAATGTTTATCCCATTATATTGTAGTTTTTAAATTTTCTTTTTTCCCCGCTTTTAATTCTCTCCTCAGGATCAGGAATTTTATTTTGCTTCAAGTGATTACCACCTGGATATTGTCTTCCCTCTTAAACTCATCCCTCATACTTGTTTATTTCCCTCTTGAGTTTAATATATTTCTACATCAAATTCTGTCTGCTCAACTTTCCTTTGCCCATTTCAGATAAAAGTGGGATTCATTTGAGCCATCGTTTCCTCCATTTTGTATTCTCTTCTTCTTATGTACCCCGATAACAAGAGATAGCAAGCTCCATTCCCTTCTAACTCATTTGTACAATAATGTATTCTAACTTTTTCCCTTACCCTCTCTTTTCCCATTAAAACCCTGATTGGACACCCTGATAACTGAAACAATCCATCCCAGGTCCTATATTTTTCATATTTAACTCTTAACACCCTTGAAGATATTAAGGTTCAGAAAGAATACTTGTTTCTTTCCCCACTATTAGAATGTTAGCATTCCATCATCATATGGGCTCATCCAGTTCAAATAAATTTACCATTCTAGGTTTGTTTTTTTTTCAATAAATGAAAATAATTTCTCCCTCATGCCTCCTTATCCTATTGAAAAGAAAAACCTTATTGTAAATGTACATTGTCGAGCAAAACTAATACCTACATTGGTCATGTGCAAAAAACTCCCAAACAGTGTTTCAGTATTTAATCACTTCTCTATCAGGAGGTGGGTAGTGTGTTTTGTCATAAATCCTCTGGAATCCTGGTTGGTCATTGTGTTGATCAGAGTTCTTAAATCTTTCAGAGTTGTTTGTTTTTATAGTACTATTATTATTGCAATAATTTTTCTCCTGGTTCTTCTCACTTTGCATCACTTTATTTAAGTCTTTCGGTTTTCTCTGAAACCATACCCTTTCCCATTTCTTAGAGGACCGTAATATTCGAATTACATTGAAATAATTTTTTTCAGTCATTCTCCCATTGTTCAGTACCTCCTTAGTTTCCATTTTTTTGCCAGCACAAAAATAGTTACTGTAAATATTTTTGTGCATGAGATGCTTTTCCTCTTTATTTGATCTCTTTCTAATGTAGACCTAGAGATAGTATTGCTTGGTCAAAAGGTTTGTGCAGTTTAGGAATTAGGTCATAGTTCCAAATTACTTTCCAGAATAGCTGTAGTAGTTTACAGTTATACCAACAGTGCATTAATGTACCTGTTTTTTCACAGCTCCTCCAACATTTGTTATTTTCCTTTTTTTTCACAGTTGCTAAACCTATAAATATAAGGTGGCTCCTCAGAGTTAATTTAATTTGCATTTATCTAATTATTAGTTATGTAGAGCATTATTTCATGTGTTTCTTAATAGCGTGGATATCTAACTCAGCAAACTGCCTGTAAATATTCTTTGATTGGAAAATGTCTCCCACTCTTAATAATTTGAATTAGTTCCCTATATATCTTAGAAATAAAACCCTTATCAGAGAAACTTACTGCAAATATTTTAACCATTTTATTGCTTTTCTTCGAATTTTAGCTGCATTAGTTTTATTTACATAAAAACTTAAAATCTGTGTAGTTACATTAGTTGATTTTGCCTTTTATGATCCTCTCTGCCATTCTCTATCCATAATTCTAATACGTAATTTCTTCCTTACTCCTTTAATTTGTTTATATTACCCTGTATGTCTGTCATGTGCCCATTTTGAGTCTCTCTTGGTATAAGATATGAAGTGTTGATCTGTAGCAGTAGTTGATCTGCTTTATAGTTTTCCCAATAGATTTTGTTAAACAGTTCTTTTTTTAATAGGTGGGAATTTTTGTGTTTATCCAACACTAGGCTAATCTGTTCCACTGATCAACTTCTGTCTTTCTTAACCAGTATCAAATAATTTTCAGGGTGGTAGGTAAGGTGGCACAGTGGATAAATCACCAACCCTGGATTCAGGAGGACCTGAGTTCAAATCTGACCTCAGACACTTGACACTTACTAGCTGTGTGACTGTGGGCAAAGTCACTTAACCCTCATTGCCCTACCAAAAAGACAAAAAAATCATTTTCAGGGTTTTTAGTATCTTAGACTGTAAAGACAGTTCAAATTGATTTTCTTTTGCTCATAATTCCTATTTTAGTGACATTCGAGAGGTCATGTAGATGAAAAAAAGTGTTTAGTTCTTCATCTTGGTCATGTGAATTTAGAATTTGAATTAAGTAATTTAGTACCATATCAAATCACCAAAGGATTACTTTACAGAGCTAGGAAAAAAATTAAAATGAAATTCATTCAGGAACAATGGCCAAGAATCACAAGGAAAGTAATGGCAAAATGTGGGATGGAAGGAAACCTGCCAGCCAGATCTCAAACTATAACAAAAGGCACAGACTTGCTTTGGACTGGCATTGCAGTATGGCTGTGCCAGAGTTCAGCCAGAAAACTGAGAAACAAAGGGAACTGCAGCAGAATGCCTTGACTGTATGATGCTTGACTAAGTCAGTGATCACCATCTAGCTGGAACCAATTCTCTCTCCCCTCCCCCTAGCCAAGAAGTGAATTGGAATAGAGACTGAATTCATTAAATCATGAATTCCCCTACATGGGAGGAGTATGAGATAGCTTTGAGGTTCAACCTCTGGAGTAACCACCATCAAAGGGGAAGAAGTTAGAAAGTGATTGATATTGGAAAATAAGAAAAAAATAATTATCAAAGAACTCAGAAGGAAGAAAACTCAGCAGATGACCATGAGAATAAACAGATAAACCAACAGAGGAGGTATTAATAACAGAAGGGAATATAGTCTCCAGATCAGCTAAATAAATGCAGACATCTGTGAATAGATATTGCAAAATAGGAACAAGGAGAGAGGGACAGAGGTTTAAGGTTTAGGGGAAGAGAGCCTTTGGGAATATGGTTGACTTAAAGTAGATTAAATTAAAATAACTAAAGAGAAAAGGTGTGATTTTAGTTATGAAGATGGGAGAAAAACTCAATTTGGGAATAAAATCAGTATCAGAAATAAATGGAGAAAATTTTAAAGCAAAATTTTATAACTTTAAACAAATCCAATAAAAGGAAAAAAGGGGACGACTGAAGAAGAAAACAATAGCACAATCTGTTGCTTTCAAGAAATGGACTTCAGAAACTACATATAATAAAAATGAAGGGCAGAATAAAATTTATTATGCATCAGGTTAATCCAGAAGGCAGAAGTTATAGTCATATGAACAGACAAAGCAAAAACAAACTTTCAGAACATAAAATGGGGAAAATCATATGGTAGACAACAAACCAGTATCAATATTAAACTTATATCCCACCAAATGCCTTGGTATTTAAATTCATAAAGGAAAAAATGAAAAATTATAAGATAACATATCCAATAATACAATAATGACAGGAGATTGTAAGGTCTCTCTTAGTTCTTGACAAATCTATCAAAAAGTAAAAAAAGAAATGAGAATTGAAAAAATTGCTAAAGAAACTAGAGAAACCCAATAAATTTTTTTCCGACAATTATTAGCTTATAGTTCTGAAAATGTAAGAAGTAAGAGAAAAGAAAGAAATGAAAGGCATAATTATGGACAAATGGAGGAAATTACCTGAATTTACTACTTCAATGATAGTTTAGTTTGCTTAGAAAATCCTAGATAATCAGCAAACACAGTATTTGAGACAATAGCTTCAGCAAAGTTGTTCAGTACAAAATAATCTCTCAAAAACCATTAGCATTTCTAAATAATAATATTAATAATACAATATGAGACAATAGAAAAGGAAATCCCACTCCAAAGAAATAAAGTGCACGAAAATTTTAGGATCAGTCTACCAAAGCACAAGTACTTGTATAGATTCAGTTAAGTAGTGCTTCTTAAACAAAGAACAACTTAAATATCTAAAGAACTACTTTGTACTCATGGTTGGGCTGTGCTATGCCAATAACGTATAAATGTTATTACTGCCAAAGTTAATTTACATTTTAATGCTTTATCAATCAAATTACCAAAAGTAACCTTTATAGAATTTGATAAAATAATTCATTTGAGAAAGTAAAATATCTAGAATGTTTAGGAAAATAATGAAAAAAAATGAAGGGGGAACCTCACCTCCAGACCTCAAAGTGTATTACAAAGCAAAAATCACGAAAACCATTTGTTATTGTTTTTTAAAAGGTGGTAGATCAGTGGATGATGATTTTAGACAAGGGGAAATTGGAAACACTGGCAACCAGTGTTTTTTTTTAATTAATAAAGTATTTTTTCCCGTTACATGTAAAGATAGTTCTCAACTTTTGTTTATACAAGCTTTCCAATTTCAGATTTTTCTCCCTCCCTCCCTCCCTCCCCTCCCTCCCCCCTCCCCTAGACAGCAGGTAATCTGATATGGGTTTTTTATATATGTGTGTGTGTGTGTGTGTGTGTGTGTGTGTGTGTGTGTGTGTGTGTGTATATATACACATAATAACATTAAACATATTTCTGCATTAGTCATGTTATAAGAGAAAAATCAGAGCAATGACAAAAAACCTCAAAATAGAAAAAACAGCAGCACCAAAAACAAAAGAAATAGTATATAATTCAGCATCTATACTCCACAGTTCTTTTTTTTTTCCCTGGATTTGGAGATCCTCTTCTATCATGAGTTCCCTGGAATTCTTCTGTGCCATTGCATTGGTGAGAAGAATATAGTCCATCACAACAGATCAAAACTCAATATTGATGATACTATGTACAATATTCTTTTGGTTCTGCTCATCTCACTCATCATCAGTCCATGCAAGACGATCCAGGCCTCCCTGAACTCCTGCTCATCATTTCTTACAGCACAATAGTATTCCATTGTATTCATATACCACAACTTGTTCAACCATTCCCCAATTGATGGGCATCCCCTCAACTTCCAATTCCTTGCCACCACGTAAAGAGCAGCTATAAATATTTTTGTACATGTGGGTCCTTTTCCCCTTTCCATGATTTCTTTGGGCAAAAGACCCAAAAGTGGTATTGCTGTGTCAAAAGGTATGCACAGCTTTATCGCCCATTGGGCATAATTCCAAATTGCTCTCCAGAATGGTTGGACCAGTTCACAGCTCCACCACAATGCCATTAGTGTTCCAATTTTTTCCACAGCTTCTTCAACATTTATTATTTTCCCTTTTTTGTCATTTTAGCCAATCTGATAGGTGTCAGGTGGACCTCAGAGTTGTCTTAATTTGCATCTCTCTAATCATTAGAGATTTAGAGCATTTTTTCATATGGGAATAGATAGCTTTGGTTCTTTCTTCACTCAGAAAACTGCCTGTTCATATCCTTTGACCATTTCTCAATTGGGGAATGACTTGGATTCTTAAAATTTGATTTAGTTCCCTATATATTTTAGAGATGAGGCCTTTATCAGAAGTACTGGCCATAAAAATTGTTTTCCAGCTTTCTGCCTCCCTTCTAATTTTGGATGCATTGCTTCTGTTTGTACAAAAATTTTTTAATGTAATCAAAATCATCCATTTTGCAGCAACCAGTGTTTAATAAACTAGAAAACATAAATTATTAGTTAAGAATTCCCTATTGTTAAAAATTGCTGGAAAACCTAAAAATAGTCTGGCAGAAATTAGACATAGACCAACAGTTTAAACCATGTCCAAGAATACATTGTCAATAAATAAGTGACCTTAAAATCAAAGACCATAAATTAAAAAGAAAAACCAAAAACCTTATGAGGTTTCACACAAATAGAGTCAGATCTAAACAAATGGAAAAATATCAATTGCTTATGGGTAGGTTGACCTAATATAAAACTGACCATTCTACCTAAATTAATTACTTTTTCAATGCCCATACAATCAAACTACCCAAATTTTATCTTATGGAGCTAGAAAAAATTATTTAAAAATTCATCTCGAAGAAAAACAGGTCAAGAGTATCAGGAGAATTAATGAAAAGGAATGCAAAGGAGGTGGCCTAGCTGTACCAGATCTAAAACTATATTATAAAGCAGTCATCATCAAAGCTGTTGGTACTGGCTAAGAAATAGTGGTGGAACAGGTTAGATCACAAAACACAGTAGTAAATTAATATAGCAATCTACTGTTTGTTAAACCCAAAGACTCCAGCTTCTGGGATGAGAACTCACTATTTGATAAAAACTGCTGATAAAACTGGAAAATAGTATGGCAGAAACTAGGTATAGACCAACATCTTACACCGTATACCAGAATAAAGTAAAAGTGGGTACAAGGTTTAGACATAAAGGATGATAACATCGGCAGATGAGAAGATGAAGGAATAATTTACCTGTCAGATCTGTGGAGAGGGGAAGAATTTATCACCAAAGATGAGATAGAGAATATTATGAAATGCAAAATGGAGAATTTTGTTTACACATTAAATTTAAGAGGTTTTCCACAAACAGAACCAATGCAACCAAGATTAGAAGCAAAGCAGAAATCTGGGAAACACTTTTTATAGTCAGTGTTTCTGATAAAGGCCTCATTTCTCAAATATATGGAGAACTGACTCAAATTTATAAGAATACAAATCATTCCCCAATTGAGAAATGGCCAAAGGATATGAATAGGTAGTTTTCAGATGAAGAAATTAAATCTGTTTATAACTATATTAAAAATGTTCTCAATCACTATTGATTAGAGGAATACACATTAAAACAACTCTGAGGTACCACCTCACACCTATCAGATTGGCTAATATGACAGAAAAGAAAAATGATAAATGTTGGGGAATATATGGGAAAATCGGAACACTGATGCATTGTTGGTAGAGTATTGAACTAATCCAGTTGAACTAATAACTAACCTAATTCTGTAGAGCAATTTGGAACTATGCCCAAAAGGCTATAAAACTGCATTTTTTTATCCTACAATACCACTACTAGGTCTGTATCCCAAAGAGATCATAAAAAAGGGAAAAAGGCCTACATGTACAAAAAATATTTCTAGGTACTCTTTTTGTCGTGGCAAAGAATTGGAAATTGAGGGGATATGCATCAATTGAGGAATGGCTGAATAAGTTGTGGTATATGAATTTAATGGAATACTATTGTGCAGTAAGAAATGATGAGCAGGAGGATTTCAGAAAAACCTGGAAAGACTTACATGAACTGGGGCTAAGTGAAGTGAGCAGTACCAAGAGAACATTGTACACAGTAGCAGCAACATTGTGCGATGATCGGGGCAGCTAGGTGGCGAAGTGGATAGAACACCGGCCCTGGAGTCAGGAGTACCTGAGTTAAAATCTCACCTCAGACCTTAATAGCTGTGTGACCCTGGGCAAGTCACTTAACCCCAATTGCCTCACTTAAAAACAAAACAAAACAAAAAAAAACATTGTGTGATCAACTGTGATAGATTTAACTCTTCTTAGCAGTATAATGATCCAAGACAATTAATTCCAAGACTCATGATGGAAAAAGAACTATGGAATCTGAATGCATATTAAAGCATACTATTTTCACTTTTGTTGTTGTTTTTTGTTTATTTTTTCTTTCTTGTGGCTTTCCCTTTTGCTCTGATTCTCTGACAACAGCATGACTAATGTGGAAATATTTTTAACATGATTGTAATGTTTAATCTATATCAGATTGCTGGTTTTGGTAGAGGGAGGGAAAGGAGAGAGGGAGAAAAATTTGGAACTTAAAATCTTACAAAAAATGAATTTTGAAAACTATCTTCACATGTAATTGTAAAAAAAAGATAAAATACTATTTAAAAAAAAACTTATGAGGGGAACAGATCTTATACTTTTTACAGATATAAATAGATGTAGACAGCTTAGTGACATAATACAGTACCAGGCCTGAAGTCAGGAAAACTCATCTTCCTGAATTCAAATCTGGCTTC
This sequence comes from Dromiciops gliroides, assembly GCF_019393635.1. Taxonomy (NCBI): domain Eukaryota; kingdom Metazoa; phylum Chordata; class Mammalia; order Microbiotheria; family Microbiotheriidae; genus Dromiciops; species Dromiciops gliroides. The sequence continues at coordinate 131,533,897 of NC_057865.1, forward strand.
AGACCCTTATTACCTGTGTGTCACTTAACCCCATTTTTCTCCGATTGCTCATCTGTAAAATGAGCTGAAGAAGGAAGTGGCAAACCCACATCTTTGTCAGGAAACCCCGTATGGGATTCACAAAGAATCAGACATGACTGAAACAACTTAACAACAATGACAGTAATTAACCAACAATGAAAGAATAACAAAAAAGAAAATTGATAGGTTTGATCACATTAAAGTCAAAAGCTTCTGAACAAAGGTAATGCACATAGGGTAAAAAGGTAAATTGGCTGAATAGACAAAAGTCTTTGTATACAATTTCTCTTATAAGGATTAGTTACCTAAAATAAATAATACATTTATAAAACCAAAAGCCATTTCTTAATAAGTGGTCAAATATATGAACCATTAGTTCTCAAAGGGAGAATTATAAAGTACTAACAATTCTAAGAAGGAATCATCAAATCATTAATAATCATAGACATGCAAATTAAAACAACCCTGAGATGTTATTTCATACCTTGCAAATTCACAAAGATAACAAAAGATAGTAGTAGTCATTGTTGGAGGATTTATGGGAAGATAGGCACACTAGTGCATTGTTGTTTAAACTGTAAATTAATGAAATCTTTTGGAAAGTTTTTTGGAATTATTTTTAAATGACTAAAATTTCTATACCTTGGACCTCAAGGTTTCATCCCTAGCTTTTAATTCCCCAATGAGGCCATTGATAAGAAAATCACCATACACACTCAAATAGTAGCACTCTTTGTGATAGTAAAGATTTGAAATAAAGTAAATGTCCATCGATCAGGTAATGGTTACATTTGGTGCATGAATGTGATAGAATAATAGTTTGCTGTTAGAAATCATGAATTCAGAGAAGCATGTAAAAATCTATGTGAACCGATATTGAGTGAGTAAGCAGAGCCAAAAACTTAATATATACCGTGACTGCAACCTTATAAATGGAAAGAGCAACCACACACACACAAAATTCAGAAGTGCATGTTACAAAATATCAAAAAACAAGCACACCTCAAGAGCTATAGAAAATTATCTCACTTCCTTTGCAGAGGTGGCAAGTCCATGAGTGTGGTATGTTGCACATTCAAATTTTTTAATGTATTATTCAGTTATGCTACTTTTTCCTCTTAATCTTGACAGATATTGCATGTTAAATGAGATGGCTCTCTAGGGGGAGGAGTAGGAAGGAAAGTAGGAGAAATTCTGGTGATATAAATAAAACAACTGGGCAGGTACTTCGTGCAGTCTATAGAATGCTGGGTCTGGAGTCAGGAAGACTCATCTTCATGCATTCAGATGTGGCCTCAGACTCTTACTTGCTATGTGACCTGGGCAAGTCACTTTATTTGCCTCAGTTTCCTCTTCTGTAAAAAGAACTAAAGAAGGAAATGGCAAACAGCTCCAGTATCAACCCCCCCAAAAGCTCCTAGTTTTATTAATTCAATTGTGTTTATCTTTTTGATTTTTCAGGATTTTTATTTTCATGTTTAATTGGGTTTTTAAAATTTGTTGGTTTTCTATTTGTTTTTTGTTCATTATCTCCTTTATCTCATCCCAAAAATTTTGGCATGTTTGTCTTTTTTTTTGCTTGTTATCTCACTGTTGTCCTTGTCTTTTATGAAATTATTTATTGTTTCTGTGGTCTATTTATTCATTAATTGATTGATTGAGTAAGTGATTGGTGGGGCATTGAGGGTTAAGTGACTTGCCCAGAATCACACAGCTAGTAACATCAAGTGTCTGAGGTCATATGTGAACTCAGGTCCTCCTGAATCCAGGGCTAATGCTTTATCCACTGCACCACCTAGCTGTCCCTTTGTGGTTTATTTTTTGATCCACCTTTTAATTTAATTGTGTTAATTTATGTTAAATCTCCAGGTAATTTTAGTCATTTTCTGCAATTCCTTATTGAATATAATGTATATTTCATTGTGGCCTAAAATAGGTGTGTTTAAGAGTTCTACTTTTCAACATTTTTGAGAGGTTTATTTTTCTTCTTAATACATGGTTAATTTTTATAAAGGTCTGTGAGTCAGTGAGCATTTATTGAACATCTGTGTTCAGGGCACTGTGCCAAGCACTAGAGATACAAATAGGAAAAAAAAAAGAAAGACAAGTTCTTGTCCTCTAGGAGCTTGCAATTTAATGAGAGAAGACAATACACAGAAGCTGAAAAGGGGTGTAGAGAAAGGTGTACCTGGCTGGGGGCATGATGGAGAAGTCTTTAGACTTAAACTTTTTCCACTCACGACCCCTTTTTGCCCAAGAAATTTTTATGCGACTCCAGGTGTATAGGTATATAAAATAGGTTTACATAACCGTTGCCAAATTTTTTGCAACCCCCACATTCAGTTATACAACCCCATATGGGGCCATGACCCACAGTTTAAGAATCTTTGGTCTAAAGAAGTACAACCAGATGATAAATGATGAGATGGCTGTTCTAAAGACCCTTCTTAAATGGAGGTCTCAAGGGGAGCTTTCTCTTCTTCTTTCCAGTCCAAGCAGTGCCAAGGACAGAGGGTACTGATGAGGTATAAGTGCCAAGGATGATGTTATCTTTCAGGATGTAGGGGTTCCTCCTGGCATCCATCTGTCCTATTATCTTATACTTGTCCATTTATTTGTTTTTCACCTCTTTTTTTTGTTTGTTTTTTGGTTTTTTGGTTTTTTTGGCCAGGCAGTTGGGGTTAAGTGACTTGCCCAGGGTCACACAGCTAGTAAGTGTTAAGTGTCTGAGGCTGGATTTGAACTCAGGTCCTCCTGAATCCAGGGCCGGTGCTCTATCCACTGCGCCACCTAGCTGCCCCTCTTTTTTTTTTAATAAAGTGATCTGAGAGAGCTTTGTTCAGCACATGGTCTCTAGGTTTGATGCTATCTACTTCTGATCCTCCAACCCTCTTCTCTTTCCCTTTCCCTGAGCTCAATCACAGGTTCTTATCCTTTCTTGTCTTTTAAATCCCTCTTCATAATTTTCCCTCCATTGTTAGAGTATGTTTTGTTTAGTGCCTGATTCTTCCCTCAATCTACTCTCCTTATTCCCTTATGTCCCTTCTTCCCTTTCCCTTCTGTTTAGTGAGTGAAATGTATTGCTGTAACCAATCCTTATGAGTGAATTCCTCCCTCCTTTTACCAATTCAAATTAGTTAGGTTCAAGTGTTGCTCCCTCACACCCCTATTCTTTCTCCTTGTGTATAGTCTTCTACTTGTACACTCTAATTATGTGAGATAATTTCGCCCACCTTTCTTTTTCTTACCTCCTCTTTCCTTTACCCCTTTCTTTTCTTCTTGCAAGATCATCAAAACAAAAAAATCACTTCCAAGCCTTCTTTCTTAGTAAATTCCTTCTGTGACTCCTGATGATGGTGTTCTGAAGGGATAAATGTATCATCTTCCTAATTGTACTGTAAACATTTGACCCTTAATTGGTCTCTTATGACTACTCATTTGTATTTACCTTTTTTTATATTTCTCATGACTCCTGTGTTTGTATTTCTGAGTTTCTCTGCAGCTCTGGGATTTTCCTCAGGCTGAGAAGTCCTGTATTTTATTAAAGGTCCATTTTTTCCCCTGTAGGATTATGCTTAGTTTTGCTGAGTATGTTATTCTTGCTTGTAGGCATAGAGTATATAATTTATCTTCTGAGATTGCTTATTCCAGGAATTTCTTTCCTTTATAATGGTAGTTGCTAAGTCCTGTGTGGCTACTCTGTATTTGAAATCTTTCTGGCTAATTACAGATTTTTTTTTTACTTGAAGCTGTGGTTTTGGTTCTATTGTACCTAGGAATTTTTATTTTAGTTTTTCTTTGTGGATTCTTCTTTTCACTATGCCCTCTGGTTCTCAGTGATTTGGACAGTTTCCCGTATGATTTCTTTAAATATGATGTATAGGTTCCTTTTTTGTCATAACTTTCAAGTAGAAAAATGATTCTTAAATTCTCTCCTCATTCTTTTTCAGTGGTTGTACCCCATTCCCAGAATGTTTTTGCTCCTCTTCTGTGCCTCCTGGCTTCCTTAATTTCCTTTAAATCTCAACAAAAAATCCCACTTTCTAAAAGATAGTCACTCTTTTTTCAACCCAGGTTAGCATGAAGAGACATGGGAATTTAAAAGCCAAACAGAGTTTTATATTTTATTCTGAAAGTAGTAGCAGACCTCTAGTATTTGTTGAATAAGGAGGTATTTTGGGCTTTGTTGTCCTGTTTCAGTTCTCTTATAACCCCATGGATTATAGCATGCCAGTCCCTTCTGTCTACTCCACTATCTCTCAGAGTCTTTCCAAGTTCATGTTCATCTCTCCATATATCCCATTTCATTCCCTCATTCATCATCTTTATTTGTCCATCTCTTTCTCTGCCATCCCCTTTTCCTTTTGTCTTCAGTCTTTCCCAACATCAGGGTTTTTTCCAATGAATCCTGTCTTCTCATTATGTGACCAGGGTATTTAAGCCTCAGTTTCAGTATTTGTCCTTCCAGTAAATAGTCTGAATTCATTTTTTTAAGTATTGACTGATCTAATCTTGCTGTCCAAAAGGACTCTCAAAAGTCTTCTCCACCACCACAATTCAAAAGCATCGATTATTCTCAGCTCAAGTTTCTTTATAGTCCAACTCTCATAACCATACATTGCTCCTGGAAAAACCATAACTTTGACTATATGGACCTTTGTCAACAAGGTAATGTCTCTGCTTTTTAGTCTGCTGTCCAGATTTGCCATAGCTTTCCTTCCAAAGAGCAAGCTTAGTTTAATTTCATGGCTGCAGTCATCATCTACAGTGATCTTTGAACCCAAGAATATATACTGACAATGCTTCCATTTGTTCTCCCTCTGTTTGCCAAGAAGTGATGGGACCAGTTGCCATTATCTTATTTTTTATGTCAAGCTTCAAACCAGCTTTTTATATTCTTCTCTTTAACCCTTATTAAAAGGCTTCTTAATTCTTCTTCACTTTCTGCTATCAAAGTGCCATTATCTGCATATCTGAGGTTGTTATTTCTCATGGCAGCCTTAATTCCAGCTTTTAATTCATCCATCTTTGCATTTCACATCACGTACTCTGCATAGAAGTTAAATATATATAAGTGACAATATGCAGACTAGTAGTGTTTCTCTCCCAATCTTAAACCAATTAGTTGTTCCATGTTCGGTTTCAACTGTTCTTCTTAGCAAGCATACAGGTTCTTCAGGAGAGAAGTAAGGTTATCTGGTACCCCCATCTCTTTGAGGATGGTTAAAACTGCTTTATGAAGATCAATTTGACATCTTAGTGGAGGATAGACTGGAATGAGGAAAGATTTTAGCTAAGGAGACCAATCAGAAGGCTTCTGCAGTCAGAGAGGTGGTTTTAAGGTAGAATCAAGAGGACTTGAAAACAGATTGAAGATGGGATTGAGAGAGTCAAGAGTCCAAAAGATGACACCTATGTTGCAATCCTAAGTGACTGGGAGGATGGTGGATGTACTCAACACTAACAAGGAAGTTAGGAAGTGCTTGGAGAGCTGAGGTTCTATTATTATCCATGTTTTACAGATGAGCAAACTGAGACATAAAGGTTAATATTTTTGAGTAGGCCTGAGGCAGTCTCCTCTCTCCCTTGTCGTTTTTAGTTTATAGGGTAGAAATAGACAATGACCTTAATTAGGTTAAGGTGTTACCTTCTTGAGGATAGTTACCACCCTAGTCCTTCGAGGACCTGTCTTAAACATTGAAAGGAGTTAGGTCTTTGGAAAGAGGAAAAAAGCATTGAATACAGGGCATTGATTTCTTAGAAGTTTGATTAAGGACTTATCAGTCTTTTCAAGAAAGTCTGAAAAAACTTACAGCTGAAGAAATATTTTGCAATATTTTCTTTAAGAGAAAAAAAGAAGGCATGAATATGCTTTCTTCCAAAGCAAGAATTTAAAAATCTGGTTCTCTTGTTTATATTTTCTTTGCTGTTGCCCCATTTTACAGAAAAAGTATGCCAAGTGCCAAACACTTGACTTAAAATTTTTTAAACAACAATCCCTTGGGTCAATTGTGGAACCTCTCCTATAAAATAAATTTTGTGAGAAAAATAATATTGTTCAGGAATGTGAAGAACCCCAAATGGTTCAATTATTAGAAGTGTTGGATTTTTAAAAATAAAACTTTTAGACATATATATTCCAAGAATTTGACCTTGTTATTAAATCTCAGGTTATGTTTACATGCTGTTATGGAGAAGGTTTTACTTCTCACTTGTTCAGAGTTATTTTTAGGGAAGAAAATTAATCATTGTCAAAAAAAACTAACAGAGGGAAAACTTGAACTGATTGATTATAAACTCCCAGTGATGTTACTTGAACAATTAAGCTAATTAATTTAGTATAATTGTCTTCTAGTTGTTAAATGTATGGTTTTATTCACTATCATAATGTTTCAGTTATGAAAATTTCTCATGTGGACATAGCATCATTGTACAATGCATTTACTATTCTGCATTAATCTTAGAATTATTTTAAAATTCTGAAATACATTGAAAATTTTTCAAGTATTACTGCTTTGGAGATGTTTTTAACAAGTTCAGTTTAACTTGGGATAAAGCTCATATTTTTCAATTTCTATGACAGTCAGCTATCTTCTGGAGATGAATAAGTATGTCCACTCTTTTAAAGGTAATTACTCTAATTGTCAAATTACTGTTTCATTGTAAAAAATATAGTACCTACATATAATAAAATGATAATAAGTTTATATATTTCTTTAGGCACTAAAGTGAGAAGGAAACTAAAATTCTGTCATTTTAAAAATACTTTTTAGACTTAAAATTTAGTCAACTCATTAAGTATTACAGAAGGGACCAACTGTTTTACTTTTGTCTTTGTGTCCTAGCCCTCAGCATGCTGCTTATTAGCACATACTAGGTACTTAATAAATGTTTGTTCAATTGAATTCAACAGTGTAATATAGCAACCAAAATATCTGTTACCTTAAGCTGTGTTAGGAGGGTTATCATGTCTAGAACAAGGGAGCTGGTGATAGTCCTGCTTCCCTGGGCACTTCACTTCCTTTCCTTCTGTCTTGACCATGTAGTTCACTAGTTAAACTATGTGCTCACCTCTACATTTGAATCCCTTGCCCCATTGAACTAAAGCTACTCATGCTTTGATAAACTCTAGCTCTGGTTTACCTCTACCATTCCTCTGCTAATGTTATTCATATGCTGCTGAATTGTGCTGAAGAAAGTCACAAATTATTGATGGGGCCAACTACAAATTTATTATTTTTTTTCAGTTGGGATCAGATTGCCACAAGAAAGTCCTTTTCCTTTTTCCTGTGACACACTCCACTCACTACAGCTATTGCAGACCTTTCTTTCCTTAAGCCTCCTTGCTCCTCAACAGATGATTGACTATCAGATTTTACTTGAGAAAAATATACTCCAGTTGCCATTGAGTTAATCCTCTTTTTTCCTTCTTGTTATCTCAGATTCTCTTTATTATTATTTATAATCCTTTATTCCCTTTTCTCAACTTTTCTCCCTAAAACCTGTCCTTTTATTTTCATTCTTCCCCACTAATCAATCTCTTCTGACAGATTGTCCCTACAATTTTCTGATTTCTATTTCTAATCTCTGATCTCTCCCTGTCTCCTGGCTCTTTCTATGGTACCTAAAATATGTCCAGGTCATTTCCGTCCTTTAATAAAAAACAAAACCAACAACTTCGTTTAACCTTACCATCCCTCAAGCTGTTGTCTTGACCCTCCTTCCTTTTTTTCACAGCCTCCACTTCCAGTCTTCTTAGTCACTTTATCCTCTTGCACTCTGGCTTCCAACTCCATTACTCACCTCATCATTCATTTACTTCAAGGTTTCTAATTATCCTATAACTGTTTAATCTAATGATGATTTCTCAGTCTTTATCCTCAATTTCTCAAAAGCATTTACCACTGTTGACTCCACCTCCCTTTCCTGTATCCTTTCACATACTTGGATTTTTTATAAAGTTGGTTCCCTCCCTACCTGTCTGACTACTCCTATTCACGTTGTTATTTGTGTCCTGCCCTTAAAGTTTTGGTGAACCCAAAGCTGTGTCCTGGGCGTTCTTCTTTACAATTTCTCTCTTAGTTATCATATCCGTTCCCATATGTTCAACTATACTCTTTATAAAAATAACACCTAGATCTATATGTCCAGGCCTAGAATCTCTCCTAAGCTCCAATTGTATATCATCTGCCTCTTGTATATTTCAAACTGGATGTCCTGGTAGGCATCTCAGACTCAGTATATCCAAAAGAGAATGCATTATCTTCTCTTCCACCCCCTACCCCACTCATGTATGCCTGTGCACCCTTACTCCCTCTCTCCCTCTCCCTCCCTCCCTCTCTCTCTCTCCCTCCCTCCCTCTCTCTCTCTCTTTCTCTCTTTCTCTCTCTCTCTCTCTCTCTCTTTCTCTCTCTCTCTCTCTCTCTCTCTCTCTCTCTCTCTCTCTCTCTCTCTCTCTCTCACACACACACACACACACACACACCCCGACCTGAAACACACCTATGTTGTTTGTTTGTTTGTTTTTTGCAGGCAATGAATGTTAAGTGACTTGCCCAGGGTCATACATAGTAGCACTAAGTGTCAAGTATCTGAGGACAAATTTGACCCCAGGTCCTCCTGAATCCTGGGCTGGTGCTTTATGCACTTCATCATCTAGCTGCCCCGTCCCACCCCACCTATGCTTGTTAATAGAACTGCCATCCTTTTCTAGTCACCCAGAATAATGTTCTACTCTTTGTCTCACTGCTTATCACTTTTCTGGTCAGTCTTGTTGATTCACCCTCTGCAACAGCTCTTCTATCTACCTACTTTCTCTGTATTCAGGAAGCTGCTACCAAGCCCTTATCACCTTTTATCTACGCTATCATAATAACCTCCTAATTGGCTTCTTGCCTCAGGTCTCTCTGTCTCCTCCGTATTTCACACATTTGCTAAATTGATGTTCTAAAAGTAAAGATTTGACTATCATTTCCAAGAATCTCCATTTCCTCCCTGCCCCTTCCATAATAAAGTTGAAAATTTTCTGTCATTTAAATCCCTTCACAATATGGCTTCAGCTTACCTTATGCTTATTATTGCACATTACTTAACACATTCCATATTCCATCCATGCTGGTCTTCTTGATTATATGTGACATTCCATCTTCTTTCTATCTCTGTGCCTTTGCAATGACTGTCCCCCATACCTGAAACATTAGCTGTCCAGTGTAGATAATTAGGCCATTCTTTTTCAGTTGATTCATTAAAAAGGCTCTTTAGTGTTCAGGGCTTCAGCTAATGAGCAAAATGGAATCTGTGTATAGGATTATTTAGAGAATGTCACTGTAAGAGTATCTCTCTTTTATTTAAACTACACAAGACGTATTCTGTGACATTAGCAAATGCTATTCATAAGCATATATGTCTCTGTGCTAATATTCAACACAGTCTCTTCTGTAATCACATTTGTCATAGAATTTTAACACATGTGAAAGGCACCTTGTTCAAGTTGAGCCCTTAAAACTGCAATTGGTTCTGCTATCAACGAACAATAGACACAGTGGTATTTTATATTTTCTTTACCTCTTCATTGATAATATGACTTTGAAAAAGTGGTCTGTTCTAGAAAATAATCTGCCAAAGCTTGCCTGTTTCCCATTTCCCATTTTTATCTATGATGCCCTACATGAGGAAGCCCTTTAAATTAGTTGTTGCTATTTTTTCTTGGTCACATTTTTAAGTACTGTCAGTGATCTTTTCCATTCTTTTGAGGCCTTCCCCTCTTTGAAATTTCTCAAAAAAATCAATCATTGAAGGCCTTTGATACTGTGTCATTGCCAACACAGATTTCTTCCATATGTGTTGGAAAGACCCAGCTGTTCATCCCAACTTTATCTTTATAAGTATAACGGCATCTCATCACATAGTATATTGATAGGGGTTTTAGAATCCAAATGTGATCTTGCTTTCTTGTCACTAATTAGATGAGGCCATAGAAATACTGACACTTTCTTTTTTTCATTTTACCTTTGCTTGTGACCACCCTTCCAGTTTCATGAACAAATGTTCTCAAGATGATCTAGCCTATCCAGGGTCTTTGGATAATCTCTGATAAGTAGACTCATTTTCCCTACAATTCCTTTTTGGTGGGACAGTGTTTTTCTTGGTGAGTCAGTCTTCTATACTTCTATGGTCCTCTTGTAATATTTTCCAAACTAGTGTTACCTTGGGAAGGAAATGTAGTTTTTGCTAGCAGAGGTGGTTTCCTTAATGTGATGATTCATCATATACCAGATAAAACTTATCTAAGTAGTGTTGGTAGAAACATCATCTTTACTTTGAGAAATTAACCATTTTTTATATTCAGTAGCGTATTAAAAGATGCTAGCCACTCTGGTAGCTTATTTAAAAGATGCTAGCCACTCTGATTTCACACTGCTTTCCATCCTTATTCTTTCTTCTAATTCAATATTGAGAAAAATGATGTGATGATTGAAGAGTGCTGAATTGGGAGTGAGAGGAACTCTGTTCATATCCTGGCTCTGTTATTTACTAGCTATGTGACCTAGAGCAAGTTAGATCACTTTTCTGGATCTTAGTACATTTGTAAAATTAGGGGGAGTTGACTAGATTATTTCTAAATCTTTTTAAATTCTAAATCTGTAAATCTATGATTTTGCCCTTTTCAAGTGTCTGTTCCCAGCTAATACTGAAATGATTACTTTGTCAGTAACTACTTGTTTCTTGCATTAAGATATAATAAATTTCATGAATTGTGATTTGTAGGTGAGATAAAGTACTCACAATGCATTGGAATAGTTTCAAGCCTTTGGTACTTTACCTAGAACCTCCTTTTTCTAACTTAATTTTCACCCTTTCTTTCCATAGTAACATTTTCTTTGAAGTAATGAGTAAGACATTAGCTAAGTTTAAAGGATTTTGTCTACCTACTCAGAATTTCTCTATTTCTTCATCTTCTAGAATATATTAGTACATAAGCTTCCATTGTTTTGTTGATAATCTGCTTGCCTTACAAGGTGAGATGACATGGTATATTTTAAAATGATATTGCTCTTATTGCCTTCAGCACTGGGGCAAAACCAGCTCCAACATTTCCTTTATTCATCTCTATTAGGAACACATTTGAGTTGTCTTTGCATTTAGTTCAATATTCTTTATGTCGTCTTCTCTTTGGTGGAAATAAGTGGAAAATGTCAATATGAACATGTTTCACTGCTTTTGGTATTTTTTCTTTCCATAGTCATTGGACAAAGATTGTACAATTAAGGTTCAGCAGTTAAATTGCTGTATAGGTACACCATCTTAAGAACCTTGTGATTATTTTCCCCTGTTTTCTTTCAGAAGTGAGCTGATAGGGCTTAGAGCTGTTTTATATTGTAATGTATTTACAAGTTACATTGACTCCCCCCAGCCAAAATTTATCATCTACTTGACAATCTCCTGGCATTTTTCTTGCTTTTTCATAGTTGACTTGGTTGGTCTTTAGATCACAGACATAATCTCTTGCCAGTGACTGTACTCAAAGCCTTTCAGAGCTTGAGCTCCATTGGCATAACCTTTGAGAACTTATATCATCTCCACTCCAATATAACTTTTGTGGAGGATATATGTGTGTGTGTGTGTATGTATGTATGTCAAAATATATTCTATCATGCTCATCTTTTATTTGAGGTCTTAAAATGTATATGTTGGGAATAAATATTTTCTTATTTTTGAGTGTTATTGTCTTTGTAAAGTTGTTTTATATAGAATTAAAATATTCTATCGAATCTTCTGTAACATCCTAATATAATTTAATACTAACTTCATAGGTATTGCAAGGAAAATGTTCAGCATTGTACTATCAGTATTACTCAGATAAACCAGTTTGGTGGTGTTTTGTTTTTTTTTATCAAGTAGAGACCTATAAAATAAATCTAGTTCCCTGTCTTTATATTAACTATTTCCTGTGCCTGGTATGCCTTCTCTCCTCACATCCACCTCTTAGAGTCCATTGTTTCTTTCAAAACTCATGTCATCCGTTATGTTCTATCAGAAAGCCTTTTCTGATTCCCTCACCCCCCCCTTTACTCCCAAGATTGCCTTGTATTTTCTTTCTTTACATTCTATGTGTACTTGTGTATGTGTTGGCTTCCCCCAATAAAATGTAAGCTTCTTAAAGACAGGGATTCTCATTTTGTCTTTATATACCAAAAACCTAGCACAGTACTGGGTGAATAGTTGATTCTTAATAAATATTTGTTGATTGCTTGATTTGAAAGTTAGACATGGAAAGGATTCCTGCTTATTTACTGTAATGCCAAACTAGGATAACCAAGAAAAGATTAGACCCAAGGAAAATTAATATATTCTTAATTAAGGAGACAAACAGCTTTAGACTGCATTAGAACTCCAATAAAGGGAAGAAAGGTACAGTGATTCATTATATTACAAAATATTAGTGGTCAAAAATTCAGTAGTTTAAAAATATATGTGTGTAGTGTGGGTATACATATGTACATTTATATAAACACACATATACATGGACACATGTGTATGTGTGTGTGCATACACACACACACATATATATATATACGTCACTTTTCTACTTAAAGTCATTCTCTGAAGCTTCCTATGATATAAAAATGACTCTAGGTTATCAAAGAGTCTGCAAGATGAGTCTTAAGTTCTTTCAGTCTTGCCAAGGTAGAAAAGCTTTAAGTATGGGCCAATGGTGACGTATATGACTGGGGATCACCCTGGCTCACAGTAGTGTGCCTAATATGTTCCATCATAGTAAAAGTCTGATATAACTGAAATGTAAGTTGAATCAAATGAAAAAGAGAAAATTTATGTAATACTGTAGATGACTAGAGAGTTATATCAAAGTGTCTAAAATCTAACTTCTCTGCAGATTTATTCACACAAATGTATATAGTGTATGTATGTATACATGTATATATATTTTTAGTTTTATAATACATATTATATCACCTTTCTTGATTATTGCAAAGTTTATAGTTCAGTTCTGCTCTCTAATGATTTATTGATATGCTGTATACATACATACATACATATACATGCATATATATATATATGTGTATATATACATATATGTATGTATATATGTACCTTTGTCACTTCCAAGAAGAGACATGAAAGATATAAAACATTTGAAGGCTGTGGCTGAATGTCATAAGAGATTAGCATCTTGAAATCAAATCTGAATGGGAAGAACACGATCGATATTTATGTAATACCAGTCTTAATGTACATTTTAAGAAATGTATAATAGACCATAACAGCTTTGGAAAGACTCATTTTTTAAAAAAAATTAAACACTTATTTAAAGTTTTGAGTTCCAAATTTTATCCCTCCCTCCATCCCCCCCCCAAGCACTAGGCAATCAGATACAGGATATACATATGCAATTATGTAAAACATTACCATATTAGCCATTTTGTACAAGAAAACTCGAATAAAAGGAAAAAAATGAAAGTGAAAAATATCATGCTTCAGTCTGTGTTCAATCAATACAAGTTCTTACTTTGGAGGTGGATAGTATGCTTCGTCATTAGTTCCTTGGGATTGTCTTGGATCATTGTATTGCTGAGAATAGTTAAATCATTCACAGGTCTTCATCAAACAGTATTGCTGGCGTCGTACACAACATTCTCCTGGTTCTGACCACTTCTCTATACATCAGTTCATACAAGTCTTTCCAGGCCTGAAAGTATCTTTAAAAAACAAAACATGTCCTATATCAATGGAACATAAGGTAGCTATAGATGGATTAATATTACCTAGTCAGAGAGAGGGAAGGAAGGGAGAGAATTGATGTGTTCTTAGAGCAAGAATACATTAACAGACATTATAATGCTGCAGAAATATGTTTGGAGCAAGCAGACATCACTGTATTGAGCAGTAACAAAGACTGCTAATGGGCACATGCCATCATATTTGTTGATTGTAACAAAGTGGTTCACCTTTGGATGGAACCCTATGAAATGTCAAGATTCAAGAATGGAATGCCCTCTGTGGCTGACTTCCACATGAATTCAGCCAATATTATGTCAACAACTACTGAACAAATGCCTTAGTCTTAAGGATTTGTTTGTGGAACTCAGCAAATAAAATTGTTCAAGTAAAATGGAAAGCCACTGGATTTTATCGTCTGCTTTGCCATTGTGCCCTAAGGACCACTGGGTCTTATTTATTGCTGTGATGCCTTCCAAAGTTCTGGGCCTTGCAGTTTGTCCTCAGCTATACCTTCCAATATGTGTTGTCTCTTCAAATTAGATTGTGAGCTCCATGAGAGCAGAACTTCTGGATCATCTGTATGTATCCCCAAGACAGTGTTTGGCATATAGTAAATGTTTAATAAGTGCTTTCTCATTCATTCATGGAAACTTTGACATTTTTAAATAGATGTCATTGTAACAAAGACTCCATGCTACGAGGAAAAAAGAGCCTTCAAAATATAAAGATCTTGCATACAACTTCAGAATCATGAAACAGGATACGTACATATTGCTGTTGTCCTTTCTGCTTCTAGCAGTGTACTAAGGATGTTATCAGTGAGCCTACTTTTATTCAACTATAAGAAATGGTTAAAATAATGACATCTCAGAATCATTTTAGGTGAACCCTATCAAACAAGACTAATAATGAATATATTCATAATCATAACTGACATTTATATAGCTATCTAAAGTTAACAAAGCACTTCCATATATCATCTCATTTGAACCACGCAGTAACCCCGTGAATATATGTATGCTACATTGCTCTGTAGATTATAAAGTGGTGATGAGTGTTAGGTAATACAGTTATCACCATTTAACAGATGAAGAAACTGCAGTTTAGAGACAGTAAGTGACCTGTCCATTGTTTTGCATCATCAGTGTGATTTGAACCCACATCTTTCTGACTAAAAATCCAAGACTCTACTATATAAGCCACTCCCTCAGTTTAGGACCTCATCTTAATGGCCATTCTGTCTGAAGTTTCTCCCTAGTCCAATCCGTCCCCAACATAGCTGCAAAAGGACAAGTTTGACCATTTCACTCCTCTACTCAATAAATTATAACAGCTTCCTCCTGCCTCTTGTATGGAATATAAAATCCTCTGTTTGGCTTTTAAAAAGCTCTTTTTTTAAAAAAGCTTTTACAATCTGACTATAATCTATACTTCCAGTTGATAGTCTCCTTTCCCATACTTTTGTGGTCTGGCTAAATTGGCCTTTATGTTTCTCACATAAGATCCACATAAATCTCCTGCCTCCTTGCCTTTGCACTGGCTGTTCCCAATACGTGGAATGTAGTCTCTCTTCTTTTCTACCTTGTGAAATCATTCACTTTATTCAAAACTCAGATCAAGTTCCACTCTCTACAAGAAGCCTTTTCTGATACCCCCAGCAGCTAGTTCTCAACCTCCCTAATCTACTTTGTATTTACTCTGTATATATTTATATAGGTACAAATTGCCTCTTTAATAGAATATAAACTTGTTGAGGGCAGGGACTGTTCCATTTTGTCTTGTTACTTGCAGAGTAGCACAGTGCCTGGCACAGAGCAAATGTTTAACAAATACCTGTTGATTTATTTACTGCTTGACTGTGTTCTGTTGTCATAGCCTGTAAGAACCCAGCATTACCGTCACTCTACAACCACATGCAATAAGGCACTGGATTAAAACTTTAATCAAGAAATGCAAGCATGTACATGTACACTCTTTACATATACTCAAAATGGAGTTAGTAGTAGTGAGTGGAATAGATGTAGAAACAAAAAATGATAGGATTTAGGGATTATTTAAATATGTGGAATGAAGAGTCAAGGCCTGGCATTATTTCAGTCCTTCTACCCCACCCAGCTATCATTTCATCTCTCTTCCTTTTACTAACAGATTTCTTTAAAATGTAGTCAGTTGGGGTGGTACAGCAACCCCTGGAGTTAGGATGACCTGAGTTCTAATGTGGCCTCAGACACGTAGCAACTGTGTGACCCTGGGCAAGTCATTTAACCCTGATCACCTCAAAAAAAAGGAAAAGAAAATAGAATCAGACCTAATGTATCTTCTTCCTTATTACATTTTTGCACAACTTGCTTTCCCTTAGACTCTTAAGATCATAATTGTAAAGTATTTAATACAGTACCTTGAACATAACAAGTGCTATAAATATTAGCTATGAAGATTATCTAACTTCTCTCCTCATCTCACTACTGAAATTTCTCTCAAAAAAAAAGCCATCAATTCTGTCATCATTTTATATAGAGATGTTTTCCTCCTTGACTTTTCTGCAAAGAATTTTTGACGCTTATGACCAAATTTTTTCTTTCCTTCATTTGCCAGTATTTTTTCCTTATTTCCTACTGTACCTCTCTAACCCTTGCTCTTTCAGTGGCCTTTCGCAGCTCCTTAAATGTAATTGTTCCCCATGATTCTTTCTCTTTTTACTCTCTCCCTTGGCAGTTTCATTCATTTCCATAACTTTAACTGTCACTTTCTGAAGTGATTCCCAAATCTATATCTCCAGCCTGACCTTTGTTCTCATCCTCCATGCCCATCTCTTTATTGCCTGTATGACCGGGTTTTTCTGCATATCCATCCTTCTGGTAACTCGTTTTACCTTATCCAAAATCGAACTTACTGACTTTTCCCCAAAATACAGCCACTTCTCACTTCACTGTTTCTGTTGGTAGTGCCACAATTTACTCTGTCAGTCTTATTTGCAATCCTAGTGTTATATGTCATGTATAGGGAACAAGTTTGGCTAGAATGCATAGTGTGTAAGAGGCTATATCCCCTCCATAACATTCAGTATTTACTTGTTCCTATAATGCTCTCAGAGTATTGAGCTTCACTCAAAAACTTAAGAGATCACACTTTAACCTACTGTAAATTTATGTTACATAAAACCTTAGCTATACCTTATTTCCTACTAAAGGCCATTCTATACTTTTATTATATATACACAAAATTCTTTTCTACTATGTTAATTCCCAGGCTCATCCTTCATACCAACTATTCTAGACTTTTCCCTTTTCTCAAGTGTCCCAGTCTCTAGACTTCCACTCCCCAAAACAAATGAGCGAGCTTAGTATTAAACTGAGAAGACTGAAGCCTCCAACAAAGTTTCTTCAGGTTTCCTGGTCTTTTCCTTAAAACTTCATGACCTATTTTTCCTTTCCTCCTATCCAAGGAAAAAGTTAGTTCTTCTTATTACTAAGGCTAATACACTCTTTTTGTTCTCTGTATCTCATTCCCATCTCCCATATAACCTCGTCCAGCAGTCAGTCATCAGTTCACTTTCACTCATACATGGGCAATCACTTTTTCACCACTGCCTCCTTCTAATATAAGTACTCTCAGCCCATCCTCTAAAATATCCCCTTGATCTTTTTGTCATTTCTAGGCACCTACCTAGCTTTCTCTTCCCATTCGCGGCTAGACTTAATGTCTTCCATCCTCACTGTTCTACAAAAACTACTTTCAGAGCTCACCAGTTATATGCTTATAGCAAAGTTCAGTGGTCCATCCTCATCCCTCATCTTCATTGACCTCTCTGTAATATCTGATGCTAATGACTACCACTTCTTCCTGGGTAATATCGCTTTCCTTGACTTTTTAGACATCAATCTCTTAATTTTCATTTGACTGATCCTTTACTGATTCCTATGTTGGATTTTCTTCATTGCGTGTCTGTGTCTGTCTGTCTGTCTGTCTGTCTGTCTGTCTCTCTCTCTCTCTCTCTCTCTCCCTCTCTGAGGCAATTGGGGTTAAGTGACTTGCCCAGGGTCACACAGCTAGTAAGTGTCAAGTGTCTGAGGTCGGATTTGAACTTGAGTCCTCCTGAATCCAGGGCTGGTGCTTTATCCACTGTGCCACCTAGCTGCCCCCTTCATAGTCTCTTAAAAGGAAAATCCCTAGTTATTTTTTCCTGGTGTCTTTTTACTTTCTCCCTTAACTGTAGTTATTTCCATGGCTTCAACTTTAAATTTTGCACATATGAATCCTATATCTGTATATCTGGCCCTGACCTCGAAACGTGGGTCCTTTTTTCCAAGCTCCGTCTTAAAGACCCTCCTTAATTTCATATTCAGCATATCAATAACTCATTTTTATCTTTCTCCAAAAATCTTTTTCACTTTCTGATTTACATATTTCTTAAGTTTTGTTACCATTACCCAGTCTCACATATTTAAATTCTAGGTCTTATCTCAAAGTCTTCCTTTTCTCTCACTTTCTTCATATAAGTGACTAACTACTATCAATTCTACTTCATCAGTATTGTTCTTACCTATTTTCTGTGATCTCTCTGTTATCACACTAATACAAGCTATCATCACAGCCTGTTCATTTCACTTCTAGATTGATCTTCCTTTCCATAAATCTGTCTTGTCACTCCTTTGCCCAAAATTCTTGAATGATTCTTGCTGTCTTCCACATAAAATTCAAGCCCCTACATATGGTACCACCCTGCCTTTCCATCTCATATCACCTGTGTAGCCTAGGCTCCAATAAAACTGCATTCACTATTACCCTTTCCCACTTTCCAGTTCTCATGTCTTTGCTTGTGTTATTCCTGTGCCTAGATGGTGGTCTCTCCTTCCACCTCCAGCTATTCAAAATCAACCTATTCTTGAAAGCCCCAATCATTTGCCACCTTCTTCTTGAAGCCCTCTGGCCATAAGGTAATCATCTCACCCTTTATTTTGTATTATAGTTATATGTGTATGTGTCAGTATTCTCCTGTTATGCGGCAGGCTCCATGAAGAAAGTGATCTTATCTTACAATTTGTTATTCCCATAGGGATCTCTACACAGTGGCAGTTATGATGTATTGAATCAAATTGTTGAACAATATAACTTAGTTTTTTGAGTGATTCTTATTTTATTCTCTGTCTTTCCCTTGTCTAGTGGCGATGAGTTCCTCAATTTTCTGCTGAAATTAAACAAGCAATGTGGTCATTTAACTACAGCAGTGCAGAACATAATTAACCAGTTACCAGTAAATTCCCATAAGGTAATCATCAAAAAATGTCATTAAATGAAAACAAATGGTAAACTTTATTATAAATGAAAAAACTGTTCATTTGGTGAAATTATATATGTATATATACATATCCCCATAATTATGTGAAATATATACTAAATAATCTGCTAAATTTTTCTGTTCTGTTCCTCTTAACAACTAAAATACCCATATGTTCTACCTTTTAAAAAAGATAATTACCTAGACTAAATTTTGAACAAAGTTATTAATTAGCAAAATTACTTTTTTCCTTATTAAGAATTTAATTGTTTAAAACATAAATTCCAAGTGAAAGTTGAAACAAAATATTGTGCTTATCAGTGTTACAAATAATCTGTTTCATCAGAAATTTTGAGGAAAAAAGTATATTTAAAATAGAAAGATCACAATTTTAAAATAGGAAAGTATTCAGTAATTGATAATGGATACCTTATAGTTTATCTACTAATTAGTTTCATCAATTTTTGTTTGTAGTTTAAGATGTCAGGGCTTCTCTAGAGTTTTTCTGTATTATATGTTATTCTAGTATGAGAAGCTTATGGTTTTTATTTATGTTTCCATAGGAAGATTTGATGAAAATGTGCATCTACATATAGATGTGCGTATATACCCATATGTATTATGAACTTAGTAATTCTAAAGACTACTTTCTGTATTTAAAAATTAATTTCTTTTTCTATACCTTAAGTTTCATTGTTACTGTTCACTGTGAACAAAATAACTGTCTTTGTGACCCTGGACCTAACCTATCAGTGCTAGACCAATGGTGTCAAACTCAGATATATTGGATCCCTAAAGTCCGAATATTGGCTTAGAAAACCACAAATGAACATTATCTGTGTTTTATTGTATATTTTTATGTTTTTATTTTTGTTTTAATTTTTAAAATGTTTTTATTTTGTAAAACATTTCCCAGTTATGTTTTAAACTGATTCAAGTAGCATGTTTTTGCAGAGTTTGACACTCTGGTCTAGACAACTTCCTAAAAGTAACTTGCAAAGAAGGTACTGGCCAATATTGATAGAGTTTTCATCTGTTAGTTCCCTATACCAGTGAAATCACAGTTCTAGTTCCAATTCTTACTCCTATAATATGCATAATTTATTTTAAGAAATGTCTTTATTTGTACGTATTATAGTTGGCAGCAGTTGTTTTCCATTCTCTAAAATACACTTTTTGGCTATCTTAACAGATAGTACTAGAATGGGGATCCTCCCAAAGGTTTACATCAGTTTGTGAAAATTTGGTTAGTAATGTTGAAGATCTGGGTGAAGAAGTCTGCAAATTAAAAGACTTAATCCAGAAGGTATATATTTTCATTGTTAAATTACAATTTATATGGCTCTGAATACAAGTATGTATGTTTTTTGCTTTAAGAAAATGGATATATGAAAATTAAGTTTCTTGGAAGAGAGCCAGTTGAATAAATGATAATCTGTATCATTAAAGGATTTTTCCTATAGCTCATTACTAGGCTAAACTACCAAGTTTTTAGTGATTATTATATAAATTAGATATACATAAACATTTTAGGAGCACATTTTTTTAATAAATAAGAGTATTTTATTTTTTCCAATTACATATAAGGATAGTTTTCAACATTTGTCTTCATAGGATTTTTAGTTCCACATTTTTCTCCCACCCTCCCCTTCCTCCCTCCTCCCCAAGACAGAAAGCAGTCTGATATAGATTATATATGTACAATAGCATTAAACATGTTTCTGCATTAGTCATCTTGTGAAAGAAGAATCCAAGCACAAGGGGGAAACCTCAAAAAAAGAAGGAAAAAATAAAACAGCCCAAAAGTAGAAACAGTATGGTTCAATCTGCATTCATAATCCACAATTCTTTTTTCTGGATGTTGAGAACATTTGCTATCATGAGTTCTTTGAAACTGTTTTGTATTGTTGCACTGATGAGAAGAGCCAAGTCTGTCACCATTGTTCATCACACAATGTTGCTGTACTGTGTACAATGTTTTCCTGGTTCTACTCCTCTCAGTCAGCATCAGTTCATGTAAGTTCTTTCAGGTTTCTCTGAACTCCTCCTGCTCATTGCTTCTTACAGCACAGTAGTATTCCATTACATTCATATGCCCCAACTTGTTTAGCCATTCCCCTATTGATGGGCATTCCTGAGATTTCCAATTCTTTGCCACCACAAAGAGCTGCTATATAGGAACATGTTTGTTGTATAAAGTAAAGTATACCTGTATTTTGTGTGTTTAGACAATAATAATCCAAGATAACCTTTAATATAGTTTCCAAAAAGTTAGTTGCCCTAAAATATTTACTAGCCTACAACTCCCTAGTTTGCAGTCAACCCAAATCAGTCAGTCAACAAGCATTTATTAAGTTCTTATAGTGTGTCTGTGTTAAGCACTAAGTATCCAGATTCACGCAGAAAGACAGTCTGCCTTCAAGGAGCTTCCTTTCTAATTGGGAAAGCCAAGCCATAAAAAGAAGCTGTAGGGGCAGCTAGGTGGTGCAGTGGATAAAGCACCAGCCCTGGATTCAGGAGTACCTGAGTTCAAATCCGGCCTCAGACACTTGACACTTACTAGCTGTGTGACCCTGGGCAAGTCACTTAACCCCCATTGCCCCACAAAAAAAAAAAAAGAAGCTGTAAAGGAGAGGTTAGAAACAAGGTACTCAGGGCAGAGGCATAATAGAGAAAGTCTGGAGTGTGTCCCGGAAAGGAGTGAGGCCTGGGCACTTTCCTTGAATGGAGGATCTGAGAGGATCCATCTAGATCTTTTGATATTCCATGGATAGCAGTGGGCATATAGAGGCATTTCCGTAGATCATATCTTGTACTTGTTACATAATTGGTTCACCTCATTTTCTAGTTGTGTATCTCTCTATGGGCATTCCTTATTCCACTTACTTCCATTTACCCTCAGCTCCTCAAAAGCAATATGTTTCATCCTTCTCAGTACCAACATGGACCTGTAGTTTGCCCTTTGGGTGACCCTCACCATGAATTTTTCTGAAATTGCTTTTCCATGACTGCCATACAGCATTACAGGAAGAATTTTGATGTTATGGACCTTTGTTTCAGGGAGCTGCTTGATGCTTGAAGTCATTAAAAGCACTGTCCCGTTATCCAAACACAACACAGCTTTTTCTCCTCTTCCTATTCAGTTCTGGACCTAGTTCACAACCACATTGTTGGTGTAAGATACATACATGCACATACATATACATATACATATACATATACATATACATATACATATACATATACATATACACACACACACTAATGGACTATAAGTTGTGCGTCTGTTTGCCTATCGTGGTTTAGAAAACATTCATTCACGTTCATACATCTACTTGTATTTTTCCTATGTAATTAAGCCAATTTTTTTTGAAAGATGAAGAATTTAATTTAGAAGGCTCTACAGTTTTCTGGGGTAGGATATATTCAGTACAGTGTCCTCTGAAAACTGAAGCATCTGGTGTAATTTTCTGTCTATAGAGAACCCCTCTTCTACTTGGATTCTGAATCCATGGGGGTGGGCAGCAGACATCTTTGAGAGAATGTTTATTTTATACCTTGTTTGGTAAACAAATTCATCAAATTTACCTCTGTTGTTACTTCTTTCAAGGAATTTTATATTTAATATCAGAGCTACCCTCAAACAATTGACACAAAAATGAATACATGGTTCTATTGTGCTTATTCTTTGTTAACTGTAAAAAGGATTCAGTTTAGTAGAGCAAAATTCTTTATCACAATTACTTAAAAGTAACAGTAGATAACATGTATGAAAGATGTTTTGTTGGTAAAGTGTCATTTTGCTCTATCAAATTAAATACATTTTATAGTCAACAACTAATGAGAATGATAGAATCATATATTCACTTCACCTTTTTGTGGGGCATGAAAATGTAATGTTATGTTCTGCTTTGAATATTGTTTGCAAAAGCCTGTCCATTTTCTTCTCACACCATCCTCAATTGGTCTTCAGAACCTTCCTAGTATTACAGAAATGAGGAAGGAAGCCTATGGGTTGGTAGTTATTGATTTTTTCGGTTATTCAGAAGAGGATAGTTATTCTGTGATTTTCAAAACTTCTTTCATATATCTTGAGAATTGATCTCATAACCTTATTTTGATCTCTAGCACAGATCTCTTCTTATACACGTTACTCCAGCTGCCCATCTTATCTTTTTTTTTTCCTCAATTCCATGTGTCCTTCCTCATACTCAAAATCCAAGCCTGTTATGTTAGAGTTCAAATATAATGGAGCCATTGTATTGCTATTAAAGTGTTTATTATAAAAGTCTTTATGGATATTTTTAATTTTTCATTAGTTTCTTACCCTTCTAATTTCATCCTTAAATACACTCAGGTTGATTCTTCCTTTTGGATTTCTTACCAGGCTTCTTGTTTTTTTCCCTTTCACTGTTTCTGTTTTATGAGATGATGCTGCTCATTATGTTCCACCATCCTCTATAAGATTTTACAAACAAGTTTATATTCTATACCAGTGTTACCCATGGCTTCCATCTTTCTCCTCCTGGAAAGAAGATCAAATTGAAACAGGTTTTAATCTCTTTATCACCTGCTGGAACAATTGTTTTATAGCATTTAAACTTCTTTGGGAGATGGTTATATCTGTTGATTTTTTATTTTAATTTTTTAACTTTTAAAGTAATTTTAAAATAGATCAGGTTGGAGTTGCCGGTATTTAGTGCCACATCTACTTATTTTTCAAATTTTTTTGTAATTTTGTGTTGATTTTGCCATTTGCGTATAACAAGGTCAGAATAGGACTGTGCATAGACAGATAGGAAAATGACTCCCACATATGTAACCTGTCATTTCTTGTGTATGAGAATACAGTGACTTTAATTTGGGGAAGGTATTATTTGTTGTTCATCATGCCCAGTGCCTACTTTCTTTATGAAGACAATATTCATGATTGGAGTTGAGGCTATTGTATAGTCTACAAACATCTAACCTCTCATTTCTTCTGAACCATATTTCCCAACATAATTTTCACTATTATTCCCTATGCTTACCTTTGCATTGAAGTCATCAAGCATTAAAGTACATGGCGATATAATTTAGTTTGTCTTATTAGATCCTTCATAGAGTTTCTCTACCTCCTAATCACCTACAAGCTTTTTGCGATGTTCTCTTCATGATAGTTTGGAGGGGATGAAGTTTGTCTGTTTCATAAATATTCATCTTAACTACTGCAGAATAATACAACTAACTATCCCATGAAATGGTGCTTTTTGCTGCCTTTAGAAACATCATCAAATCAATTCCACTGACTACTTTCCTCTTTGGAGAATTGTGGTCTATTTTCCAATTAGCTCTAACTTCCTCTTGCTTCATTTATAACAGTAATCCTAAGAATAGCTAGTGTTTGTAGAGCATTTTAAGGTTTGCAAAGGATTTTACATGCCATCTTATTTTAAGCTTCATAAAACATGTAGAACTAGGTGGTATTATTCACAGGTATCTAAAAATTGATGTAACAGAGGTCCTCCTTTGTCCCTGGACAAATATCTGAGATTTATAGTACCAGCAGCTAATGTCTGTAAAAGATTCAGAAACCATGATTCTTAGAACCCAATGTCTGCTTTCCTGCCATTTTGTTATCTTCATAGCAGAAGTAGAAGAGGGCCCACATAGAACTGATGGCTACTTTGAATTTTTCCCTAATTTCTAAAATTGGGGCAGCTAGGCGGTATGCAGTAGATAGAGAGCACTTACTAGCTGTGTGACCATAGGCAAGTCACTTAACCCTAATTGCCTTAAAAACATCTAGGGCCATCTCCAGTCATCCTGGTGTATATCTTTCCACTAGAATCCAGATGGCTCTGGAGAAGAGAAATTGGTGACTTTGCACAGCCCTTCCTCACTTAAATCCAGTTCACTTTAAGTCATGACATTACCTCCCTGATGTCATGGCCCTCTTCAAGGACGAAGGACAAACAACGACAACAATTTCTAAAATTATACTTTAATTTTATGGATTCCTTAGGCCAAAGAATCAACACCATGTGGCCACCCTACTGCTAATGAACCTCTCCAAACTTAGCTGAACCTATCCCCCAAATTAAATATTAACCTGCTCTCAAGACCGTTCTAAAAGTTTTCTAGCACTGTAGAACCTGATAAAGCCAGTCCCTCAATGACATAGATTTTGAGAACTCAGGTTTACCTCAGTGCTTCAAAAAGATTTGGGAGTAGGACTCCAGAAACATGCATAGTAATAACTTCTCTATATAAGTAAATGCCAATAAATTTTGTACAAAACAACTCTTCTCAAAAAAATTTAACAAGGGACTAATAGATCCATATGCTACAAATTCCATACAAAAACTTTACTTTCCTAGGAGGGGAGAGGGAGGGGGAGGCAGGGAACACCTTAAGAAAGGAAATATCATCTTCCAGTTATTTGTGGACAGAGCTTAAGCTTGCTGTCACCATAATCGAGATTTATAGAACTAGTCAAGCCACTTCAGCTACAGGGGAGCAGAAGGGAATAGTTTCTGGAGTTGCATTTATTTTAAAGCTATAATTTTCAAACTTTTGGTCTAAAAGAGTTTTAGAGTGATTAGTAGAACCTGTTTGTGTAAACCACTAAGCACCTGATTGGTAGTGTCATGTTTAAATTGTGACCTATATATAGATCATAGAACTAAGCTGAAAAAGGCCTCAGAGATCATATATGTATGGAACCACCATCTTCTGATTCCTAAATCTCTCTATGCTCCATACTTCCTTGTCTGTAACATTGGCTTCAGGTAATTGCCATGAAAAGATCAAAATTGTAGGGCTGCTAATATATTTGATGGTAGTTTCTCCACATGAAATGAAAGCTGATTTCCCCCCCTTCCCCCACCAGGAGGATTTGGGCACTTTGGAGAATGTGATTACTAGATGAAAAACATTTTGAACCATTACTTAAGGAACTAAGACTCCAAAACACAGCAATTATAATATAATCAGGGACTTCAATATTCATTTTTTAAAATTCTTAGTCACTCTCAGAAATGTTCTACTTTTCCTGGATTGGTCAGAGTCCTTTTTTCATAAAGTATAATTTTAATACATTTATGTCCGTGAAATGGACAAATATTTTGTGGATCTATATGATCCCATGGAAGGCAGAAACGTTTAAAGTAAGTTACAGAGCCAGAGTATTGGGTCATTGCCTAAAAGCATAAACTGTGCCTTTCTCAAAACAAGTGGTCATGATGAGATTTTGATTTGGGGACGTGTCAGGGCTACAAAGATTTGGGGACTGTGCCACTGTTCTTATTATAGTGCAAAAGATACTAATAATGACTACTGAGTACTTTTTTTCTGGAAGGTATGAGTTATCAGAGATAAGTGTACTGAGGACAAAGAAAGAGGGTAGGGGAGAGGTCAAGGCTAGACGTTAACACCACATCACTCACTTTCAAACCAACACAATGACAGGCTCTTGTCAGAAAGAGTCATTTTAAGTAATTGGTTAGTAAAAGGAATGACCATCCCAGGATTCAGTAAATGGAGCATCAGTGTCAAAAAGGAATCTGTTACTGAATGAAGCCATGTGGAAGTTAAGCTAAGAATATAGTATTAATGAGATTGGCATTGAAGTCCTTTATTCAACTGTAACTTAAAATTAATATTGCAGACTTCTTTCCTTAAATATTTACATTGTAGATTTTAGAAGTAGTTATTTCTACTAAGTTGAAAGTATTTATAGCACCAATCCAGCACAGGATGTTTCCAGCAAATATCACTCTATAAAAGTGCCTGGCTTTTTTTTTATCTTTTAAAGATCTTTACTTTTATGTTTTGTTTGTTGATGTGGGGTCCTCAACGTGGAATTTGTTTGAGGGTGTTTGTCAAAGTTGGGCTTAATAAGTTTTTTCCAAAGAGGTGTTAAAGCAACCTTTAAAATTTTAAAATGAAAACAGGGTTTAAATATCTAGCTTCAATAACTCGGATAAATTTCAGAATACAAATTTTCTATAGGAATATTTTATAATTGTGTATTGTTCTATATATCATTAATATGTAATTAAAAGAAAGGAAAATATAGTGTCTTATCAGTCAGCACTCCTAATAAGCTGCCCCTTAATTTTCTAAATCATTTCAAATTAAACTTATGATACATTTATATGTGAAATGATTTATCTCTAATATAATATTGTTGCCTTTTTGTCATAATGGGATATTACTGAAAGTCATTTAGAATGTTTTTAAAGGCATTTATCTTCATTCAAAGTTTTCCTTGATTAGAATAGCAAAACTTTCCTTGTTATTTGTATTTATGTGGAAGAATCTATTACAACAATGCCACTTTTAGTCAAATACAAAACAAAAAACAACAGCAGCTTTTGAACAAGCTTTGGGTTAGATGAGCTGTACTCATCCTTAGGGTATTCAGTATCAAATGCCTTTTTAAAACTTTTCTATATTTTAGTGCACTAACTTCTTTTTCTTTTCTTATATCAAATAATAGTTGCAGAATGACCAGAAAAATGATCCCTGTCGTGTACCACCTATAGAAACATATTCTACCTGGAATAACAGATTTTTGAAGAGGGCAACATTTACAGTATGTGGATTTGGGTTTCTCCTCTTCATTTGGAAGCTAACTTTCCAGAAAAGCTGATGTCGATTCTTATTTTGAGCAATGTGTATAGTCAAGTCTTTGGAAGAGAGTTGAGAACTACTATTTATGTTGTTTTATACTCTCAAATACAAGGTTGCACATGTTTCTTCACAGATTTTTGTCAGATTTATAAAACTAATTTGTTAATTTTGATCAAGATATAAATAACAGGCAATTCTATGATTTTTTAAAAATTCATTTGAATATCTTATATTACTATTGATCCCCTTCAAATAAAGTTTTACCTAGTTTGTCTTTGATCTTCCATACTAATGTGTGTGTTTTGCACAGAAATGAAAAACTGTACCCATGTGGAATACATTTTTCCCTATGATTTGGAAAATATTCTCTAAGGTGCTTATGTTGATACGTCTCAGAAAAATATAAAGTGCTTTCTGTTAGTCTATAATCTGTCTTTCCATTTGTAAGACTTTACTTTGAAATTTTATATTGGGCCTTAAGATAATCAATTTTCTCATTTATAAAATTCACAAAATATAATGGTTTTGAAGCATTCAAATCAGTTAACAGAAGTACCAGTCAAATGTAACATTTTTAGAATTATGAAGCAAAACATGGGAGAATATAAAGGATTGATAATAAAATTAGATAATTGAGAATTAGCTAGTAAAATAGTAATTTAGCCAAATTGTTTGTGAATGTGATTAGATAATTTTATAATGTTTAATAAGGCTTTTTAAGGTATTCTTTTAGATTTATTTTTAAAGTAGATATTAACTATTATATTTCTCCTGTCGATTTCTTGAAAACTTCAACATCCATTTTGGTTTCCCTCGTATTCAAGGTCAGGGATGGGGAGAGGAGATATGGGCAAACAAAAAGGAAAAGAAAAAGACTAACTTAACTGTGAATATAGAAGTTGATTTTCTTTCCTGGCTGAGTGCCATGCTTACAACAGATGTGGTTGATCTGCAACTGCTTGAAAGGTAAACAAGAGAGGGGAAGAAA
Organism: Dromiciops gliroides; assembly: GCF_019393635.1. NCBI lineage: Eukaryota > Metazoa > Chordata > Mammalia > Microbiotheria > Microbiotheriidae > Dromiciops > Dromiciops gliroides. The sequence continues at coordinate 131,562,540 of NC_057865.1, forward strand.
TTGTAGCAAGGAATAAGAGTGTGAGGAGATATGATGAGTAGTGATTTCTGTCTGTCAGTTCTACAGAAACAATAGAGCCAGATTAATCATTGTGTGAGAATGTGTTCAACCATGTGAAAATAAATGATCACACCATGAATCAGTGTCTGAGATGAGGTTTTAACTGTTTCTCATTTGCTCTTTAGCAAAGTGAAGCACATCTCCCTCATAAACTGAATTAGACTTGAATGGATTAGATTTAAGGATAGACAGAATTTAAACTAAAAACAATTATTTATTGATAGCCAATTGTCATAAGATTTAGAGCTAAAAGCAGCCTTATAGATCATTTAATACAATGCCTTTATTTTTCCAGAGGAAAAATCTGATCCTCAGAGACATTAAATGACATGCCAAAGGTATCCCATTTGGCCTTGTAGCAAATGCAAAAAAGTCCAGGCCCTCTAGCTCTATTGATCTTTCTACTATACCATAGTGCTATTACTCTTTTAAGGAGAAATGACTTAATCTTAATTGTACATGGTTACAGGGTATAGTTTTTCCATTTGTAATAATAAGGATAAGAGGTAATAAAAACAAGTTTTTCTATTACTCTGAATCATTTTCCTTTTCCAGTAGATATATCTTATAGGTAAGCATCTCTTTCACTAGCTGCATTCTTCTTTTGACTCTAAAAAATTAAATAGCATGAACTCAATTATTACAACTATTTGAAAATGTGTTAACAAAGATCAGAAAATTACTTGGAGAAATGTAAATAGTTTAGTTTATTAGGTTACACACACAAACACACGTGCTTATGTTTATAATTTAAAACAAACAAAAATTAAAACTGCCCTTCTATCCTAAAGAAAGCAAGCACTCTAGTAACTTGCTTTAGGAAAATGTATTCACCATAAGACAGTTTTAGATAAGAATCTCTGCTTACAATGCTTAATCTCTGCTTAAAAAGATTTCAGGAACATAATTATTCTAGTAAATGAGAAACACCTGTATATTTTAAGTATCAACAATAGGTAAAGTAAAATCTGACACAACTAATGCTGCATTCATTATCAATATAGGACAGAAATTTAGCTGAAATCTAATTTTGCCATAATATATTATTTATTCACAGGCAAATTAATAATATTGAGAAAACTACAGGGTAATATTGCTTCTGAAGTGATTGTGAAGGCTTTTCTCAAATATTTAGATTAAATTAGATAAAATAATAATTATACTTGAAGCTACTACCTCCTCTCTGGTTCTGTGATTATCTAATATGATTAAAACACTTGAGATAAAAGTCATTTCATTTTGAGACATCTACAAGCCTAAAAATAATATACTGTATTTGAGTTATTATCAATTTATTAGAACAGGTCTCTTTAAGACCTAGGCAAGCCAGAGTTTTTAGTGAATTTTGTCAGCCTAGTTTAAGTTAGTTTTATGTACTTGAGAGTAATAAAGCCTAATGTCTTTGACAATACTCAGTAATATAAACTTTGTTTTCTTTCATTAGAGAAATGTTGATGTACTTCCTGAACTACCTTATCCATGTAAGGTAGAGGGATGTACTTTGGATTTTAATAAATGTCTCTTGATAAAAGAAACAGTTTGCCAGCCTACCAAAAATGTTACCATTCCACTATCACTAGAAATACAACCATTCTGTGTCCTTACTTGTGTTCTGAGCCACTTTAAAGGTTTCCTTGACACACCTCTTAGCTTCCTTACCTTTTCATCACCAATGACTAACTGCCTTAATAAATCACATCCACTAGCAAACTAATATTTCCTCAAAAACTAATAATTTCTAACCCTAAATAAACTATTTTTTTCTTTTTAAGTTTTCCCTAATCTATAAAAAAGACTTCTCTTTGACCTTCTCAGAACCCTTAATTCCTGTCATTCTCTTTTTGAATCTTTTTTTCCATACCCTACTCCCAAAATGTTCTTTTAAGCATGCTTTGTTATGTATCCATCCCAGAGCAGTCTGCTAACGTAAGTCCTTGCCCTAAATGAACCACTGGAAGGGAAGGTTGACTAGAAGCTGATAATATGTGGGTGAATAGTTAATAAGAGGACAGGATTTCTAAGAATATTGTTAACTGTGGAGACTTTATCAAAGAAAACTGTCCAGAGGCAGGAAAAAAAAGGTATGTCAAGGTGATAGGAAACATTTAAACAAAAGAGGTAAAGAGAGAAGGGTTATTATGAGGGAAGTGCTTGGTAATTAAATGCATACCCTCAAAAGTTTTATCTACAGGGCCTTCCGATTATCCTGTATTGAATGGACAATCTGAAACATACTTATAGAATTAATTATTGAATTACTTTATATTATTTGGCAACATTCATGGGTTTTCGTGCCCTCGGTTTTTATCAGATTTCGATCCAATAATTTTGTGTAATATTTATAATTTAAATTTGAATTTAATAAGAAGCCTGCCTCAGGAAGATAAAAGTCACAGAACTAGTTACATTCTTTTAAGGAAACATGGGTGTAAATTACTTAAGCTCCTTAGCACAGAAAAACACAAACAAAAGTTCCAAGAAACTCCTGTGACTGACCTGAGGAACAGGAGACTGTGCTGTGGGGAGTTCCTAACACCTGGACAAGAGATCAGAATATGTACAGTCCAGTCTGTTGTTGAAACCACATTTAGTCTTTTGGGGTTTCAGAGATGAACCACAATTCCAGGTATGTTGGGAAAAAGATAGCCTCAACCTACTGAAAAGCAAGTCTAAAGTTGCTATATTAGCTATAACGTATAGCTTTGGGGACCTCTGAACTTCTGTTTCTCCTACCCTTGTGTGTGCAATTAATTTTAAAACGCACAATGGGTTAACAATAGGAACAATTATTCTCTAGAGGGAAGTGTAAATTATGTCAAAATTAAGCTCAATCTTTTAATGTAGTTCATATCTAAAATTGATCTTAAAAACAGCAATCAGGTGGTGTAATGGATAGAATGTCAGGCCTGGAATCAGGAAGACCTAAGTTCAAAACCAGCCTTAGAAACTTAATAGCTGTGTGACCCTAGACAAGTCACTTAACCTCTCTGCCACAGTTTTCTCATCTGTAAGATGAGGGTAATGATAGCACCTGTCTTGCAAGGTTGGTGTGAGGATCAAATGAGATAATATTTGTAAAGAACTTAGCACTGTGCCTAGCATATAGCATTATATTGATGTTAGCTAATATTATTAGTTTCTGCTGTTTAAATTGAGATCTTAGTCCTTACATATATATATATATATATGGCCAAGAAATAAATACTTGATGATTTCTTAATTGATGAAGTTTGGATTAAAGTATTAGAAATACTGATTACTAGTCGTACTTTGTAAGTACCAAATTTTAGCCAAAGATGGGGTCATAGAAACCTCAAATCACAATTAATTCTTTATAACTTCTAATTACCAGTGATATGCAGTATAAGTTTTACTCCAATTCAAAAATTATCATATCTAAAGTCACTCCTCTCAAGTTCCATATTAATCTGGCCTTCACTTATTTGAAGGCTGATAACTCAGAAAATGCAATACTTTAAATTAACAATAGAAATAAGATTCTCAAGAAGAATGTTTACCTTTTTTAAAAAGTTTTATTTTTGTTTTTACATTTTCTAAAAAGTATGTGAGAATTTTAAACACCTATTTATATACAAGCAAAATAATAATACATGCAAAAAACTTGATAAATCGTGGATTAATTTATTTTTAAGTTTATTTTACCTCCTTTGTCCACCCTCCCCAAACATTGAACCTCAGCAGGGCATTCAGTCTAGCCTATGGAATAAGCATCCATTATGAAGTATTTGAAATGTATTCATTAAAGCCAATATTAATATTACCAGACCAAACTTTGTTAGCTCCTGAGTTATTCTGTTAGCAATCCTCTGTTAACTGGCACCAAGTAATAATGCTAACATGTATAGTTTAGAATTTGCAAGGTATTATGTACATACCTATCTATGCATATATGTGTTTGTGTGTGTCTTTAAAATACATACTGAGCAACTAATACTCAGAAATCCTAGATAGAATCCAGGCTTAGAAGCTCCCTAGTATCTGCACTCAGCTACCAAAATTCTGAAACTTTTAATAAAAGTTTCAGACATCTTTTTTTAGAGATTATATTAGTAATTTTAAAGATTGATTATTTGATCATTATGTGTTGTCCCTCCACAGACAGAATGTAGTCTGCCTCTTAACAGATAGACTTGAGTTGTCCTTCAGTCCTAGTGCCCAGTCTGGAGATGAGGCTCTCAATGCTTAAACAGAGTTATCTTTTGACAGTTCAACATAAGGTCATACTTGGTGCCTTTCCTGATTGGCAGGACATGCCAGAGCTTGTACTTTCCTATCAAACTGAATGAAGCAAAAAGAAAAAAAAATACCATCACCTCAAAATAGTGGATAAAATCCTTGAGGACAGGAATTGTGTTTTTTCATATGGCCTAGCATAATCCTGAATATACACAGTTAAATGTTTGGATCTAATTTAATTGTAATAGCCTTTGAAAACTCAGGGTACAATTATACCGTACATGTATATAGTTCTGTACCTACATCATCTCATTTGATGCTTTCAACAACACTGTCAGATATCATTACCCTCATATACAGATAAAAGAAATAGTTATTTGCCCATGGTCCCTTAGCTTGTAAGTGACAGAAATTGAATCCAGGTCTCTTCCTGACCAGGTATTCTTTACCACCCCACAGCTTCTTCTGGAGATAGAGACTGTATATATTAAACCATCAGAAGGAAAAAGGCAAGAATGGTGACAGGTACTCAGAAAAAGATTACATTTTTTTTGTTTGGGGGGCCAGTAGTGCTGTGCTGGTAAAGTACCCATCTAAACCAACTACTTTTAATTTCTCGAGCATTTCTTAACTGTTTCACTTTGTATCTCTGTGCTTCCAACCTGTAGACTGCAGTTTAAAACAGTGAAGGGCAGGAATATATATTGATTAAAATGGTATTCTAGATTTAAACATTTTAAGGCTCCTGGAACAACTGGAGATTTGTTTTAATCATTACTATTAACCTGATTACTTCAAACTGATTATTTGCTCCATTTGGTTTCTAAAATTTCTCTCCTCTCTTCTCCAATTTATATTTGACTTACCAAACAAAATTTTTAAAAATAACTTCTTCATGGGTTTTTGCAGCTTTGTACTTGATGCTTGCCTAAAGATTGAGTAACGGTTTTATTTAAAGATCCTGTAATTTTATTACTCCATGTAGGTTCATCCTGCTTAGCTAAATTGACACTGGTTGGTAGTTTGATTATAGGTGAAAGATTTATGGTGTTTCAAGTATATTTCTAGTTTAGTTAATTTAGAGATCAACCAATATATGAGGGCCCCATAGGCATGGGATGCAAACTTCTTATACAGTCTAATTGAAGCAAATGTGAGAGTAGCAACACAGTAAATAATAAGCAAAACATTTTAAAAAGCTAATTCCATTCCAAATGCTAATTCTTATATATAGACTAATGGATAAACTGATGAAGGTGTTTAAAATGTGAAGATTTGTCATAAAATGGATTGTCAAGAGTAATTGTTGGAATCTCATGCTAAGCTAATTTATATGATGTAGTCAACAGAAAAGTAATGCTTTAAATAAGTTCCAGATGTCTGTTATTTTAATACCTTACCTTACATGTGAGTAAGAAAAATAATATAATCTTTTTCTACTACATGATAAAGATACCTTAGAAAATTGGGTTGACCATAAACCCTGAATTTTTCACCATGTAGTATTGATTTAAATTTATTGAAATTATTGTAGATAAATTATTATTCAAGTATGTTTTATAATATTTCTTTGTGTATACTTTTCAGCTATGAAACATTTTTTGTGTTTATATCAATTTTTTTTGGTGGGGCAATAAGGGTTAAGTGACATGTCCAGGGTCACATGGCTAGTAAGTGTCAAGTGTCTGAGGCTGGATTTGAACTCGGGTCATTCTGAATCCAAGGCCAGTGCTTTGTCCACTGCGCCACCTAGCTGCCCCCATATATTAATTTTTGCAAGGAAAAATAATTACATCCATCACAGTATTTTCAAACTGAAGAGTTTGTCCAAAGCTCCACCACACCCTTCTCTGTGAAACATTCTCACAAAACATTTTGTTTCTTTTCTGCTTACATCCTTAAATTGATAGCCCACAGATTGCTTTTGTAAAAGAGAAAGTGTGAACTTTCTTAGATTAGGGTATGAAATACTTATTACTGGTAAACTCTATCAACATATTATAAGCAATTGTTTGTTGTCAATTTGTTCAAATCCCACAATATCATATTCTCAGTGTATTTTTCATCATTTCATAATGCAAATTTGAATCACTTTAGAAAACAAAAGAATTGAACTACCAAATGGAAAATAGAAAAAGGTTAAAGAGATAGAAAGTTTTTAAGAGGGAGAAAAGTACATGGGGAAATATCTGGTTGAGTATAGTGGGTAAAAAAGGTGAATCGAATTCTCTTATGAAAATAGTTTGAATATCTCCTTTTATTTTCCTTCTCAAAAGAATAATGGCTACTAGAAATTTTTTCTCATCATATCTCTTGGACTAAAAATGTTAATAAAGTAACCTGATTTTACAGGTGGGCAAGGAACTACACTTAAACAGTGTTCAGATGATTCAAAAGTAGTTTTTCAAATAAGTAATGAATGTGTCATGTAGTGCAGCATAAAATTTTTATTGGCATTTGAGATAAATGCATTACTCACCCGTGGATATGCCAAAAAAAAAATCTCCACCCTCTTTCCACCCCCACAGTGCTACAAATTATTATTTATTGAGCAGTGACAGAGTGCCTTGGAGTACAAAACACAGAAGTCATCATGGCTACCTCTAAGTTTAATGAATTTTACTCCTAGTGTTAAGACCAAGAATGGTTAGCAGTATGGAATGAATGAATGAATGAATGAATGAATGAATGAATGAATGAATGAATGAATGAATGAATGAATGAATGGAAAAGCATTCATTAAACATTTACTGTGTGCTAAGTACTGGGGATATAAATGGCAATCAGGGAAGACCCTGTGCTCAAGGAGCTCACACTCTAATGGGGGTGAGGGAAAGGAAAATGGAAGCAACAAGTTGAAAAGAGTTGAGCTACAAAGCAGTAACAAAGTCCAGGATCCCTAGAATCTAGAGGCATATCAAATGACAGTGCTCAGAGGTCTGAATGGTATAGTGACAGAGCAAATGGTAAAGCTGGGTGTCTGTTATTTTAATACCTTACCTTACATGCAAGTACGAAAAATAATATAATCTTCTACTACTTGATAAAGATACCTTAGATAATTGGGTTGGCCATAAACCCTGCATTTTTCACCATGTAGTAGTATTGATTTAAATTTATTGAAATCATGGTAGATAAGTAAGGCTAGGTAGTCCTCCATCCCTCTGGAAGAATTATAGTTGATAACTCAGAGATCATCTTAGCAATATGAACAGTCATGCTACTCTTCCTACCTTGCCACCCAAGGTGTCTTGGTCTGAGGAAGATGACCACCCTTGCCTTCACATCCAATTGTATCCAGTGCTTCAATATGTTTGTGGCCTAACAGTTGAAATCTTGCGATTCAGCAGTCCCAACATTTATGAAGCATCTATCCCAGGTAGTATAAGGTATTTAACGCAAGAATGGGAGTCCTTGTCCTTAAGGAGCTTCTATTCTAGTGGAGTGATAAAGCACTGTAATGAGTAAATTAACAAAGCCATCTCAAGGAAGGAGAGAGTGCTGACAGAATGGGATCAGGAAAGACTTCACAAATTGCCTTCTCAATTGAGCCTTGAAGAAGGCCAAAGACTGAAAAGTAGAGATGGTAGAGGTTTTTTAGTAGATAGCACAGCTAAGCCAATGCTAGAAACATCAACTTGCCTAATTAAAGATACGTTTTTGTGAGAGGCTGGAGAAAGGGAGACAAATAATAAAAATGTTGAAATATATAGCCAAGAGATGACAAGGGCCTAAACTAGTGTAGCAATTATGATTATAGAGATGGGTATGGATGAGAGCTACTGTGGTGGTGCAGTAGATACAAGTCGGCATCTGTGGTACATAAGGATAGGGGAAAGTGAAGAGTCAAGGAAGATTGTGAGGTTGGAATCCAGATAATTAAGATGATAATGTCCTCAATAGAAACAGGGAAGGTTGGAAGAGGGATGGGTTGGGAAAAGGGAGCAGATAATGTAATGAATCCCTTTTGGTAAGGGACCTAAGAAATCATTTAATCCCTCCCTATCATTTCACAGAGGAAAAAACAGGCCCATAAGTTTTAAGAAGATGGCCAAGATCAGAGTTTGAGATACCCATGGATTGTCCAGGTGCAGAAGGGCAGCAGACTATTCAGGACTGGAGTTCCTGAAATTTAGCTCTATAAGTCATCTACTTAGAAACTATAATTCTACAAGGAGCTGATGGCATCACCAAAAGACAGCAGCGAGAGCCCAGGCAAAGCTTTAGAACAGGTGGGAGCTAGATAATAATCAAAGTAGACCTGGCTCAGCAAAAGTAGTTAGGCAGAGGGGCAGCTAGGTGGCGCAGTGGATAGAGCACCGGCCCTGGAGTCAGGAAGACCTGAGTTCAAATTTGACCTCAGACACTTAACACTTAGTAGCCTTGTGACCCTGGGCAAGTCACTGAACCCCAATTGCCTCACTAAAAAAAAAAAATTTTTTTAAGTAGTTAGGCAGAGAACTAAGAGCAGTGTCAAAATTGAGTATATTTTCCCATTGTTTTTTCTGTATCTTAATATATTTGCTGATAAATATTGCCCATCAATTAGGATAGGTAATCTTATTCTGATAGATTTTAGCCAGTTTACTGTTATGATTAGAATTTTGGGCATCTTATGGGATAAATCTATAGCTAAATAATATGCTTATTTGAGTTTTTCACAAATGATGTGAGGTTTTTAACCCAACTTTGATAAATGCATGATCGCATTGATGGGGATGCTCTTGCCACTGGTATTTTAATCTATCCATGCTCCTCTGTTTCATTCTGCAAGGATCCTGTGCAATACTTAAACACATTGCCATTAATCCTACGTAAAGGAATTTACCCAATGCCCCACCAGCCTTCTAATTATTCTTGAATACCAGTGCAGTTTATGAAGGATGTCTATATGCCTTCCTTTAACCATTCTTTAGAAAAATGACTCAAACATAACAGATCTGTGCTTTTTCTTCACTGTTTTAACCTGCTCTGATAACTTAATAATCAGGTTTTTTTAATATATGAGAAATCTCTTATTCTCAAACTTCTTAAACTTGTACTTGTTTATTAGTTCTGTGGGATGGACTTGACTCCAACCTTGGTAGTTTAGGTTTGGCATTGAAATGAAATGAGAAACTTGTAGGATCAAGTGACAATAAACCAAAGGGGGTTTCCTTGGCCATAGCAAGGAAAGAAGATATTCAATATGAATATAACTTCAGGCCTTTCACTAATGATCTCTTATAAATGCTCCAGTTTACCAACTTAGAATTTGATGATTAGTTCCTGAGTACAATACTAGAATTCAAAGTTTGCTAAACAAGTTCTCTCCACCTTGTTTACCTTGTGCCTTTGATATTAAATTTAAGGCATCAATCATTTAAACATTAAACACCTACTATGTGTCAGGCACTGTGCTATTCCTTCCCTAACTGGAGTCCCGATTTAAACTGTTGAATTGCTGCTTAATTTCTAGCTACACCTTATTTTGCATGATTTAAAAGTTATTTGATAACATATACACACACACACACACACGCATATGTGTGTGTGTGTGTCTATGAAGGAAAGTTTTTATGATTACTGTTTACATAGATGTGTAGGATTTCAGATTAGTCCATCAAAAGCAATTTTGTAAACCAGAAAGAACACTAGGTTTAGGATTAGTGGACCTGATTTCAAATCCCAGATACTTAGTACCCACGGACAATTCCTTTAACCTCTCTACAGACATCATCTTTACAAAGAAGGGGTTGTACGACCAAATGAACTGATTTTAAAAGCCCTTCTTTCTATGAATCTTAGGAATTTCTGAACTTTGGTGGACATTACGAGTCAAGATTTGAATCCCAATTTTGCCACTTAATGCTAAGTCACAATGCTGTGACCTCTACTCATTTTTTAAAGTACTTTTGTAATGAGTTTTTCTGTGTAAAGTGTGCACAGTCCACATGCCTAGAACTTTTGTGTAAAAACTAAGCCATACTTTAACTTAGAGTTTCCTCAAGAGTTTTCAAGGTTGAATGACTTGGACATAGTCACACTACTAGTATCAAAGGTGGAATTTGAACCCATCTTCCTGATTCCAAGTCCAGCAATCTTTCCACTAAGAGGACTGCTTCTTAGAAGAATTTGTTTTGTATAATTGTCAGCTATTAATGTTTCTTCCTGAAACATTTTCATTTAATTTCATGAATTGGGTTTGCTGTTTGATGTCCATCTAGCCTGTCTACAGTAATAAGATAATTCTAAAAACAAGGATTTGTAAAAACCACAGAAAGCAAATTAAAGATTCCATAATAATGTCTGTAGGATCATCCAACAAGGATTCTCTTTAAAAAGCTAAATTTAATAAGTGTTTAAAATATTATAAAAATTATATATATACATACATACATATTCATGATTACATCACCAGATTCTGGAAGACTTTGTTTACAGGGAGACGCTTTGACTATTCCTGATCTCTAAGGTGAGGGACTAGACCAAGTGACTTGTTTTTTTTTGCAGGGCAGTTGGGGTTAAGTGACTTGCCCAGGGTCACACAGCTAGTAAGTGGTAAGTGTCTGAGGCCGGATTTGAACGCAGGTCCTGGATCCAGGGCCGGTGCTCTATCCACTGTGCCACCTAGCTGCCCCCCAAGTGACTTTTAAAGAGCATTCCACCAATAAAGCAATGAATCCTGTGTTAGTATATGGGCTAATATATGCCTGAGGAAGAATGGGGCCCAGAAAGGGAAGATAGAGATTCTGAGGATGAATTTTGCCAAATTCATATTTTTCCCTTCAATGGCATTTGTACAGTACCACTAGTTAGTCCAAACCCATAAACGTATATGAACAGCACTAGAAAGTAAGGATGGAGTTTATTCTCATCTCACTTTGACTAGTTAAGTAGTATAGAAAATATTCTCCTAAAGATTCTTCAAAATTGGAAATACTGAGTTTTGGAATCAGATAAATTAGTAATCACAGCCCAAAGATGCAAAAGAAAATTGGGAAAGGCAAAGTTGACTCGTTGAAGGAGTAGCTCTACATATTTGAAGGTGTGGGTGGTTCTAGTGGTAAATTTTGTCCTAGTAAACTAAACTAGTTCTAAGAAAATAGATGACATCTGGCTACAGTGCTGTCCTGGAGCTGAAAATAAGCTAATATAAATCTCCAGAAAATAATTGGTTTTCCACATACTGTGAATGATCTGTTACAGTAGCCACTAAGACTTGTCACTTGAGTGTCCTGAACTGTGCTGAAATGACATGTTCAGCTTTTATGGAGTTAGTAAGTTGCAACCCTTCCTGAAAATTCCCTTTCCTTCTGGAACATCTAATCATGTAGGAGCCAAACCAAAATAGACTCGAACACTTTAGGGTTTGAGGACATAGAGCATATGCCATTTTCCATCCCTATTGAAAAAAGGCTTTGGGTTATGTGTCAGGGATCTTCGGATTTTGCTGGAAATCCAGAGTAGAAAATGGTTTGCTGACCCACAGCAGGTTCACGGTATGAGATTACATGTGTTGGCAAAGTGCATTTGCTCCGTCTCTAGTTTAATGTAGTGTTAGTGCTAATCTATAGCAAAAGAAATGAAAGATTCATTGGTGTAGTGTTCCACTCTGGCCCATGGGTTAAAAGGTTGATGGGGAAGTCTCATTCCATATTATTCATAATTCAACTTTCCATTTGCTTTTAAAGTACTGGAAAAGATGACTGGCCAAGAAGGGTGGACATAAGGTAGGGGAACAAACATCTTCTGGCCTAAACAGGAGGACACATGGGTTTAAATAGATTGAGGGGTGAGAATGCTTAAGAGGTGGAATTCTTTAAATCTGCAAGGCACAAGTGATCTGATCTAGCCTCTCTCTGGACCGGTCAGAAAGGGGTGTTTGAGTGAACCTTTTTCCACATCTGGAGCTTGCCTTTCTCCAGCTATTTCAACCTTACACTTTTCACCAAGCCAGATTTTAGCCCTGCCTGACACGTGGCAACCTCTCCTCCTGCCCCTAGGATGCAATCGGGAGTGGATTTAATCAGTTAAAGAATTCCTTTTCCAAGAGGTCTGTTTCAGGTTTAGGTCATTCCGTGGATCTGCACAAGTAACTGAAGGAGGGCAAGTCCCATGGTCATTCAGTAATTTTAGGCGGAGGGGAAGGGCTTTTAAACAGATTGTTAAAACGCCCCATCATTTTTGATTCCCCATAGCTGTGAGGGCAGAAATGCACGCCGCGGGAAGATTTGTCTTTTAGTAAAGAAGTTGCTTTGCTCTTCACTCGAATTGAATTTTAAGGTCATAATTGTGACGTAGGACGTGTCCATCGCCCTAAACTGCTCCCCCCCCCGCCCCGTTTCCCTTCTAGGCTACTGTGGGGCAAAGCTTCTCCGTCCCTTTTTCTAGCGTCCGTTGGGCCGTACGGCCTTCTATTGCCTTGGAACTTGAGTAGCTGGGTGATGCTACTGCACCCCCAATTTGCATCGGGGAGGAAGCCCCAAGAACATCTGCCATTCCTCCACGAGAAGCCGGGGGGGGGGGGGATCGCGGACTGCTGCTGCAGGGGCTTGCCTAGGATGATGGTGGCAGCGGCTCCCCCGCCCCCCTCCCTTTTCCCAGCCAGGCAGCTTGCTTCCTCTGGAGTGAGCCCGGCTGCATTTCCTCCGCCCTCTCCAGCCGGCACATACCGACCAGCACTTCCCCTGGGTCTCGCCCGAGCGATACGGAGCGGCCCTGGCGCGCAGCCCTGCTCTTCCCAGAGTCGTGGGTGGCGCGGTCCTCGTTTTCCTCCCCTCCCTTTCCGGACCCAAATGTGGATGTATCTGGGTCAGCCTAGGAGGGGCCGGAACCTGACCGGGGCCGGGGGGGGGGGGGGGGGGAGTGGGGAGGAGAAGCCGGGTGGCGTTGACAGCATCTTCCAGGTTTTTGGCATCCTCGTGTTTCACGCCCCCCACCCCCGAGGGGGTCCCAAACCACCCTCATCATATCTTTCTCACCCTCTTCTGCTCTTGCTCGGACAGGCCTCCCGGGGAGAAATGACGCTTCAGTGCATCCTGACGGAACCCCGCGGGAGGGACCCCAGTGCCTGCGGGGCGGAGAGGGAGCTTTTCCTATTGTCTTTCTATCTTGAAGTCCCCACGCCCTGGGAACAATAAGAGATAAAACTGCAGTCCTACCCCCGCCCCCCCTTTCCTTGAGTGCTCGCTGGGTGGCCCGGGGAGGGTCTCGGTACCCCCCCCCCAACACACACACATACATACATTTCCCGAACACACGCCCCAGGAAAAGCTCAGTGAATCTTCGGAGAGGTTGCTGAAACACCCAACTCTTTACCAGACGTGGCGAGTTGTTCACCTTCCTTTCCTAAGGATGACTAATGACACTTCTTCAGGATGGGTCAGTTGAAATTGGAGGTGTTCCCCCCACCCCAACCCCGACCCATCGGTTTCGTAGAGGCATAAACCAAGTCTTGGGGGTTGATTTCCTTCATCTTGGCAGACCCTATCCGAGAGGAGGACCCCTGCCCTCCCCTACTCACACACTCTCTCCCTCTGTTGGGAGGAGGGGGTAGCTCTTGGAGATACGGACTCCCTTTACCGCCCGAAGCTATTTCTCCTGGTTTGTGGGTGACCATCTCAGAAGAACGGGGTGTGTGAAGAATCTAATTGGCCAAGAATTATTGACGGGCGAAAGTTGGGAGGAGGTCAAAAAGGTTAAACGGACGGGATTATACACTCATTGCTTGGAAACCTTTGGGTCGTTATTAAAGATGATGCTGAGTCCACTTTGTCTTTCTTCGTTTCCTATCCCTAAACCATTTTAGGTAGACGGATTCAACAACCATTCATTCGTGTCTCAATTCTTTATTCTTTCATTCTAGAAACAAATTAAGCACCTATTATTTGCCAAACATTTAGGCTAGGTGTACAGATTCCATCACCCTTCATTCCAGTCTCTTAGTTCTTCTTTCATTCTAGGAACATTTATTAAGCACCTGTTGTTTACCAAAGCATTTAGGCTAGGCTCGGAGAATGCAGACAAAAAGGAAACAGTCCCTAGTTCTCAGATTTTAAGGAGATGAATACACAGAGATAAAAATTCACTGAATTACTGTCTCTACCTTCCTGCCTATCTGCAGGCCAGCCTTCCTGTCTCTCTGTCAGTCTGTCTGCCTGCTTGCTCTTGTATCTTGCCTGCCTGTTTGTCTTTCTGCCTGTCTCCGTCTATCTACCTGTCTGCTTGCCTATTTGCCTGTTTCTCTCCACCACCACCCCCAAATCACCAGTTTGTGTGGACCTTCCCTACCCCCGCGCTTCGGTGTAAATCACGCCCCAAGAGATTTCTGTTTTCAGGAGGGGTGGGGGTGTCTTCTCTCCCCAGCCCGTGCGTTCTACCCAGCCTTACACCAAGCCGGGAGGTTGGAGCTGCTGGGGTTGTTCTCTATAACGTGACTGCAAGGTGGCGGCCGGCCTCCTCGGGTTTTCCGAGCCTAGTCAGAGGTGTTTCCCCCCCTCCTTCCCTCCCTGTCTCCCCCCCCCACCCCTACCCTGAACGTCTCTTGACATCATTTCATCCATCAGAGGTTAAAAAAAAAAGCCACCCACCCAGTGTGTAAGCAGAACCCTCCTCATCTCCACAGCCGTGCCTGCTCTCAGGCTGCGGAGGAGAGAAGAATGGAAACAGGGGCGCAGGAGGGAAGAAGACGTGTCCTTCTCTTGCGGTCCTTCCTCCCCGCAGCCTGGGAATTCGCTTCGGGGTGAGGTGCTCGCTCGGGGGCTGGAGGTCATCCCTGACCTTGAGCTCGCTCGCTCGCTCGCTCGCTCGCTCGCTCACTCCCTCTCCGTGTGAAACTTATCAGTGAGTCTCGCCACTCGCAGACGCGAGAAGGGGGCGGGGGGGAAGGAGGCTGCCGTGACGGGACGGGACGGGACTGGAGACGCTCTCCCCGCGGCTGCTGCTGAGTGTTTCTTGTCCCCGTTATTTCTGTTCCATGGGATGGACCCCGCACGCACGTTGTGTCTGACCTGATGCGGACTGAAGGGTGTTTAATATGAACTCCTCCTCTCTTTTTGGAATCTGGCTTTCTGTTCCTCTGATCTTATCCTGGGTAACCCCACAAGTCAGCTCTTCATGGTGGTAAGTTCAGCACTTGACAAGGACTTCCTTTACTCGCTGTGATTTTTTGGAAGAGGGGAGCTGGCACAGTCTTGGGCCAGGGAGACCCTCTTCTGGGGGCTTTCTCCCGGTCAGAGACTGACTGATGGTGAATCTCAAATTCCCCGCTCGCTCCCCACCCCACCCCTCCCAGCTGCAGTCCAGCCTCAGAGCCCCTTCTTTTCCCACAACACGTCCCCATCCTGCGCCCCTTCGCTCTTCCCCGACAGATCATTCCGGCTTTGACAACCTGGAAAAAGCCAAATTCTTGCTCGAAAGAGTGATCGGATGTTGGTTTATTTGGATCCAGGATACAGGCAGCAAAATGAGTCAAATTCACATCCTGTGGGGAGAAAGACTAACCGAATCTCTGGCACATACGTGTGTGTCTGTGTGCATCTCTCTGTGTGAGTACAGCCATGGTTATTAACCTTCAAAAAACCTGAAGGGCCGACTGAGGCAGGGCTTCATTTTTTAGCCCGAGGAGCAATCAGTGAGTGCTTCTGCATCATTCCTAATGCCCTTGCCTTAATCAGGCAGAAACTGGCTATTCATATTTGGTTTTGTTGCCTCAAGGTAGAAAGGTGCCTTCCCTCATCCCATCCTTCAACCAAATGGTCTTTCATTTATTTTTTTTTTAAATCAAGGTAATCTTTTGCAAAGCCATGACAGAAAGAACTTTGGTTCTGAGCTTTGAAAAGTCAGTCTTCGACTCATTTGAAACAAACAAAATGAAATGATGTTTGATGGCAACAGGTCTTCGGATTCCTAGACAGATGTTCCAGTTGCGGAGGGGGGGGGGCCGGGGGGGGCGGGGGGGGGGGGGAGGAGAAACTTTTCCCTGTCCCAGCCCTCTACTATTTAAAGACTCTACAGTTGAAAAAACCTTTACATCCGTATAACTAATAAGTTTAAGAACAGAAATAGGAAGGTTCAGAAAGACCTGTTATCTTGAGCTATTTATAAAGGATCTGACAAACCTAGCTTTTCTCAAACCCAATAAAGAAATAGAGCAGGGTTATGGCTGGAGAGCTTCAAACCAACAAGCTCAAGTTGTCGATGGGAAGAGGAGTTCAATTCCGGCTTAAAACCACTTAGAATGGGAAACGCGTTTAGCCTTGACATTGCTGACATAGGATCAAAGATTGATTTATCAGACTAACCATTTTTCAATCAAATGACTATTTCTGTTTCCATAGGTGTATAAACATTATTTATTGCTACAGCTTTTTGTCACGTTGTCTCCTAGCTGTCACTTAAATATATATTTTTGGAAGTCACAGCTTCAACGATTTTATGATCATATAAAATAATGAAAATACAAGAAAAAGACATTTTCCCTGTTTGATCGCTTCAAAAGACACCTATGGCAGCTTGGGTTATATGAAAGGTACCTTTCTAAACAGCTCACTACTAATAGAGAACATCTGGGTACAGATGATGATGTAATTTAATTTTTGTTAAAGTTTCTTTTCAAAAGTCCTTTACCCGAGCTACAACACTGAGTTTGAGTCTTCCAAATATTTCATGTCCTTAAAAACAATAGAATGTTTTTCTTCCAGAGATTGTCTTTTATAGAAAAGAAATAAACTGCAGCATGGACATTTAAAACTGGGTCTTCAGCAACAATAGAAAAATGTCTGTCATCATGATGATGTTACATCAGTTAACGCAGATGGCAACCCATGCATGCAGCAAATTTCTAAAATATTTGATTAATCTTAGACAAGAAAGAGAAGGTGTTCTCAAAGACAGATTTTCCCCAAAGCAGAGCCTGTCCATACCCCCCAAGATCCTTTTAAAGACTCTTTTAAGTTTTATCCCAAGATTATATTACAAGGCATCACAGATTCAAGGCTTGAAGGTACCTCCACAGTTACTTAGGTCAATCCTTCATTTTTCAGAAAAAGAAAATGAGGCCCAGAAAGGTTAAGCAATTTACCCAAGGTCACACACATCTTAAATAGTAAAGCTCATCTTTGAACCTAAATTCTCTGACTCCGAATCCAACACTCTTCCCATGTAATTCTCTAGTCTCCTGGATTTGTTTTGCCAGATCATTTCATTATCTCTCAGGTTATCCAGGGAATAATGAAAGTCACCTTAGGACTTAATATGAAGCACTTTCCTCACAATAACCCCTTGAGGTAGGTATAAGACAAGTATTATTATAACCAAATGAAATAATAACTGTAAAGCACTAAGCACAGTGCCTGGTGTGTAGTAAACATTGTAGAAATGTTCATTGTTATTATCATTCCCGTTTTACAGACTAATAGACTAAGAATGGCTAGGTGACTTAAGCAAATAACAGAAATAGGATTTAAACTCAGGTACCTTGACTTCAAGTCCAGAACTATATTAGACTAAGAAGGGGCACTAAAGTCCCGCCCCTTCTATTTAGAGAGTAGGAAACTGAGGCTTCTTCTTAATGTGTCCAATGTCACACCGATGCCTTGCTTCAACTAAAATCCCAATTTCCTGATTCCTATCCTATGTCTAGTTCACTACAGAGACATTTGCTCCTATCTCATAAGAAAATTATGCAAGAAGTTTGTATTTGAAAAGTGTTTGAGCTCTTCTGACTCAAAGTAACAACACTTATTATTAAAAATAATTTTTAAAAATTGCTTGGCAGGGGCAGCTAGGTGGCACAGTGGATAAAGCACTGGCCCTGGATTCAGGAGGACCTGAGTTCAAATCTGGCCTCAGATACTTGACACTTACTAGCTGTGTGGCCCTGGGCAAGTCACTTAACCCTCATTGCCCTGCAAAAATTTTTTTAAAAGTTGCTTGGCAGGGGCAGCTAGGTGGCACAGTGGATAAAGCACCGGCCCTGGATTCAGGAAGACCTGAGTTCAAATCTGGACTCAGACACTTGACACTTACTAGCCGTCTGACCCTGGGCAAGTCACTTAACCCCCATTGCCCTGCCAAAAAAAAATTGCTTGGCAGAACCTTCCCCTCTTGATTTCTGCAAGTATCCTTAAGTAAGTCTTTCTTCCCTTTCGGTTGACTCCTTGCCTGGTAACTAGATGCACTTCCTTGCAGTCAGTCAGAGCCTGGATGTCAAACTCAGATAGAAACAGAAGCCACTAATTGGTACATAAAGATTCTGCAACCTGCCTTGACTTTAAAAACCATAGATCAACATTATCCATTTCCTGTTATCTTTTTATTAATTTTGCAAAATATTTCCCAATGACATTTTAACCTAAGTCTTTTGACACCTCTACTATAGAGTTCTCGAACCCCAGGAAATACCAATCATGCCCACTTGTTCCCTAGTTGCTCTCTTCCCTGTGTTTGCCGCCTGCAGGTACATGAGAGCTGTGGGCTCCTCAAGGGTCATGTGTGACAATGTGCCGGGCCTGGTCAGCCGTCAACGTCAGCTGTGCCACCGGCACCCAGAGGTGATGCGCTCCATCGGCCTGGGTGTGGCAGAGTGGACTGCAGAGTGTCAGCACCAGTTTCGACAGCATCGTTGGAATTGCCATACCCTCGATAGAGACCACAATCTCTTTGGCAAGGTCTTGCTCCGAAGTAAGTACCCTCCATGGTCAGAGGGCACCGACTTGATCATGTTCTTCCTTGCATCAGAATGGTGCTTTGTACACTTTTCAAAGCAAATCGACAAATTTGATTTCATTTTCCCTGTGCAGCAACCCATTTGACAGATGAGGAAACAGATTTTAGATAGTTAGGTAACTTGCCCAACCTAACACCTCACATCTGGCTGGTTATGGCATCATTATTACCATACAGATGAATTTTCCTTTCTCTTCAGGAGAGACAATATAGTAGAGTCCCATTTGGATTTCTTGCCTTTTCTTTCTATAGCTTTGATCTCCCAAAGGGACATATAAGCAAAGGATGAGGATGATTCAAATCCATTGGCATTTAGAGGTGTCCGTGTTTGGAGTTCATGGTGTTATTATTTTTGTTGTTGAGTCATTTTAGCTGTATCCAACTCTTCATGACCCCATTTGGAGTTTTCTTGGCAGAGACACTGGAATGGTTTCCCGTTTCCATCTCCAGATCATCTTATAGATGATGGAACTGAGGCAAACTTATCCAGGATCACATAACTAGTAAGTGTCTGAGGTCAGATTTGAATTCATGAAGATGAGTCTTTCTTACTCTAGGCCCAGTGTGTTATCCACTGAATTACCTAGCTGTCTACTGCACTATTCATTAGCATTCATTACAGTAACATCTCCTGTTGATTTAGCCTTTAAAAATTGACAAAGTACTTTCCTCATTGCAGCCCTGTGAGGCCTCTGGCTCAGGTACTGTTTTCTCCATTATAGAGATTAAAAAGCAGACTAAGTAATTTACTGATAGCAGTATAGCGACCAAGCTGGGACTTGAACTAAGGCCTGACTCCAGGTCTAGTGATATCGAGTTTGGATTGGTTTGGGTTTTCAACTATACCATGCTGCCTTTCCTATTGCAAGTGTTCTTTAAATGCTTAACAGTTACTTAGATTGGATGCTCTTCCTCCCTATCATCCGGTACAGGGAAAGTTTGTGTTCTTACTCCCTTTTTACCAGCAAGGAAACTAAATCATGAATCAATTAAAGCAAGCACTCATAACATACCTACTGTGTGCTACTGTGCTATGCACCAGGGATGCAGAGTATCAGTGATCCAACAAGTTACAAGCCAAGGCAAAACTCATTGGATCTAAAATGAAAAGTTCTGCTGTTTACTAGCCAGGGCAAGACAGCTACATGGCTCAGTGGATGGAGTGCCGGGCCTAGAGTCAGAAAGAATCGTGCTCCTGAGTTCAAATCAAGCCCCAGACACTTCCTAGCTGTGTGACCCTGGGCAAGTCACTTAACACAGTTGGCCTTAGTTTCCTCAACTGTAAAATGAACTGGAGAAGGAAAAGGCAAACTGCTCCAGTGTCTTTGCCAAGAAAACCCATCTGTGTGACCTTGGGCAAGTCACTTACCTAAGCTCTGTGAGTAAATCTGTTTTCTTGTCTGTAAAATGAGAGCATTGTGTTAGATCTTGAAAGCCCCTTCCAACGAAACCCCACTCAATACCTTTGATTTTCCCATCTGCTACTAAGCCTATGAGCCTTTTTCTAAATGGTCATAGACTTGTAGCTGGAACCTTCCTTAAGGATTATCTAATGATATAATGGGGTGAGGCGTTTGTTTTGAAAAAGGTAAGAAGAAAGGGCAGCTTGCTAGCTAGAAGTACATGGAAAGTGATCCTCTGAGCCTGTTATCTAGTTAAGAACCATTTTTCCCCAGTTAAAATGAAAAGCCATTTGGAAATCTGAAGGAAGGCAAAGCATGCTATGAGTGATTATCTGAAACAGGAAATGTCCCACTTGTCCATGCTCTGCCCACCTCAGGCACACAACCCCCTCCCCTCCCATGCCTAGGAAAATCATCCAGGCTGTACACTCCGTAATACTTCACGAAGGGTGTTTCTATCATGTATTCATCACACCCCTAGGGTTTTATGAGGCCAAATGCATAGCTGAATGTCTCTAAAATCCCCCAAGGGAGCTCTGTTATGCTCACTGTTAGTGCATCCCTAGAGCTAATTTACTGAGATATTGTAAGAACTATATCCTTCTACATTCCTTTTGGAGTTTCGATATGATGTAGCAGATTTTTAAAAGGTTAACAGCCATTTCAGCTGAATGGTATTTCAAGGCTTCACCTAGATTAGCTCACCAATGAATCAATAAAAGTTCTGATCCCTGTCCAAAAAGAAAAGTTTATAGGTGCTGATGCCAGCATGAGGAATTATGAGCTATATTATGTGAATGCCTTCAAGTGGTAATTAAATTAAAGATCTAGAGGGCTTTTTCTTATCCTTCATGTTTACATTCTCCATGTTCATATATTGTTTGTAAAATTATTTCAATTAAAAGCTGAGTCTGTGATAATGCTTTTAGAAATCTCCATGGTGTAGAAATGTTCAGACCACAAACAGAACTAGGGGTAGTTTCTGATCGTTGATTTCCAAAAATAATATATTTATATAAGCTAGGGGATTCGTTCCTAAAATACTTTGAAAAAATCTTGCCAATAATTTCATTTCAGTAAATGCTGTAGAGTAGGGGATAAGGGGGCTTGGAAGAGGGCAAGCAAGTTGACAGATCCATCTAGCCTAAGACCTAACCTAATTTTTGTTTATACTTTAATGGCTTCAGATTTTTCAGATGAAGCTAAATCCATTGACCAAAAGCACACCAAAAAATAGAATATTCACATGAGACTTTCTTCCTTCTCTTCACAGAAGGCCAGATTCCATCCTTATATACTCACCCTCATTCCCATTCAAGTCAATGAGGATTTCGTGTTGAATATGGGAGGGCAGAATTTGGCCTGAAGAGGCTTATTCTGGAAATAATCATGAAATTCCATTGAAGTCGTCCAAAAAATTTAACAATTAATTGTTTGATGAGAAGTTCCCATCTCAGAACTGTGAAGAGGTCTGAGAGTTGTTGTATTCATAGTAATCATGGCCAACATTTTATGTGGTGCTTTAACATGTGCCAAGTGATTTACAAATATTATCTCATCTGATCCTCAAAACAACCCTGGGAGATAGATGCCATTATTATCCCCACTTGACAGATGAGTAAACTGAGATAAACAGAGGTTCAAGCCCTTGCCCAGGGTCATGCAACTAGTGTCTGAGTTTAAATTTGAAGTCAGGACTTCCTAACTCCCTGTCTAGTGCTCTAGCCACTGAGCTACCCAGCTATCCCCAGATATACAGTAAAGACAGAGGGTGGAATTATTTCTATGAGAAGGGCACACAAAATGTGGGAAAATTCTATCTTTATAAAGGAGCCAGAAAGTTTCCTTTTTCTCCAAGGGATCAGAGCTTAGAAAGGATTTTGTGGGGATGATTTTTAGGGGCCTTTCATTAATTTATCCATTTCACAAGCCTTTATTAACCTCCTACTTCATGTGTATACGATTCTCTATTAGGTACAGGAAGCAGTTTGGGGAACTTTAGGTAAAGAGTAACGAACTAGCAATGGTCACAGCAGTCTTAGTAGGAAAAAATCCCAAATTTGAAAATGACACTTGACTTTTTGAGCTATTCATACTGTCTTTATGGCATAGATTCCATTGTAGGCAGTAAAAACTTCTTAGCTCTAGTGACCTGCAGTTTATTCTTAAACTCACAATTAGATAATATTCCATGAAGTATGCTAATATACCTTTCGTAAATATTTGATTTACTTTTTTCAACTACATTTTAGTAAGATAATTGTCTAAAATAAGAAAAAAAATCTAGAAGTTACTCTAGAATTAGCCGACCATTACTCCTTAAGCATTCAAAGGATTGGGGTTTTATAACTTTGAACAAATTTGAAAGGAATCCCCTTTGTTTTGTTTTGTTTTTCCCTCAGCAGAGGATCAGGCATCTAATTTTGTATTTTTGCAAAGTCATGTACATAAAATTCATAGCATTTCAGTGATTCATTTAAGGCACTAAATTCAAAAGATCTTAAGACTGCGTCAACAGGACATGGAAATACATAGAGAAAAATGAAAAATTCAGTCCGTCTTCCCAATGTTTTGTTTAAACATTCCTCTAGATATGTGTCATTGAGATGACACAGCTCATTTGTATATGAATAGGAAGTGGCATCTTTAGAATGTGATTATGTTTGGAAATTTGTTTGGGGACAAGGCCAGTTTAGTTCTATAAAATAATTTTTATTCCATCCAACAATTAATATACCTATTGTTGTTGTTGTTTGTCCTTTGTTCTCAAAGAGGACCATGACATTGAGGTGATATAATGATTTACAGTGAATTGAATTTAAGTGAGGCAGGGTTGTGCAAGATCACCAACCTCACTCTCTCCTCCAGAGCCCATCAGGGTATATATCAGGATAACTGGAAATGGCCCCAGATTTTTTTAAGGCAATTGGGGTTGTTATTTTCCCAGGGTCACACAGCTAGTATGTGTCTGAGGTGAGATTTGAACTCAGGTTTTCCAGACTCCAGGACCAGTGCTCTATCCACTGTGCCACCTAGAGCTGACCCTGGAGTCAAGAAGACCTGAGTTCAAATCTCACCTTGGACCTTTACTAGCTGTGTGACCCTGGGCAATATATCTATTATTTGAACTATTAATGTAACTATTATTTGCACACTAGACCAACCAAGTTTTTCTACCAGCAGAAACATTCCCATGGTCATTTTGAAAAGACCTTTTTGTACATTGCTTAGAACATCTTTTCTCCTTCACAGCATCCCTTAGTACACACTTCTATGCTCACACACGTGCATGTATGTGCACACACAGTACATTTTGATTTGTTCACAAGATATTTGCCTTAAAAATTATTCAGTGATGGTACCAAAAAGGTTAAGCTTTCGGGAATCTTATTCTTAAACAACCACAATCACCAATGTTCTTTCTTCATGCATCCTTGAGTTCCCTACACTTTAAGTTGGGATACATGAATCATGATTGCTACTAAGTCACTTACTATAAATGAGCTTATACTTTATCTTCAGTAAAATAGAGATGTTGGGTAGTTAGGTGGTGAAATGGATAGGGTACTGGGCCTGGAGTCAGAAAGACCTGAGTTGAAATCTAGCCTCCTCTCCTTACTAGCTGTGTGACCCTGGGCAAGTCACTTAACACCATTTGCCTCAGTTTCCTTGTCTGTAAAATGAGCCGGAGCAGGAAATGGCAAACCATTCCAGTTATCTTTGTCAAAAAAATTACAAATGGGGTTATGATTGAACAACAACAAAAATGCTATATTGCTCTTTTACTTGTTTGTTAAACATTTCCCATTTACATTTTAATCTGTTACCTGTTGAGAGTTTGATCCCACTGGCCTAGGGCACTGAGAGGTTCAGTTGACCTTCCTCTGGTTGCATAGCCAGTATATGTCAATGGCAGAACCTTAAGATTGGCTCTCTATCCACTACCCTGCAGTCCCTCCTAGAGCAATCTGGATTTGCAATTAATTTCATAACAAGACTGAACATACTTCATCGTGTTTATGAACCCGGAATAAGCAAGTTAGGAAAAGCTTATTTTTTCCAAACCACCATCTTTCGGCAAGATATATTAGTCTCTATTTGACTTGTTTTACAAAAGAGCTGAATTTCACTTAGGCCCTTTGTAAGTCTTAACATAAGTTGGGATACCTTTTAAAAAATGACATATGATCATCACATTCCTCTCTGGGGAGCACAAACTGCTACTTATGGCAAATATTCACACAACTTATTTTCACATAACTACATGGAAATGTTCTATTTTTTTGAGTTGTTGGATTTGGGGGGTTGTTTTTAAAGACTGAGGTAAGTGTCATTTAATATGGTGAGGATATGTTTTTTCTGATTTTTAATAATGAGGCTAGCAGAGCAAATATTATAAAGAATGTATAATAAATTTTAGCCCTGAATGACAAATGGGAATGAGCAGTGCTTCAATGTAAAATGGTGGTTTGTTCTCCCAGATGTATGGTTCAAAAAGTCACACTTCTTGGCGTACCTATTGGATCACCTAATGGCTGTCTGTTTTCAGCCTTCCAATGGCACTGGGTAGTTCAGCTTCTATTCTGGTTGTTAATATATTTACTGTGGCAACCATTAATAAAAAAGCATGCTAATAACAATGAAATACAGCACCATTTGAAAAATGAGGTGCACAGGGAGCCCTAAAGAGTCTTATATCTGTCATTATACCACAACACTGTATTATGAGTTACTACAGATTATTAAAATAATTTAATGTAGTTATTGCACTGAAATATGTACCTTTGAGTCAGTAAGTGAAAGTAGACTTTGCTCTAATAAAGAACAATTCTAAGAAAGCACAACAAATGGCTCATGCGCAAGTCTAATTATAGGTAGGAAATTTGTTTTCTTCCAGCAAAACCTAAAAATTTCATGACTGTCTTTTTCGGACCAGTAGCAATGGTTGCCACAGTAAATATATTAACAACCCAAGGAGATGCAATGGTTAGTGCAGTCATTCCAGAGTAAAGTCAATTCACCTTACTAGTTAGCTATAGCAAGCAATTCAACAATTAAGCCTTAAATATTGTCTTCTCTAAACTGTGGTATGGAAGTTGAGGTGGAGACAAAGTTCTTTAGTCTTCAAACAAGAGAGGGGTTCCTGGCTCCTCATTTTAGTCTCGAAGGCTCTTCTTTCCCCAGCCATTTGCTTTAAACACAAGGTTTTCGATTCAAATCAGTTTCCATATCTGTGAGGTCACAAAAAAGAAAAAATGAAACAAAGCATATTTTGGAAGGTAGCAACAGAGAAAGGCTTCACCATGGATTTGGGGGGCTAGAAGGCCCTTGATTCTCCCATTTTTCAGACGAGAAAGCTGAGGACCACTTTTGTATACTTTTCAAGACCTTTAGGGATACTATCAAACCAAACTATATTTTTGTTTCTCATTGCACTAATGTATGTCATTCTTGTTCAGCCATGTCCAACTCTTCTTGACCCCATGAACCATAGCACACCAATACTGTCCATGGAGTTTTCTTGGCAAGGATACTTGAGTGGTTTTTCATTTCCTTCTCCAGTGGAATAAGATAAACAGAGCTTAAGTCTTCCTGACTCCAAGTCCAGTACTCTATCCACTGAACCATCTAGTTGCTTAATGCACGAATGTATAGCTATTATCCAAAACCAGTCCTATTGCAGTCCTATTGCTTTGCTTTATTAGGGGATTCATAGAGGTATTGCCCTGCTTTAAGAAAAGTGCATGAATATGTACTTATCTTGATACAAACTAAACAAACAGGATGATGATCAGTTGAATCATAAAAGGATTCTTCTTTTTTTTCTTTTTTTCTCTTTCTTTCTTTCTTTCTTTTTTTTTTTAGGCAGGACAATGAAGGTTGAGTGACTTGCCCAGGGTTACACAGCTAGTAAGTGTCAGAGGTTGGATTTGAACTCAGGTCCTCCTGAATCCAGGGCCAGTGTTTTATCTACTGTGCCACCAAGCTGCCCCAACAAAAGGATTCTTTACAAAAAGATTCCTCCTCAGCATTTGAGTAGTGCTTTGTAAACCTTAAAGCACTTTATAAATATTAACAATTATCATTATGGTGATGATGATGAAATCATGAGCTCCTCCAGAGAACTAATAATGAGATTTGACTTGATATGCACATAACTTTTTAGGGACAAATTCTTTACATAAAGTAAGGGAAAAGGATCAAAACATCCAGCAATATGTGGGTTATCAAGGAGCACCAATACATCAGGCTAAAGTCATACAGAGATAGAAATATCAAACCGTTTTTTAAATTTTTTTCTTTTTTGGTGAGGCAATTGGGGTTCAGTGACTTGCCCAGGGTCACACAGCTAGTAAGTGTTAAGTGTCTGAGGCCGGATTTGAACTCAGGTCCTCCTGAATCCAGGGCCGGTGCTCTATCCACTGTGCCACCTAGCTGCCCCGAAATATCAAACCTTTTTAAAGATGACCATTTTGATTACAGGTAGTCGAGAGGCCGCCTTTGTGTATGCCATCTCCTCCGCCGGAGTCGTATATGCCATCACCAGGGCCTGTAGCCAGGGAGAATTAAAATCTTGCTCCTGTGACCCTAAGAAGAAAGGAACTTCCAAAGATAGCAAAGGCACTTTTGATTGGGGTGGATGCAGTGATAACATTGACTATGGCATCAAATTTGCCCGAGCATTTGTGGATGCCAAGGAAAGGAAAGGAAAAGATGCCCGAGCACTGATGAACCTTCACAACAACAGAGCCGGAAGGAAGGTAGGCGACCTGCAATTATTGTACATTTTATAGACTCTGTCGCAATTGTCAAAGCATTTCATGAAAACTTCTCTTTGAATTTTCCTCCGTAGTTGCCTAAAAATGCAGACATTGAGCCTGATTTTTCTTTTGCTGAATAGGCCCACACAGAGGCAGGCACCATCAAAGGAGTAGGCTAGAAACATAGACTCATGAGCAACATGGGTCATGTCAGCTAAACTATCACAATCAGCCCAAAAGCAAACATTTCCATCAATCTTGGTTGTTTATACCAACAACCAACACGTTTTCTAGTGTCCCCTATCATAGGGTATCAAGCAGGTAGGGGCTTAGTGGTTGTATGGTGTAACGATTGGAATGACGCCACCTGCTGGATTCTTACTGTAGAAGAGTTCTGCCCATGAAGCGAAGGTCTTTGAGGGCAAGACCAGGAGTCTTTCCTTTGGCGGGAGGAAGTGACGCGGACTAGTGGGAGGAGGAAGGAAGAGACTGGCGCTCAGTCTCGCTCTCTTTCCTCTGGACTCTGGCGGAGAAGGGAGCTAGAAATGTGCTCTCCCTTTAATAGATAGGAATCTAGGCCTTTCTCTCTCTCTTTACCAAATTCTTATTCTCCTTAATAAATGCTTAAAAGTCTAACTCTTGCTAAAGCTTATAATTTATTGGCGACCACTCATTAGATATTTTAGACAGTTTAGCTAGAATTTTAGCCCTTAACAATGGTCCAATTAGGGCTTAACCAGTTTAACTTTATTTTTCTCCTTTGAATAGGCCAGATCCTTCAGTTATTTTCATTTAGATGCTGAAATTGACATAGGTGTTCTGTGGTCATTTGGGGACCCATATAACCTCCAAAAAGGCAGGGATATGACATGGCAAATCACCTAGTCATACTTATAGGAATTTTGAGGCATCTACTCCAGGATCTCTCATAGAAGTTACTATGCATGTGTAGCATGGTCATCTCCATAGACCCTCTCATTCCTAGGCTATCTCATTCATAAGTCTTCTTTCTCTAACAGACTTAGAACTTACTAATATAGAAAATGACCGATTTTTTATTTACTGTAGTGAATGAGCTCATGAACCAGAGAAAAGACATGACCCCAAAATGGCATAGTAGGCCCTGTGTCCAATAGCCTTGAGGTTCTTGGGTCACATTGGCATGATCTATAACATTCCCATTAACCCCATCTATCTGGCAGTATGATTGAAATAACTTACCACATAGCTGGATTTCTGCTCTTTATTCCATTGTATAGACAAGCCACAGCTGACTGGGGTGACCTAGTGTTGTAGTCAGAATTGTTCTATTATTAGTTTCACTGCTAAGCAGGTAGACACAATCATCATCTTTGACTTTCCTCAACAACAATTTAAGAATGTGCTAGGGAATCATGTCTAAGAAAAGTCGACATAAAAATAAAAAGATCTCAGTGGGGCTTTAATGGAGAAAAGAAATAGAGAAGGATGAAAATCTGTTTGGATGAAAAACCTTTTACTGAGCCCATAGAGAAAGCAAGTCTGATTTAAAGAAACTTGGAAAGAAAAAACTCTTGGTCAGCACAAAGAATAAGATGAGTGTGGCCTGAACTGTTTACAAATAGTACCTTTCTTATTTTTATTAATTTATGGACATATGGTGATAACTGCCAAGAATATAGACTATCATTGTGCAATTCTACAACTACGGGCAATTACTTGGTTGTGCAACGGGATGGAAAAAATGCACATTGACCTTTTCTTTGACATTTATACAGTTAAGTATATAAGTTGTACAGTACAGTGTTTTTGAAGGAGATGTGCTGCTTACTTCTTCAGGGCTGTGTCCACAAACATCTTACGCTGAATGTTTGAAAAGGAAACATACCTGCATATGTGTCAGAGAAGAAACTGACTTGCGGAACTAAATATCTTAATTCTGATGAATGTATATCATCCACTGTGGTAATTGTAAGTTCTGGAGGACCAAATATCCAGAGCATCTTATTTTCAGGCACAAATAGCTGCTAAGATTGAGCTCTCATTTTGTTTCCCCTGTAGTTCTACAATTAGTAGGCTGCTTCTGATATTAATAAAAATACACATGCAAACTTTTAAAAATATTGGTTCAATTCACAATGGGCAGTTGCCATTTAGAAAAGGAGCCTAATTTCAATAGATGTGAAATTTAAGCGTTAATGGGCTGAGAGGAAGCATGGCATAGTGTAGTAAGCAGACAACCTTGGAGACAGAAAGATCTGGGTTCAAGGTCATTGGACCCAGGGCCTAGAGTGCCACTTTGGGGTCATGTCTTTTCTCTGGTTCATGAGCTCATTCACCATGATAAGTGAAAAATCAGTCATTTTCTATATTAGTGAGTTCTAGGTCTGGCAGAGAAAGAAGACTTATGAATGAGACCACCTCAGATATATAGATAGATGTAGAGGTAGATGTAGATGTAGATGTAGATGTAGAGGTAGAGGTAGAGGTAGATAGAGATAGAGGGAGAGAGAGAGAGAGAGAGAGAGAGAGAGAGAGAGAGAGAGAGAGAGAGAGAGAGATAGGCCACGAGTTCCATAGTCCTTGTTCTAATCCATTTTTCTACCTCTTGAAAGAAGAGGCAATATGGCATAATAAAAAACGCATTGGACTTGGGGTCAAGAATACCTGTGTTCAAATCCTACCACTGACACTTCTATTTGTGACTTTGGGAAAGTCACTTAACTCTTGTAAAATTAGTCATTTGGACTGTAGCACTTCCAAGGTCCCTTCTGACTCTAAAGGTGTGATCCTGTGTGATCCTACTGTTGCTAAACCATACTAAGAAGAAAAAGGATCCTATTTAAACAAACAAACAAACTTCCAGAGGGGGCATTCCATCTCAGAAATTCTTTTCCATGTCTTAAGAAGCCATACTGTTGAAAAATTCTTTCTTATAGCTAATACCAGTTGAGGTATATTTTTAGCCCTGGGGAAAATAATTGATAAATATTTTCTATTTAACAGCCTTTCATGAGATCAGAATTGTTTTCTAAAGTAATCGTCCAGCCTACTTTTCTCTAGATGGGCTAAATCAGGTTGAAGATAACTGACAGGCCTCAAACCCAGAGATCTGGGGAGATGTCTGCCCCAGGCATATGAAGACACCCCCCTCACACTCCCCCACACAAAGAATGGGATGATTAGAACAATTTGTTCCAAGCAGGTGCTGTGGAGCACTTAGAGTTTAGTCAGACATCAAAGACACAAAGGTCATCTACTACGGCCCAAGCCTCGGCCAGTAATCTTGACTTTTGTCTTGCCACTGGACTCGGATGTCTATAGAAGTGAGGCTGATGACTTTATGTATCTCTGCCTCACTTAAATTCACAAGCAAATCAAGACATTGCCCTCTGATGTCATTGGTCTTCTTTGAAAACAACTAGAGTAAATAATTCTGGTCTTATTGTCTGTACCCCCTTCCCCTTTTTTAAGGGATGACATTTTAAACAATTCTATGTCTAAGCCCAGAGTCTGACCTTTGGTCATTCTGGAATTTTCCTTAAACAGGTAATTATTCTTGATTTCCTCTCTATAAAACTTCCATAAAATTTATCCCCCACCTCATAGTGAATGTAACTTCCTATAAATCATGCTTAGAGGTTTTAGCTCTGTCTACCAGAGCCAGTAGGAACTGAATCTGTTTCTTTCTAGTTCCTGTCTGAAAGTTCCTGTTCCCACTATCTGTGGGGTCCTGTCTAAGTCCCTATAACAGGAGTAAACTAATTACATCAAATCTGAACTTCCACTTCTGATGGGATCTGATTATTCTGCGGATTCATTCTTTGAAAATTTGTAGAGAAATTAGCATATAGTTCCCATTTTCTTTAAAAACCAGGGACCAGTAGCATCAAGAAAAATGACCCACCTCTACTACATTTAGAGTTTGGCTTAATAGCATATCAGAATACTATGAGACATCAGCACCTTTAAGTCAATAAACATTTATTAAGCACCTACATTATGCAGAGCATTGAGCGAGGTAATGAGGAGAATAAATACATCAAACATAGTTACAGAATGAGGTAACACATACCTGGAGACCTTGTTATCAGGGAAGTTGAGGCTGGTGGATTTCTTTAATTCAGATGTACTGAGCTATAGCTGTAAAATCTATCTGGTGTTCACACTAAGTATGGCACTAATATGGTGAGCCTCTATGATCAGAGGCTACCAACTTACCTAAGGAGGGGCAAACAGGCCCAGGTAGGAGATGGAAGGGGTCAGCACTTCCATGGTGATCAACAGTGAGGGTCAGGCCCATGAATGGCCACTGCACACACTTCCAGACTGAGAGAGAATGGGAGACCTAGTCTCAAAAAACCCCACAAACAACCTACTTTTTTCAATTTAAAAATAAATAAGCATAGTCTG
This sequence comes from Dromiciops gliroides, assembly GCF_019393635.1. Lineage (NCBI taxonomy): Eukaryota > Metazoa > Chordata > Mammalia > Microbiotheria > Microbiotheriidae > Dromiciops > Dromiciops gliroides. The sequence continues at coordinate 131,594,062 of NC_057865.1, forward strand.
AATTATCATGGAACTTCCAATCTAGTAAGAGGATCACATAAATCATGATATTGCACAATAATACATGGTAAGTAGGTATCTCCGATACACAATAGTATTAGAGAGAGGCAGAACTAATGCTATGGGAGTCCCAAGAGGAAAGAGCATTACCTGAGAGGGTTATTTTAGGAAGTTTTTATAAGAAGTGTCCTCTTATTTGGACTATAAAGAATTCAGAAAGGAGAAAGGAAGACAAAGAACATTTCAGGATTAGATGATGGCATGAGGAAAGTCAAGTGGTAGGAAACACATGGATAAAGGACAAAGAACAGTGCACTTTGTCTATTTTTCAGCCTATAGAGCGGGGAACAAGATGGCGCAGACCTAGCAAGGTTAATGAACACACAGAAGAAAACAAAAGGTTCAGGAGAGGATACAAAGAGGGCCACTTTGTCACTCCCTTGTTAAATTTAAAATACACTTTTAAAAGCCAATCATGTGTAAAAGAAGACCACAGTTTCATATGAAAGCCTACTTTTGTGTATTGGACTATTTATATTTGGTGATGATTATTAAGTCCATAATTTAAAATTGTTATATTAAACAAAAAGGGTAGAGGGCTGCCAGATTGTGGAGGGTCTTGAATACTGATGGAGTTTGGTTTTTATTCCGTGAGCCATAGGAAGTCTCAGCTTTTTTACCAGAAGGATTGCATGGTTAGCTCTCCACATAAGGAAGATTGGTTTGGCAGCAATACAAAGGACCAATTAACAGCAGGAGGAGGTGAGATGGAGAGACCCATTGGAAAACGATTTCAATAGTCTGAGAGGGAATAAAAGAGGGTGTTAGGGTGGCAGCTCTGTGAATGGAGAGAAGGGGATCTATGTGAGAGATGTTAAAGGGGTGACTGCCCAGGTAGGAGAGATGATAGGGAGGGAGGGGATAAGCATTTATACAGATCCTGCTATGTGCCAAGCACTACGCTAAGCACTTTACAAATATTACCTCATTTGGTCCTCACAACAACCTGGGAGACAGGTTCCCATTTTATAGTTGGGGAAACTGAGGCAGATAAAGATTGAGTGACTTTCCCAAGCTGAATTTGAACTCAGGTTTTCTTGTATTCTGGTCCAGTGCTCTATCCACTGAGCCTCTTAACTACTTCTTCTTCTTCTTCTTTTTTTTTGGTTTTTGGGTTTTGGTTTTTGGTGACGCAATTGGGGTTAAGTGACTTGCCCAGGGTCACACAGCTAGTAAGTGTTAAGTGTCTGAGGCCAGATTTGAACTCAGGTCCTCCTGAATCCAGGGCTAGTGCTCTATCGACTCTGCCACCTAGCTGCCCCCCTCTTAACTACTTCTAATGACAGATAGGGAAATGTCAAAGACAACACCAAGATTTTTAGTATCAAGGTCTGCATATATTGTGGTGTCATTGGCAGAAATAGTGAAATCAGAGAAACAAGTTTAGGGAGAAAGGTAATAAATATCCTGAGAATTGGATGTGTTGAGGTTGAGGTGATACATGTACATGGATATGTCTGAGAGTCAGCCAGAGATGGAGGTCCTAAGATAAGAAGAAAGAACAGGGCTAGAGCTACTACTCACTGAATAAAAAGGGGAAAAATGTGAAAGAGTTGGATCTTCTTGTATGCGACATGCATTTTCACAGAAGAAATGTAGATAGTTTTTTGATGATAGAAGACTTTTTAAAAGTATAGGAATTTGGGACATTTGGTATAAGCAAATAGTGAAGGTGTTAAGTTAAATCAGGAGTCTTTGATCTCATCAATAAGGGTGAAATCTCTCTAATGGTGTGTATCATAAATTGTCTATATTGTTCTATTCTCTGCTATTCTTATCCCTCTTCCTCCATAATCCTCCACAGAGAGTATCTCTTCTCCTCCCCTTTCCCTGCTCCTCCCTTTCCTCTTCTCTCAATACATTGGAGGTTTTCTTGTAGATAGTTGACATTTCCTAAGTTCTGCTCTAATACTTGTGCTGTTCATGTTTTCTTTTGTATCCCCAGTGCCTGGCCTATAGTAGGCAGTTAATGAGTGCTTGTCAGTTGATTAATTGATTAATGATATATGACTAGCTGACATCCTTTCCCATCATACATTTCTTTGGTGAATGTTTTTATGTCACTTTTATGTTCATCATTGGTATGCGACTGCCTGCTTGTATCTACCATGTCTCTCCATTACTTTGTGGATCACCCCACAATTTTGATTCCTTAGAAATCAAAAGTTCCATTGTTTCCAAGCATGTAACTTCAGTAGGAAATATTAGTATTAAAAATATGGGCATTTGCATCAAGATGCAGCTTGAGATCACTGAAAACACTAAACAAGTTGCCAAATGGAATCCAAAAAGCTTTTTTTCCATCAGATTCTTGACTCAGCTATTTGTCCCTATGTAGGTCCTGTCTAATATATATGTACTAATGAACTATCTCACTGAGTTGTCCACTCACCTACGTCATGCACTATGCATTCTTTATCCACTTGTTTGTTTGGGGTTTTTTTGGCTTTGTTGTTGTTGTTGTTTTTCTGTGTGAATTGCTAGACCAATCTCTTTGGAGTGGCTATGATTAGCAATGAGAAGACAATGTCCATGACAATGGGAAATACCTTTGGAGGATTTATGTCTTCCAATTTTATGCCTTGTTTGGTATAATTAGGGGGATTGTTAAACAATGTTACTCTGGTTGGATTGATCAAGGAATCTTACATGATATTAAAATATACACAGGAGACATCTTGCTGAAGTGACTCAGTCAGTTAAATTAGTATTGTTTTTGTTGTTATTGTTTAAATCAACAAGCAATAAATACAGTGGGATCCTATATATTTCCACACCCTTCAATTACATGACTATGAAAATGTGTCTGCTGTAGAAAATCATCTCTGAAAGCCTGTCAGTTTCCTTAACATATTTTCATCAAGTATACCCTTGATTCTCATAAAGATTTCATAGAAATGGACATGAAAGGATATCAGTAGATAGTTTTGTTGATATTTTTTCTTTTTTTTTGTAACATGACTGCACATGATCCTTTTTCTTTTCTTTTTTTTTTTATATCTTCCATTTGTTATATTTTGAAGTCTGACTCCTGAGCCACTTCAAACTTGTATCACCTTCACCACATATTTCCTCTGTGTATAAATATACATATTTATTCAGGTCCAATCACTGTTCCCCAACTTTATCTTCATTCAATGCCATTTATATTTCCTCGTGTAGTACTTTGGTATAGTTACTCAAAACTCAAATACTTCAATTATCATTAGTGCTGAAAATAGATTAGAAGCACTGGAAAAATCTGTCAACAAAAATACCCGTGAGCTATGGTCAGAGCCCAGTAGAAATTAGGCCAGATTCTGAATAGTAATACCAATAATAGTTTACCTTTATTAGTACTTTCCAGCTTATAAAGCTCATAACAACCTCCTGAGCTAGATATTCTAAATACCATTATCCTCAATTTAAAGCTAAAGATACTGAATCTCAGCAAGGTTTCCAAAGGGTCACATAGCTAGTAAATGTCAGAACTGAGACTCAAACCCAAGCTTTTGTCTTGAAATAATGGAGTGCAGCACTATTACCACACTAATGCTCACTGCCAACATATACATCATCATTATTACACCTATTAAGTATGAGAAGGGAAAAATTTGGTTACATTTTGTTTGTTGAAAGGCATTTTGAACCTAACTCTAGGACAAGTTTATATAATTTCCTCATCATAATCCTCCTTTTTCTCCTCCTGAGACCAATAAATGTCAATCTCTGACACCTGGATAGAAAATTACTATACTGGACATTTGTCTTGTGGATAATAAAACAACAAAAAATTGAATATTATCACCAAAAATTTTAGATAATGTCTTTTTTGTTCATAAAAGTCCTAAACTCAGCTTGGATAATGAACCAGCACTGAATATTGTCATTTACTACCTTTTCCACTTTGACGGAAATTGGAAGGAAACTTAATGTGATTTTAGTTTACATTTTTCTATTATAGACTTGATAATTTGTGTTTTTTGTGTATTTCCTGTCCAGATCCTTTATCTACTCATATTATGTAGAATGGCTCTTATTCTTTGTATGTTTGAGTCAACCCCTTGTAAACTTTAGATGTCAGACTTTTAGCTATAGGATTTGATGCACAAATTTTTCCTAGTTATTTTATCTCTTCTAATTCGGGATATATTGATTTTATTCTAGAAAACATTTTAATTTCTATATATTCTTTCTCTATTATAATATCTTCCACGTCATTGTTTAAAAAAATAATGAGGAATACTTTTTGGAAATATTATTCTGTTCTATTTTTAGTATTTTATTGAACATTCCTATATCAATGTTCATTAATTGCTTCATAAATGGTCATTGAATTGAATTGCTAATATAAACATACCTCAAAATACATTTGTCTCTAAGCAATTCTTTGGTTGCACCTCATAATTTGTTATAGAATTATTGTTGTGATGTTTTATTCAATATAATTCTATTGTTTCTTTACTCGGACTCAATCATTTTGGAGCAAATCATCTTAGTCTCCATTTAGACTTTTATCTTTTAATCACATCTCCTTTATTAATTAGTATTTTAATAGCATGAGGTCTTAAAAAGTAGCATTTAAAATGTCTGATCTTTACTTTTATTTATAAGTTCTTTATGCCTCAGATTGGGGTCAATTTTCATGATTGTATATTTGAGTCAAGAGGAAATTTTTTAATAAGCCCATTCATTTCTCTCAATATAACAATTAAATCTCATTTTTTCACAATGCTCTTCAATTTTATTACTTATTTCTCATCTTTGTTTAACTCAGCAGATTTCCAAAGTGACATTTTTTAAACTTTTTACCATCTAAATCCTATTGTAATTCAGTTAGTTTCCTTTAAAAAAAAAAGGTGGTTTGTTGCGGGGTGGAGCCAAGATGGTGAAGATGGCCAGATTTGCCTGGGAACTCTCAAATTCCCCTTCAAACGACACCTATAAACAAATTCTGATGTGGCAGAATCCACAAAAGGATGGGCTGAAATAATTTTCCAACCCAAGACAACTTAGTGTGCTGGCAAGAAAGGTCTGTCAAACCAGGGTGAGAGTGGAGTGTACACCAGACCAAGCTGCACCCATGCAGGCCCCACACCAGCAAACCAGCAGCAGGCCTTGGAGGCCACTAAATGGGCTGCCTCTTCCAGAACCCTCAGCCCACAGATGGCAAGGACTGGGGGATGTGAGTCTGACAACTTATCAGAAGGAGATTACAGGGGTTCCTCTGCTGGCACTGGGTGCAGGACTCTGTTACATTGCCCATAAGTGGTTTAGGGTTGCAGTCCCAAGCTGAGGAGGAGCACTAGCACACCGTAGCTTGTACCACAGTAGAGCAGGAACATTCCTCATAGGCCCAGGGCAGAAAAGAGGTTGCTCACAGACCAGAGCACAGGCCAGAAGAGTGGTAAAGACACCCCTCCTTAGGTCATATCACCTTGGAAGAACTGAAAACTTACAGATGCGTCCAGAACTATTTCTGAAAACAGCTACACCAAAAACAACAATAACAAAAAATAAATAAACAAACCTGAAGCTTAGGACAGTGCCCCCTCTACCTTGGGAATGGGGCTCAACTTTAATATAGAGTTAAAAGTCAAGAAATAGGCTAGAAAAATGAGCAAACAACAATCAAAGAACTCGATCATAGAAACTTAATATGGTGACAGGGCATATCTAAACACAAACTCCAAAGGAGGCAACCAAGTTAAAACTGCCGCATCCAAAGCCTATAAGAAAAAAAAAATGAATTGATCTTAAACCCAAAAAAGTTTCTTTTTATTTTTATCTTAATTTATTTATTTATGTATTTTTTGTGCTGACAATGAGGGTTAAGTGACTTGCCCAGGGTCACACAGCTAGTAAGTGTCAAGTGTTTGAGGCCAGATTTGAACTCAGGTCCTCCAGAATCCAGGGCTGGTGCTTTATCCATTGTACCACCTAGCTGCTCCCCACCCCCAAAAAAATTTTTTTAAGAGCTCAAAAAGGATTTTAAAAATAAAATAAGAGAAGTAGGAAAAATTGGAAAAAGAATCAAGGGTGATGCAAGAAAATCATGAAAGGAATTAAAAGAGGCACAAAAAATACTGAAGAAAATAACCCTTTAAAAAGCAGAGTTGTGAGGGGCAGCTAGGCAGCACAGTAGATAAAGCACTGGCCCTGGAGTCAGGAGGACCTGAGTTCAAATGCAGCCTCAAACACTTAACACTAGCTGTGTGACCCTGGGCAAATCACTTAACCCCAATTGCCTCACCAAACAAACAAACAAACAAATAAACAAAAAAGCAGAGTTGTGGATCTGTCCTTTGCGACTGGGTCTGGTGCCAGGCAAGGGATTGAAACCTATATCTTCAGAGCTGAGACCATCAGAATCCTCTCCCAGTGCATGAGAAGCATCCTCCAGGGCTGCCACAACCCATCAGAACTCATAACTGAAATCACCACCTCATGCACATACAGAAACCAGGAGTGCTGACTGACCATTCATTATGAGCATGGATTCTCCATAGCCACTGAGCCATAGGAGGGCGCCTTCCCCAAGACAATCATTCAGGCTCCCTGTGAAAAAGCTAAAAATGTCTTCAGATGATGGCATCAGGGTGTTTTATTTAGACTTTGGAGGAAAGGATGGAGAGATTCGATTGGACCTTCACTCCTGTCCCAAACCTATTGTGTGCATCATTCATTCCTTCTTGTTGGCTAAGATTACAAGGCTTGGGTTGGTGACATGAATGGTTTCCACAAGAAGAAACAGAACCACTGTGCTTACTGGAAGTATGATCCTTAGGTGCTAGCCAGCCCGTAGCAATGCCCCAGGGGAAGCTGAGGACATTGGTTGTCAGGTCTAGCCAGTCCTGGTGACTCTCTGAGGCATTGCTTTCAGTTTAGTCAATCACAAAGGAGCTACATTAAGAAAAAAGCTTCAGGGGCAGCCAGGTGGCATACTGGATAAAGCACTAGCCCTGGATTCAGGAGGACCTGAGTTCAAATATGGCCTCAGACACTTGACACTTACTAGCTGTGTGACCCGGGGCAAGTCACTTAACCCTCATTGCCTTGCAAAAACAAAACAAAACTAAAAAACTAAAAAAAGAAAGAAAGAAAGAAAGAAAGAAAGAAAGAAAGAAAGAAAGAAAGAAAGAAAGAAAGAAAGAAAGAAAGAAAGAAAGGAAGGAAGGAAGGAAGGAAGAAAGAAAAACCAAAAAGCATCACAAGGAATTTCAGAACCAGTTTCTTTAGTCAAGGAAAATGTCCTTCTTATCAGGTGGCAATAAACAGCTTGTAAATACCAACAAAAGGGGCTTTTAAAAGTCCAATGATTTGAAAAGATTTAAAATATACTGTACTATAGTAGGCTAGTAGGCTTCCGCCAGTCGAGGACGACCATGGATCAGCGCCTTGAAGAGCCACAGGCCACAGTGTGGCTGTGCAGTCCGATAGGGGAGCCGCAGCTCCTGCTGCAATGAGGGCATCAGAAAACCGCGCTCATTCGTATTTCTTCCTCCAGAGCTTGGAGGCCCATCTCAGCTGCGTGCAAGCTGCTCCTGAGTACTGAACTCCATCTGGCACGGTCCTTGGCCATCTCCTCCAGCCCTCAAGTCTCCTTTGCATACATCTCTGTAGTGAAACTGGGGGCCTCCAGCAGGTCTTTGGCCTGAGGCTAACTCGCCATAGAGTAGGTCTTTAGGAATGTACCGTCTTGCATGAGGTGCACATGACAGGGCCAGCGAAGCCGTGTTTGTTTCAGTAGCATGTAGATGCTTGGAAGTTGCGCACGTTGGAGCGCTTCTGTGTTGGTGATCCTACTCTACTATAGAAATTAGCATATTTCTGTGTGTTCACACTTCAGAATCATTGTTGTACCTGTTTTCACATAACTTGTTTATCATAATGAACAAAGGCTAAGTAGGTTAAGAGTGGACACTTATCCCCCTCCCCCAACCCCAACCTCAGCCCCAAAAGCAGAGATACAGGATTAGAATTGGACTATTTCCAGCTGCTGAACAAATTTAATTTCTTTGAGGGAAAAAACATTTCTTTCACGTAGAATTGTCTTTCATAAATGGGTCGTAAATTCATAGATTTAAAGAAGGGACTTTACAAACCATTTAGTCTGACTCTCTCATTCTACAGATGACAAAACTTAGGCAAAGCAAGGGAAACATGACTTCTTCAAAGTCTAGCAGGTAGTAGGTAGCAAAGTTGGAAATCTATACACTGACTCCACATTCAACATCTTTCCACTATCCCAAAATATGGTGTGGCTACAATACCCTTTTTTTGTTTGTTTTGTTTGTTTGTTTTTGCAGGCAGTGGGGGTTAAGTGACTTGTCCAGGGTCACACAGCTAGTAAGTGTCAAGTGTCTGAGGCCGGATTTGAACTCAGGTACTCCTGAATCCAGGACTGGTGCTATAACCACTGCGCCATCTAGCTGCCCTTTACAATACCCTTTTTTGATGGATTATATTTCTGAAGTAAAAGAATGATTTTGAAGTGTTCTCCGTTAATGAATGTCGAGCAAAAAAAAAATCAATAGAAATCAGTCTACTGATTGGTAGAGCTGGAAACTGCATAGTGCTTGGGGGAAGATGATTGATCCTGGGCCTCCAATGTGAATACCAAGGTCTGCTCTCCGAAAGCAGACCCAATGAGGAGGAAGCTGGCATCAGGCATGATTATAAACTTTCTGGGTTGGAGAGCAAGTCACAAATATTTTTTTTTAATTTTCTTTTCAAGAGCTACCTTTAACATGTAAAAGGAAAAAGGAAACCCTACCAGGCCATATAAATTTTTTGTCCCCTGTTCGGTTTTGTTGATGTCAGTGTTGAGTATTGAATTGATGCTTCTATCCATGTCAGTGGTGACTGGGAAGAGCAGGCCTGGATCAACATATCAGGGTGTGCTGCAGCAGGTTATCCTCGAACCAAATTCTATCTAGTGTTTCATATCCTTTTAGGATCGTAATGATAGCAGTTAACGGCCTGGTTTTATTCCACCAAATAATCAGGGACAAATTGAAGCTGTTTAAACCTAACTTCACCAAAACTAGATCTCAGAGTTTTAGGGTTTATATCAACTCCATCCAACGTTTAAACAAGTTTCATCTCCCTGGGGCTTGTATAGACAAACTTTCCAAATTGGAGCTTTATGATTTTCAGAATTATGGTTGGGGGGAGGAGGCACAGGGTTTGCACATATCTATGCAAAGAATTTAAAGCGGGTAAATTTGAAAATTCTCTTACCTGCTCTCAAACCTCTCTGCTGCCAGGGCTATGAAACAAAATGATGTGCAAAGCCTTATGGGGATGGGGTGGGGAGGGATGATTGATTTTCTTAAGTGTGCTTATAAATTTGGATCTTTATTTCTATAAAGCTAAAGATTAAAATGCAAGCTTATGTACTGAAGGAAAAGCTTGACAAATTTGTAAGTTGCACTGCATTATTTCCTTACACATCTGGAAATCACTGGGATGTTGTTTTAGAAGAGAATTTTACTCGTGCAATGTAAATAACTTCTTAGAAACATGCTTGTACCAACAGCTGAAGTTGCCACAGTACATCATCCATGGTGCTCAGTACTACATGAAGAATGAATGAGTAATTTACTCAGAATTAATGTGCAACAATCCTATTACATATTTATAGAAAACTTTAATTGCAAATATTCTTTCTTCATCACTTACCAGATTTTGGACTGATTCATATCTAGGTGGGGTCAACAGAATGATACTACCTTCTCTGCATTTATAAAAAATTAATTAAAATATTTATATTTTAGAAGAAATATATTTGAATAAAATTATTGGATTTTTCTGAAGCAAACAAAAAACAAAAAGCAGAGTTGATCAAATGGAAGACAATGTACAAAAATTCACTGAAGAAAAGTAGAATTGGCCAAATGGAAAAGGAGGTACAAAGACTCACTGTAGAAAATAATTTCTTTTCTTTTCTTTTTTTTTTTTAGTGAGGCAATTGGGGTTAAGTGACTTGCCCAGGGTCACACAGCTAGTAAGTGTTAAGTGTCGGAGGCCGGATCCGAACTTAGGTACTCCTCACTCCAGGGCCGGTGCTCTATCCACCGCGCCATCTAGCTGCCCCTAGAAAATAATTTCTTAAAAATAAGAAATGGGCAAGTGAAAGCTAATGACTCCATGAGTGATGGAGAAACAAAATCAAAAGAATTTTTAAAATAGAAGAAAATGTGAAATATCTCATTGGGAAAACAATAGACATAGGAAAATAGATCAAGAAGAAATAATTTGGGTATTAGTGGACTACCTGAAAGGTAGGATCAAAAAAAAAGATCTTAGACATCATCTTTTAGTAAATTATCAAGGAAAACTGCCCTGACCTTTTAGAACCAGAGGAAAAAAAGAGAAATTTAAAGAATCCACCAATCACCTTCTGAAAGACATCCCCAAAAGAAAATTCCCAGGAATATCATAGCCAAATTTCAGAGTTCCTAGGACAATGAGATAATATTACAAACAGCCAGAAATAAATAATTCAAATTTTGTGGAGCCACAGTCAGGATAACACAAGATTTAAGAGATTTCTACATTAAAGGATCTGAGGACTTGGAATATGCTATTCCAAAGGGCAAAGGAACTAGGATGAAAACCAAGAATCACCTACCCAGCAAAACTGACTTTAATCCTTCAGAGGGAAAAATGGATATTCATTGAAATAGAGGACTTTCAAGCATCCCTGATGAAAAGACCAGAGCTGAACAGAAAATATGACTTTCAAATACAACACTCAAGAGAAGCATAAAAAGGTAAACAGGAAAGAGAAATCATAAGGAATTCAACAGGGTTCAGCTGTTTACATTCCTACATGGGAAGATGATACTTGTACCTCCTAAGAACTTTCTCATTATTAGCACCACTAGAAGGAATATACATAGATAGAAAGTATAGGTATGAGTTGAATGTGATGGGACGATTATCTAAAAAAATAAAATTGAGGGGTAAGAAAGAGGAATGTACTGAGAGAAAGGGAAAGGAAAAGGTAGAATGGGGTAAACTGTCTCACATAAAAGAGGCATGAAAGAGTTTTTACAGTAGAGGGGAAGATAGGAGGGAGTATGTAAATCTCATTGAAATTGGCTCAGAGAGAATAATATACACACTCAGTTGGGTAGAGAAATATATCTTACCCTACAGAAAAGTAGTAGGGGAAGGGGATAAGAGAAGGGGGGGTGGGGCAGCTAGGTGGCACAGTGGATAAAGCACCAGCCCTGGATTCAGGAGGACCTGAGTTCAAATATGGCCTCAGACATTTGACACTTACTAGCCTGGGCAAGTCACTTAACCCTCATTACTCCACAAAAATAAAGAGAGAGAGAAGGGGGTGAGGGTGATAGAGGGGTTGCATTGGGGGAGGTGAAAGTCAGAAGCAAACTACTTTTGAGGATGGACAGAGTGAAAGGAAAGAGAGAGTAGGACAAATAAGGGGGGAATAGGATGGAGGGGAAATACATATTAATTATAACTGAAAAAAATTTACAGCAAGTTTCTTTGATAAAGGCCTCATTTCTCAAATATATAAAAAACTGATCCAAATGTATAAAAATAAGAGCCATTCCACAATTGATAAATGGTGAAAGGATATGAAGAGGCAGTTTTCAGATGAAATAATAGGCGTATGAAAAAAATGCTCTGAATCACTATTGATTAAAGAAATGCAAATTAAAACAACGCAAAGGTACCACCCCACATCTACCAAATTGGTTAATATGACAGAAAAGGAAAATGACAAATGTTGGATGGGATTTAGGAAAATCAAGACACTAATGCACTAATGGTGGAGTTGTGAATTGATTCAACCGCTATGTAGAAAGACGTGGGGGGTGGAATATTAATAAGATCTGAAATGTTTTTAACATACCTTTAATATGTTGTACTCCTTCAGATACTCTGTGAATTAATTTTATAACACACTCATAACTGTGGTGTTTTTTTCTCAGCATAGATGTCTGTGTACACTGTTTCCCCATCTTTGTTCTTTTTAGTGCCATTTCTACCTCACCTACTACTACTGCCCACATAAGCATAACCCATGCCTATGATGGTAAAGCCCAAAGTGTAATAACTTGAATTTTGTCCTTCATGGTGAGAAGTTTATTGTAAAATTTTTTGCAGATCTTTATGCTCATTCTTCTGCATGTTGTCCTCTTTCCAGGTCCATCCTTTCATTACCATTAAGATGATTTCACTTAGATTGGGTCTCTTGCCAAGTTTTCTTTAAACTGTTTTATCCTACTTTGCTTTTATCTATTTCGTGAAATGAAAATCCTCATAATCTTCTGCTATGCCCCTACATAAAAATTTACAAATGAATTTAATATTCCAAAATGGTCTTGCCCTTGGCTGCTATTATCTCTTCATTTGGCAAGTAAGTTAAACATTTGATGATTAAGTCACTTTTTAGATTCTTAGTCTCATTATTATCAATTGATTTACATTGGTTAAACTGTGACATTATTGATAATTCTAAATTGTTGCAATTGGTAGCTATGTCTTTTATTCCATCTATATCACATTTTTAAAAAATATCAATGACTAGTTTAAATAGGTCAGGTTGGAATTGTTGTAGTAGAACTTAAATTTTTCCTTATTTTTATTCTTTATTCTTGCTTTGTACCAATTTTGATCTTTGCATTAACAAATATAAAGTCTGATTATACATAGGTAGTTGATCTGCAATGACTCCCACATTGGTAACAAGTTGTTTTCTGTCAAAATAATTTTAGGAGTCAGTTTATTTTTTGTTCTCTCATCCTAAGCTTATTATATCCAGTCTTCTGATTCTTTTCTCAAAGAAAGATTTACGATGTATAATAAGGCATGAGGCTTCTATGTCAACCTTAAGTCTTTGGTCTTATTCCTTTTTCTTCTCATTCCTATCTCAGATAGATAGATAGATAGTTTAATATATATATGTATAAACATGTGTATGGACGTATATGTATACATGGATATATATGTGCATGTATATATACACACGTACATATATGTATGTATGTGTGCATATTCCTTACCATTCTTCCCTTTTCCAATATTAATATTAGAATCACCAAATATCAAAGTATGTGCTGATTTAACTTGCAGAGTTTAACTGAGTTCTTCATTGAATTTCTGTACAATACATGTTGATACACAGACTGCAATTATTTTCAGGGTGATCTTTTTGCAAATACAGATTATGATCACAAGATGAAGTTTCCAAATATCTCATGATACGTTTGCTTGGGTTTTTATTGCCTTTGCGGATCTAAATTGTATTCTGCCAATTCCTTGATTTGACCCTCCAAGAATAACCAATAAGCCATCCTTCCATTTAGTGCAACTCGCTTCAGTCAGTTAATTTTGTTGATAGTGGCAATGTCAAGACTGATGTGCTTTCATGCCCTTTCTTTGGCCATAGGACATGAATATAACAGAGTGCTAACAGCTAAGCTAAAGTTTGTAAAAAGCCTAAAAACTCTGTGTGTGTGTGTGTGTGTGTGTGTGTGTATGAGAGAGCTCTATCTCCAATTCCCACCCTGCCTTTTCAACTGCTTTGCCAAAATTGCTACAATTAACAATTACAGACAGAACTGAGAACCATTTTGTATTTTTGTTATTATTGGTCCAAGTGACCAACCTACTGGTAATAAGTCTCTCTATATTTAGCAGGACCAGTCCTTGGAAAACAGACTCAGTCTTTTGTTGGGACCACACCTAAAGATTTTCCTGCATGGTAACAAAAAGACCAGAGCTTCTGCTCCATAAACATAGTTTTTGAGAGCTCAGGGTCACTTATATGACATGATACATCATAGTAAGACTTTGGGGTAAATTATTAAATTTGTAAATGGTGTATATTTATTTATTGATCTCTTCTGTCTTCTACTGACCTATGTATGACGCTTAGTTATCAAGGAAAACAACCTTGTGGTAGGGCATTTGTTAATAGAACCAAAGTATTTTTATATTGATGCTGACTTGTGTCGATATGTTAACATACCAGCAACATCTGTCATACTGATGTCTCTTCTTGTGTCTGACCTTGAAGCCTTAAAGACAACTACATCTCTACCACTATTTTACTCTCTATGCAACATTAATGTGAGGTCCTTGGCTGAATGTGTCACCCATTCCTTCAGACTACCCAATATTATAATAGTCCAGTCTATAGAATAAACAGCCCTACTCAGGTCTGTTCCCACTCCCACTTACTCCTACCTTGTGATAAAATTTTAGGTCTTAAAAACTCCACTATTATCTTGCTAATGCAGTACAAGATTTATCTTCAATCGCCATTCACTACTTTACTCTAGGATTGGTGTTTTTTTGTTTGTTTTGGTTTTGTTTGGTTTTTTAGAGTTCTAATAAGTTGTTTGCCTTTAATTTGCTTATTAAATTCCTCTCCGAAATCCTCACCTGTCTTGGTCCCTTAGAGGTTTGTTCCTAGACTAATTTACTTTCCACAGTCTTTAAGCAGCATGTTTTCCCTTTTGGAACTGTCCAGAAATGTTTTAGGGAATTGAATATACATTTTTATCTTTGTATTTTATTCCTGGCTTCACCTGGGTTAAGGGATTCTGAGGTCAAATCAGATCTCCTTTGACATGTCATAAATCATTTTTCAGCATTTTCTTTGTTTTCTCATGATGAGTAATCTTATGGGATTCAAATTGGGATACCTTGATAAGCTATCTTTTTCTTAAGCACTTGTAAAATCCTTTATATTGAAAGTTATGAAGTTTGAAGAAAATTAGTCTGGATAAGTGAAATTTGACTTTTGATTTGAAGGATGTAGGATGAATTCTATTGTTTGTAGTCTACCTTCTGATCTAAGTTCGGGGGAAATTTAGTGGGCGATATCTTTAAAAATGGTGGTTAGACTCTTTTTCAGGTAATCCAATGATTCCTTGACTAGCTCTTTAAACTCTATCTTCAAAATCTGTCATCTTTGCTCATAACAGCCTTTTCCCAATTTAATTATCTTTTGTTTTGCTGTATTTTCTATTGTTGTTGCCAATACACTTTCAGCTTATGAATTTTGTTTCTCATTGTTTTCTTTCAGATTTTTTGAGGCTTTCTGCATGTTGCTGCTTTTATTATCAATTTGTTTTATTCCATTTTTAATTAATGATGGATCTTGTTTTAGACACAAGGCCAGAAATTTAGAGTTGGAAGGGATTTTTTTCAAAACCTTATTTTACCAGTGAGGAAACTGAGGCTTTCTTTACCATTCAATTTCCTGAAAAATCTTTATTTTCCAGTTTTACTTATGCTTTTCTAGATCTAGCTTTGTTCATTAGGCAATTTTTAAAAGTTGAATTGTTATTTTTCCTGTTTGGTGACTTCTCAGGATTTCAAAACATATAATATTAATTCATCATTGTGGCTTTCATCTTGTTTATGTATTTCCTTGTCCTCTCTTTTATTTATCTGAGAAACTATTCTCTTTTGGAGCTTTTTGACTCATTCCCTTATTTTCTATATTTCCTTTCTCTAAAATATATTTATTTCTCTAAATACATTTATTTTTTTCTCTAAAATATATTTATTTCTAAATATATTTGTCTAAAATATATTTACTTATATGGGAGCGTTTTTATTCCTGCAAATGTGATTGGAAGCTAGACTCTTTTGTGACTTCTCTCTTTTTTGTACTCTTTATTTTTTAATAATAATAATAAATATTTTTATTTAAAGTTTTGAGTTCCAAATTATATCCCTCCTCCCATTCCTTCCCTCGCCTACCCCCTTCCTGAGGCAGTAAACAATGAGATATAGATTATAAGTGTACACTTATGAAAAACATTGCCATGTTAGTTATTTTGTATAAGAAAACTTGAATAAAAAATGAAAGAAAGTAAAACATAGCATGTTTCAGTCAGTTCTTTCTTTGAAGATGGACAATATGCTTCATCATTAGTCCTTTGGGATTGTCTTGGATCATTGTATTTCTGAGAATAGTTAAATCATTCACAATTCTTCATCAAACAATATTTCTGTCACTGTTCACAATGTTCTCCTGGTTCTGCTTACTTCACTACATATCAGTTCATATAAGTCTTTTGAGGTCTTTCTGAAATCATCCTGTTTATCATTTCTTATAGCACAATAATATTCCATCACAATCATATAGGACAGCTTGTTTGGCCATTCCCCAATTCTTAGCCACTATAAAAAGAGCTGCTATAAATATTTTTGTACAAATGGGTCTTTTTCTCTTTTTTGTGATGTCTTTGGAATATAAACCTAGTAGTGGTATTGCTGAATCAAAGGGTATGTACAGTTGTATGGCCCTTTGTGCATAATTCCAAATTGCTCTCTAGAATGGTTGGATCCCTTCACAACTCTACGAACAGTGCATTAACATCCCAGTTTTCCCACATACCCTCCCACATCCAATTTTTTCCTTTTCTGTTATATTTGCCACTCTGATAGGTGTGAAATGATACTTCAGAGTTGTTTTAATTTTTATTTCTCTGATCAATAGTGGTCTAGAGCATTTTTTCATATGCCTATAGATAGCTTTGATTTCTTTGTCTGAAAACTGCCTATTCACATCCTTTGACCATTTATTGATTGGGAATGACTTGTATTTTTATAAATTTGTCTCAGTTCTCTACATAATTGAGAAATGAGGCCTTTATCAGAGATACTTGTTTCAAAAATTCTTTCCCAGTTTTCTGCTTTCCTTATAATCTTGGTTACATTAATTTTGTTTGTGCAAAAGCTTTTAAATTGTATATAATCAAAATTATCTATTTTACATTTTGTATTACTCTCTATATCTTCTTTGGTCCTAAATTTTTCCTCTGTCCATAAATCTGATAGATAAACTATTCCACTTGCTCTTAATTTGTTTATGGTATCACCCTTTATGTGTAAATCATGTACCCATTTTTACCTTATTTTAGTATATGGTGTGAGATGTTGGTCTATAACTAGTTTCTGCCATACTATTTTCTAGTTTTCCCAGCAGTTTTTGTCAAATAATGAGTTTTTGTTCCAAAAGCTTGGCTCTTTGGGTTTATACTAAATTACTATAGTCATTTACCATAGTGTTATTTGAACCTAGTCTATTCCACTGATCTACCTCTCTATTTCTTAGCCAGTAACAGATTATTTTGATAATTACCGCTTTATAATACAATTTGAGATCTGGTACTGCTAGACTACCTTCTTTCCTATATTTTTTTCATTGATTCCCTTGATATCCTTGAGTTTTTGTTTTTCCAGATGAATTTTCTTATTATTTTTTCTAGACCTATAAAATATTTTTGATAGTTTGATTGGTCTGGTACTATATAAATAAATGAACTTAGGTAGGATTGCCATTTTTGTTATATTGGTTCAGCCTACCCATGAGCAATTTTCCCAATTATTTAGATCTGACATTATTTGTGTTCATAACTTCTCTTGATGGAACCCCTTAATCACCTATTTTTGTCAATATTACAATTCATAATCTTTTCCATATTTTTAGAATCCTCTTTTTTCAGATAGTCTACAAATCATTCCCAGGGTACTTTTTAAAATTGTGTTGCCCACTGCACAAATTTATTCTCTATTTATGTGGCTAAGTCTAATTCATCACCAGGAAATCTTAGCAGCTTGCAAGATCCAATCAGCCTCCTCAGTATCCTCTGCCCCTCTGGAAGTTAGAGCCATGGACTCCTCAACCTCCACTGAAGGAAGGAAGACAGAGGTAGCATTTCCTTAGACATCTCCTCATTTCCCACTAGGTTGCACTCATTCTGGATCTCTGGTTTTTCTGGTTCCTCTCATTTTGGATTTCTTTGACTTCTTCACCATGCCCATATCCCAGAGTACCATTACCTCCTTTCTCCCCTCTACCCCTCTTAGTTTTTTTTTGTGTGTGTTTGTCTTTGTCTTCCCCCATTTGACTATAATCTCCTTGAGGGAAGGCACTATCTTTTTCTTTTCCCTTTTTTAAATACTTGCTAACAGCTAAGTTAAAGTTTGTAGGCAGCCTGAAAATTGTGGTATGTTACCTTCCTCCTCCACCACTTCATTTTTTCAACCACCCTGCCAAAATTACTGCAGAAGTACCTATTCTTGGCTTCCACTTTACAGAACATCTTAACCTCTGATCCTTACTGCTGTCCACCTTTTCAGCTTCCTTTTATGTATTGTCTTCTTCCATTGGATTGTAAACTCCTAGAGGGTAGGGACTACCTTTCTTTTTCTTCTTTGTACATCCAGTGATTAGCACAATGGCTTAACAAATGTTTATTGACTATTGCTTATCAAAGTCCAGCTGCTCTTCCAGATTGAAGCAGTGCAGAATGAACGCAGGTTTCAGAAGTCTCTGGCAAACAGGGAAAGTAGAAAAGAGAAAGGAAGATGTGAGGAGTAGTTGAAAGTTGGGCTTCTACCTAGATAACAACTAAGGGAAGGGGCTCTTTGCATCAGCCCTTTGTCAGCCATCTACCCTTTATGGATCAAAGACAGCTAAACAAGCAATGAGCAGGTCCCAAAGAAAGGCACTATCTGCAAGCCTCCTTCAGAACCCTCCCCATGGCTGAGTCCCCTGTGAACTGGTCCAGAAGCTTACCTGAGCATTTCACCTGGAGAATTAGCCTCTAGAACAGCAGTGGCCTGTGGTCTGCCTCCTTTCCAGCAAATAGGGCAGGCAAGAATGGTTTCATAGTGATGTTCAGTGTGAGATAGCTCTGCAGAAAATAGCACTGGTTTTTCTACTAGAGACAAAGGGGAAAGGCCTGGAGAAAAGACCTTTGCTCTCTCAAGGTCCTCCAATAAAATTCTCCAAGAATGAAAGAAATCCCCTGGGTTGTTACAGCAACTGTATTCCTGAGCAGCACATGTAAACACAGTCCAAACTTAGAGAACTTTATTTTTGTTTTTAAAAGGCAAACATTTATTAAATTCTTAATAACAGAGGACATTATCTCCCCCTTCCCCACCCTGTACCTTAGATAGGCCCTTCCAGTTCCTTTGCAGAGGCCTCAGATAATAAGGTGAAAAGAGCCACAAACATTGGAACAGAACCTTTAGGCCCTTAAACCTCTATTATTAAAATGTGCTGAGGCTTTGCCTCCAAAATCCCTTGTTTTGAAATGTGTGTGTAAACACCATTTTAAAAAAATGTGGACAAGGAGTGGAGAAGAAAAGTCTTAATGACATTCAGGGCAGAAGAAGTTAAGGTCAAGCAAGAGGAAGTCCCACCCAAATTAGACAAATGATTTAGAAAACAGGAGGACAATGTCCTTGGTGGTCTGGTTGTTTGTACATCCGGTGCCAGCAGCTAAATTATTTGTGGCCACCCACTGGGTGAGAAAATGGCACCCCTCTCAATTTCCTTTGCTAGAAAAGCCCCAGGTACCCTGCCTTAGTTCTGGCTTTGCATTTAGTGTTAGCTTTTTTTTTTTTTTTTAGGTCTCTGGTTTCATTTATGGAGGGGATGTCAACACGGATAAGCTACTCTTGGTATAATGTCACACTTGTTGGTCAAAAACAAAGGTCACATTTTCAAATACCAACAATTAGGTGAATGAATTTAGATGATTAGCTATAGGATTCTTGACATCCTCTGTCCTCTTTTCTGCTATTCCACCACTGTTTTGATGGTAGGAAGAAGAGCCCACACAGACCTGAGGGCCATTTTATAATAGTGTTTATTTTATATAATCCATTTAATACTTTATTTGATAATTTTTATTATAATGTATTTTAATTATTTATTTTATTTATTTAATTAAATACTTCAGTGCTTCAAGTGCTGGTCCTTGAATAGCAAACATAATTTTTCTCCGAGGCCACATTTAAAACCTTTTGAACTTATCATCAACAGCTTTCAAGAACTCACAGTCACCTCCAGGATGGAGTCATGGGTATCTCTTTGTTTAAACCAATAGAGCAGCTCAGTGGGGTATTGGAGAGTGCTGGACTTAGATGTGGAATCCTTTTTCACACACATATGAGCTGTGTGACCCTGGATCCTCTCTCAATCCCAATTTCCTCATCTGAAAAATGGCATCTACTTCATAAAGTTATTGTGAGGACCAAATGAAAATTTTAATGTGTGTGTGTGTGTGTGTGTGTGTGTGTGTGTGTGAAATGCTTTGCAAACCTTAAAGTGTATCGGTGTTAGCTATTATTCCTATTAGTATTAAATCAATCTCACTGGTTAAGTGCTTATCGCTTACATTGCATAAGACACACCTCAGGGCAGGTAGTTGGATTCATTCATCCAAAAATATTATTTTATTCAGTTTAACCAGCATGGATTAAGTAGCTAAAAGGGAACCTGGAGTAATGGATCGAGAGCCAGCCTCATGACCAGGAAGACCTGGCTTCATGTCCTGGCTTCCTAGAGAAGATGGATTTGAGTTGGACTCTATGGGATTGGTAGGATTCAACAAACAGAGGGGGGCAGGGATTCTTAGCACAGATAAACATGAGCCAGAGACCCAGGGGCAGGAAAGCACAGTGTGTGCGTGTATAGAGGGCTGGAGAAGAGATTAAAGACCATGGTGGGAGGACTAGGGTGAGAAAAGGTTGAAAGGGCAGGAAGATGTCCAGAAGTTCATCTTTCAGACTCCACCCTGGAGCCATCCTGTCCTGATTGGTGGGTGGGTGGGTGAGCCAGCCCCAATCAGTACAACCCTCACCCCCAATCCAGGGCCTACCCACCATGGACATCTTTCCATCAGATCAGCTGTGGTGCATATTCCACCTCCCCCACCCCCATCCTCATGCTGGACCTTTTGCTGTATGAACACTAATCAAATAAATGCTACCCTTGCTGCTGGAAAGGGTGTGATAATCTATTGCCCTGTAGTTCCCACTGACAATTCCTGTAACAGTCTGAACCAAAACTTCCTTCCCTTGACTACTGCACAAGTATTTGATCTTTTTTACCTCATTAGGATATAAATTCCTCCAGGACAAGGTCTGTCTCACTTTTGTATTTCTGTCTCCACTTACTGGTTGATTGATGGTGTTATGTTACTAACGTCCTTGAGCTCTAGGCTAAACTCTTGTTAGTAGGCAATAGGGTACAGTTGAAGGGTTTTGAGGGGCATGGCTATATCCATGCATAAGGAATATAAGTTTACTTACTTCTTGTTGTTTCAGTCCTGAGTCTTCATGACCTCTTTTGTGGTTTTCTTGGTAATGACAGCAGAGTGGTTTTCCATTTCCTTCTCCAGTGGATTAAGGCAAACAGAGGCTAAGTGACTTGCTCAAGGTCACACAGCTAGTAACTGTCTGAGGCCTTATTTGAACTCAGACCTTCCTGACCACAGGTCAGGCACTTTACCCACTGCACCATCTTGCTGCCCCAATAGGTTTAGTATAGGATGAAAAAGATTGTTGTTTGTCCTTCATTCTTGAAGAAGACTATGAAAGGTGTCTTGACTTGCTATGAATTGGATTTAAGTGAGGGAGGGCTATGCAAGATCACCAACCTCACTCTCTCCTCTACAGTCATCTGGGTCCAGTGGTAAGATATGTATCAGGACAACTGGAAATGGCCTGGACGTATAAGGGTCACACAGCTAATAAGTGTCTGAGGTGAGATTTGAACTCAGGTCCTCCTGACTCCAGGGCCAGTGCTTTATCTACCTAGCTGCCCCATAAAAAAAAAAGATAGATTATAGGGAGAAGAGAGAAAATGTCAGACTACCTGTTTGAAGGCTACTGAAATAGTACAAAGAAGATAGTAATAAGGACCTGTACTGGGATAGTTACTAGACACTGTGTCCTTGGGCAAGTCACTAAACCTCTGTTTCCCTAAGTGGGGTGTAGTAGATAGAGTTCTGGGCTCATAGTCAGAAAGACCTAAGTTCAAATCAGGCCTCAGACATTTACTAGGTGTGTGACCTAAGGTAAATCACTTAACCTCTGTTCGCCTTAATCTACTGGAGAAGAAAATGGCAAATCACTCCAGTATCTTTGCACGGACATTCTGGTGCACAGGGTCACAAAGAGTTGGACAAGACTGAACAACAGTAACTACCGTGACAGTGACTGAGGGAATAAGGAAGGGAGAGATGCCTGAGGGATGATGGAGGTAGAATCAACAAGACTTGATAACCAAGGGTTGTTGGATATGGAGATAAGCTGTAAGAGAGGCACCAAAATGACAGATCCTAGGAGAGACAGCAAGTGGTAGTTGTGTGAAGCCTTTGTAAGACCATGGAAGACAGTGCAGGGAAGGAAGAAGTGGACCCCCTGGGGTTAACAGTGTGGGTAAAATCCTCTTGTGCTCCACACTGGTTGTGATTCTGTAAATGGTTGTCCAGCTTCCACTTGAAGGCCTCCAGTAATGCAGAACTCAGTTTCCCTCACTTTGGGAAGCTCTCTATGAAGATAGTCACATCTAGGTGCTGCTGGTAAATGCTTCCCTGAACACTTATTCCTCAAGTGTATTCTTTCCACTGCAAGAAAGAAAGTACAGGGGCAGCTAGGTGGCGCAGTGGATAAAGCACCGGCCCTGGATTCAGGAGGACCTGAGTTCAAATCTGGATTCAGACACTTGACACTTACTAGCTATGTGACCCAGGGCAAGTCACTTAACCCTCATTGCCCCCCCACACACACAAAAGAAGGTACAAAAGCTAATATTTCATCTCCAAGCTATGAAGTGACCCCTTGGTGAGAAGGACCAAATGGTTTCATTAGGATTGTGCTTGCATGGGTAGATCGAATCATCTTACATGAGACTATCACACACACACACATTTTATTTTTTTGTGGAGCAATGAGAGTTAAGTGACTTGCCCAGGGTCACACAGCTAGTATCAAGTGTCTAAAGCCAGATTTGAACTCAGGTCCTCCAAAATCCAGGGTCAGTGCTTTATCCACTGTGCCACCTAGCTGCCCCCTATCTTCAATATATTAAATGGAGTAAGCTGGGACCAGGCTGGTCATGGGAAGCCTACTGGAGCTTCACTTCACTTATGTCTCATCCCCTAAAGCTCTCCAGACACCAGTCTACATGATAGGCCATGGGCGGAGTGAAGTCACCATGTTAACCCCCCTAAGAGTGCCTTCTAACTACCCCTCAATCACTTGAACTAGGCCAGGGGCAGGTTTGTGGTGAGATTGGGTCATGGGAGAGACGGGTTCAGGTCTCAGAGTTGGAGGAAATGCCTTTTTACCCTTGGTGATAGGGTGAAAGAGTGGCAAAGAAGGGGGAAATATCTGAGAGACTCTTATTCCCCGAGGCCTCTCAGTCATTCCCTTTCTCAGGTGTATTCTATTTTCCTTTTAACCCTGCCAAACTGGAGGGTTTTCTTTTTCCCCTTCCCCTGTTGCTACCCAGAGCTTTTGGTTTTGCCTTAGGAGGGATCTTCTGGCTTTCTTAGACCTTATGTCGCAATTGCACAAGGCAAGCCCAAACAGGTAGAATATAGTGTTATCCCCACCTTGACCAGCGAAGCCAGTTAGGAGATTAACAATAAAGCATTAAGGGAGATAGAGGCAGAAACACCTACAGACACATAATTTGTTGTAGTTGTTTGTTTCTTTTTCAGTCATGTCCTTTTGAGGTTTTCTTGCCAAAGATACTGCAGTGTTTTGTCATTTCCTTCTTCAGCTCATGTTACAGATAAGGAAACTGAGGCAAACAGGGTCACACATCCAGTAAGTGCCTGAGGCCAGATTTGAACTCAGGAAGAAGAGTCTTTCTGACTCCAGGCCTGGCTCTCCTGCTATGTCACTTAGCTGCCCCCAGGCACATAACTGGGGAATAATAGAGAATTGGGGTTTGGGAATAGCAAACTCTTTACTATTATATTAATTGTTTTGCATATGCAGAAACAAAAAGTAGTATGGAAGTATTTTGGCTGTGTGTCTATGAGCTTTTGGCAGTCATTCCAGAACAATCTCCCGCCTTCATGCATTTACATAGGCTCTTCCCTAGACCTGGATTGCTTTCCCTCCTTTTCTCTGTTTCTTGAAACCTCTAGTTCCCTTTTTTTCTTTTTCTTTTTTGTTTTTTTGGTTTTTGCGAGGGAATGAGGGTTAAGTGACTTGCCCATGGTCACACAGCTAGTGTCAAGTGTTTGAGGCCGGATTTGAACTCAGGTCCTCCTGAATCCAGGGCCGGTGCCTTATGCACTGCACCATCTAGCTGCCCCCTGTAGTTCCCTTTAAGGTCCAGCTCAAATGCCAGCTCCTTCAAGAAGCCTTTCCTGATTTCTCCTAGTTGTTAGTGTCCTCAGTCACAGTGGCCTGTGATTCTAAGCTATGTATATAAATGTATTCTATTTAAATATGTGCATGCATATATGTATCTGTGTATATGTCAATAAATACATGGATATACACATATGTGTGTATATATATACACATATGTACATGTGTGTCTATACTGATTTTCCTTAGCTCTGAAGATATTAAAATATAAGATCCCTGAGACTAGGGACTATCTCACTTTTGTATTTGTACCCCCAACACAGCAGCACAGTGTCCACCACATTGTAAGCACTTAATAAATATTAAATTCTTGTCCATGCCCATAGGCTTTGAATTCTCTTTAAATACATTTGTATGACTTTGCTAACTAAATGAATTATGTAAATGTAATTGAGAGAAGGACTATTTAAACTGCTCAAAAGAACCAATTATTTGTAATACTTGAGAGATGCCCATATATGTAAGAGACAGAGTGGAGTTGCCTTCCACCACAGACACTCTAGATGATGGAATCAGAAATTATGGGAGAGATTACCGGTAATGAGTATTAGCACACTAATGAAGTACAAATGTCTCTCTGTGCCCTGGCATCCCTTTATGCAATGTGAAGGACTTCCTGGCTTCAGTGTCAATGGCAGCAGGCCATTGATTGGGAAAAGATTGGAAGCCTTTATAAAGCTAATCTTGCCTTGTCCTGGTGACACCTCATTAGTCCTACAGCTCAAGAAATCTAAAGCCAAGAATAGCTTTGCAGAATGTGACCCCTGTGCCTCTACAAGGGCATCTAGATTGTGGGACAGGGATTTTTTTTTTAATCTTTTCCTCCATAGTGAAGAACTATTTGACCAGTAGGAGACACCAGTAGGGAACAATTCAGAGAGTCCAGCCATTTGAGGTAGAGAGCAGGTACACTCTTCATAAAGACAGAGAAATAGCATTTAAGGTGAGAAGCAGCTTCTAGGATCTAGGCTTCCAGCAGCAGAGGAGAAAAATGACTATGGATTCAATATCCTGGAAGTTGAGAGTTGAACTGCAGGGGAGAGCAGCCATGGGGAAGGAGGCCAGTGGGGTGACACTCCCCCCCCCCACAGTGATGCTATGCCCAGAAGGGAGCCCCATGAGGATCCACAATGAGAAAAAAATAGGGCCCTAAAGTGCCAGAGGTGTGTTGCCTTGTCCAAATGTGCCTTATTACCATTATACTCTAAATTTGTGCCCACTCTTCCCACAGGTGCTGTGTGTATCTATAGGAAAGTATGCCCCAGGTTTATGGGGGTAATGTTTTGTAGCTACTGTTCTTACTATGCTACCTTAGTAAATGCCTTTGCTTTGAGCTAATTGTATCTACTGGATGACTATTAAAGGTAAGCTAACAAGTGGGGGCTTAGGAACCATAGCTGTAGGAATACAGACCCACAGAGTACCTTAGAATTTGGAGGTGAAAGGAGCCACTCTCCTGGGGATCCAATCTCAAAACCTGTGATTACTGAGTTGGCGATGTATCACAGAGTAGACGCCACATACATTTTGTTGATGTGCTAACTGAGAATTATTCATTCAAGAAGCCCAACTTGTCAATGACCTGCTTAGCTTAATTCAAGTTATAACTCTATGATAACTAATATATATATATACATATATATGCAAAGTATTTTTGAAGAATGTTTAATTTTTTCCTAATTACATGTAAAAACAATTTTAACATTAATTTAATTTATTTGCTTTTTTTTTTTTTTTGGTGAGGCAGTTGGGGTTAGGTGACTTGCCCAGGGTCACACAGCTAATAAGTATTAAGTGTCTGAGGCTGGATTTGAACTCAGGTCCTCCTGAAACCAGGGCCGGTGCTTTATCCACTGCGCCACCTAGCTGCCCCTTAACATTCATTTAAAAAAGGTTTTGAGACCCGAATTCTCTCTCTCCCTCCTTCCCTGAGATGGTAAGCAATTTGATACAGATTATATGCAAAATATTAAAACAATTTCATTAGGAAAGACTTTAATAATTCATCCTTTTCACTGCTTTAGATTGGTTCCCTTCCTCAGGATCTACCCTAGTGAAGGTTTACCACAAGGGCAATTGGCAGTGGAAAGAGTGCTGGTTCTAGCCTCAGGGAACCCCTGTTTTAATCCCACCTCTTATCTGTATAACCCTTGGCTGTTGTTGTTTGTCCTTCATTCTTTTTTTTTTTTTTTTTTTTTAGTGAGGCAATTGGGGTTAAGTGACTTGCCCAGGGTCACACAGCTAGTAAGTGTTAAGTGTCTGAGGCCGGATTTGAACTCAGGTACTCCTGACTCCAGGGCCAGTGCTCTATCCACTGTGCCACCTAGCTGCCCCTGTCCTTCATTCTTGAAGAGGACCATGACATCAGGATGATGTCATGACTTGCAGAGAATTGAAGTTAAGTGAGGGAGGACTGTGCAAGGTCACCAGCCTCACTCTCTTCTCCAGAGCCATCTGGGTCCAATGGCAAGGATGTTTGAGGCAATTGGGGTTAAGTGACTTGCCCAGGGTCACACAGCTAGTAAGTGTCTGAGGTGAGATTTGAACTCAGGTCCTCCCAACTTCAGGGCCAGTGTTCTATCCACTATGCTACCTAGCTGCTCCATAACCCTGGGGAAATCACCTAATGATACTAGGCTTCAGTCTCTTTATCTACCAAATGAGGGGGAGAATTAGACTGCCAACTCTAGATCTGTGATCCAAATGGAATTGATCATCCTCCCCTCACCTCCATACACACACACAGAGGCTACCTACAAAGTAGAGTGCCAGGCTCTGAGGTGCAAAGACCTAGATTCATGTCTGACTTCTGATACAAACTGGCACATCATCTAACCTCCAAGACAATAATATAGACCAGTAGCAGATCTTCATTTTAGGGGGTGGGTGAGCTCATACCTTTCATAACTCTAACCTACCCACCTAAGTAAATAAGTAACCAGCATTGAACCCTCCCTATCATTCTCTGCTCCACCACCTCTGGTTTCGCTTTTGAACCCTCACTATGAAGCACCACTCCAAAATTATCCTGAGATTCCGGGTGTCACAACCAAATCCTTGGAGGGGAAGAGGTAATGTAATACATCTCACTTGGGTGCTTAGGTGCATTCACCTCTGCTGATATCTTGCTGCCTTTTCTAATAGGCTGTGAAGCGGTTCTTGAAACAAGAATGCAAATGCCACGGGGTGAGTGGATCCTGCACCCTGAGGACCTGCTGGCTCGCCATGGCTGACTTTAGAAAGACGGGAGATTATCTTTGGAAGAAGTACAATGGGGCCATCCAGGTGGTCATGAATCAAGATGGCACTGGTTTCACTGTGGCTAACAAGAGATTTAAGAAACCAACCAAAAATGACCTGGTCTATTTTGAGAACTCTCCAGACTACTGTATCAGGGACCGAGATGCGGGTAAGCCCAAATCACTTCATGCAGGTGTCACCATTCAATGAAAGCCCCATATCTACAACTGATTCTCTTCATAATTTTGCTTTATTGCTTCTATCAGGCCTAAAGCTCACATAATTTATAAATTTCATATTCAAAAGTATAGAAAGATTCCCCAAACCAATTGAACAGAGAAAAATGGACAATGATTCATAAAAACCATAATGAACCTAAACTTTGGGGGGAAATTGAGGCATATTGTATAGAGTTTAAATTCAAAGGATCCTTTAACTAGACATATTTTAATATACATATATGTATGCATAATATATACATATCAGCTTATACAGGGGATGAGCAGAACAGTAGCATTCTTTTTTATTGGAGGATTTTGAACAAACATTCACGCCCACTAAACGGGTAAATATTTCTTGTGTGGTTTCAAATTAATTCAGGGGACACAAGCAGAAGATACTAAATGGAGACTTTCTAATGACATCCTGAATAATGAGTAAGCCAAAGGGCAGATCATAGAAACAATTGACAAATATGTGAATGAAATTAATACTAATGAGTTAACATACTAAATGTCTGAGATGTAGCTCTCATCAATCCTCAGAGAAAAAAAGTATGGAATGGAAACATAATTAATAAAATTTTAAAAGGGAGGAGAAATGAACTGAGTATGTAACTTTAACAAAAACCTAAAAAATCCAATGTGCTTTCAAAGTCCTTAATATAATTTAAGGAACTGCAGTGAATCTATTCTCCGAGGGCAAATTGCCTGATATTTCTGTTACAATCAAACTTCTGTTTCCATTTCTTCACACAGTAGCAGATCCATTACTTGTTGATATCCTTCTGGGTAGCTAACTTCCATTTTGGCAATATTATCTTGATTCAGATTAAAGGTTTAATATGTGGGATTGCAGTAGACATGCGAGGTGCTAAAAGGGCATGATTTGTAAAAGATACAGGGAGAAGAATAAGTGTCTTAATACTCTGTTTCTGTTGGACAGAGGCTTTATCTACACATACAGATGACTTGGTCATTTTAAATGAGTTGGCTAGTCTTTTCTTTTTTTTTTTTTTTTTTTTTTTTTTTTTTTTTTTTTTTTTTTAGTGAGGCAATTGGGGTTAAGTGACTTGCCCAGGGTCACACAGCTAGTAAGTGTTAAGTGTCTGAGGCCGGATTTGAACTCAGGTCCTCCTGACTCCAGGGCCGGTGCTCTATCCACTGCGCCATCTAGCTGCCCCTTGGCTAGTCTTTTCAATGAGTTAATTCAGCAAAAAATAAAGTGGGTTGGTTGGTTAAAATAAAATGGTTTTTTTTTCCTTTTAATTGATTTTTTTGGCCCTATGACTATACCAAACTCATTGGTTAATTCCCTTTGTTTAAAAAAAGTCACTTCAGTGAAAAAGACAATCAGAGAGGTTGGATGGATTCTCAACTCAAGTGCTGCAGCTTTCAGGATTCTTTTACTGGTTCACCTCCCCTCCCCTCCTATCCCCAAGTTTCAGTTATCTTCCAATTTCAACTTACATTGTATTTTCCAATTTTTATGTTTCTCTCCTATTAGAATGTAAGTTCCCTCAGGGCAGGAACTGGTTTTGTTTTTTTCTTTGTATTGTTAGTGGCTAGCAAAGACTGACACCAAGTATGTGCTTAATAATTCTCCTCAATTGATTGATTCATCACATAGACCAAGTAATCAGGTTTTTTTAATTGGCTTAATTTTTCACTTTTCAATGAGATGTATGAATATAGCCTAAACTGACAAACTCTGTGTTTCTAGGGATTGCCTAAACAGGCAGATACAGACACAAATATAGCTATGTGGAGACTGAAGTAGGGCAGATAGGTGGCGAGTTGAATGGGCACTGGGCTTGGAATCAGTATGATTCATTTTTATGAATTCAAATCTGACCTCAGACACTTCCTAGCTATATGACCCTGGTCAAGTCATTGAATCTTGTTTTCCTCAGTTTTCTCATCTGTAGAATGAGCTGGAGAAGGAAATGGCAGAACATTCCAGTATCTTTGCCAAGAAAACCCCAAATAGGGTCACAAAGACTCAGACAAGACTGAAAAATGACTCAACAGGAAACTCTGTTTTTTCTTTATATCTGAGAATTTCATATTAGTTAACAGTTATCGTGTCAAGGAATGCCTTTCTTCCTTAAAGCTACCCACTTAGAAAATAATGGTAACTAACATTTAAGGTTTGCAAAGGCTCTTAAATAATACTGTGCTACTATACTACAGAGGTGTCAAATTCACCCCACCAAGTGGGGCCCTCAACACTCCTAAGAACAGCCTGAACCAGATTAAGATGTCATTGGAGCATGTTTAACAAAAGAGATAAAAAATGCAACACAACATTGATAGTGTTAATTTGTGGTTTTCTACATCAAAATACAACCAACAAGGATCCATTTCTATTTGAGTTTGATACCACTGGTATAGTGGATAGAAAAGAAAGCCTCAAAGTTATGAAAACCTGGGGCCAGCTCCCACTGGCTCTGACAATGTATTGGCTGTTTGGCCCTCAGCAAGCCCCTTAACCTCTCTGTGTCCTAGGCCAGTGGTGTCAAACTCAAATAGAAAGCAGGAGACTACTAATCAACAGTTATGTATTGACTTAGTTCTCAAATGTAATATTATCTATGTTTTATTGTATTCGTATTTATTTTGTTTAAAAAAATCCCCAATTACATTTAAATCTGGCTCATGCAGCACTTGGGAGTGTTGGGTTGAGTATTTGACACCCAAGCTTTATAATTATCTTCCCAATTAGTGCTGCTGGTGGGGGGATTTTGAAGCATCTGGCCACAGATGGCTAGATAAGCAATTGCTTCATCTGGGCCAGGGTGTTCTGTTATCCCGTGTGACTGTCATCACAGGGTTGTGTAACCTACAACCTATGCCAATTTGTGTTAAGGGACCCTCCCCAGGCCGCTGTCCACTAAGGAAGAAATGGCCCCATTCTTAAAGGACACATCTACTTCACCACCATGGGGGCTTCCACCACCTGCTGTTGGTCCTTATTGAATGATGCCTGAGAATAGTTTCCCTTCTGCTAGGTCTGGTCCCAGTCTCTTTTTTGTAATAACTCACCTTTGAGAAGTCACCCAAAGAGCTGCTGATGCCTTTCTGTCCCAGTTGCTAATCTAGTATTGACAAACAGGGCCTGGGACACTTCACCCACTCCCTCTTTCGAACGGGCCCCTCTACTTTGGATCCAGGTCTGAAATTTATCCTGGGTTCAACCCTAGAAGAAGACTGGTCTCTAATGAGAGACCTTTTCTCACACTCTTGGCTCATTAAATCCCATCCTGGTGCCCCAGAGATAAATTATTTAAAGCTTAGTATTTAGATGCATGTCCAGAGTTTCCTTCCAAAAGTGTGGGAGTAGGGGAGTAGATCATCAGTACACAAGACACAACATAAGTATGGGACAGCAGTTTATTTACAACCCTTAAAAGAAATGTTAAGCATAAAAGACTCTCTCAAGTGTGCATTAACAGGGAGACTTAAACTAAACAAACCATAATGCTAACAACTGTTATACCAGTCCAGAAGGTTGATACTTCAACTCATCTAAACACAAAGCACTTTGTAGCACCGCTAACTAGACATTTACATTTCACCTTTGCTCTGCACTGTCTTCCTCAAAGTTCATATCTTCCAGCAAGCGAGGCAAGGGCTCCTCCTTTTTTTAGTGGCTGTTGTCACTGTTACTGCTGCTATCCTTGCTGCCATTCAGTTTTCCTTATTGAACCCAAGGATCTTGAAACCTCTTGAACTCACAGGGTCAACTCCAAGCCTGCTCATATGCACCTCAAGAGCAATGATCAGTCACCTAGAAAAGTGAATACAAACTGGAAAAGGCCCCCAGGGGATTAGGCAAAAGTGGGACTAGAGGAATCCATGTTCCATGTGGAGTAGCAGCAGAATTTGGGGGAGAGCACAACCCAAAGCCTCACTCCCATCAGGGGGAGAGTGGAAAAAAACAGGAGAGCAGGAAAAAGTGAGCAAGAGGCTCTCTCCTTTTCCAAAGGTCTACTGAGTCATTGGCTCCTCTGGCTCAGCAGTGAATGAGGCCCTCACACCCATGTCCTTCAACCCCAAGCCACCACACGGCACTGGGAAGTTCATCATCTTAGATGTACCCAAATGCTGAGTCACTAGTGCCCCTTGGAAGTTTCCAGGGGAGCTGTGAATCCCACTGACTGGGATAGCCTTGAGATCAAGTCATCTTTCATTACTCTAAATGACATCATACCCCCAACAGATTAATCTCCTTGTAGCATTTTTTGGGTCCTTTCATTCTCTGTACTGGAGCCTTGCAGGTAGTCGGCTGGAAGCTGAAGGGTCAAATTGGTCAGCAACGACTGGAAAGGTTGGCAGAGAGAAGCTGGGCCCAGACTGGGAAAGATTGGCTCTGAGATATTCATTTGGGTCAGGTTAAGGCTGATGCTCTCAAGTAAGTAAGTCCTTAGGAATCTGTAGGGAAAAGCCCAGCCCAGTAAGATAGGAGAATCTGAGCTGAATCAATCAAACTAATACTACAAGGAAAGACAGCAAATCAGAGCATGAAATATGGACAGCAAAGTTATATATTCACTTTCCTAAACAGGCTGAGACAAGACCATAGGCAAGTTGAATAGAAACAATGTTGTGCACACAAGTCATCCAGCTACAAAATAAAGTAACTCAAAGGTCTCCTCTCTGTCTCTCTGTCTCTCTGTCTCTCTGTCTCTCTCTGTCTCTCTCTCTCTAAAGGAGCAGGGCTCTCTTTACTGTCTCCCAGGAAGGCCTCCATTGGATCCAAGGTTTCAGTTTCATGGTGTAGCAGTGAGAGACAATCTTTATGTGCGAGGACAAAATGGGTTTCCTAGAGATCCACCGATCCAAGTACTCTACCTTCTCTAAACATCTAGGAGTCACTTTTTCTAGTTCTGGTATTTCAGGAGGAGCAGGATAACTGACTTTTCTTTTCAGTCAATATCTATATATCAATATCGAGCTACATTAGGGAGACACCATCTGACAACAAAGATAAGACAATTCACTAGGTGGGCTGGCGTGGAAACCTTGAAATTTTCAACATCTTAAGAGCTATGGTTTTGGCAGCCCAGGAGCTAGCTACCCCCACTTCAGTGCCTCTTTGGTCCATGGAGAGACGTCCATACTTCTTACCCTGACTTTTAGGGTCTTCCATGATCTATCCCAGTCTTATCTTTTGTTCTTTCCTAATATTTACCTCTAAATCCCAATAAAACTAAAGTACTGTTCCCCATGACTTGTGCTACTTAGATCACTTGTTCATACACAACTTGTGCTTCTCTAATTTGATGCTTCAGTCATGCTCTTCCCTTTGTCTAGAATACCACAATCCCTTACCAACTTCTACTTTCCTGCCCCTTTTCCACTGATGATGATAATAATAATTAATAATAACGATGGTGACGATAGCTAACATTTATCTAGTATATAGTATGTTTCAGGCACTGTGTTAAGCACTTTACAAATATTACCTCAATTGATTTTCATAACAACTCTGGGATGTAGGTGCTATTATCATCCCCATTTTATGGATGAGGAAACTGAGGTAGACCTGAATGTGAAGTTCTTGGGGGTTTTATATGCCCCCAAAGTACTTAGTGCAAGACCTTAGGACCTTCAAATGATAATAGTAGAGGGAAAATACCTAGCTTCTGAGGCAGAAGGCCAAGGCTGTGCCACTTATGAACAGGGTAACCTTGGTCAAGTTATTTTACATCTCTGAGAATCAGTTTCCTCATCTGAAAAATGGGGGAAATGATGGTTGTACCACTTACCTTAAAGTATGGTTGGGAAGATCAAATGAGATAATTGATGAAAAGTGCTTTGTAAACTATCAGACATCATTCAAGTGAAAGCTATCATTTATTGTCTATCAAGATTCTTATTCCATAAAAAAGAATAAGTTTATCATGGGGGGAAAAAATCTCCATTTTTACCACTGCCACCTACCTTCCATATTCATTTTTTGTCAGCTTAAGTGGTCATAGAAGAAGACAATTCTACAATAGTTTTCTTAGCAAAAAAAAAAGTAAAAATCTATACTAGGAAACAATTCTGAGTGGACTTAAAGGATACGTAAACATCACTTTTACAGTGAGGAAGGGCCAATAGAAGGATCTAGCTTCCATCTCTTCTCTCCTGCTTTGCAAATTCCAGTTCTCCTATACAAAGTGATGGTGGGAGGGGCAGCTAGATGGTACAGTGGATAAAGCACCACCCCTGGATTCAGGAGGACTTGAGTTCAAATCCTGCCTCAGACACTTGACACTTACTAGTTGTGTGACCCTGGCTAAGTCCCTTAATTCTCATTGCCCTGAAAAAACAAACAAACAAAAAACAGTAACAACAATAACAATAACAAACTAACTAACAAAAAACAAAGTGATGGTGGGAGCAGGAAAGGAAGTATTCATTGAAAGGCTTTTAAAATACATCAAGCTGCTTCTGAATTGCCATGCACCACACACCCCTTTTCTTTTCAACCTGTTCAGGACTTGCCAGCTGCTAGAATGAGCAAACACATAGGACAGCTTGTACTGTAAGTGGGAAGTAGTGTGAGGGTTGTGTAAAAGACACTTCATTTATTAAAACTTTACACTTCTCTTCCCCAGAGGGGAACCCTTACCTCCCTGATGCTCTTCACCAGCACCTCCATCAGCCTCAAATCGGCAGCTGTTCGCACCTGTCTGATTTTTAGCAATGCGCTGCTCCCTCCCCCTTCGCTCTTTTCCAGGCCACAGGGGGTGGGATCAATCTTCACCATTGAACACCAGGTGCAGCGGATTTTCTGCTGGAAAATAAGAGCGAATCCACACCCAAGTCCGTAAACAGTGCTAGGACTAAGGTTGCGAGCCTGGACCCCACCCCTCCTGCAGAGGTCTACCACCTGCAGTACAGTCAGAAATGGGGAAATAAGTAGGTTCCCACTGAAATCATTCAGCAAGTTACAATTTGTGTTGCTCTTTCTGAATTAATTGCAGCGAAATTGCAGAACGAAACAGATTTGGCGATTGGGAACAAAGTCCCCAAATAGAGGAAAACTTAAGTTTCCTGCCAGGTTTTCAGAATATAATGATTATGAGGCACAATGTTACATGTTTATGGAATGGAATAATGGAATTGTTTACACACACACGCTGTCTGGGGGGGAGGGAGAAAGAGAGGGGGGGGAAGAGAGAGAGATTTGACTAGCTTGATCGATCACAAGTCAGGTTAATTTGAAAATGGAAAGAGAAGAGACAAGCATGGCCCTGAGTTTGCAAACCCAGGTTACTGGGAGTATGATGATATCTTTAACAGGTAGAGAAGGTTAGAAAAGGAAGGGACGATTATGAGTTTTTGATCGCTGAAATCGAATACTTATGGCCAATGGTGAGAAGTGTGATGTAGCCATGGCCCCGTGTGGCTGTGGCGGAATGCAGGAGTAAGTCATGGGATTTGAAGAGACTGAGGAGCTGGGAGGTAAGTAGTTTAGGGAAGCATTCACATGTATGTTGGAGTGCCCTAGTAGAAGGTCACCGATCGGGAAAGAAAGGAAGACCATTACTCTGCTCCCTGAAAAAGGCAGTAGAATCCTGGCCTAGACCACAGCCATGGAGGTCTGAATCGGGAGATACATTTTGATAGAATGAATTCAAAGGAAAAGCTTTTGTTGAATGAGCATTAGCACAGAGAGAGTCTGGATTTGTCTGGGGGAGCAAGCAATACCCTGATTCCCCTTCCCGGACCAGGGTGAGAGATATGAGAGAGTAGCCACTGATAGAGAGGGCAGCTTAGAGAGCAGAGTTACCCTGGATAAGCGGGATCTCTCTGGCAAAGCCATAATGATGAAGGTAGCACCAAGAGTTTGTTAGTTATGGAATGAGAACTCCAGAAGGCACAGTATGAATGCACAGAATTCAGGCAGTGAAGAGGATGAGCTTGGGATTGAAAGAGATTGGGGTAACAAAGGTTGAGAACTATCTTTACATGTAACGGAAAAAAAATACTTTATTAATTAAAAAAAAAGAGAGATTGGGGTTGAGGAAGGAGGTGGTTTATTCAGTTAATTAAACACAGAGGTTGGGAGGGAACAGATTGTGGTGATTTGCTGGCCACGGGGGCAGCAAGAAGTGGGAATGGCTCTGCAGAAGATGGAAAAAAGATGAAAATTGTCTGTGGGGTTCTTCCCGCCATTTTAGAGATGAGAAGAAAGTGAAAGGATCCACTCAAGGTCACCAGGGCTAGTGAGGAATGGAGCCAGGACTGAAACTCAAGACTTGTCTCTTCCTACCACCCCAGGCTGCTTCTGTTGCCTGATGTTTACACAGCATGGTGCACCACTATATTCACTGACCTCCTAAGAAGAGACAGTAATTTCTTTACTATTTGGCTCTGTTCTGCCTTATCTCAGTCGTAATCTCATCTGACTCTACCTTATTAAAAAAAATTGATTTGAATGTAAATTTTCCAGCTATTTCTGGTTAGTTAGTGTTTGACATAGCTGGGCATAAGGTAGGTCTCTGTCACAGATCCTAGATGATTTTGTTGTTCTTCAGTCATTTTTTTTCAGTTCATGACCCCATTTGAGGTTTTCTCAGCAAAGGCACTGGAGTGGTTTGCCATTTCCTTCTCCAGCCCATTTTACAGATGAGGAGACGGAGGTAAACAGGGCGAAGTGACTTGCCCAGGGTCACCCAGCTAATAAGTGTCTGAGGCCAGATTTGAACTCACAAAGATGAGTATTCCTGACTCCAGGCCTGGTGATCTAATGCACTATAGACACCTAGCAGCCCCATTCAATTACTTGGAATATACATATAATGAAAGGCACCAATGTAGGGTAGAGGGCCGGCCTTGGAATCAGGAAGACCTAGGCTTAAGTTCTACCTCTGCTATATATTGGCATCCACTAGAATGAGCAAAAAAACCAGGACAGCTTGTAGGTGAGAAGTAGCATGAGGGTCATGGAAAGCCGGGCTTCTTAAACTTTTTCTACTTGTGACCCCTTTTTACCTGAGAAATTTTTACATGATCCTGGGTATATAGGCATATAAAATATACCTAATTTACTGTTGTCAATTTTTTCGTAACCCCCACAGTTATACAATCCCATATGGGTACCTGACCCACAGTTTAAGAAGCTATGCTGTAAAAGACACTTCATTAATTAAAATTGCACACTTCCCTGGGAAAATCACTTATTTTCTCAGTATTCTAGGAACTTTGGATTCAGAGTCAGAGGATCATGAGTTCAAATCTAGCATCAGACATTTACTAGCTGTGTGACCCTGGGCAAGTCACTTAACCTCTCTGTGCCTCTGTTTCCTTCTCTGTAAAATGGTGATAATAATAGCACTTGCCTGTTGTGAGGATAAAATGAGATACCTGCAAATCAATTTGCAAGCCAAAAATGCCATATAAGTGCTTGCTATTACTATAGCTAAGACTACAATTTGGGGGGCGGGGCGGGGCAATGAGGGTTAAGTGACTTGCCCAGGGTCACACAGCTAGTAAGTGTCAAGTGTCTGAGGTCGGATCTGAACTCAGGTCCTCTTGAATCCAGGGCTGGTGCTTTATCCACTGTGCCGTCCAGCTGCCCCCAGCTAAGACTACAAATTGCAAATAGGTGCCAACTTGCATTCATAGCTATGTAAATAGCTCACTAGAGCTACTTACACTGATGAAATCACAGTTATTTCCTCCCCCCCCTCCACCCCAAACAAAACAAAACAAACCCATATCCACCATATCATACCCTTTTGGTTTTGCCCTTTGTAAGCCACCAGAACAAAAAAGAATTTGCTTATCCAAACTTTATTCTATTGGGAAGACATAACTTTTATTTTAAATTATAATGACCAGGGGGCAGCTAGGTGGTGCAGTGGAGCACTGGCCCTGGAGTCAGGAGTACCTGAGTTCAAATCTGGCCTCAGACACTTAACACTTACTAGCTGTGTGACCCTGGGCAAGTCACTTAACCCCAATTGCCTCACTAAAAAAAAAAAAAAATTATAATGACCAGGATAGTTCCTTATGACCCAGAGTAGATGAATTCATAGGCATGAAGGAGTTAACTAAAATGTTCATTTTTCATTTTTCTTATGCTGTTACTACAATCTGTGGGTAACGAGCTTGCTGCTGTAATAACTTTCCCCAAATCTGACTGCTGAAGACCCTGCACAGCGGGCTTAGCCTGGCGAGCAAGGCTTTTGTCCAGTAGAAATCCTGCTTTGGAGGTTGTTCGTAAGTCAGGTAAAAGTCCAGTCTACCACAAGTTGATACAGCCCAAGACTGTTATTACTCTAAAGTCATGGTATCATGGAATGTAGAGCTGGAAAGGGACCTTAAAGACCATCCACTTCAAAACCCCCATTTTATAGGTCGGGAAACTGAGGCACGGAAAGGAAAAGCGGTTTCTCTAGGATCAAACCCAGGCCTTCTGATTCCAAATCCGGGCTGTTTCCTCCCTCCACAATAACTCTTTTTATATTTTCTTTGAACTTTGACATATTCTCTGATATCATCTCTAAGGATACTTTCCACACCAAGCAGAACACAATCCCCAGGCATGCCTTCTTATCCCATATGACTGACAGTTGTTGGTACCTTTCCTGAAATAACTATAGGGAGTCTACCCTATGTGCTGGATGCTTTTCTTTGGTTCTTTTAATATTTTGTGCCTAACAGGGCAGTTCTTGGGTTGACCATCTACTAGTTATCCTTCAGTCTTTCTATACAATCAGCCTGCCTCCTTTCATGTAATGAAAATGCCAAATAGGAGATGTTTTTTCCATAAGGTGTATAAATCATTAATAGAATCTCTGACCAGGAAGAGAATATCACATCACACCAAGAAGAACCTATTTTCCAGTAAATGGGACTACCAGATGTTGAAATTGGGTTACTAACCACAGATACCTGGGCTCTGAGAAAGTCAATGGATTACAGTACATTTTAAATCAAATAATATATGATTTCTCATTTTAGTTCCCCCACCTAGTTTCATAATAACTTGGCCCTAATGTTATATGAATGCAGGAACTGCGTTTTCTTTTTTGTTGCTGAATGCAATGTAGATGGTCAGTAACCATTTTAAATGTGTTTTTTTAAAAGAACTAACTGAATTTACTTGGATAGTTTTGTTTTTTTTCAGAGATTTGTGTGTTGAGTGGAGACACAACCCAAATATCCTAACTCTTTCCTTTCACAACCACAAAGTAGTTTGGTTACCACATTCCTTTGCATAAAGTCTCCAGAACACCCCTTTAAAAATGTAAATGTAAATTTTAGTGGGCCTAAAAGCAGCCATCGATGAAGAAAGCATTAAAGCTCAGATTTCCCTATAATTTAATCTCAATAATTAATCTCTGAAGAGGTAACACATTAAAGCTATTACTGGACATTAAACCTTAGCTCAAATTATTTTAACTGACTTGAGTAAACCAGATTACAAGGCCCCGTGGGAACGAGACCAGAGACACCAGAGATGAGTTCTGTTGGGAGGAGGAGGGAAAAGATAAGGAAGGAACCGTCTAGTAGGGCAGGCTGGCTGGGGAAGCTCAGGGGTGGGGGAGGCAGAGGGCGGAGGTGTCTGATGACAGTATGAGGGTGTGGGACCTAAACACACCCCTCTCTAAAGGTGGAAAGAAGCAGAAAAAGGGATGGAAGAATGAAAACAGATGTTAATAATTTTATAATCTTGATCAGTATCACCCTAAGAACCAACTCTTCCCTTTTACTCTTCTCTTTCCTCACTACACTACCTTCACACCCCAACCATGCCTTTAAAAAAATGTCCAAGGAGTAGATACCTTGGTATGACTTGCTGTACTAAGAAATGGCAAACTGAAAACACGAAGTATGATAAAAGTAATAAGGTTAGACATATTATATATATGCATATCTATATACACTTGTATATACTTAATGTAGATGCATATAGATACAGAGTTGTTGTTCGTCCTTTGTTTTCAAAGAGGACCAGTGACATCACAGAATGATGTATCAACTCATATGTGACTCTTCCAGAGTCATCGAAGTCCAGTGGCAAGACCAAAATCAAAATGACTGTCAGTGGCCCAGGATGTAATTCATGTGAGTGTGTATATCTCGCACATACACATACATATGTATATGCATATATGTATACATATACATATATATGTATACATATACATGTATATGTACACCTACACCTGTATGTGTATGCATGTATGTATTTGCATGTGTGCCATATCACACACATGTATACCATACACGTTGTTACATATATACACATATCTGAAGAGAGAGAGAGAGAGTTAGAAAGGCTCTTAGAGGCTGTCTAATCAAACCATATTTTACAAATGAGGAAACTGAGGTCCAAAGGCCTCAGGCTGTAACCTTCAGGTAATAAGTGGCAGGGCTAGGATTCAAACCAAGGTCCCTTCAGGGCCTAACCCAGCACTCCTACCACTTTTATTCCATATTTTCTCCTTCAGTTGAATTAAAGCCGGGATGTCTCATCTATAAATATTCCCTCTCATTGCTCAGATCCTAAGAGTACAACTCCACGATGTTGCTGTCTGTCCATGTGACATTTTGCAGACCAGATGCTTCATTGAATTGCAGGTTAGATCTTGAAAATTGGATTTTCTGGGCCAGTTCTGTAGGCTCTGCTGTTATCTTCTGCGGTTATTGCACCAGGCATCTGGAAATCAGGGGAAACCTTTCAAGTTAGAGATAGGTTCATCTCCAGCAGGAGGAATGCTGGTCTGGCCTCCTAAGAAGGGGTCTGCACCTAATCACAGGCCACTTTCAGTAGTTCATAATGTCAGAGGGCCGACCTGAGACCAGGGTCACTCTGTGGTCTTCTTCCCAACTCCAGGGAACAAATCGAACAATCTTTTCTCCAGTCAAGTTCAAGAGAGAAATTGAGAGGAATAGTTGTTTAACTTGTTCCCTGTTGAAAGAGTGATACCTGGCTGGCAGCTGCCCCACTGGAGTGTGGGAGGGAAGCGATCAGATATCAGATTTGTGTCATGTGAATCACACTTAACAAAATGGGTTCACAACCCATGGAAACCCAACCCCCTCCCAGGGCTCATAGCATTGGGCTCTGGACTGGCTGAGTTGGGGGGACATTATGCAGTTCCTTTAGAAAACACTTCTTCAGTGGTTACTTCACAAGGCAGCTGTCTTAGGGGCTGGGGACTCAAAAGGTAAGGAGGACACAGACCTTGCCCTCAAGAATTTCTGAGGGAAGAATGACAGAGACACAAATACCTGTGATTTCAAGAAGAATTAGATAAGTGTGAAAGAGAGGGAACAGAAAAAATCTTATGAGAAATCAAAGAGGAAAAGGTCATTTTCACCTGCGTGGAAAATTTTTAAAGAATTTCTTAAAAGACAATAGAAAAGATTAAAACTGAGGCAACATTTACAAAGATACATAGTAATATATACCTATATATTACATGTGTATATATACACACAAACGTGTATACATGCAGATACATACATATATACACATACTTGTTTTGTTCAGTTATTTTCAGTGGTGTCTAACTCTTCTTGATGCTGTTTGCAATTTTCTTGGCAAAGATACTGGAATGGTTTGCCATTTCCTTCTCCAGCTCATTTTACAGATGAAGACACTGAGGCAAACAGGATTAAATGACTTATCCAGGGTCACAAAGCTAGTAAGTGTCTGAACCTCAGGTCTTCCTGACTCATCCCTCAGCAGTCTATCTACTGCCCACCTACCTCCCCCCCCAACATATGTATATACATGCATGCACCCTTGTATGTGTGTGTATTTCTTCACTTTTGTTGTCTAGTTTCATTAAACTGATCTGTCATCCTTTGATTAGGCTAAGTTTCGGTTAACTTTCCCAATACCTATGATGGCTGGATGGCTGGATGGCTGGATGGCTGGCTGGATGGCTGGATAGATGGATGAATGGATGGATGGATGGATGGATAGATGGATGGATGGATGGATGGATGGATGGATGGATGGATGGATGGATGGATGGATGGATGGATGGATGGATGGATGGATGGATGGATGGATGAATGGATGGATGGATGGATGGATGGATGGATGGATGGATGGATGGATAGATGGATGGATGGATGGATGGATGGATGAAAAAATTATTCAGGGTTTACTCTGTACCAACCATTGGACTAGCTGCTGGGGATACAAATATAAAAAAGCTAGACAGATTATTAGTTCTCAAGGAACTAATAATCTAATTGGAGGAGATAATACATAAAAGAAAATTCAGCTTCAGAGCACATAATCCCCCAACTTCTAAAAATGCAGTGTTGGGGTGGATGATAAGGCCAGCAGTCATTTGGTTACACCTGTAGGTTAGGTGACAGTACTGGTAATCTGC
The DNA here is from genome assembly GCF_019393635.1 of Dromiciops gliroides. NCBI lineage: Eukaryota > Metazoa > Chordata > Mammalia > Microbiotheria > Microbiotheriidae > Dromiciops > Dromiciops gliroides. Next base: position 131,636,111 of record NC_057865.1, read on the forward strand.
AGAGCACAGAGAAAGGACAGATGATAAGACCAGGAAGACTTTAGGAGACAGCAACAGGGCAGATGACAAAGCCAGAAGGTCCTCTATCTGATAAGAAGCAGTAGTGTTGTTGACTCTCATCTCATTCAAGAGCCGTCAAGGCGTCAAGCAGCCCAGGCAAGGGGGGAAGCAGGGAAGGTGGGTACTTTCAATGAAGAGAGTGAGCTGCAGCCAAAAAGATGAGGCTTCTTGGGAACTCTGAATTCCGTTCTGTGCTTCATCATGGGGTGTTTCACTCTGTTTTGTCTTCATAGACGTGGGAAGAATAATTGGCCCCTCCCTGTCTTAAGGGATTAGTCAGAGAATTTGGAGCTACCTGGAAAGGATCTGAGATCTTGAAGTGCAACCCTTGATTTTATAGAGGGAGAAACAGAGGCCAAGAGAGGTTAAATGATCAGCCTAAGGTCAAGGTAATAAGCTACAAGATTTATAGCTGCAAGGTAGTAAAGCACTTAGGTCTCCTCATTCCTAATTTCTGTGATCTTTCTACTACCCTAATGAGCATAGGTCTGAGGAATGATTTTCAGGGAGCTGCTAGGCAGAAAAGCCAGGAGGAAGGCAGGCTCTGTAGGTACATTATATGTCTAATAAGTAATAATAATATCACCTTGTGGGGGCAGCTAGGTGGTGCAGTGGATAAAGCACTGGCCCTGGAGTCAGGACCTGAGTTCAAATCCGGCCTCAGAGACTTGACACTTACTAGCTGTGTGACCCTGAGCAAGTCACTTAACCCTCATTGCCCGCCAAAATAAATAAATAAATAAATAAATAAATAAAGTATATTTTTTAAAGTACATGCATAAACTTTAAAAAAAATAATATTACCTTGTAATTGGTAAGTGTTTTGTCGTTTTCCAGGCTTTTGTTATATTGTTTCATGTAATCTTCACAACTACTCTGTGAGATAGACAGGGCAGATGTTATTATCCCCATTTTAAGGATAAGGAAACTGAGGCTCAGTGGAATTTAAGTGACTCATTTAAGGCCATAGGGCTGGTAAGTGGTAGAACCAGGACTAGACAGATCCCAAACTCCAGCTATCAAATTCCAGCCAGTTACCATGGTATTCTCCTAACCAAATATTTGGACATGTTAGATCATGCTTACAACATAATAAATATAGTTAATTCTAAATTGTTTGTGATGCTGTAACTATAATTCCCTAGAACAATAGTAATTATTTAACCTCACTGACAGGGTTAGATGTTCTTGTCCCCATTTTTAAAATGAAGAAATTGAGGCTATGAACAGATGCCTAAGGTCACACAGCTAAAAATTAGTGGAAGATTCAGGGCTATAACTGAGTTCTAACTTAGTTCAAGTGTTCTTTTCACTGCATGAAGCTATCTCTCTCTTCCAACCCTCTGTTGCCTTCAAAAGCCTATATTACATAAGGTTGTAAATAATAAAATAAATTACATCTTGAGACAATTGATCCCTGCTCTCAAGATTACAATCTAATGGAGAAGACAATAAGTAAATGATAAATACAGATAAATTACATACAGGATAAATAGGAAATAATTAAGAAAGGGCAAGTGTGAGGATTAAAAAGGATTGGGAAAGGTTTCCTCTAGAAGCTGGACTTTTCATTGGGACTTGAAGAAAGCCAGGAGATGTAGATAAGGAGGAAGAGCATTCCAGGCATGGGTGACCACCAGAGAAAAAGCCCAGAGCCAAGAGATAGAATATGGAACAGCAAGGAGGCTAGTGTGGTGGGGAATGAGGTGCATGAAGACTGGAGAGGCATGGTAGTGCTAGGTTATGAAAGGCTTTGAACACCAAACAGATGATTATCTATTTGGTCCTGGGAAAGAAAGAAAGAGAGAGAGAATGTGAGGAATAGAGGATAACACCTAGGTTTTAAACCTGGGGGATGGGGAAAGATGGTGGTGTCTTCACCAGTAACAGGGAAATTTGGAAGGGGGAATAGTTTAGGGGGAAAGATAATAAATTCAGTTTTAGAAATGTTGAGTTTGGTGTCTACTGGGCATCCAGTTCGAAATATCAGAAAGGTAATTGGACATGTAAGACTGGAGGTCAACAGAGTGGTTAGAGTAGGATAAATAAATTGAAGAATCATCAGCATAGAGATGATATTTAAACCCATGGTAACTTATGAGATCACCAAGAGAAGAAGTAGAGAAGGAGAAGTGAAGATGGCCCAGGACAGAGCCCTATGGGTTGCCTAAGATGAGTGGACATTACTTGGATAAGGACCCAACAAAGGAGACAGGAGCAGTGAATGAAGCAGGTAGGAAGAGAAGCAGGAGAGAGTGGTGTCCCAAAAACCCAGAAAGGAGAGTGCATCCAGTGAGGATAGTGTGCTCAACAAGGTCAGGGGATGCAGAAAGGTCAAGGATTGAGGTCATTGGTTTGGACAGTTAGGAGATCACTGGTAACCTTGGAGAGAGCACTTGTGATGAAATAATTTCTACATGGAGCTTAATGAGATAAACACATAGGAAACCCATAGAGAGAGATAGGGACAGCTAGGTGGCACAGTGGATAAAGCACGGGCCCTGGATTCAGGAGGACCTGAGTTCAAATCCGGCCTCAGACACTTGACACTTACTAGCTGTGTGATCCTGGGCAAGCCACTTAACCCTCATTGCCCCGCAAAAAAAAAGAAAAAAGAAAAAGAAAAAAAGAAAAGAAAGATAGAGAACCATATCTTTTTGTAGATATAGATATGCATACCTCTATCTATCTATTCATCTGTGTAGATATACATATGTATATATATATATATATGTGTGTGTGTGTGTGTGTGTGTGAAAGTTTTTATTAATTTTTTTTGCTACTGAGTCTTTCCTAGGCTGGAAATTCTGCAATCATTCAACCCAATCTTACAAAGCAAGGAAGCTTTGACTTGCTCTATTTCTGACTTTGGCTTCTAGGTAGCCCAGTGGATAAATCCCATGACTTTGAGTCAGAACGTTTTGAATTTGAATCCTGCTTCAGACACTTACTACCTGTGCCACTCTGGGCACATCACTTAACTGCATTGTGCCTCAGTTTCCCCACATGTAAGAGGGGGATAATAAGAGCACCTACCTCACAAGGTTGTTGTGAGGATCAAATGAGTTAATATATGAAGCACTTATAAAACCTTAAAGCTCTGTATAAATGCCAGTTGTTTTTGTTATTGTTGTTGTTGACGATCTCCCCTTAAGCAGCCTGATGGCTTCTCATTCTCTGGGAATCACCATACTGGGGCTGAACTTAGTGTAAAAACCTAATTGACTTCAGCCCTACTGAATCTCAGAACGCCTGAGATTAAAAAAAATTCCACCAGCTTCAGCCTTTCCCAGTAGCAGGGATTTTAGATGTGTACCCCCCTGCCCAGTAATTTCTCCTTAGGTTGAGCCACAGCCTGACCCACCCCCTATAATTTCTGTACCTTGGACGTAGTTCTCCCCATCTAAGGTGTTTTTTGTTTGTTAGTTGGTTTGGTTTGGTTTTGGTTTTTTGGTGAGGCAACTGGGGTTAAGTGAGTTGCCTAGGGTCAAAAAGCTAGTAATTGTTAAGTGTCTGAGGCCAAATTTGAATTCAGGTCCTCCTGAATCCAGGGCTAGTGCTCTATCTACTGCACCACCTAGCTGCCCCTCCTATCTAAGGTTAATCAGAATAAGTCTAATCCTTCTTCACACCACCCTTTAAAAATTTCCATGTGCCCTGTAGGACTTCTTTTATCCAGACTAAACATCCCTGTTTCTCTCAACCTAACCTTTCAGAAATTTCAGAAGAAAGGAAGGTTGAAGTATAAATTAGTTAGAGAGGGCCTAGTGGATGAAGTGGGACCTGAATTAGGTCTTGAGGAACGTGTATAAATTGGGTTTGAATAGGAGAACAAAAGAAATCAAGTGTAAGAATACAAGCAGAGACATGAAAGTAAAGATGAACATAAGAAATTCATGCAACAGCAAAGAGATCAACTTGGCTGGTATGGAGAGACTCTGTTGGGAAGTAGTAAGGAAGAAGACTGGATAGGTTGGGTGGAGCCAGAATATGCCGGACCTTGAAATCCAAGCAAGGGAGTTTAGACTTTTATCATCTCTCACCTTGACTACTGTAATAGCCTCCTAATGTGACTTCCTACTTGTCGTCATTTTCCCCCTCCAATTCATCATTTACAGGCTGCAAAATTAGTATTCTTGAAAAAACAACTCTGACCATGTCACTCTCTACCCTTTGTCCCCCCCAAAATCACCCACAACTTTGCATTGGCTCTAGTATCAAAGACAAACTCTCCACTTAAAACCCTCCGCAGGGGCAGCTAGGTGGCACAGTGGATAAATCACCAGCCCTGGATTCAGGAGTACCTGAGTTCAAATCTGGCCTCAGACACTTAACACTTACTAGCTGTGTGACCCTGGGCAAGTCACTTAACCCCAATTGCCTCACTAAAAAAACCCCAAAAACAAACAAACAAACAAAAAACCCTCCGCAACCTAGCACCATCATATTATTCTTGTTCACACACATAGAACTGAACTACTGGCTGTTTCTTGAAGTCAACTTTCCCTCTCCCAACTCTATTCCTTTTCCTAGGCTATCCCCCAATTCTGCAATGCCCTCCCTTGTTACGCTCACTTCTAGGAATTCCTTCAAGGGTCAGTCAGCTCAGGTGTTTCTTCCTAATATAAAGCCTTCCCTGATCCCTGCCCCCCAACCATGTTGTTGGTGCTCCCTTCTTCCTCAGAGCATCCTGTATTTTATCTGCTTACAGGCACCATCCTCATCAACTAACTCCCCCAAAGAATGGAAACGCCTTGAGGCCAACAACAGTTTTTGTTCTTTGTATCCCTGCTTAGGCATATTTTGTATCCCTACAAAACTGCTTAGTTTCAACAGTTCTGACATGGGATGAAAGCCTGGCATGACCCCTTGCCTGTTTGTTGCAGGTGTTTGTTTGTTTGTTTTTAATAGTATTGGTATGGTAGGAAATAAAGTTAGATGTTCTTAATTCTTTTTAAAGTAGGTCAATTTGACAAAACAAGTTTGCCCTCTAAATCTGTCTCTAAAAGATGAATGTGTGAAGTAAAAATGTTTTCTGTTAAGACGAAACTTTGATTTTCCTAGTTGGTTTGAATTTTGTAGTTGATGTGATCTGACACTGAGAAAAGGAAGTATGAGAGTGTGGGGTGTCTAATCATTTATCTTTGATATCCTCTCATTTAATTAATGAGCTTGTGTCATTGATGACAATATTTAAGTCAACTGGAGGTATTGCTGATAAACCACCAAAATAGATATGACAATTAAGTGCCCATGGGATGACTGACTTAAATGGATATGGAAAGGGGCAGCTAGGTGGCACAGTGGATAAAGCACCAGCCCTGGATTCAGGAGGACCTGAGTTCAAATCCAGCCTCAGACATTTGACATTCACTAGCTGTGTGACCCTTGGGCAAGTCACTTAACCTTCATTGCCCTGCAAAAAACAAAAACAAAACAACAAAAAACAAAAAAGACCCCAAAACCCAAATGAAATGGATATGGAAGTATGACCTAAAAGGTCAACATAAGGGACCTCTGCAGTGGGCAGTGGCAGGGATTTCCAAAGACATGGTCCTTTCTAGGGGGAGAGACCTAACACTGGTTCTCTAAGGTGTGAATCTGGGAATTGTTAGCTGAAGCCCTCTGATCCCTCTCTGCTGTCAAAACATACATAGTTGTGGAGACGGAAATGTACTTGGAGAAAGCTGACTATATTCTTTTATCACTTGGAGAGGGGGAGTGAAGATTATTTCCTAGTCCTTTTTTCCCTTTCCTATAAGCTTCCCTCTTCATTTTTATTACCAAAGGAGGGACAGATGGTTGGACTAATTGGACTCTAATAAAAATGGAATTACTTTGATTTCTTTTCACTGTGTGGATGTGTGAGCTGTTGCATGTGTCAGAATGGGGGACTATTCATCTGTCAAAATAAGTGGGTAGAGTGAGCCTTGAACCAAATATAATATGGTATTGGATAAGTTATAATTTATAACAAAGTAACTTTGTATTAAACCCTCTTAATCCTATATGAGACTGAGAAGAGGTAGGTATGGCTAGATGGATTAAAGATTTATGGCTCACTTGTCAAGTCCTACCCTCTCTTTTATTTTATTTTTTGCTTTATTTTAAACCAGCCCAGTATAAATCAATAAAATTCTGGCTTATAAAGCTAGCGTGTGTTTGGGAGAGCATCATTTTATAGGGATCAGTTCTACTTAGTTTCAACTGTTCTTGAGATACAAATGCTTTGGTCATTCACGCTCATAACTCTGACAAAGATGATCGAATCACAGAATTTCAGAGGTGAAAAGAGTCTCAGTGGGCATCTAGTTAAACAGGTACTTGAACAGTAATCCTGTCTCTAATCCACCCAACATTAGTTATCCAACCTTTGCTTGAAGGCCTCCAGTGAGGAGGAACCAGTCATCTCCTGAAACAGATGACTAATTGTTAGGAAATGTTTCCTTCCATCAGACCTAATTTTTCTTCTTTCCACCTTAAACCTGCTCCTCATTCTGTTCTCTGGGGCCAAACAGAGCAAACTAAATCCTTCTTCCATGTGACAACCCTTCATATACTGGAAGCTAGAAAGTATGTATCTGTAGGCTTTCTCCAAAAGACAATGTGCTATAGTGGATAGAGCACTAGCCTCAAAGATATGAACATCTGGGTCCCACTTCTGATATACTGGACGATTCACTAAACCTCTCTCCGTGTCCCAGGCAACTTTATAAGATTATAAACTGCAAGGAAGGAACCGATCTTTCTCAATAGAGGATATTCTTCACCAGGATCTCCCTTGCTTTATGGAATTACAGGTCTAGTAGTTTTTGTAAAGGCTTCTCCAGACTAAACCCATTCCCACCCAATTCTTTCAGTCAGTCCTTATATGGCACCACAAAGCCCTTCATCATCTCTGGACACTAGCTCTGTAGGTCTTCAAGTATTCTAAGTACTAAAGCATGGCATGAAACCCCTTGGAGTACTGGAGGTCATTACAGGGGTTCCATGAGGTCAAAACTATTTTCATAATAACACTAAAACATTTCAATTTCTACTTTCTAATCATTTTAGATAATTTCTAATTTCTAGAATAATAATTTCTAATACGGTAAATAGTGATAGATATAATGCACAAAAACAAAAGCTTCTTAGCAGGATCCCCAAGAATTTTTAAGAACATCAAGGAGTCCTGAGACCAAAAAGCTTGAGAATTGCTTCTCTATCTTATCAATATCCTCCCTTAATGTGATATTCACAACTGAACTGTATTCTGTTTGTGGTCTGCCCAGAACAGAGTGCAGAGGACATCTCATCTTCTTGTTTCTAATTCTTGACTTTTTAGATTTAAAACAAAAATGGAGCCAAAGGTAGTAAAGCACGTTGCCAAGGTTACATACTTAGTCAAGAGCAGAGTTGACTATGGTTGCACAGAGCCTGGGTTCAATCTTTTTTAATCAGCCTCAGTACTTTGTAGTCTTTTAAGTCTAAAAAACTTTGAAGTACCCTACTCCAGCAAGGTCTAATCCTTTTTCCACCTGACAGCCCTTAAAATATTTGATGTTGGGGGCAGGTAGGTGGTATAGTGGATAAGCACCAACCCTGGATTCAGGAGGACCTGAGTTCAAATCCAGTCTCAGTCCCTTGAGACTTACTAGCTGTGTGACCCTGTGCAAGTCACTTAACCCCAGTTACATCACACACACACACACACACACACACACACACACACACACACACACACAATTGATGTCAGCTCTCCTTTCTCTTTCCTTCTCTCTACCCCCCCCCATCTTCTACTAGTTTAATATCCCCTGGACTTAACCCAGATTCCTTAGCATCCTGATTACCTGCTTCCCATATGCACTGGCATATCAGTGGTTTTTTGTTTAGCTTGGTTTTGCTTTTAAATATGACATTGAACACAACATACTCTTACGTGTGGTCTGACCAGGAACAAATATAGTAGGATATTCACCTTTCTTATTCTGGATACCATACCACCAAATGTAAGAAGCAATAGTTGTTATGACTTTTTAGTCACGCTCCACTTAAATAAATTTAACCCATATTATTTAAGTAACTGTTATTGGCCAGGCCCTCTGATAGGAAAAGTGGTAGCTCATTAAATCCTCCAAATAATTTCTTTTTTCTTTTTTTTTTTTTAGTGAGGCAATTGGGGTTAAGTGACTTGCCCAGGGTCACACAGTTAGTAAGTGTTAAGTGTCTGAGGCTGGATTTGAACTCAGGTCCTCCTGAATTCAGGGCTGGTGTTCTATCCACTGCACCACCTAGCTGCCCCCCAAATCATTTCTAAATGAGGTATTGCCTAACTATTGCTTCTCCCTCTTGTATTTTTGTCATTGATTCTTTGGGTCAGCTAGGTGGTAAAATGGATAGAGCACTGGGCCTGGAGTCAGGAATGCTCATCTTCATGTGTTCAAATCTGGCCTCAGACACTTTACTAGCTGTGTGACCCAGCACAAGTCTCTTAATCCTGTTTGCCCTAGTTTCCTTATCTGTAAAAATGAGTTAGAAAAGGAAATGGCAAACCACTCCAGTATCTTTGCCAAGAAGAGTTGTACAGGACTAAAAACAACTGAACAACAACAACAACAAAAGTGGACTTTACATTTTACTCTATTAAATTTCATCTTATTTGATCCAGCCTGTTGTTTTATCCTGTCGTCATATTTTGGGATCATCACTGTCACCTACCCTATTAGCTATTTCCCTCCCCTCCAGCTTTGTGTCATCTCGAAATCTGACATATTGTCCAAAAGAATAGCCCCTACTGTCCAGGGTTGTTGTGAGGATCAATCGAGATAATATTTGTAAAACATAGGGTGAGGCCTGGCACATACTGGACCCTCATGGTATTCTCCATCAGAATTCTGCAGAAAATGGAGTCTTCAGATTAGCCATGTTTATCAATTGGTTGCCACTATGTTCAGCTTTCTGAGAATCCTGCTGTAGGGATTCCTAACTTTTCTAACTTTAACTACTTCTGAATTAAGATCTTGTTAGTTCTTCCTGAATTCATCTGTCCTCTCCATCAAAATTCTGATCATGTTGAGGAGTGCACCGAGTCCAAGCTTCCTGTATGCAACAGATGCCAGATCAGATGTTTGCATTTCTGAGAGAACTATCACCTCATGGCCCACTTGCTGTCTTAGAAGTCATCCCACAGAAGAAGTGACACAAATCTAAGAACCAACCCCTATTAGATTTCAAATCACTCAAATAAGACCATTAAATAAAATGTTACTGAAAAGTCATAAAGCTTTATTTTAGTGATGAGACATTTTGTTTTGTTTTGCCTTCACCAGCGATTTGGGTTATGGAATAATCACGATGATGACAATAGTGAGAATAATGATAGTTTACATTTATATAATGCCTATTATGTGCCAGCCACATATTAGGAAGTAGGTGCTATTATTACCCCCATTTTAAAGATGAGGAAACTAACATCACATAGTAAGTGTCTGAGGCTGGATTTGAACTCAGGCCTTCCTTACTCAAGGTCCCCTACTCTATCCACTGTGCCACTTAGCTGCCCCCATACCAGAAAAGAGATTGGGGAAAAGGAAGTACGATCTCTACATTTATTTGGATATATGTTTATTGACTTAAAGCCAATAGGTTTTAATAGAGCAGGTGGATTATAAAATGGGGCTAAAAACGTAAACTCAAAATTCAGAGTTGCTTTTCGTGTTTAGTATGCACCAAAACATGAACATTTTCAAGAGAAGCATACTGGTATAATGGAAAGACCACCAGATTTGAGTTTGGGAGACTTGCTTGAGTACTGGTCTTCATACTTACACTCTAGTATATGAACACCGTAAGTCAATTAACTTCTGAAGGTCTCAGTTTCCTTATCCACAAAAACATCATGAAAATGGCCCTAGAAAAACAGAAATGGGACCTGTGGATAAAGTTGCATAGAGGTATATTTCAATTCAGTATGGAGAAAGGCTTTAGGACATTTAGAGTTGTGCCCAAATAGAATGGAACTATTTCAGGAAATAATTGGTTTCCAGATATTGTAGATCTCCAAGGAGGGTCTGGGTGATTGTGGATTAGTATGGGAGTGCACTGGAGTCAGCCCCTTTGGCTTATTGTTAAATTTTCATTGTGAAGCTTTTACACCCCAGAAGTCAGCAAACACTACAAATAAGGGCTTGACTAATTATTTTGTTAATTTTCTACGACTTAAGAAAGTGATGGAGAAATGTTAATAATGCAGATGAAAGGATTTTTTTTTTCAAAAGCATGCCAGCTGTTAAACTAGCACAGCCCTGCTTAGGGATGTTTTAGAGGGAATTCATACTTGGACCTCTGAGTTCTCTTCCAATTTTGGAGTTTTGTGATTCTATTTATACCTCATAGAGTTGTCATTATTAAACAGTAAAGCTATTATGTAAAAGTAACTCTTCTGAATAGAAATCTGAACAGTGTGGTCAGTAATGTCAAATAGATTGTGTTCCACATATACATACCAGAGCTTTGAACCTCACTGAAAATCCTGATTAATTCAGTGAATAAATGTGTAAATGACCAATAAATTTACGCTTGTCTTAAAAAGGTGTTATGACAGCCTTTGACGTGAAATATAAATTGAACAGGGAATGAACATTCTATTGTTCAGAAAAAAATTAGTCTGTTGTGAGGAACAAGTAGTTCCTTCCTTCTCTCTACTGGTAGGTACAAAAATAAACACGATCTTTGAATACCTGCAATTTTAGCACAAGAACAAGTGGTGCTTTAATTTGGAATAACCTTGAAAGGAAAAAAAAACACTTCTTTTTTTTTCTTTTTTTTTAGCATTCATTTAAAAAAAACCTGAGTTCCAAATTCTTTTCCTCTCCTCCACCCCTCCCCCCTTCATCAAGAAGCAATCTGATACCCATTATACATGTGAAGTCATGCAAAACATATTTCTATACTAGCCATGTTGCAGAAAAAGGAAGGAAAATGAAGAAAGTAGGAAAAATATTCTTCAATCTGTACTCAAAATTCATCAGTTCTCTCTCTGGGGGTGGATAACACTTTTTCAATGTGTATCCTTTGGAATTGTTGCAGATCATTGTATTGCTCAGAGTAGCCAAGTCTTTCATAGTCGATCACCATTACAACATTGTTGTTACTGTGCACAATATTCTCTGGGTCCTGCTCAACAAACACATCAGCCCCATGGGCCCACTGGTTTCCCCAGTGTTCCTTGCACCCAGGGATAGCTTTCATTTGGAAGGGGTACTCACCTTAGAAATCCAAAGGGTTAAGTGTCCACACTTACTGGGATATTTTGCCGTTCTATTATTGACACACCCTGAGATGTCAAGCCTTCCTGGATTTCCCAGGAAACCACAAACAGGTGGATTAGTTTGAGTGAAGAGGACAGCACAGTGATCAGATAAGGAGGTTCTGCCAGCATCTCTTCCCTTACTCCTCCTCTCCATATCATGCTGGTGATGTCATGGTGAACATGAATAAAACAGGTAATATTTGAGGATCAAAGTTTTGTGGAGAAACAGCACAGTATTATGGAAGAGGTAGGAGGGATTGGGAGTTGGAAGCCCTGGGGCTCCAATCTTGGCCCTGCTACTGACCCCAGACAAGTCTCCTCATTTATAAAATTAAGGGGTTGGGTAAGATGGACTTGAAATTCCCTTCTAGCTCTTCACTATGACCTTAAGATTTCACTGACACTTTTCCAGGCATATGACAGAAGATGGCAAAAAGGCGATTGAGTACAAATCTTCACCAAAGAATTCCCTTAGAATCATTGCTGAAGAGAAGAAAAATGAAAAGGAGAAGGAAGGTGTAGTTCATGGATCTTTAACCTTGAATAATACTTCTTTGGGATGACAGGAAATCTAGATGAAAATGGGAAATTCTTTGTTGTCCAGCCATTTGTCTTCATTACACTAAAGATGGATATTTGGAAATCTGTACATTCTAAACTCTTATCATCCAGATGCTTGACATGCTGGAGATATGTACCAATACCAAATGGTCAGGCAGATCTTTGACCAGACGTCTTCCATCTTTGACCAGAGGGAACTCATTCCTCATACGTGAAAGACAGAGAGCTGAAAACAAATTAACTTACTTTTTTCTGGATTTGACATGAGTCATAAGATCATAAATTTAGAATTAAAAGGGACCTTAGAGGTCATTAAGTTCAACTCATTTCACAGATAGGGAAACTAAGGCAAAGAGAGTTTAAATGACCTGTCCAGTAAGTGTTTGAGACAGGATTATGAACTCATTTCTTCCTGCCTCATAATTCAGTGTCCTAACTGTTATGCTATAATGTTTTTCCTTTAATAAAAAGCTTGGCTCTTCTAGGGTTGTTTTTGTTTTCTCTTAATATCCTTGTGAAGAACCTGTGGAGATACTTTTCCAAAAGAAAGTCAAATGGATTATCTTCCTTTGTCCAGAGTCCTTTTTCAGGACAAACTGCCTCCTAAAAAAATGTATCATCCTTATTAATAAAAGTGGATGAATTCAATAGGAGTGTGAATTTCATATTCGAATTTGCTAATGTGATCAAATTCTTAAGCCAGCTTCACTCACTGTTGATGAATAATCCCCTTTGGGGGCTTAATTACTACACAAAACTTGAGTTTTAAAGACCAAAAATAAAAACATGCAACAAATGAATATGTAACTCTTGATTCTACAGTGGTAGGGTGAACAAGACCAGAGAAGCGCCTCATGGGATACCAGACACTCCACAAACATGCATGTATCACACCTTTTATTTCTTTTCTTCTGTATGTAGCCAGGAATGTTCATGGTGAAAGTGAAAATGAGGTTACTAATAAAATCACATGAATGCTTGAATACCCACAAAAGTTAAGTGCACAAATGTTGAGGACTGACTGTATATTTGTATTATTACTTTCTCCCTTTCATTTCTTTTTTTTTTTTTTTTTTTTTTGCTACTACCACCAAGATCTGCACCCGCGGCGGCTCCACCCGGGCCGGCGCCCTAGGCTTCCAGGCCCACCCGGTCTCCCTTTCATTTCGATCTCTGATGAGGTATATGATTTTAGGGTTATAGATTTCGAGCTAGAAGGTCACTTACAAACATCATCACTCCCAGTTCCATGTGGGACCCTGGGGGTCTGACTATCATCTTGTCTCAACAGTCTTTTTTTTTTTTTTTTTTTGTGAGGCAATTGGGGTTAAGTGACTTGCCCAGGGTCACCCAGCTAGTAAGTGTTAAGTGTCTGAGGCCAGATTTGAACTCAGGTTCTCCTGACTCCAGGGCCGGTGCTCTATCCACTGCACTATCTAGCTGCCCCTTGACTATCATCTTGTAAATTCCATCTCCCCTTCATAATGAAGCTTCCATGACTTCTTTCTAGGTTCCCTGGGTACCGCAGGTCGTGTGTGCAACCTGACTTCCCGTGGCATGGACAGCTGTGAAGTTATGTGCTGTGGAAGGGGCTATGACACATCCAGGGTCACCCGAATGACCAAATGCGAGTGTAAGTTCCATTGGTGCTGTGCTGTGCGCTGTCAGGACTGTTTGGAGGTGGTGGATGTGCACACGTGCAAAGCCCCAAAGAGTCCCGACTGGGTGGCACCCACGTGACCCACGCATCAACCAGCAGCCTTTTCTCCCCTGGGACTTAATCTGATCTGCAGAGACACTGGACTTTGGGTTTCCCCTCCAGGGGGGCATGTTTCTCAAAGTGCATGGCCGGCACTTTGACTCACCAGAAGCCACCTCTCCCTTCCTGGGTGCTCCAGGACTGTTTAGTGCATATAAGTTATATCCTATTCGATTTACATTATTGGGTTGTAACACTTCCCTGTGACATAGCTATGGAATATCATGAGGTCTTTTGTATTATTGGGAGGGACTTTTTTGTATGTGGGGAGGTGGGGAGGTGGGGGAGAAGAGATAGAGCTTGGCTTTGCTCTATCCAAACTTCCCACACAAAGTTCACAAAGAAAGGTGTTCAAGTGACATTTCTCTGTTTTTCAACCAAATGCTAACAGCTAAGTGATCTATGAGAATTTCATACAACTTCCACTAAAGTATCTCATAGTCCCTAGAAGGACCGTGACAAGGTTTTTTACTTTGTTGTTCTTGGTTGATCAAGAGATTTAAAAAGATGCCGGTATCATCTGGTAAATGGTAACTGACATGGTTTAAAAACACCACAAATTTGAAATGTATGCTTTCCCAAGGCCGTTTGAATTCAGCAGGAAGTAATAAGATGGGGGAAAACCTCATGCTGGGTAATATTTTAATTCCCTACTATAACATACCTTAGGGGGGGAAATGAACATTTTATCTTCTATGGAAAGATGCTGAAATTCCTGGGACATGAAAAACTCATTTGGAGAGGGACTTCTTTCTTTCCCAATAAATATATACATAAGACCTGAAAACAATTAAGAGCAATGTTTTCTGCTTCTCAGGTAAGGTAATTACAGAAGACAAGAATTTTATGATTGAGCACCTGATAATGCTTCTATACAGATGAGCCAGAAAAATGGGAATTGAATTCCTGTTTGGTGTTTGCTATGTGAATCATGGAGTCTTATAACTGGAACAATTTGATAATGATCACTTATGGGATGACAGGGCCAGGAATAAAAATACTGATGACAAGGTTTCCATAGCTAACCCAATAACTGCAGAAGGCTGAGTACAAACAGATTGCAGAAGGGTGGCCCAAATGGTGTTAGGAGTGCCTCAGAGGACCAACAGTACTAAAAGTACAGTTTTAACACCCATTGCATTTAATTTTAATCATGCTTTTTGATGATTAGAAGGTGATATGGCCCTGACCTAAGGCAAATGACACATAGCCTTGCATATAAACTCCATAATCATAATGTATTATATTGCAAAGATATGAGCTTTGAGAACTATATTAAAGTGGCTCAGCTGTAATTATGGGAATATTAATATGCAAATTGTGATCTCCTTCTGCTTTGAGCTAAAAAATGTCATCTGCAGAAGATGACAAAACTGTTAAGCTAAATGAATGAGAAGTGAAATGGGTGAAAATTTTCTTCATTACCTCTGGCTATTAGAATTTTGTTCTAAGCTTAATCTCCCATGCAGAAAATTAATTCTAGCACTATACTATCAATATGCACACTGCAAGAATTTTAAGAAATCATTAATTTAATAAGAATAGGTATTCTCTCCAGTTACCTCTTAAGGCAGTCTGTTCAAACTCTTCTTCTTTCTTGACCTCTCCAATCCAATAAACATTTATTAATTACCTACTATGTGCCAAGCACTGGGGACACAATTAATAAAAAGACAGTCTTTGCCCTCAAGGAGCTTACAATTTAAACAGGGAAGTCAACACACAAAAGGAGGCAGGGAAGGGTGGGGGATGAGACACCAGGAGGTACCCAGCATGGAGCATCTTGTTCCATGGAATTGAAACCAGGCAGGGCAATAGATGCAAAGTGACACGCTCTCGAGCATTGGACGCGGTTGACCATTCCCTTCTCCTGGATACTCTTTCTTCTTTGGGTTTTCATGACACATGTCTTCTGGTTCTACACCTATATCTGTCTGACTGTTCCTCCTCATTATCCTTTGTCAGATCACGATCCAAATCCCACCATCCAAATGTGGATGGACTCAAAGGTTCTATCCTGGGACTGTCTTTTATTCTTCAACAGTTCCCATGAGTTCAGATATTAACTCTGTCCATATGACTTACATCTATATTATCAGTCCTAGACTCTCTCCTGAGCTCCATTATCTCATCACCATCTGCCTATGGGATATTTCAAAAGGGGTGTCCTCTAGGCATTAAACAACATATCTAAAGTAGAAGCCATCATCTTTCTCCAAAATTCCACCCCTTTTTTCTAACGTTTCTATTTCCGTTGAGAGCACCAACATCCTTCTAGTTACTTGGGTTCACAATCTGGTATCATTCTTGACTCTTTCTTATCCCTCATCCCCTATACCCAATCAGTCACCAAGTATGGTTGATATAACCTCCACAATATTTCTTATGCTAATATCCTTTTTTTCTCTACTCATATGGCCGCCACCCTGGTTTAGACACTAGTCACTCCTCTTCTGAATTATTACAGTAGCCTCTAAATTGGCCTTCCTGCCTCCAGTTTCCCACCTCTCTAATCTATCCTCCTGTCAAATTGGTCTACCTAGAGCACAGAACTCCCATGAACAAGAAAATGCAGTGGTTCCTCTTACTTTGGAGATAAAATACAAGTTCCTTTATTTAGCATGTAAAGCACTTCACAATCTGGCTTCTTTTCTAGACTTGCTGCACATTACTATACCTCACATACTTGATGTTCCTCCCAAACTGTCCTCCTTACTCTTTCCCACATAGGACTTTGCACCTCCCATCTCCGTGCTTTTGCACAGGCCTTTCCCATAGCAAGAATGCACTTTCTCCTCCCATCTCCCTCTTAGAATCCCTAGTTTTCTTCAAGGCTCAGCTCAAGTACAACCTTCCTTCATGGGGTCTGTCCTGAGCCCTGCATTTGCTAGTGTCCTTTCCCCCAAGAAATTATTTATATTTTGTTTGCATGTATTTTGTATTTCCTTACTTATTTCCATGTTGCCTTTTCCTCAATAGAAAGCTAGCTCCTTAAGGGCAGAGAGTGTTTTTGTCTTTGCATCCCCAGCAGCTATCACAGTGCCTGGTACACAATCAGCTCTCAATAAATGCTTATTGAATGAATGAATTGATGAAGGGAGCAATTCCTCTATATCCTGCTAGATGATCTTTATGAGTTTCTGTGGACAAAAGCAATTAATCACTTGGTAGCTAACTTTCCAAGGATAAGCCTGGACAGACTTAGGCTAAACATCATTATCATTGTATCCGTACTGCAAACCTTTCAAGCTTGGTAGGGCCTTGCAAAACTTGTGCATCATTGACATAGTATTAGGTAATCCAGATTCATCTTTGTCACGATAAAGCATTAGGATGGAGTTTAAGAGGAGGAGCTATAAATACATCTCTTTTCCATTACCCTGCTGCCAGTGTTTGACACTTTCTTCTTATTCTTTGACGCTTTGGTATTTGACCTCTCCTCTTTCCTACTTTACAGCAATTTCAGGGGATCACCAAAAATAAGTAATTCCAGAAGCTTAATAAATTCTCATCGATAAGGACTTTGCCATTACTGTGTTGAGTTGGCACTTTCTGGCATTCTTGAAAATGGCAGGATTGAGCTCTGGGTATGACAGTGTACACCTGTCATTCCTGATCCCAAGGAAACTGACACTATAAGATCTCTTGGGCTGTAGGAGTTTGAGTTGCAGTGGGCTAGACTGATTGGGTGTCCTCAATAAGTATGGCATTAATTTGATGAATCCTTGGGGGCAGAGGAATGCCAGGTTGCCTAAGGAATAGTGAAATGGCCCCAATCCAAAATGGAAGAAGTCAGAGTTCTTATTTCAGTGAAAGTAGAAGCAGACATCTGAGTCCAATGTGAGATTTTATACTTCCAAATTGAGTGGGAGGAAGAAAAGGATGAAGAAGGAAAAGGAGGAGAAGGAAGAAAAAAACGATGATGGCAGCAGAATTAAAGAAAATCTAGGTTGGCCATTTCAGAAGTGTTCATTTTTGCATGCATTAAGCAGAAAGTGGGCATGTTGTCTTGAGATAGCCTCCCTGAGCTAAACATGGGCATTCCATGGACTACACAGATAGCACAAGGGCAGTGTGACTGGGCCAATAGAGAGTTGTCACTTAGCCCCTGTGGATTTCCTTAAGGTTTGACAGATAGGTGAGCCACTGATAATGAATTAATATACTAACAACTCATCTTCAGAATTAAGGATTTCACTGAATTGAAAGTTCATTGGCTGAAAGATCTTTATAGCTGAAATAGACCTTGTCTTAGTGCAAAATCCTTTATTTTCCTAAAAACAACAGCAGCACCAGCAACAATAATAACAAAACCCCAGAAGGTCCTGAAAGAACATGATCTAGCTCTCTAGACAAATTTTTTCCCCAGTAAAATTTCTCTATCACTTCACTTCTTTTTTTTACCTTACTTCATTCTAAGGATCAATAAGCTCTAAGAATGACTCACTGTTCAGATTAATCACCTTAATATCTTGGCCTCTTTAGAAAAATGCCTTTCTTTAAAAAATGGTCTTATTAGAGGCTACATAATTTTAGAGCCCAATAAGGATCTATCAGAATTATTGTTTTTAGTCTTACAAATCTTCATCCCAAAGGATTCAACAGAAATCCTTTAAGTTCTGAAGAGTTGCCTTTTATTTCCACTAAAATGTTTAGTTCCTGGGGGAAGTGCCCAGCTCTTCTGGTCCATAAAATTGTATATAATATTGGTAAATAGGTAAGAATAAGATCATCCATGACCTAAATAACAAGGAGACTTAGAGACAGAATAAAATTTGCTAAAATAAAAAACTTTAAGGCAATCTCTTAAAGCTGTCTCCATGAAATATCTCATTTGAGTTATAGACACCCAAAGTAATACAGTTTAGAGTTGGAATCAATCAATAAAAGAGCATTTTAAAGTGCCTACTGTGTGCCATATAATGTGCTAGAAGGAATGTTGGTGGCCCAACCACTACAACCAGTAGTCATTCAGCCCCTCCATGAAAACTGCCATTAAGAGAGAATGTAACACATCTCTAAGGTAGCCCATTCCACTTCTGGAGAGCTCTGACTGTAGGTACAATCTTCCTGATATAAACCCTAAATTTAACTCTTCACAACTTCTCACCAATCATTCCTGTATCCACCCTTGGGATTCCGATAGGACCTCTCTTCCACATGACATCCCTTCAAATGCTTTAACACAGGTCTCTTTCAAAACTGGCTTTTCTTCAGATGAAACACCACTAGGTCCTTATATCCCATCTCATCCTGGTTGCTCCCCTCTGGACATTCTCCATTCTTCTGAAATTATGATACCTAGAACTGAACACAGCCCTTCAGATGTGATTTGACTAGGGAAGAATTTAGAGGGACTCTGACCTCCTCATTATTGAATGCTATGCCTCTCTGAACCCAACCCAAGATCACAATAGGCCCCTTGGCTGCCATATAACACTGCACCTTGATATTTTTTACTCAGTCTGATATCCTAATAGGTGTCCCTCATTCTGTACTTGTGAAGTTGATTTTTTAAAACTGTGTATGACTTTGCATTTATCCTTATTGAATTTATTCATATTAAATCTAGACTAATGTTCTAACTGCGTGAAGATCTTTTGGGATCCTGGATCTCTCATCTAATATGTTAGCTCTGCCTTCTAAGTCATCTTTATCCCACTGACCCCAAGCAACCTTCTGTCTCTTTTTTTGTCCTCCTTTTCCTCTTTATGGAGTTAAAAAAAAATATTGTCCATGGCATCTCTTGCCAATCTTCATTCTGAGATTTAGCACTTTTGGTACCATTTTTATAAGACCATGCCATGCTCCCTTACCTATTTTTGATTCTATCTTCCATACCTATCCCTTTTAAATCCTCATTAGAATTATTTCCCTTTATGTTATCAAAACTTCATTTCTGAGAGCTTTGCATCACTCAGAATGACTTCCCATGGATCTATACTTCCTTGGAACCCTTTGAAATCTGCTTTCTCAAGATCTCAGGTACATGTAAGGCTATGGTTCTATGTCCTGTATCACATACTATTGGAGAAAGAGATCATTTTCCCCCAAGTTTCCCATGATTTCCACCCCCATAATCAGTTCCTCCCTTTTAATGAGAGTACATTCAATATAGAGTTTCCTGTTGTTGGTTCCTTTACCATTTGAAAGATAAAATTATTATTAAGATAAATCAAGAGGTCATTAATTACTTTGCTTTTGGCAGTAAAAAGAATCTTGGCAGATGTCTGGATAAATGAAGGACCTCATAACTTCCACATCATGCATTTGTTCCAGGTTTGTGATATGTTTCCCAGTCTCCTCATCAATTTCCTTGGTGTGGGTAGTCAATAGTATCCTCTGATGACAAAATCACTTCTGATTCTCCTTTCATTGACCTTCCTCAAATGCTCTCTACCATAGTTCCTTTCTCTTGTTCCTTATAAATATAACTAGCCTCCATCCCAATCTTTATTCTATTTCTCTTGAATAAAATATACCCATCTGGAGCCATATTTCCATCATGGGCTTCTTCCCATCATGTCTCCATGATACCAATGAGGTCAGATTTGCCTTCTTGCATTATAACTTATAGTTCCTCTTTCATGTTGCCTAAACTTTGGACATTTGTATGTAGTTATTTGAGCCTGTGGATTTTACCATAGGATCTTTTCTTGGATTTTGTCTCCTGTTTACTTCTTAATGTCTCAACTGTTATTCTTTGTTCACTGTAGCTACCTCATATGGTATCTAGAAATATAGATACCATGAATAGATATAGGTAGTTTTTCCCCCGCTCCCATCCTGTTTAGTTTAAAGTACTTTGGGTTAAATTAGCAAGACAGCCCGCAGATACATTCTTATTGGCCTTTGCTAGGTGTACTCTATCCCTGGCCAAGAATCTGCCATCTCTGTATTTTATGCTATGGGCTCACAACCTTTGAGGTAGCTGGGACAAGAATTATTATCCCCATTTTATACAGGGGGAATATCAGACCCTGAGACATGGAGTTACTTGCCTGTGGATGCATAATAAATCGAGGGAAGCTTTGAATCTATAGCCAGGGTATCAAACCTCATTCCTTCTACTGAGTTAAGAACATCTCTTGAGGGCTTAAGTTTCTAGTTCCTGAATCCTAGAAGGCGCTAGCAGGAAGAAGGCTGATAACCTATAGGAAACACACAGTTTCAACTATGAATCAGTGAGATTCCAAGTTGTTATCTTCTAATTGCTGAGAAAGGGGGTTCTACTCCCCAAATCTTTCTGTGTCTTCACAATACTAAGAAAACCAGAGAATGGAGTCTTTTTTATACCAAATTCTTTACATATTGGAGGAGAACATGGGAAAATCACCTCTATATCAGGAAACAGGTTGTAGACAAGGGCAGGCAGGGATTATTTTGAACTCCTGATTTAGAGCCTAGTATATTTGGGATGTGGCTCAGGCAACTCCCTAGGATTTATCTACTAAGTCAGAGATTTAGTGGAGGGAGTTCCCCACCCATGCTGGGTGAAATCATAGCTCCTTCCTGTATTCCTGTGATAATAGCTGACATTTCTGTAGCATGGTTTTAAAGTTTGCGAATGTACTTTACAGGCATTCTTTCACTTAAACTTCACAACAACCCAGTGAGCTAGGCATTACAGTTTTATTTTTCCACTTTACAGATGAGGAGTCTGGAATTCAGAAAGGTTAAGTGACTTCCTTTGGGGCCAGCTACCCAAAGTTATCCAGCTTAGTCAATGGCAGAAATGAGATTCACACCCGAGCTTTCCAAACTTCAGAATTCTATCAGTAATACTATGCTGCCTTCTATGCCCCTGAAATGGGAGGAAGAAGGGAAGGAAATAAACATTTATATAGTGAGTGCTATGTGCCAAGTGCTTTACAATTATTATCTCATTTGATCCTCACAACAACACTGAGAGGTAGGTGCTACTATAATTCCCATTTTAGAATTGAGGCAGACAGAAGTTAAGTGACTCGCCCAGGATCATGCTGCTAGTCTGAGATCAGATTTGAATTCATGTCTTCCTGACACCAGACCCAGCTCTCTATCCATTGGGCCATCAGATGCCTCTGTGCAGTAAACTCTTAATTATCTTTTCCTTTTAAAGGGAATGGCAGCATAGATACAATAAAGCATTTAAGTCATGTAAATTCATTAATCTGAAACTGCCAAAAATTCTATCATGATGAAAACCTTTGATAAAGAAAAAAAAAGGTTTAGATGTTTGTAAGCAATATTTAACACAACAAAATATCACACTAAAACAAGACCTCTGATGATCCTTTGGGGTGTTCTAGCAAAAGATCTTGCTGAGGATTGGCCTAGATGAAGGCTTCTTAAACTTTTTCTACTTGTGACCCCTTTTCACCCAATAAATTTTTACATGACCCCAGGTATATAGGTATATAAAATAGATATACATAACCTTTTACTGTTGCCAGTTTTTTTCCCCGCAATCCCCACATTCAGTTCCATAACCCCATACTCACAGTTTAAGAAGCTTTGAAATTTAGCATAGTCAAGGAGGAAGCAGCATTAGCCATGGATAATCCACAAACTAGGGAAAATTAAGAGCCAATTATAATAATAATAGTGATGAGGACAATGTTGACATTCAGTTTACCTGGTGCCCAATTCATTCTACAGTTGTTCAATACTATGTAGAAGTATAATAAGGACAAGAGCCTTTGCATATTCTCCCTAAGCATGGTAAGGACCAGAATCTCCAATAATAGGGATTGTGTGGTTCGACAAGACATTGGCCAGCTCTAGAGCAGGATCCATGTACATTTTGGGAGGAGCACAGGCTTGGGTGCCTGGGGAGCTGGGTTCAGATTCAGAATTCCTGAATGGGATTTTCTCTAGTAGTTCAGGGCATCACCTCCTCTGCAGCTTACAGTCTTAGAGAGACACTGATATGTTAAGTGACTTGCCCAAGGTCCCATAGCAGTACATATCAGAGGGAGGACTCTAATCTGTGTCAAATGAGATAATATATGCAAAGCACTTTACAAACCATAAATGTTATATAAATGGAAGCTAATATGTCCATGATTCAATAATACTGAAAAAACTATAGGTGTAGGGGCAGCTAGGTGGCACAGTGGATAGAGCACGGGCCCTGGAGTCAGGAGTACCTGGGTTCAAATCCGGCCTAAGACACTTAACACTTACTAGCTGTGTGACCCTGGGCAAGTCACTTAACCCCAATTGCCTCACTAAAAAAAAAAGAAAAAGAAAAAAAAAACTATAGGTGTAATACAGACACTCAAGTGGACCAAAAAGCATCTTTTGCGTCTGTCCATTGTGTTTTAGGCTGGGTACCTTCATCTCTAAAAGTAGAAATCAAGTATTTGTATGGTGGACCTCACTGACTGAAACTATAGCTTTGGTAAATTGTCACAGTCATCTCTGAATGGTGCTTGGCAAGACACATCCACTAGTGTGAACTGACAAGTCAGACAGGCTCATTTTGACTTTCCACCTACCTGGGTAGAGAGAAATCCCACTCCTCTGTGTTAATGCTTGCTCAACATAGCAGGTGGGGATTCTCAAGCTGTCGCAGTCATTGCGCTTATGATTTTCATTTCTAACTTTTCTTCCTTCCTCATATGAACATGGATTCCTGGTTCCTGATACCTCCAACTCTCACCCAGTGGATACCGTTAATGTCATCATGATGGACATGGAGAGTATGATTGTTGTCTGTAAGACCATATTTTTCTGTGAAACTGAAACATAATAAAAAAAGGAGATAGATTTTCAATGTTAATTCTGTATTTTCAAACTTTTAATAGTATCTCTGAATCCTAAATTGAGGGTGCGGGACGGCACTCTGAAGAAGTCATGTTTCTGACCAAAAGTGCCTAGAAAAATGAGTATCTAGGCTGTTTGTAAAGACTTCCAGGGATGACAGCAGGTGATCACCATACTTGATCATGTTTTTCCTCTGTGTGTGTTGGGGGAGGGGAAGGGGAAGGAGAATTGAATTGAAATATCCCAAGTTCCATTCAGTATTTTCTAGGAATTACACTGAGAAGCAGCAGCTTAGAGTTGTGGGTAGAAAGCTGGTCTTGGAGCCAGAAAGATCTGGGTTCAAGTCCTGTCTCTGACTCATGCTGGCTGTGTGATCCTGGGCAAGTTCTTTAACCTCTCAGTCATCTAGGAAGTTCTCTAAGATTTTTCAGTCACAGAGGAGGTGCCAACATGCACTGGTAGGAGTTTTCTCACCCAGGAGTTTCCTATAACCAATGAAATAAAAAGTCTAGTCCCCATCCCATAAATTGTTCAAATTCTTCTAATTAAGTGGTACAGGGCACTGCCTTTAACTTCTCACCATCTGCTCATTTCTTCATCCTTTGTGGTCTGACTTCAGACTTCACCATTCTAAGGAATGGAGCAGCTAGGTAGCACAGTGGATAAAGCACCAACCCTGGATTCAGGAGGACCTGAGTTCAAATCTGGCCTCAGACACTTGACACTTACTGGGCAAGTCACTTAACTCTCATTGCCCCGCAAAACAAAACAAAACAAAAACATCATTCTAATGAATGGTGGAAAAAATCTTCAAAAATCCAAGGGCCTTTTCTCAGTCTTCATCCCATTTGGTCTTTCTACAGTTCTTGACACTATTGGCTTTCTACCCAAGAACTCTCTCTTCTCTTGGCTTCTATGACACTGTTCTTTCCTAGCACTCCTGCCACCTGTGTGACCTCAGTCCCCTGTGCTGGGTCATCATCTGTATCTGCTGCCTTTTAGATTGCTAGCTTTCCCCAAAGCTCTGCCCTGTTCCCTTCCCTTCTCTCTCCTCTCCTCTCCGTTAAAATATCATCTTTATGCAGATTATTCCCCAATCAATATATCCAGCCTTCATCTCTCTCCTGAACTGCAGCCACACATTTCCTACCAGATATCTTATCTAGGAAATCCTGTCTCCCACTTAAATACATGTAGAAAACAGAATTCCTTATTCCTCCCCTTCTCCCTAAATTTGCCTCTTCTCCAACCTTCTCTATTTCTATTGAAGTTGCTTCCCAGCAATCTCCCAGCTATCCATATTTGTAACTGCAGAGACAACCCTTGACTCTTTTTTTCTTCCTGACCCCTAATATCAAGTTTTATGGTTTCTATCTCCACAACATCTTTTTTTGTTTGTTTGTTTGTTTTTTGTGGGGCAATGAGGATTAAGTGACTAGCCCAGGGTCACACAGCTAGTGTCAAGTGTCTGAGGCCAGATTTGAACTCAGGTCCTTCTGAATCCAGGGCCGGTGCTTTATCTACTTTGGCACCTAGCTGCCCCCCTCCACAACATCTTTTGAGGAGATTGTCTTCTCCCCATATGTGAAACTACCAGCCTATTTCAGGGCCTCATCACCTCTGTTCTTTTTTTTGGTGAAGGCAACTGGGGTTAAGTGACTTGCCCAGGGTCACACAGCCAGCAAGTGTCAAATGGCTGAGGCCGAATTTGAACTCAGGTCCTCCTGAATCCAGGGCCAGTGCTCTATCCACTGTGCCACCTAACTGCCCCTCTATTCTTAATTATTCCAGCAGTAGTCACTTCCCCTTCCAGTGCATTCTCCACAAAGATGCCAAAGTAATCTTCCTTAGGTGCCTGTCTCACTATCTTGTTCCCCTAAAGATCTTCAGTGGCTCCCCCTTGCCTACAAGGGAAAATACAAGTTCCTTAGCCTAATATTTAAAGCTCTCCACAATTTTGTTATCACCTGTGTTTCTAGCCTCACTTTATACTACTTTCCTTCATGAATTTTATGTTCCAGCAAAACTGGGCTCCTAACTGTTCTCCAGACTCAACATTCTATCCCCAGCCTCCCTCCATTCACATAAGATGTCCCCTCATGTGACTAGGAAATACTCTCTCATTATCTCTACTTCACAAATCTCTTCTTCTTTCAAGGCCCAGTTCAGGTGCAGCTGCTCCATGAAGCCTTTCTATCCCACACCCCCATTAAGTGTTCTCTCCCTCTCCCTCTCTCTCTTCTCTCACTCTCCCTGTCTGTCTCCTCTCCCTCTCCCTCTCTGTCTCCTCCCTCCCTCTCTCTTCTCTCCTTCTCTGTCACCTCCCCACTCTCTCTCCCTCTTCTTCCCTTCCTTCATCCCTCCATCCTTTTTCCAATTACTTTGTATTTATTTCTCTGTATACATACCATGTGTCTGCTATGTCCCCCCTTCCTTACTAGAATGTGACCTCTTTAAAGGCAGAGAGCTTTCCCATTTTTTCTGTATCTCCAATACCTAGCACAGTGCCTCACACAAATAGGCCCTTAATAAATGTTGGTTGTTGACCTGAGAAAAAGAAGGTTACCCTGTGGTAGTGATGGTCATTGTCCCACTGACATTCTAGGGCTTCAATAACTTGGGATAAACTGTGATAAGGCTAGTTCCATACACATATGACATAAACTTGGCCAACGTGATCCAGCCTTGAGTTTGGAGTCAGAATCCTGGCTCTGCTGCTTCCCAACCGTGTGACTGACTGAGGGGGCTGAGATTGGGAGTTCTTAACCCAAGATTAAGATTTGCTGGGGGGGGGGGGGCAGCTAGGTGGTGCAGTGGATAGAGTACCGGCCCTGGATTCAGGAGTACCTGAGTTCAAATCCGGCCTCAGACACTTAACACTTACTAGCTGTGTGACCCTGGGCAAGTCACTTAACCCCAATTGCCTCATTAAAAAAAAAATTGCTGGGGTTCATCAGCTAGGAGGAGAGAAAAGATACATCCTCACTTTCACCAACCTCTAGCTTAAATGTAGCATTTCTTCAATTACTTAAAACCATGACTTTCAGGAGGACTCCATAGGCTTCAACAGGCAGCCAGAGATCTATAACACATGAAGAAAAGGTTACAAACACCTGAACCTAAGTGATCTCTCAGGTCCAGTCCAACTCTGTATTCCAATGACCGATCCAAAAGTTTAATGTGGTTTTAAAAAATAAAGTTCTGGATTTCTTATGTCAGAATTTTGATGAATGGTGGAAGTCTTCCTAGTCATTAGACTAGTGATTACAATGGTCTTTGGTATTCCCTACAGCAGTCCATGGATCCCCATTTCAAATAGTATTGCAGTCTTTCCCTAACTTTTCCTAAGTTTCACAAATGGAGTCGCATGACTAAGCAAACCTTGTTCAAATAATTTAAGAACAAAGACACCTCCAGAGTTCATCCCAGGCAGAATGTCTCAGACTGATGAATATGACAGGTGGCAGGGAACTTCAGAAACTCCAGCTGTGAATACTTAAGAGCTTCCTGTTACAGGTGGAGATCGAAGACTTACAGGAGAAAGAGCAAGAAATGGAGAAAAGCTCATTAGAATTAGAGGGTCCCAAAGTCAACATGTCCATGTCCAGCTTTGGCATCTGCTCCTTGATCATTATTCTCTGCTGGTATGGAGCCTTTGTGAATGGCTCCAAAGGTTGGGTCTTCTTCTCCCATCCTTGTTTAATCAAGACAAATATTCCTAGCCTAAAAGCAAGTCATTTACAGAAGGGTCATGGCTTTTTTTTTTTAACAACTCGAATGAGAAAGGAAATGGGAGTGTCATTTTCCTATACATTGCTGTAACTATAAACAATGCCTTATCTTCTTAGCAACTATCATAAAACATTAAGTATTTAAAATATTTACACCAGCCCTTGGAGATTTTCCTCACGGGGTTTTTGGGAGGCTCAAATAAGATAATGTATACAAAGTGCTTTGCCAACTTGAAAAGCACTCTAGAGATGTCAGTTATTATTATTGGACATAAAGCTCTCATATGAACAATTGTAATAGACTCTTCTTGCTCTCCCTGCTAACAGGCCCTCCCTTCTCTGATCCTTCCTCCACACGAAATGACAAAAGAATCTTTTTAGGACAAGTCTGACAATGTCACCCCCCTGCTGAGACACCTTCAGTCACCCTCTATTGTCTATGGGCTAATATACAAACTTCCCCCACCTGTCATCTAAGTCCCTCCTTGCTGGGGAACCTACTTTTCCAACCTTAGTTCATATTACTCCCTTTCACATAAGTTCCAGCCAAACTAGACTTTGAGGTGTTTTCCAACTTTTGTGCTCACTCTCCCATCTCTGGGGCAGCTAAAGTGGCAACATAGTACATAAGGTCCTGGGCCTAAAGCCAGAAGCACTCATCTTCCTGAGTTCAAATCTGGCCTCAGACACTTACTAGCTGTGTGACCCTGGGCAAGTCACTTAACCCTGTTTGCCTCAGTTTCCCCACTGTAAAAAGAGCTGGAGAAGGAAATGGTAAACCACTCCAGTATCTTTGCCAAGAAAATGCCAAATGGGGTTATGAAGAGTCATATGCAACTGAAATGACTGAACAACAGAGGTCAATTATTTACCAAAGACTCATTAACAAATATTTAAAATATGAACTAATAAGCCATCATACCTATTATATTTTCCAGGGAGGTAATGACAGATTTGTATGACTATGAAACAGATGTTTCCTTTTCACTTTAGACCTACAGTGGCCTAGCAGCTCATGAGAACCTCCAGGTTCTTAGGCCAGCCAGAACATGGCCTGTTGTAATATTGTCTTGCCAGTGGCATTTTGTCTACTTCTTTGAGAGGTAGTGCTGCTTTAGAAATCATCTGCTGGGCAGCTAGTACTGACTCAGGAGATCCCGGCTTCTGGAACTCATGAAGTTGCTGCCCAAACTGGAAACTTCCATTTCTCAGGCTCACCATGTGGTGACATGGACTCAGAGAAAGAACCACCAAACTGCAGAGGTAGCCAGGGGCTTGTGGTCCAGGCTCAGGCTTAGCTTTCTTATGCATGTAGTTGTCGTTGCTACTGGAGGAGAGAACTCCCAACCTACCAAACAGAAGTGTAAGAGAGAGTCTGGCAGAGATCCAAACAACGTACTGAACAGAGAGGGAGGTGAAGTCTTTGTAAAACTCTTACGGCCTGTTGAGGGGGTGCATGTTCTTTAATGAGGGGCCAGATCATATGTCCAGCTCCATGCAAAGTACTCAAGTCCAGAAAACTGGGGGTTCCTCCCATCACCACCCACTACAAAGAAAAAAACCAGAAGTTTAGGCTTATTTGTGGCTGTTGTTGAGTCATGCCCCTCTTCATGATGCCAGTACTGTCCATAGAGTTTTCTTGCCAAAGATTCTGGAATGGTTTGCCATTTCCTTCTCTAGTGGATTAAGGCAAACAGAGGTTAAGTGACTTTCCCAGGTTCACACAGCTAGCAACTATGAGCAGGTCTTTCTGACTCCAGGCCCAGCACACTATCCACTGAGCCACCTATCTGCCTCAGCCCTATACTTTTCCTATATTTCTGTTGGCCATCCATAAACTGGTCAGATGCATTTCTAGAGCCCTGAAAAGGAGGAATTAGAGAACGTTGGTGCTGGCAGGTACCATTAGTGGGACAAGAACTTCATTTTATAGATGAGAAAACTGGAGAGGAGCATTTCTAATTGGAACCACAGATTTCTTTTAATAGCCTTGGAACTTTTTCATTAAAGGAGAAGCCATTATCTCCCTCAGTCTGCCATGGAGAAAACTTGTCTTGATAGCCTTCGAGGTAAACTTCATTTTTTACTTGGAGGAGAAAGTCCACAGTTAAAGATTGAAGCTAAAATAGTATCTGCTCTAACCTCAGACAAGGTGTTGCTCTAATTGTTTCAAGTTTCTGCTCAATGCACGGGAGTCTCCAGGCTAAATTCACAGCATAAGTATGAAATGAAATGAGATATGAAAACACATGCAGCTGGCAACACTCTTGAGTGGGCCCGAACCAGATTAAAGTGTATTGGGAAATATTTAGCAAAAGAAAAATGCAATAGAAGATAGATAATGGTAACATGTGGTTTTCTAAATCCACATTCAGCCTTCAAGTAAGGTTTAGTGGACTTATTTCTCTTTGAGTTTGACTCTGCCACTAGAGAATCCACATATCCATGCCCAGCTCTCTAATGTGAGAAGCCAGGTAAGTAAGGCTGCTTGGCTCCAACACATGAAGAACATCTCCAGTATTATTTAACACATCTTGAAGTAGTGGCAGCCAGTTCACCTCAGAGTCAGGAAACCCTGAATTCAAGGGCCATGTGCCACTTGTGTTACCCTGGACAAGGCATCTCTCAGTGCCCCAGATGACCGTCTTAAGTTTGAGTTGCAGAATGGTTGCTAACCTGTGGAGTGGGTTTCCTTACAAGACCCCTACACCAATAAAATCATAGGACCAGGCAAAGAAGGAGAAGGAGAAGGAGATGGAGAAGAAGGAGGAGAAGGAGGAGAAGGAGGAGAAGGAGAAGGAAGAAGGAGGAGAAGGGGGAGAAAGAAAAGGAGGAGAAGGAGATGGAGAAGGAGAAGGAGGAGAAGGAAGAGGAAGGAGGAGGAAGGAGGAGAGGAGTAGGAGGAGAAGCGCTAACATTTATGTAGTACTTTAAGGTTTGCAAAGCCCTCTGCATTTATTAATCTCATTTTATCCTCACAGTCACCCTATAAAATTGGTACTATTATTATCCCCATTTTACAGATAAGGAAACTGAGTCTGAGAGAGGGTAAGTGACTGACCCCGGACCACAAAGCTAATAAATATCTGAGGCAGGATTTGAACTCAAAAGTCCAGTGCTTTACCCACTAATAATAATAAGAAGCAGCACTTTAAGGTTTGCAAAGCATTTCACATTTATTCTCTCATTTGATCTACCCTCACCACAACCTTGAAAGACAGGCACTATTATTATTTCCATTTTACAGATCAGGAAATTGAGACACAGAGAAGGTGACTTGCTCAGTATACTATAGCTAATAAGGGTCTAAGGCAATATTTGAACTTAGGTCTTTCTGAATCCAAAGGAGAAGATGAACATGCAAGCACTTAGGAACTACTGAGTGCTATACAAGATATTATCTTTTTTTCCCCATGGTGCATGACTCAGGATGATAGGAAGCATGGCACAATGTACAGTTAGGGAGACTTGGGGTTTAATCCTGCCTCTTATGTGTGACCATAGACAAGTCATTTGAATGTGACACATCTCTAAAATTACAACTGGTAGGAGGAGTTTCATCACCAGTGATTTCCAGGCCTGGTAACATCACAGGTCCATCCAAAATACCATAAACAACACTCTAGGGGTAGATAAAAATAAAAGCTTAGCGATATAGCACCTACTGTGTGCCAGGCAGTGTGCTTAGCACTTTATCTATATTTTATTTGATCCTCACAACAACCC
Organism: Dromiciops gliroides; assembly: GCF_019393635.1. NCBI lineage: Eukaryota > Metazoa > Chordata > Mammalia > Microbiotheria > Microbiotheriidae > Dromiciops > Dromiciops gliroides. Next base: position 131,666,991 of record NC_057865.1, read on the forward strand.
AGGGAAGTAGATCCTCTAATAATCCTGGTTTTATAAATGAGGAAAATGAGGCAAACAAAGGTAAAATGACTTGCTCAGGATCACACAGTAAGTATCTGAGGCTGAATTCAACTCTTCCTGACCCTAACACACACACACACACACACATGACCTTCACAAACATAATTGGGAAAATTCTCAAAATGTTCGACTACCAACTAGCATTTCCAAGGGAACCAATCTCTTCTTTCCCATCTCCCTGCTTGAAAAAGACTGGAGGATGCAGGCTACCAAACAGACCCCATTGCCTTTTGGAATAGCATAATCCAGCCAGCAAGGTCTTTGTTCCTGACTTGGCAGAGAGAAGGGTGAGTCTGGTTCAGGAAGAAAGGAAAAGCTTTATCTGCGTATGCTGATTCATGAAGGCAGGAGATGAGGGAGGGGAAAGAAAGACTGAGCTACGGAATCCTAGGAAGTGAGGGAGGTTATAGCAGAATCCTTCTGAGGATATGGAACAGCTTTATACTCATGTTTATTCATGATAATGAATAGCTGTCCCCAGATAGGCATTTTAATTTGGGAGAAAGCTGTGAGGAAATATGTGCAATCATGGAGAAGGTAGATATTTTTTCAAAAAAAAATTTAAATCAAATCAGTTTAATCCTGCCTGGAACATGATTCATTCTTTTGGAGCAAGAAGTGGTATGAGATAGTGTCCAAAGGCAATTTTCTTTTTTTCTTTTTTCTTGGACATGAAAGAACTTTTTTCCTTAATCAGAATAACAAACAGGCTTGGTGGACTATGGAAACACCTATGTGGTATTAAGAAATTTTATCTGCCCCCCCCCCCAGTATTCCCCTCCCACTACAGACCCACCACTAGGTCTGACATTTCAACCATTAGTATAGTAAGTCCTTTGGGTTAAGGCGTTGTCTTCAGAAAGCTTCCACCACCATGCACTTCTGCTATCTGGGAGGGGCAGTACATTAGGAAGTGAGACTGCTTGTCAGGCTATCTGGCTATCTAGCAAAGGGTAGAGTTCTGAATGAGTGGAATACAGGATGGAGAAGTTTTAATAGAAGACAGGGACCTGGCTTAGTGGGAAGGCAAAACTCGGGAAGGCACCACTGAGTCGAGGATCTAGTGAACAGCACGAGGGCATGGGTTACCTGTGGGGGCGCAAGATAAAGGCCAAGGAATGTGACTCAGGCCTGTATCCCTCCAGTCTTGCTCTTTAAATTTTACCCACTTTACACATTTGCTTAGGGCTGTCCCTGAGGGACTCTGATTCCAATTAGAAATGTTTTTCTTTTTAGATTTCCAGAACCCAGATTTTCCCCCTGTAATTTTAAAGTGCTATCAAAACCAGAGAAATGTAAATATTTTATTTATTTTTTGCAAGGCAATTGGAAATAAGTGACTTGCCTAGGGTCACACAGCTAATAAGTATCAAGTATCTGACGCTGGATTTGAACTCAGGTCCTCCTGACTCCAGGGCTGGTCCTCTATGGACTGCACCACCCCCTGTAAATATTTGTTAATTGAAATTTTAGCTCTTTACGGAATCTGGTCACAACAAGGGGCTTAGCTATTACCTTCTCTCTCAACTCTCCTGTTGCCCAGAAATGTAATTTGTTTTACTGATGCTGAGATGATGGCTAAGTATAAATTAAAACAATGATCTCTCATTTTGAACATGGCTTCTCAATAGGGCTGGAGGTTAGGACAAGGTTCAAGCATATTTCCCAGCCTACTTTAGTCACCTTCAGTTTTCCAAAGCTCAGTTAGCATCCCTCCCATGGAAAAAAAAATTAAAGAGATAATCTATAACTATGACTTTAGTTTTCACTACATCATGGGTATTGGATTATACTGAAATGCAGGAAAAACTGGTAATCCATACTGAGAAGGGAATTAGAATTTGGTGAATTAATCACACCATCTTCTACCAACATTTCTTGTTTGCTGCTGTTGTTCGGTCATGTCTGACTCTTCATGACTCCATCTGGGATTTTCTTGGCAAAGATACTGGAATGGTTTGCCATTTCCTTTTCCAGATCATTTTACAGATGATAGATGAGGAAACTGAGGCAAACACGGTTAAGCGACTTGTCAGGGGTCACACAGCTATTAAGTTTCTGATGCCAAATTTGAACTCAGGAAGCTGAGTCCCTGACTTCAGGCCCAGAACTCTATTCACTGTACCACCAAGCTGCCCATATTTTCTGTTGACAAGTGTGTTATCAGATATTCTTTTGATCACCCCCTCCATTCTATATCCCATCTATATCCTTTCTTAATCCAGATTGTTCACATTAGCTTTTTTTGGCTGCCACATCATATTCTTAACAAGTTAACATTCTAGAGTTGTAAGATAACTTACAGTGTGACCCCCTCACTTTTTGCAGATAAGGAAATTGAAGCCTGAGAGATGAAGTAATTTGGCGGTCATGTAAGTAATGAATAGCAGAGTTGGGATTCAACTTTAGGTCCTCTAACTCCAAATTCAGTATTCTTTTCACTGAACCACACTGCTTCCATATTGGTACACATGGAACTTCCAGAAACCCTCCGTTATCTTTGACTTGTACTGTTGCCTAGTATTACTACTCTCATACAGTTGATGTTTTGAGCCCAAATGTAGGAATTGACATTTATCCCTAGTAAATTTCATCTTCTTAGATTCAGCCCACTATTATAGCCTGTTGATATCTTTTTGCGTCCTCAAATTTGTCACTCATTATTTGCTATCCCTTTCAGCTTAATGCCGTCTCCATATGTGATTTACACACTATGTATGCATTCTTGCATGTTAGTGATACAATCATTAACAACAGCTCAGAGCTAAGAACAGATTCCTGTACAACTCTACTGAAGACCCTCTTTTGATTTAACATTGACACTCTGGGTCCAGTCATTCAACCAGTTCCAATTTCACTCCTTGCATTTGGAAAGTTTTTAAGGAGTAGATGTAGATGACAAATAGTGATTTTTTTCAGCATTGAATCGGTGGTTCATAACCTTGAAAAAATTATATATCTTCCTAATTCAGTATTTTTGTGGTGTACTGGATGACTTGAAGATGTTTTCTTAGGTCATAGATTAAGAACTGGAAGGGATCTTAGGAGCCATCTAATCCAACCCTCTCATTTTATAAATGAGGAATCTCAGATACGAAGGAGGCAAAATGGCCCAAGGTCATAAAGGTTGTAAGTATCAGAGCTGGACTTTGAACCCATATATTTTGACTCTACAGTATTCTTTACTCTGACCCACACTAGGATGGCTAAAAATGAAAAGGTCAATCACTCAGTGAGGTCTCACATTGTCCATGAATTATTTAATCCCCTGAGTGATTCTCACAAAAGATTTGAAATCTAGGTCTTTGAAAATTCTCCAGTTAAACATTATGATGCCATAACCATGAAGTCTATACCTGTAGACCCCCCAAATATATATATATATGTATATACATATACACACATATATTACACAATCATACATGTGTATATATACATACATACATGTAATTAAGAACTATTAATCTTTTTAGTGACATTTGAGTTGACTTCAAGGTATGTAAAAGTTATGTACTGTTAGATGAGAGATGCACACTAGTCCCATTCCTTTTATGACAGGTTTCCTTACCACAATGGATAGTTTGAGCTTCTATCTTACTTATACTTTTGAATCTTTTCCTCTTAAGTCCATGATCAGCTTGCTCAATCCCCCAAAAAGATATGATCTCATCTAAGCTTTTTATTAGGGGAAGCTAGGTGGTCTAGTGGATAGAGTTCTAGGTCTGGAATCAGGAAGACTCATCATTTTCCTGATTTCAAAGTTGTCATCAGATACTTACTAGCCTCAGTTTCCTCATTTGTAAAATGAGCTGGAAAAGGAAATGGCAAACCACTCCAGTATTTTTGCTAAGAAAACCTCAAATGGAGTCATGAAGACTCTGACACAACTGAACAACCTACTGAAAGCCTTTCATTGCTTCCAATAGGAGCATCCATGAAAGAAGCACATGTGTCTAAGACATTCCAGAAATCATTAGTAATTATTTGAGGAATGGGTATGATGTAAGGGAATTACCAGTTCCCTCAAAAAGAAGATGGATGAATTGATACCAATGCATAAAATGTTTCTGGCTATAGAGATATAGGATATCGATAGACCCACATAAATAAGGTGATGTTCGTTTTTCAAGATGATTTTTAGAGATTTAGATGGAAAAAGGAGTCTGACTGTGTGCATCAATTACAGCCAAAGTCACTTGATTTTTCGAGATGCTTTTTCAAGATTTAGAGGGAAAGGGGAGTTTGACTGTGTGCATCAATGACAGTCAAATTGAGGATAAATGGTGGTGGTTCAACACTCAGTATATCCTCCAGCCAACTTCCTGCCAACTGAAACACAGACAAGAGGATTAGAAAAGGGATAACCCAAACGTGGTTGATGTTTAAAATGTGGTGGTAGCCAGGTGTGGTGGCACAACACTTGTAGTCCCTGCTCCTGGGAAAGCTGAGGCTAGTGGATTGTTTAATTAGGGCTAAAATCAATCAAGTGCTTACACTAAGTCCTTTTACCAATCTGGTGAGCCTTTGGGAGAGAGGGTGGGGATGATGGGGGCAAAAGGCTGCCTAAAGAGGGGCAAACTAGCCAGAAATGGAACCGATCAAAGCCAAAGCTTCTGTGCTGATCAGCAGTGGGGTCGAGCCTATGAATAGTAGCTGCACTTCTGTTCTGGGTGAGATGGAAAGATTCTGTTTCAAAAACAAAACAAAAAACCCAACATGGTGCCTTCTTTCTTGGACACAGAACAGAGGTGATCTAGATGGTTGGCTCCTGAGGAGTGATCATATTGATTCAGGAATTAACTGTATCTAAAATAAACCAGTGTCTTGGTGTTCTTTGTAATTCTTGGATTGCCTGACCATCATGCTCTTCATCCTTTGATTAGTTATAGTTATATGCCTTGCCCAGCTTCCTTGAAAAGCTCCATAGTATTATTTATGTTCAATGAAATCTTACTAATGGTGGTGTAATTCATATAAAGGCTTAGTAGATGACCTTGGAAGTTCTTTCTAGCTTTAAGATTCTTCAATTCTATGATTTTTCTTCAAGTGTCTCTCACATTTCTCCATTATTTTTTTTAATTACATTAATTTTTCAAGGTTAACATGCAGTTATTTTCTCTACCTCCCATATTCCCTTCATTAAAAAAGAAAAAAAAGAAAGGCTATACTCTTGTAACAAATATGCAGTCGAGCAAAACAAATTCTCACATTGGCCATATCAAAAAATGGATGTTTCATTCTACACCTTTAATCTACTACCTCTCTGCCATGAGGTGGGTAGGATCCTCATTGGTCCTTGAGAATTGTTGTCTTTCTTCTTCTGTTCCCACTGTACCACACTCAGTCACCAAGTATTTATTAAGCACATACTATGTTCTAGGCACTGTGCTAAGTTGTACAGATACAAAGGCAAAAAAACAGCCTTTCATGTAAAAGAATTTGCAGTCTAATGGGGGGTGAGAATATGCAAAAAACTATATAAAATAAGGTGAATACAGGCTAAATTAGAAGTAATCAATAGAGGACAGGCACTAGTATTAAAAGGGACCAAGAAGAGATTTTAAAAGATTTTGGCTGGTACTTGAAGTAAGCCAGGGAAATGAGGAGGTGGAGATAGCAGGGAGAGAATTCACAGAAAGGGAGCAGGTAGTGAATGTGCATTTTCAGGGCATGTTCTTGCTCAAGGCAGGTACCACTGGGAATGTGTGTGGGGTGAGTCGGAATCTTGCAAAGATTCCCAGCACTTCACGTCTAAATTCCATCAATAGCCTTCAAACTGGCCTCCTCACTTCTAGACTCGACTATCTGTATAACTGAATCTTCAATCAATGGGTTAAAATCCAAACTCACTGACCCTCTCCAATTGGGCTCCAGCACACCTTTCTATCCTTCTTCCTCTATTAATTCTCTATCATAACCTTCCCATTAGCCAAGTTGGGTAATGCATTGTCCCAGGAACATAATACACTCATTTCCATGTCAAGGCATCTCCCTTACCCTGAATAGCCTCTCGTAACCTAGCCCAAACCTTACAGGATCCTGCTCAAGTACCACTTCATCCATGAAATCTCCAAACACATCTCAGCTCACAGGGAAGGAACAAGTACTTATTAAGCACCTAAGCACTGTGCTAAGCACTTTTAAAATATTGATTCATTTGATCTTCATAATAGCCCTGCAAAGCAGGTACAATTATCCTCATTTTACAGATGAGGAAACTGAGGCAGTTGGAGGTTAATTAATTTACCCAATGTCACATACCTAGTAAGTGTCTGAAACCAGTTTTGAACTCAGGTGTTCCAGACTCCAGACCAAGTACTCTATGCACTGTATCCCCTAGCTGTCCCAACAAGAACCTCTCCATCTTATAAACTTCAGCCTGACCTCAGAATCACAATTTTACAGCTAGCAGGGACTTTAACCATCATATGGTACACACACCTCAATATTTTAGAACTGATTGGACTAAGACCCTCTGGAATTTTAAAAGAGTATTTATTGATTTTTTGTTTTTTACAGTCTGATGATTTTCTCCAGAATTCCTCCCCCTTCGCCTCCCAAAATAGTATTTTGAAAAGACAGAATAAGAGGGAAAAAATCAGTACAATCAATATATTGAAAAAAGTCTTAAAACATGTGCAATGTGTAAACTGGACCTGCAGTCTTGTATTATTATCTATCAAATGTGAATGTATGTAGAACCTTGCATAACCTGCTGCAATATGTAAATATTGGTGGTCATTATTATTAGTAGTAGTGATTTTATTAAAGTAGGAGATTCCCAATATGGAAACTGAACCAATGTAGATCAGCAATTTGTCTGCAGTTTAAAGTCTCAGAGAACTATCTGAAGGCACTGAGTGGTTAAGTGATTTACCTGTGGCCACACAGCTAGTATGTCTTAGAGGCAGGATTTTAACTTCCATCCACTATGCCATGCAGTCAGAAAGAGAGAGAGAGAGAGAGAGAGAGAGAGAGAGAGAGAGAGAGAGAGAGAGAGAGAGAGAGAGGTGGCACAGAGAATAGAGTGGATAGACACCTTCCTGAGCTCAAATCTGACCTCAGACATGTAGTAGCTCTGTGACCCTGGGCAAATCACTTAATACTGTTTGCCTCAGTTTCCTCTTCTTTAAAGTGAGCTGGAGAAGGAAATGGCAAATCATTCCAGTATCTTTGCCAAGAAAACCCCAAAAGAGGTCATGAAGAGTTTGACACAACTGAAGTGACTGAACTCTGTCTCTGTTTCTCTCTCTCTCTCTTTATCTATATCTATCTCTATCTCTATATACACATGCATTTATACACACATAATATACAAACATGCATATATACATTCATGTATGTGTACATATACATATACATTCATATGTGTATATACACATATATTCAGTGTATTTGTATCTATACATGTGTAAATATACATACAAATGTCACCTTTTCTATTAGGTCATAAGCTCATCGAGGACAGCAAGAGTGTACTGAACTTCACTGTCCTTCCCACACTTAGCATAGATGGTAGAGATTTAATAAATATTTGCCATATGAGGAGACCATATTTCTCAAGCTTTCTGGATTGTGCCTTGGGAAAGTCAGCCATTTCAACATCTGGATCCAATAACATCTGGAAAATGTAGTTTTATGGCCTTCAAAATAGATGTTGAAAAAGGAGTTGTGGGTTGTTTGCTCTTTAAAGGCAGCAAAACAGAAGCCTTAATAGCATTTTATATGAATATGTATTCTACTTATTAGACAGGAAGGCATTTCTGTAGGTTCATAATTCAGTTTTATCAGGTGATGTTTCCTCATCGACAGTGTTCAATATTAAAAGTGATAAATAAAGTCTCTACAGAACAAAACATCGTAAGGAGGCATTTTTGGTTTTTTGAATTTCCTTGTAGAAATGAGTCTGCAATGTAATAATTGCATGTTAGGTCAAGGGGAGATGGAAGGTAACACAAAGAAGAATGGCTAGTCAATGAGAACTGGCATTTGGCAGCATTCAGAGGCCAGGGGAGGTAGCACAAGGTGCCTTTCTAGCCGAGGCCAGGTCTTCAACATAAATGACCTGATTATCATTGCTGTCCTCACCTTGCATACACACCCTTTCCCTGTAGAGCCTCCACTTCTTTTCCCAAGAAGGTGGGCTCTGGCCTTTTGAATCCTTCAGTAGTAATAAGTAACGTCCAATTGCAGCTGCAGGAGTGATGACAGAGAGATGGGAGCTGGAGGAAACAGAGGAGCCAGGTTTCCTGAGTTAAAGAAAAGCAGAGAATTGAGGTAATTAACAAAGGTGATGCAGTCAGAAAGGGGATTGGGCCTCAATGACCTCACTTGATCTTGCTGCGCGTAGTGCTGGCCAAAGTGGCCTAAATTAGCCAAACAGCGGCCTCCATTGTCCAGATCCTCACCTTCGTCTTCCACTTCTTTTATACTGGGCCGGGGTGGGGAACAAAAATGGAGAACTAGGGGAGTCTTCCCTGGCTCATGGGAACCAACCAGTGGTCTTGAGGAAAAGCCTTTGATGAAAAGAAAAAAAAAAGGAAAAAGGAGTTCACGTCCTCCTGGGAGAATTCAGACTCATGAGAGAAATGGGAAAGTCAAGATTCCAGGTAAGGAGAGGCAGGGATAAAAACACACAACACCCTTTCTTCACACACAGAACTGAAGGGGATAGGAAATCAACTCAAAAAGGAGCTTCACTGAGGTGAAACAAGGAGTCAGCTGTCCTGACAGGGAATTGTGAGTCAACATCATGGCACAGTGGTTAAAGAAAGGGCCCAGGAGCCTGGCTAGGCCTGGGTTTGAATCCAGACTTGCTAATTGCCTACTCTGTGACTTTAAGCTAGTCACTGAACCTCTCAATCTGAGTATCTTCACCCATAAGTTGGAAGTTGTGAGGGAGGGGCAGGGGGTTGGACTAAATGACCCCCTAAGGTCTCTTCCAGCCCTAAATCTATAATCACCTTTGGGTATGGAACTCTTGGATCCCCACTTTGTAGGCAAGGACTCCAACATACAGGGTTTTGTAGTCATGGAAATGATATATCCAGGATTTCTTGAGCCAGATCCTCCCTGGGGGTATTAGAAACTTGTAGTAGATTTTTGTTTTCTGCTTTCTCTAGGCCCCAAGGGTTCTATTTTGTTAGTTGTTGTTCCAATCCATGGGATGAATGATTCCAAACTTTTTCATGCTTTAAGACACTTAAGAATCTATAAATGTTTTATAGTGCATGGTGGGCTAAGGTGGGGAGGGTCCTAGGGACCTGGGGTAATTAAAATTGGTATAAGGGTAGGAAAAAAATGAAAGGAGGAATACCAGAAGAAATAAGCAGAGGTCCACTGACAATTTTTGCTTTATGTTGGGGTGGCAGAACTCAGGGGTTGGGAAACATTGCCCTAATGAAAAAAGAGTTAATGCAGTCTATTACCAAGGGATAGGCCTAGGTCCAGAGGCAAGCAGGAGCTTAAAGTTTTTACTTGCATAAGTTATATGGAGGTTTGTAGGTGGTCCAGAAGGACATCCAGATATATTGGAAGGATGTAAGCAGGTCCTTACGTGAGTGGTAAGGAGTCATCAATATGAATAACTCACAATGTGTAATTGCCTACTTAGACTTACACCCCAGGAGTGAGGCTAGAAATAATTTACTATGGGAACACCTGACTCTATTACCCTTAAATGCCTAGATTCTGGAAGGGGTAGGTTATTATAGAGCCATATTCCCTTATGGCTCTGAGTAACTTCTGCCCCAATTTCCCTAAGTGTTTAACCATGCCCACACACATGTATATTGAATATAATCTACAATGCACAAGGGGGCTGAAGTTGGCATGGTATTTCCTGGGCTGAGTGTCTTGCCACTGGCAGAATGTCAGCTATTTCCTCATGAATGGATCGTGTGGGTCTCTGTAGTATCACTGAGATTCCTCTGTGGCACTTTTTATGCATCAGCGGATCATAGGATTTAAAGCTGAAAGGAAACGTAGAGATTAGAGGACAATTTTCTTATTTCACAGATGAAGAAATTGAAGCCCCGAGAGGGAAAGTCATTCACTTCGAGACACAAATAGTAGAAAGCACAGCCAGGGTTTGAAGCCAAATTCTCTGCTTGAGCTTTCTTCTGAAATAGAAATTATGGATAAAGTCAGGAATCAAATGGTGGGTTGACTGTTCTTTCTCCTAGGTGGAGAGATGACAACATCTGTCCTTCTTAAAGTTACCACATTACACTTACCAAGAAAGGAATGGGATCATAGGAATTAGACCTAGAAGAGAACCTGGAGATGTCTAACCCCTTCAATTTACAGATGAGGCTATTAAGGTCCCACCTAGTGAATCAGCTTGTCCAGGGTTACACAGGTAAGCAAGTCACAAGCGCTCAAGTCTTGTATTTGTCACTCATAATCAGTCTTATTGATGTTACTCTGCTATCTGCTACCAGGGGCCTCACCTTTTTGGAACAGTTTCCTTCCTGGTATTTCTTTTAAAAAGTTTTATTGATGTCTTTTGTGGTTGACATCATCATAGTTTTCCCCATTATCCCTTCCCCTCTCCACCAGAAAGCCATCCTATAAAACATGGGTTTTTTTAAAGACAAAAAGGAAAAGAAAAAAAATTGGCACAGCCAATCAATACATTGAAAAAGTCTGAAAATATGTACAATATGCAACACCTGTGGACTTCTTATTTCCACTAGAGAGTGGGTCAATAATGTTTTTTCATATCTTTTCTTTTGAGTCAAGCTTGATCTTTATAATTGTGCAATATTTCATTATGATTTGTGTGGTTCTTTCCATTTTCTTTGTTGTGTGTGTGTATACATACATATATATATATATATATATATATATATATATATATATATATATATATATATATATATATATATATATATATATATAATACACACATATATACACACACACACACATATATATATATGTTGCATATATTGTTTTCTTGACTCTGCTTACTTCATTCTGAATCAGTTCATATAGAACTTCCAATGCTTCTTTGTATATACTTCACATACATTATTTCTTATAGCACAGTAATATTCTGTTGCATTGATGTATCCATTTGTTTAGCCATTCTCCAATCCATGGGAATCTACTTTGTTTCCAATTCTTTCCTATCAAAAAATACAGCTCTAAATATTCTGGTGTATATAAGGAACTTTCCTCTTATCAATGGCTTCCTTAGCCTATAAGGCTAATAGTAGAATCTCTGAGTTAAAGGACATGGATTTTAGTCACTTTATTTACTAATTCCAAATTGCTTTCCAAAAACAATTGTATCAATTCACATCTTCACAAGCAATGGATTAGTGTGTCTATTATCTCACAAATCCTCCAACACTATTATCACTTTTTATGATTTTTGCCAATTTGCAGGGTGTGAGGTGAAACCTCAGGGTTATTTTAGTTTGCATTACTCTTATTATTAGTAATTTTGATAATTCTTTCATTTGGTTGTTAATATTTAGTCATTTCTTTTTTTGAACATTATTTGTTCATATCCTTTGACCACTTACCTATTGGGGAATGGTTGTTAGTCATAATGTTGTTTAGTCATTCAGTCATGTCTGACTCTTCATGACTGAATGGATCATTCTGTCTACGGGGTTTTCTTGGCAAAGATACTCAAGTAGTTTGCCATTTCTCTAGTGGATCATCTTTTGTCAGAAGTCTCCACTACCCATCCATCTTGGGTAACCCTGCATGGCATAACTCATAGTTTTCTTGAGCTATATAAGTCCCTCCACCATGACAAGTAAATGATCCAAGGAAGGGATTATTCATATTAAAGAAATTATATGTGTGTATATATACATACATATGCATATATTCATACATATATGTTTGTATCTATACATATGTTTGTATGCATTTATATTTATATATGTTTATATATGTGTACAGACACACACACTCACATATCTTGGATACCAAACCATTTTCAAAGAAATTTGATACTAAGAGTTTCACCCATTTGTTTGCTTTCCATCCTAGTGCAGGTGTATTCATGTTGTCTGAGCAGAAGTTTTCCAGCTTCATTTAATCAAAGGTATTTGTTTTATCTTTGGTACTTGCTTCTATCTCTTGTTTGTTTAAGGATACATCTCTTACCCATAGCTGTGAGAGGTATATGATATGGGTTTTTTTTTAATTTGGGGAGTATAATCTTCAAAATCAAGTTCATATATCCATTTAAAATGTATTGTGGCATGTGCTAAAAGGTGTCATACAAGCCCAGTTTCTGGCAGACTGCTTTCCAGTTTTCCCATCAGTTTTGATCAATAGGAATTCCCTTTTACTTTCAAGGTTACTTCCTACCATTTCGAAGATGTGGAGGAGAGTGCTTTGGCACTCAATGCAAAGATTAGCAGAGGAAAATGAAGGACTACTGGTCCTCCTGGGCATAGGCTGGTGGAACTTGTAGCTCTAGAAATGGGTGTGATGGCTCCCTAGGCTTGGGTGAAGAATAGTAATGTTGCTATAGGTTCTGGTTGAGTATTTACTGTTTCCATCAACTTCTAAGTCTTTCCTTGGTCAGAAAGAAAAATAGTAATTCATTTATTTACATGTACTTTAAGGTTTAGAAAATATTTTCCCCATAACAACTTTGGTAAGGTGTAGCTTGAGCTACATGGAGGGTAAGTTTGACCCAAATGATACAACCAGGAAGTATCTGATCTGAGATTTGAACCTAGGTCTCCTGACTACTGAAAATTTATGGCTAAGTCATAAGCATATGTTTTAATCCTTGTTATGAGGTAGTGATTGTTGTGGAGAGCTGGGCAATTCCTTATTCTCAATGGAATAGGTTTAAATCCTCTATCCTTTCCCCAGTCTTCTTATGTAATGATGTAGTATGTAGACTCTGAATTCACCCTCCCAGAGCTAGGCCTAGGATTGTAGGATATTCCTAGAAGGTTGGTATATTGGCTTGATCTCTCATTCTGGTGTGTTCCCCTTCCTTTTTTGTCACCAATGACTATCACCCCTGTTTTATTTAACCAGTGTCATCAATGAGCTTTTATAAAAGTCTCTTTACTTTGAAGGCATAACAAGAACAGAAGTACAGACATTTCCCCTAACTCCCTTAGTACCTTGTCCACAAGTGTTCTTTTTATGAGTTCTTTCTATAGCAGTGCATAGTATGCTGCCTCATTAGTTCCTTGGGATTGTCCTGGATCGCTGTACTGCTGAGAGTAGCTAAGTCATTCACAATTGCTCATTGAACAATACTGCTGTCACTACGCACAATGTCCTCTCAGCTCTACTCACTTCACCATACATCGATGTTCATTAGTCTTTCAAGGTTTTTCGGGGATCATCCTGTTTGTCATTTCCTGTAGCACAACTCCATTCCACTACAATCATATAACACAGCTTTTTTCCATCATTCCTCAATTGATGGACATTCCCTTGATTCTCAACTCTTGGCCTCCACCAAGAGTTGCTATAAATATTTTTTGTACAATTTTCCCCCCTTTTCTCTTTTTCATGATTACTATTGTTAACTGTTTCCCTTCCACCCTATTCCTTTCCCCAAGATATTTATTCTATTATCCATCTTTCATCCTATCACTCTTCAAAAGGGATTTGCTTCTGTCTATCCCCTCCCCCACTCTGCCCTTCCTTCTTTTGCCCCTCTCTCTTTATCCCCTTCCCCTCCTATTTTCCTGCAGGGTTAGAGAGATTACTCCACCCAATTGAGTGTGTACATTAGTCCCTCCTTGAGCCAATTCTAATGAGATTGAGGTTTTGAGCCAATTTTTATGAGTGTTAGGCTCATTTACTGCCCAGATTAAATAGATTACTCCACCCAGTTGGGTATTAGTCCCTCCTTGAGGCAGCTCTGATGAGTTTAAGTTCTTTGAGCCTTTTCTGATGAGTGTAGAATTCATTTACTGCCCTGCTCCTCTCCCATCTCTTCTCCCACTCCATAAGCCTTTTCCTATTACTTTCATGTAGGATTTCACTTCTGCCCTTCCCCCTCCCCCAATGAATTCCCTTCACCCCTCAATTTAACACTAAAGATGTTATCATCTAGCTAAGTGACACAGTAGACAAATCATCACCCCTGGACCCAGGGGGATCCCAGCCAAAACCTGGCCTCAGACACAAGACAGTCTCCCACTGTACGACCCCAGGTATGTCCCCCAGCTCCAATTATTTTTTATGGTTCTCTAGGGTCTTGTATTTTGAAAGTCAAATTTGCCATTCAGTTCAGGTCTTTTCATCACAAATATCTGAAAGTCTTCTTTTTCATTAAAGTCCCATTTTTTCTGATGAAAGATAATGCTGAGTTTTGCTGGGTAGGTGATTCTTGGTTGTAATCCCATTTCCTTTGCCCTCTGGAATATCATATTCCTTGCCCTCTGATCCTTTAATGCAGATGCTGCATAAGATCTAGATCTTGTGCTATCCTGACTGCGGCTCCACAGTACTTGAATTCTTTCTTTTTGGCAGCTTGCAATATTTTCTTCTTGACCTGAGAGCTCTGGAATTTGGCTATAATATTCCTAGGAGTTTTCCTTTTGGGATCTCTTTCTGGAGGTGATAGGTGGATTCTTTCAATTTCGATTTTAGCTTCTTCTTCTAGCATTTCAGGGCAATTTTCCCTGAGAACATCTTGGAAGAGGGTGTGTAAGCTCTTTCCTTGATCATGATTTTCAGGTAGACCAATAATTTTCAAATGATCTCTCCTGGACCTATTTTCCAGGTTGGCAGTTTTTCCCAGAAGATATTTCACATTGCCCCCTATTTTTTTATTCATTTGGATTTGCTTGATTGTGTCTTGGTTTCTCATAAAGTCACTGGCTTCCATTTGTTCAATCCTAATTCTTAGGCAATTATTTTCATCAGAGAGCTTTTGTACCTCCTTTTCCATTTGACTTTTCAAGCTGTTGACTTTTTTCTCATGTCTTTCCTGCATCCCCCTCATTTCTCTTTCCATTTTTTCCTCTACCTCTCTAATTTTATCTTCAAAGTCCTTTTTGAGCACCTCTATGGCTTGAGACCAATTCGTATTTTTCTTGGAAGCTTTAGATATAGGGGCCCTGATGTTGACAATCCTCCTCTGAGGGTGCCCCTTGGTCTTCCTTGTTACTGAAGAAACTTTCTATGGTCCTCACCTTTCTCTGTTGGCTCATCTTGCCTTTCTTTTACTAGACTTTTAGCTCCTTAAAGTGGGGCACTGTTTCCAGGCTGCAGTATCCCAAGCTTAAGAAGTCCCAGGTGGTATGATTTAAGGAGAATCAGGTTCTTCCCTCGCCCTGCCTGTTTCCTGGTCCTAGATGACCCCAGACCAACTTGTTAATCAACCAGCTTTGTGTGTTGTGGTTGTTAGCTCCGACGAGTCTGTGCCCCTCTCCGACCTGGGCCACTTCTACTCAAGCCTACCACCTGGTTCTCAGTAGGGGTGTAAAATCCAAGTTCTGCCTTAGCACCAGCATAGACCCCTGTAGTCTCTCCCCTGCCCAGGGCTCAGCCCACTCACCAGACTGTGAGCTTAGTTCCAGATGACACCGGTGCTTCAGCTGATTCAGAGGCTCTGGGGATCTCCTTCTCTGGTGAGGACTTCCTGAGACTGCATCTGTGTCAGGGTGACTGTGGGGTTGGGCCTGACTCCTGTATCAGCACAGTAGCTCCCTTCTTCTGACCTTCCAAGCTGTTCTTGGTTAGAAGATGATTTCAGCACATTCTTCTGTGAGTTCTGCTGCTCTGGGCCTTTTCCTATGACCTTATTTGGATGTTTTTGGAGCGATCATGTCATGAGTTCGGGAGCTCATTCTGCCCTGTATCACCTTGGTTTTTAGGGAGAGTAACCTTAGACTTAACATAGTTTCTGTGTGGCATTGGCATTGGCAACCCCAGGTTCATATCTGAATGCAGCACTGCAGCTATATGAATTTTTTCTCAGGACTGCTAAGTTGCATTCTGAAGGCTCGTTCCCTTGGGCTCTGAAGCTGGACTAGCTGAATGCAAAACTCATCATAGACTAAGCTTCTGGACCATTTGAGATTCATAAGATCATAGCTTCCAATCTCCTTCACCCAAAACAAAAGAACATATGCAAAGGCAAAGATAATTTTTAAAAGGGGACCCATATTCATGGCAGCCTTAGCTGAGGAAGGACAAGGCTTCTCCCCTTTACAGCATCACCTCTCTTTTCTGACTGGAGGGCCATCAGCAGGAAGAAGTTGGCCAAAGAGAAGTACCAGTCAACTGGTACCAACAACAAGTACTGGTGAACTGGTACCTTTTGAATGTACCCACACTCCTGGCTCTGTAGCTAATCAGAATGGGCCTTCTTCATCCTGTGGTTAGCGGGTAAGAAACAGTCACAGAATATCTATGCATCTCCAAGGCATTTCTGTTACATGTTATTTCTCTGGAAGAAGACTCCCCAGCCTTTTCTCCATGAGAGCCGAGCTAGAAGTTCTCTGTGCATGCTCCTAAAGACTAGGCTATCACAGTGTTGGCACCTCATCCCCAGAATAACTTTCATCATTCACCCCTGGGACCTTTCAATTGCTGTATCTCTGACCCTAATGGCTGGGGAGGATCCTTCACCTAAGAAAACAGTGTGACGGGGCAGCTAGGTGGTGCAGTGGATAGAGCACCAGGCCTGGAGTCAGGAGTACCTGAGTTCAAATCTGGCCTCAGACACTTAACACTTACTAGCTGTGTGACCCTGGGCAAGTCACTTAACCCCAATTGCCTCACTAAAACAAACAAGCAAACAACAAAAAAAAGTGTGACTTGGTAGAAGGAACCCTAGTTAGGCTTTGAGTCAGAGGGCCCATGTTCAAATTCTGTTTCTGATGGCTACTGCCTATGTTATCTTGAACAAGTTGCTTAACCTGTATAGGACTTAATTTCCTTATCCGTAAGGTGGTGGGTTACACTGGATGGCCTCTCAGGCTGCTCCTAACTCTAGAACTTAGGGTGTCATATGGTGTTCAGAAGGTCCTCCACTACGTTGCTCCATCTCACCTATGTTCTCATCAGTATGGATATTCCCTCTGATGATGCAGAACACAATTTATACACTCCTGTCTCTCTTAGGTGACTCTTATGCATGCCCCATGTTCTTTATAGGGGATCCAACCATTATGCTGGGAGCCTCCCATGAGTTCTTTCCCTAATCACAGGGATGGCCATGGAGCATGTGGGCTGTCCATTGGTTCTCCCTTCCTCTTATCACATGAGCAGCCGAACTGCTTTGTAGATCCTACAGTTCCTTGGCTGCATTCTTTACATAGCTTCTCCTTTGAAATTCCTTGTTGATAAAATAAGCAATTACAAACAAGGAATCTGCCTACAAACAGGAAGCTCTTGGCACATAGTAAACACTTAATAAATGCTGTTTTCAGCTGGGAAACAATTTTTACAGCAAGTATGGCTGATAAAGGCCTTATTTCTCAAACATGTAGAGAACTGAGTCAAATTTATAAGGAAATAAGTCATGTCCCAACTGATAAGCAATCAAATATAAACAGGCAGTTTTCAGATGAAGAAATCCAAGCTATCTATAGTCATGTGAAACAAAAGTTCTAAATGACTATTGATTAGAGAAATGCAAATTAAAATAACTCTGAGACACCACCTCACCCCTATCAGATTGGCTGATATGACAGAAAAAGAAAGTGATAAATGTGAGAACAGATGAGGGAAAATTGGGACCCTGATGTACTGTTGATAGAGTTGTGAACTGATTGAACCATTTGGGAAAGCAATTAGGAACTATGCCCAAAGGGCAATCAAACTGTGCATATTCTTTGATCCAGCAATACCACTACCAGGTCTGTATCCCAAAGAGATCATAAAAAGGGGAAAAGGATCTGCATGTACAAAAATATTTATAGCATCTCTTTTTGTGTTGGCAAAGAATTGGAAATTGAAGGGATGCCCATAATTTGGGGAATGGTTAAACAAGCTGTGGCATATGACTGTAATGAAATATTATTGTGCTATAAGAAATGATGAGCAGGCAGATTTCAGAAAAACCTGGAAAGACTTATACAAATTGATGCAAAGTGAAGTAAGTAGACCAAGAGAACATTGTACACAGTAACAGCAATATTGTATGATGACCAACTGTGAATGATTTAGTTATTCTCAGCAATGCAATGATTCAAATCTATCCCAAAGGACTCATGATGAAAAATGCTATCCACATCCAGAGAAAGAACTGATGCATTCTGAATGAAGACTGTAGTGTACTATTTTTCACATTCTTGATTTTTTCATGTTTTTTTTCCCTTTTGGTCTATTTCTTCTTTCACAACATGACTAATATGGAAATGTTTTGCATGATTTCACAAACCTATATCAAATTGCTTACCATCTTAGGGAGGGGGGAGGTGAAGAAGGGAGAGAGAAAATTTGGAACTGAATTTTTTTGGTAAATAGTATTTTTTCCAATTATATGAAAAGATAGTTTCAACATTCATTTTTATAAAATTTTGACTTTCAAATTTGTTCTCCTTCCTTCCCTCCCACCCCACTTTTCCCAAGACAGCAAGCCATCCTATTTATAAATGCTTAGCATAGTGCTTGGCACATAGCAGGTACTTAATAAGTACTTATTCCATTTGATTTGGAAGGCATTATAGAGGTTGTCTAGTACAGGGCTTAAACTTTTTCCACTCACGACCCACTTCCTCCCCCCAAATTTTTACACAACCCAAGGTATGTAGGCATATAGTATAGATATACATAACCTTTTACTGTTGCTCACATGCTGTTATGTGCCCCCATAAGGGGTCACAACCCACAGCTGAAGAAGCTTTGGTCTAGTACAACCACAACTTAAAGCGGGATTCCCTTCTGTTATATCCCAACATGTTTTCATTCAGCCTCTGCTAGAAAAGCTCTGATAATGGGGTCCAAAGAAGGAATTGTTTCTGAGGCTCCTAGTCCTGTGGGCACCTGACTCCCTGGTAATCTCTCTGGTAATCAATCCCCTTAATTTGTGCAGACCCAATAATGTTCTCTCTAGGAAGTACACAACTTTAGGCACCAAAAGGCAGTCATGAAAACAAACACAGTGTCATCTGTACGAAACTCTGAGGGTCTTCCTCTCCCTGACTGATCCTTTTATAAAGGCAAAATAGGCCATCCTTTCCCTCCATTCTTACCTAGCCCTTATTTACTGAATGGATGTTGCCTCAGACAAAGGACAAGGTCTCCCACTACATCTGAGGCTATCGCCAATCATCTGGATCTATGTCTTGCCATTGGACTCCAGTGACTGGAGGAGAGAGTGAGGTTAATGACTTTGCATGATTCTGCCTCACATCCAATTTATTGATCTATCTATCTATCGATCAATCGATCTTTCTATCCACATCCACATCCATATATTCATATATACACACATACATTCATATATGCACATGTATACACATACACGTGTGTGTATATAGAAATGTATATTTACTTTATACACTTTCCATAGTCCTTCATGTATTAATACATACACATATACATATATGTATATATGCATACATGTGTATATATCTACTTTACACACTTTCCATAGTCCTTCATATACATGTACATACATACACATATGTGTATATGTGTATGTGTTTATATGTATATGTATATCCACTTTACAGGCAAGAAGGGCAGTGACAATAGTGTATTTTGATTAAAAGACATACTTATCTAGAGACTGATTACTTTCAGCCCTAGTCTAACTTCTTTGAGCTCTTGGACCCTTTGTACATCAGTGTGCCCAGTTGTTCAGAAGGGAGTCCTTTTGCAGTCCTGTTAGGTGAACTACTGATGAAGCAGAATCCTGGTAGCCAAGTATCTCTCCTCTGATGACAGCTGCAATGACATCAGAGCCAGACATTGCTTAGTGAATTAAAGTGGCTTATAGCTTTTCTTCGCCCTTAAGAGCCTTCCTGATAAACAGCACTTGACCTGTTCCTTGTATGGTCGCGGGCAGCCCCAGGATGAGCTGATTTATTTTGGACAGGATCTGGTTCCCATTTCTCAAGAGCCTTTGGCATCTTGCTCTTCAGAAGCATAAATTTCAGTGGGTCCTAGATTCCCTCAAGTTCTGGTTCCTTGGAGTCAAATGTCAGATAGATTTCCCCTATTATCTGGAAGAGAGGAGGTGCCTGGGGCTTGTCACACTTCCCAGGTCAATGACTGTCTTGTGGCTTGAAAGAAGCTTTCATCTCCAGAGGCATTCAAAGGGGCAGCAGGAGACCTTGTAATGGCTATGGAATAGAAAAGAAACAGTCATTGTCTTCTTTTTCCTTTAAGTTAGAATGGCAGAATCTTGAAAGAGGCTTCTGACTTCAGAACTAGCCTAGCCAACACCTGAACAAGGATCTCCTCAACAAAATACTGGTCATGGATCCTTTACTTGTTGTAACTCTAAGAACTCCTGTCACCTTTTTTTTGAGCTGGTCCCTTTCACTAATATCATTAGTACGTTTTCCTTTCCATAAAGCCAAAATCTCTCTCTTTCCACAGCTCCCACTCCTTAAGGCTCCTAGTTCTGCCTGCTAGGGCCAACTATGACAAGTCTAATCTTTCTTCCAAGTCATCAAGTCAAGTCCAAAAACATTTATTAAGTGCCTACTATATCCTAGTTACTCTGCCAAGGACTGGGGGATATGATTTCAAATACTTGAAAATTGTTCGATTTTAGACTTAATATTCCCAGAATGTAAGTCTTCTCTTCCTCAGACTAACCCTAGTTCCTTCAATATTCAGATCTTCAGATGGCATGATCCTAAGGTCCTTCATCATTTTGATGGACACTACTCTGGACGTTCTATAGATAATCAATGAACTGCCTAAAATACGGTTCCCATGGTGGAACACAGTATTCCAGATGCAGTCTAACCAGATCAGAGTTCAGTGGGCCAATCATCTCCCTCTTTCTGGATGCTATCTTTCTTAATGTAGCATAAAATCACATTAACTTTCTTGGCTACAATAACATACTACTGATTCACATTGAAGTTTTTGTGCACAAAAACTCCCGGATATTTTTCAAACAAATTACTATGTATAGTATCTAGCTGGGGCATGAAGTGTTGCCTCACTGTTGCTTCTAATTCTTGCATTTTTGTTGTTGATTCTTTGGGGAAGCTAGGTGGTACAGTGAATCAGAGCACTGGGCCTGGAGTCAGAAAGATCTGAATTCAACTAGGATTCACACACTTACTAGCTGTGTGACCCTGGCGAGTCACTTAACCCTGTTTGCCTCAGTTTCCTTGTCTATAAAATGAGCTGGAGAAGGAAATGGCAAACCACTCCATTATCTGTGCCAAAAAAATCCCAAACTGTTTGGGGATATGGAAAAGTTGTACACAGCTGAAAAAAAAACTGAATAAAAATAGTATCCAGCTACACTTCCCATGTCTTGTACTTGTTTAATTGATTTGTTGAATCCAAGTGTAAAACTTTACATTTCTTCTAAATTCCATTTTATTCATTTTTGAACCAACAGTGTAGTCTAAAACCTTTTCTTGATTCTGTCATCTGACTTATCGACTATGCTTACTACCTTCATGTCATCTGAAAATCTTAGAAATATGCCATCTACACCTTTATTCAAGTTACTGACTAAACTATTAAACTTCCCAAGGTCTAACAGATACACTCTGCTGACAGCAAGCCATTAATTATTATTCCTTGGTTCTAGTCATTAGACCAGATCAGAATTCATCTAACTGAAGTATTGTGTAGTCGACATCTCTCTGTTTTATCAAAAAATACCATGAGAAACTGTTAAATGTTTTGCTGAAATGTAAGTAAACTGTATCATTACTCAAAAGGAAGGAAATGATTAGTTAAGGCAAGTCAAAAATTTGTCAACTGCTTTGTTTTGGGTAAGGAGAGAGTTCTATTCAATAGTTCTAATAGATAGTAGTAGTTCCAGTAGATGTCTTGATAATTGAAGTCCCTTGCCACTACTGTATCAGGCTCCCGTGTCAGGCTTATAATCTGTTACCTGTATTGTAATTCAATGAAAATCTTACTTCTGTGATGATAATAATAGCAGGCATTTATACAGCACTATAATGTTTATAAAACACTTGACAAATGTCTCTCGATTGAGCTTCACAACAAACGTGTGGTTATAATTATGTCCGTTGAATAGAAAAACTAAGACAAATAAAGGCTGTGATTTGTCAGAGGTCCTGCAGTTAATAAGTATCTGAGGCAGAATTTGAAATGGGGTCTTCTTGGCTCCAAGTCCAATACTCGATCCACTACACCACCTAGCAGCCTTGATGATGTTAATACAAGTACCTTCCACCAGACCCCACCTTTCCCCAAAGGGGAAAATCCTCTGGTTCCTTGATGTCCTCATATGAGTGTTTGTTGTTGAGTTGTTTCAGTCCTGTCCAACTCTTTGTTTTGTTTTGTTTTTTAGTGGGGCAATGAGGGTTAAGTGACTTGCCCAGGGTCACACAGCTAGTAAGTGTTAAGTGTCTGAGGTCGGATTTGAACTCAGGTCCTCCTGAATTCAGGGCTGGTGCTTTATCCACTGCGCCACCAAGCTGCCCCCTGTGTCCAACTCTTTGTGATCCCTTTTTGGGGTTTTCTTGGGAGAGACCTGGAGTGGTTTGCCATTTCTTTTTCCAGCTCATTTTACAGATGAGGAAACTGAGGCAAACAGGGTTAAGTTACTTGCCCAGGGTCACACAGATAGTAAGTATTGAAGGCCAGATTTGAACTCATAAAGTTGAGTCTTCCTGATTCTGAGCCCAGTGTACTGTACCAAGCTAGCTGCCCCATGCAAGTATATCTTTATAATACCTAAGACTTCTACTCCTCCTTTTGGTTATTCTCTTTCTATCGTATATATCAAAGCTTTTTAGAGCCATTGTCTGGTCATAGATGCCCTCCCCACCAACTCTTAGTGATACTCATAAAGTCAGATTTGTCTTGGATCAGGATCACTTTGCTTGTTATCCATACTTTGTGTGCATTTGTGGAAATATTTCTGAGGCCATTGGTTTTTATTGGTAGCTCTTTTTTTTTTTTTTTGTATTTTAGCTCTTGGTAACTTCTGCCTACATTTTCTCCAATTATTTTTTCTATATCTACTGTCTGTTATTTAACTTAGTAGATCTATGGACCCAATTTTCTCCCTCTTTCTTTTTAGTTTAGTACACTTTATTAGATTTGCAAGATTCTAGCTAAGAATGTTCTTACCAGCCCTATTAGGTATGCACTATCCCTGCCCAAGAACCTATTCCCTGCCTCCAGTTGTATTTTAAGTTGGGATGGAGAAATCCAAATACTGTTCTCAAAAATGATCTTCTTAACCAGTTGTTCACATCTCAGTGAGTTCATGCAGAGTAATTTCATAGGAACCTCAGGAGATCAGAGGCTGATCACAAGAATCTATTTTTAAAAGTTTATTGTTTAAGTCTTTTACATATTTTTAAAATAGTTTTTTCTACTGCTGTCTGACTAGAATACTCTTGTGCATTGTAATACTTAAAGGTTCTAAAAGGACATAATGCTGATTGCTATCAACCCTTTTTGGTCCTTAGACTAATTTGGAGACCATCTGCATCACCTGTTCCTGTTTGCCATCAGTGCATAGGGAAATTTACAACGAAAGAATCCAAAATGGCGTTGCTTTTGATGAGGTCCCAGTGAGAGATATAACAATGGTTTCCTTCTTAATGAAATGAGATTGTCGAATTAGTTGATTCATGAAGGCTATTCTAGCTCTAGAATACTATGATTCTAATTCTTGATGAAATAAACCTGTTGATATTGTCTTCTTACAAACATAAGCTTCATCAGTAACTGACCCACAAAGCACCTAGAGATATACAATGTCATTAAGTCCTACTCTGTCAACTACTGCTCTATTCCCATGGAAGACCTCAGGTCACATGGATAGCTTAAGAGTTTTGTGGGTAATGGTTGAAGCCACTGGAAATTATATTGATGCTATCTATCCATGATCAAAGTAAAATTATGTCCTTTTAGACTCTAGACCATGGCTTCTTAAACTTTTTTTCTTCTGGTGACCCCTTTTTTACCCAAGAAATGTTTACACAACCCTAGATATATAGGCATATAAAATAGGTATACATAACCATTTACTGTTGCTGAATATTTCACAACCTCCACATTCAGTTATGTGACCCCCCCCCCATAGGGGGTTACAACCCACAGTTTAAGAAGCTTTGCTCTAGAACCTTAAAATATTAGTGTTCTAATTAACCAGCAATAGAGAACAGGGTTTAATAACAATAGCTAACATTTGTAGAGTGCTTTAAGGTTTACAAAATCCTTTATTTAAGTTGTCTCATTTTATTCACAACTCTGTGAGGCAGGGGCTATCTATCCATTGTATAGATGAAGAAATTGAGGCTGATAGAGGTTGAATAATACGTCCAGGGTCCCACAGCTATTAATTGTGTGAGGTAGAATTTGAAATTGGGTCTTCCTAAATTGAAGTTCAGCATCTTATCCACTAAAACAAAGCTTCTTAAAATGTAGGTTGCAACCCCATAGGGGTTGCAGTAAATTTGGCAGTAAATGTTTGATTTGTATACCTGTTTTATATAGTTGTACTTATATAGCCGGGGTCACATAAAAATTTCTCAGGTGAAAAGGGGCTATGAGTGGAAAAAGTTTAAGAAGCCCTGCACCACACCACCTACCTGCCCTTTTTAAAAAATTCGATATTAACATTTTGAAAATAAATTGTCATGGACATTTTTGGCTCCAACCTACCTTTCCAGCCTTATTTCACATCACCCTTTCATTACCTCTTTATTCCAGTCAAACTGGATTGTTTGAAACTTCATCCCTCCTCCTTACACATTTACCCACCTCCCCTTTCTTCTCCTACTCTCCCCTATGCTTGGAATGGATTAGCTTCCCATTTTTGCCTTTGGAAATGTTCATCTTTCTTCAAGGTCCAACTCTGATGTCACCTACTGTTTGAAACTTTCCATGATCTCTTTACTCTCACTTCCCAGATGTTGCTGCTCTCCCTTCCAACATCATCTAGTTTTATTCGTGTATATCTTTTCCATTTCCCATGGCAGACCATAAGTATCTTGAGAGCAAGTATTGTTTCACTTTCGTGCCCCTAATGCCTTAGCATGCAGTCTATACTTAATACAGTTTGAGTTGAATTGTCAGTGATACTGGTGAGTTCTCATTCATCTTCCCCTTGCTTGATGCTTGCTTGTATTCATGTCTTTTCATATAGTTGTTGATTTTTAGTTCTCTTCTGTATTCTGTCTTCCAATACCCAGATAAAACAAGTTTACAGTCATTCTAGATAATAGAGTTTCTTTACAGATCACACAAATCTCCCCCCTCCTCAACAGAGCCAAAGCAGGAAAACACAATGCCATACAAAGTGATGGAAGGAATCTTTCAGGGAGCACGAGGAGCTGTGGAAGAAACTGAGCCAGCTCTCTCAGGTTAGGCTTATGGCAGTCCATATTTAATGGTAAATTGTAACTGTGCAGTCAGAGTTATTCATAAATGTATACCCAGGGGTGTAAAGAGCTATAATATATGAACTGACTTTGGAGTAATATGTAATATGCTTAATGTAACATTGCAACCAGGGGAGCTATTTTTTAAGAATAAAACAACTGGGGAGTGTAAATATCATTAATACAGAATGAGTGACGTGGAAGTTCTCAATGAACAGGGGATTTTCTCACTCTGACAGACTCCAATTGCAAGGGGACTTTGCTGCTAGTCACTCACGTTTTTTAAAAAATTAATTTAAGATGGAATTCATTTGAAATAAGACCCACTGGGACTGGGGGTGGGGTGGGGTTGGAGGCTCTTGAAATATAGCTCTTACTTTGGTTGGGACTTCTAGAGATTAGCAGCCACTGGTCACCGAGGCAAACTAGAGTAAGTAAAGTGAGTCCAGTGCCTCTTAGATGATGCCATTGGCTTTTGCAAGAATCATTCAGACAACTCAAATAAAAACAAGGATTGAACTGCTTATTGTTGAAATTGACAGTTGCTCCATTCTCCCTAATTTCTCTACAGTCTTTGGGAATAGGTCCTGGGTTTCTAGTAGAAGTCCTGGGTTTAGTCCTGGATCGCCACTGGGGTGACCAAGGTCTGGAGCCTTAGAGGATCCAGAACCAGCATTTCTATTGAGCACTGGGGTCTGTCTGCACATTCTAGACCCTGGGCACCTTAGTGGGGGCATTTTAAGCCCAGGACTTCAACTGGATTCCCCTAGCCAAAGACCACCGAGGATTCAGGGAACAGGGTGGCTATCTTAATCCAAATAATAACTGTTCCAGACATGTTTGAACAAATTTTAAGGATGGAGGAGGAATCAGTTGATCTGTTGATCTGAAGGAGCACCAGGGAGCTTTGCAACACTGACCATTGGCACTTGTGCTTTCATTTTCTTTCCTCCCCGGGTAGCAGACTACTAACAGTTAGGATTGGATGTATATTCTGTGCTACCGTGAACAACTTAGTTGTGGGACATCTGATTGTTACTCTATTTCTCCCACACTTTGGGAGGGAGAGGAGAAGAAGCCTACACTACCACAGGCTTCTTAGAGGGATTCTTGGACTTGGCCAGTTTCCTTGATGTTAACCCCTACTGTGGTCATTAAAGAATCGACTCTAGAAAAAAATCTTATCATCTCAAGTAGCCCCTTTATCTCTAAGCATGAACGTGCCTTTTTCTCCAATATTTTGTAGATGATTTCCTCAAGCTATCTGAGGAGAAGGCCAACATTTCTTTTGGTTGTATGGTCCAGGATTTAAAACATCCTCTATGGTCAGTTGGTTCATCCTTCTGTTCTGCCTGAATACTACTTCTTGCCATATTTTGGATTCACAGGCTCATATATCTACAGCAAAAGGCAGACTTTCAGCTCATCTAGTCTAATCCTGCCTCGGGGATATAGTGTGGTACAGTGGAAAGGGGCACTAGATTTCAAGGGAAAAGGTCCAGGTTCAGATCCTATCTCTATTATTTATTGCTTGTGTGACATTCAACAAGCTACAGAGGCTCTCTTGCTATTAGCTGACCCTTCTGTAAAATAAAGGGGGTTAGACGAGATGGCTTCCGAATTCTTCAACTACTAGCTCTAAACCTTGGGTCTTATGGGATCCACTTAGCTTTTAAAAATGTGACTAACTTCATTCTCACTATCTATTCTATGACTGGTCATTTACTCATATTCTACCTTCTCTTGCCTTTGGTAGGGGTCACTCTAGGCTTTATTTTGGTTCAGTCATTCAGTTATGTCTGACTCTTCATGACCTCATATGCGGTTTTCTTGGCAAAGATACCGGAGTGGTTTGCCATGTCCTTCTCCAGTAGATTAAGGCAAACAGAGGCTAAAGTGACTTGTCCAAGGTCACACAGCTAGTGAGTGACTGAGTCAGATTCGAACTCGGGTCTTCCTGACTCCAGGTCCAGAGTTCTATCCACTGAGCCACCCAGCTGCCTCTCACTCTAGGCTATCATAGGTCCCAAATATTTCTGTCCAATACATATCTGTTCCTCTTCCTAATCACTTGCTAGGTTTTATTTAATATATAAATAATCACCATGTTTGGGAAGTCCATTAGAATGAGTTGCATGAAGAAACAAACATAAAGAAGGGAAAAGGGTGTGAGAAGAAGGAGCAGCCCTTTGGTCTCTGCTTTGGCCCCAGAACCATGGGGTCTAATCACTGGGATGAACTTCAGTAGTCATTCTAGGCCACCCTACCAGATCTTTAGCCTAACAAGCTTTTTCTTGGTGTCCCTGACAGATTCTGCTCTGCCCCTTCCAGGAATAGGGGCCGTTTTTCAGTTCTTCCTATCAGCTTACCCTCAGCTTTCCCTGGCCCCCACCCCCAAGGAAGGCTGAAGAGCCTAAACACTTTGTAAAAATGCCTCATCCAGAACCATCAACACATCCTTTTTATTTCAGCTCCCAGCAGAGTCCAAGCTGTTCACTCAAAAGCAGAAGCCAAACATACATATAAAATAGTCTTTAAAGTCTTTCCATCCTTCCTCCTCTTAGAGGTCCAATAGGTGTGAGACTCATTGAAAGACTTACTGTAGTCCCAAACTCCCTTAGTGATTCAGCACATATGGAAGTACAGATTCTATTTTATTTTTGTATTTTTTTAACTTAGCAAACTCAGGTTCAAGAAAGAAATCAAGAGGGAAAAGGGAGGCAGGAACATGGAAATAGTTTCATTTTACTACCTTCGTATTCAAACCAAGGGATTGTTTTTAAATAATAGAATGGATCTGGGGAATAGTAGTTAGTATTTATAGAATGTTTTAAGAGTGGTAACACACTTTACAAACATCTCGTTTGATTCTCAAAATTATCTTAGGTGGAAAGTGCTATTATTATCTCCATTTTTACAGATGAGGAAACTGAGACAAACAGGCCCAGGGTCACACACCTAGTAAGTGAGGCCAGATTGAAATTCAAGTTTTTCTGGCTCCAGGTCCAGTGTGCTACCTGGGTGTTTTCAAGCACCTCTGGATGACTACATGTAAAGGCCTTTACTTAGTTTTTCTACCCTGCATAGCTCTTCAGTCTCTACAAGGTTTACTAACCCCTTCTTGAAAGTCCTCTCAACTTTCATACCATTTCATTTCCCCAATTCTCCTGCTTCTCAAATCACTTTATAATGTCTTCCTCCTACTCCCTAAATATAGCTATTTCCTTGTGTTCTAACCTAGGCCACTCTTGCTTCTATCTTGCTAGATTTTCCTTAACTAGATGATGTCCAAATCTACATCTCCCGACACTTAATACTCACCAAGTCCGAAATCCAAATCTGCTTTATCCCCCAGTGCATTCCCCCTCCCGACTTCCTCATTTCTGTTCCTGGCACCACCATCATCCCCAGCATCCAGGCTTGAAGCTTGGAAATCACCTTCACCTTCTCCCTTTCCCACTCCTCTCGCTTCTACTCTTCCCATTACAAAGTCTTATTGAATCTCACTCACGTCCCTCAAATTCAGTTCTTCCCTTCCATTTTGAGGCACCCTCATCCCAAGTGAGGCACCCATTCTTGGAATAACCTTCCAACCAATCAACCTGTTTCTAATTCTTGTCCCCACAATCTAGTGTATATGCTAGTGCAAGATGCACTGAGCAATTTCAGGTTCTGATCATAGAATATTGGCTGCAAATATGGAGAGGAATCCATTCTACATATTCCTGAAAATGATCATCTAGTTTTTCTTGAAGACCTCCAGTAATAAGGAACTCCCTACCCCCCTGAGGAACCCCATTCTACCTTTGGAGACCTCTGATAGTTGGAAGTCTTTCCTTACTTTGAGCTAAACTATGCCTTTCTCCAACTTCCTTCTATTGTTCCCAGTTCTACTATGTGGATCTGAGCAAAATAAGGCCAATTCCTCTTCCACACAATAGATCTTTAGCTTTTTGTTATTATTTAACCTTTTTAGTCATGATTGACTCTTCATGAGGCAAAGATATTGGAGTGATTTGCTATTTCCTTCTCCAGCTCATGGGTCAAGTGACTTGCTCAGGAACACACAGCTAGTATCTGAGGCCAGATTTGAACTCAGGAAGATGAGTCTTTCTGACTTGAGGCCCACACTCTATCCATTGCACCATCTAGCTGTCCTGGAGATAAATCCTGGCTCCACCACTTAGTGTCAGTGTGACCTCCTTACACTTTGTAAAGTACTGCCTCCCTTAAATCCAATTCACTTACAAGTTAAGACATAACCCTCCTCATAGCACTGATCCTCTTCCAGAATGAAGGACAAACAACAACAAACAACAATCTAGTTAATGACGTGGACTAGATGAGTCTCCCTGATTCCAGGTTTTGTGCTCTATCCACTGTACCCCCTAGCTGCCCAATCTTTAGACAATTAAATGTCATGTCCCTTTAACAAAGTCTTTTCTCCTGCAGTATAAATATCCCTGGTTCCTTCAATCGATCCTCACATAGCATGATTTTTTTTTCAATTGTGAAATGATTTTATTAGTGCTAAAAATCTACATTTTTTATCTCCTACGTTCATGAAATACATGAACCTGCTGCCTAAATGAAACTTTGATGTGTAATTCACAGCTCATACCTATCATCTCCTAGCTCGACTCATGATAACTTGTTCAACAATTGACTTCCCTTTTTGTAAACTGAGGGAGTGGAATCCCAGGCACTCTAGGTCCCTTCTAGCTATCCGTCCTTCCTTTGGGCCTGGTGATTTGAACCCATTGAAGTCAGTTGAATTCTCCCATTAACTCCCTCTTTATCTTGGGTTTCAAAGGCCTCTTTACTCTTCTTGTTCTATCCTTCCCTGTCTGAAGATGATTCTCCTTGGGGGGTGGGGGTAGAGGAACCAGAAGCAATAATAAGGGTCCAAGAATTCTACCTTTTAAAAATCTTTATTCTCCAATTCACCCCAAGTAACAATCTTGTGATTTTTTTCTTCCTCTTACCCTTAATAAAAGGTAGATGGGTTTAGATTTAAAGGTGTGAGGGGGTCTTAGAGGTTATTTAATCCAACATCCTCAGTATACAGATGAGGAAACTGAGCATTATGTAAGAGGCAGAGCCAGGTTCAAATATAGGTGCTCCAACACCAAATTCAGTGCTCCATTACTTTTGGTGTCCTTATCATTCAGTACAAGCTTCAGCTTATTCTGAGGTTAGTGTTAAGCTTAGCTGATCACCGGGATTGGGACTGGGCCTGTGATTGCATTGGTATTTGAAACTCTCAGAAAAGGAAATTCCCTTTACAAATAGGGTTTGGTATCTTCTCAAGAGGCAGCTGGATGGCTCAGTGGATAGAGCACTGGGCCTGGAGTCAGGAAGCCCTGAGGTAAAATTCAGCCATACTAGCTGTGTGACCTTGGATAAGTCACCTAGCCTCTAATTCCTTTAATCCACTGGAGAAGGAAATGGTCAATCATTTCAGTATCTTTGCCAAGAAAACCCCAAGGACAGTATGGTCTACGGGGTCATGAATAGGACATGACTCAACAACTGAACAACAAACCTCCTGGTCCCTTTAACACCGAGAGGCTAAGTGGTCTTCCCAGGATGTTTTGGTTTTGAGGCCAACTCTCTCTTTTTCTTAAGTCACACTGCCATTATCTACTATTGTTTACATCTATATTATAAGCCTTTTAAAACCTGAAATGATCAATTAATTTCCTGCATCCTCATCATAATTATTTGTGGTTGCAGTGTAAGAATTTCAATTAAGATCATCCCATCTCTCTTGAATCAGCATCCTCTGTGGAATCTCTCTTCTTAAAAACCTCAGTGGCTCTCTGCTGTCTCCTACAAATTAAGCCTAAATTGTTCAGTTTAGGATTTAAGGCCCTCCACCACCTTGCTCCAATCTTATCGAACATCATTTCCTCACCCATACTGCACATCCCAGCCAAACTGGCCTACTTGTCACATCCCATATTTTCTTGCCTTCATGACAGCGTCCACAATCCTTTCCTGATCTTTCCAGCAGAAAGAAACCTCACCTTCCTCTGAAATCACTCGGCATTTTGGGTTTTTCTTTTATCTCATAGTCATAGTACTTATCACATTCTATGGTGTATTTTGCATACATGTCCTCCTCTTCCCTTCTAGACTGCAGGTTTTATAAGAGGGAAGAACTGCATCCTATTTATCTTAGTTTGGCAAATTACACAGTGCCTCTCATGTAGGAGATAATCTCTCTGTGTTGATGGAAGGAGTGGCCCTCTTCACTGTAGATCTTACCTGTTGAAGTGACTCTATTTCCCTTAGATGCAGGCATGCCCTAAATAACCAGGGAAAATGATGACTAGAAGTCAAAAGGGAAGACTGTGTGATACATTGTACTGTTTACTTCAACTGGTTTCTAGGCAAATAGTGACCTTTATTAGCTGTGAAATTGTGAGGGGAAAAAAGACATAAAAGAATGACTTCTTAAGAACCACTTTTCATTGTTCTAAGTATTTAAAAGCAGGTGTCTTCCTCGAGTGATGATGGTTGTAGGTTGTCTGGTCCTTCTTCCACCAAAGCAGATAGATCCTTGAGTGGTCACAGATAACTCTTGCACATGATCTATCCTGGGCTTTTTAATTGGTAGCTTGTCAACTAGAGTAAGAATGTTGAAATACTCAGACTTCTCTCATCCACGTGTCATCAAACAATCATGACAACTTTAAAATTCAGCTATTAGTTAAAATGTTTAAATGACAAATTATCAATACTGGTAAATTGCTCATGTTCCAAACACAGGTCATTATGATAGCCAGCTCAGATGTAAAACATAGTATGCAGATTGTGATCAGAGGTCATGCTTCCACAACTTACTACCTGTTTAACCCTGGGCAAGTATTTTGACATGGCTGGCCTCATTTTCTTCAAGTTGGAAAAGGAGAGGGAGGTATTGAACTAGTTGGTTCCTAAGGTCCCCTTCCACTTGTGAATCTACAGTTTTATAATTAATTTCCATGTCACAAAAACTTTTCAAATGAACCAATAAATGAGGTGGTCCTGAAACAACTCAGTTGGATACCCTCAAAAGCAGTCTCAGTGAAGAGTTGTCCTGCTATTTCCTTCTATCTTTCTGGCACACTTATTGGTCTATCAGGACAGTCCATTTGGGGGTGAAAGAATTTCTACATTTTAAATTAAAAACTAAGTCAGTGGCTCTTAACCCCTGGTTTAAAAAAAACACTTTGATAATTATATTTCAATACAGTTAGTTTCTTTCATGATCTTATGAATTTTATTATTTTAAAACATTATTCAAAGAAGAGAGCCATTAGCTTTAGTAGACTGACAAGGAAGTCTATGACACAAAAAAGCAAAGTGTTCCTGACTTAAGCAATGGTTCAGTTTTCTAGGCCACAGATGGTGAAGGGGTCTAACTTCCATCGTCCATGATGCTATGTTCAGAATCTGAAGGTACGAGGGCTGTTTTCCCATGGAGACACCAAAAGCTACAAGACATTTGAAGACTTAGTAAGAAACAACTGGTTGCTGCAATACACAAAAGTTTATTTTTGAGATTTTTTTTTATCTTTTCTGAAGGCAAAATATAATAGAACTGAACATCAATGTATTTTGTACAACAAAAACTTTTTTTTAATATGAGAACAGACAATCCATGAAGAATTTTTTTTTAAGTCTTAGAACGGCTTCCCTTTAAAAAAATCATGCTTTCTCGCGGTCAACAAGGAGTCGGCATGGAAGATATCATGGCAGTCGGGTCGATGCTGGGGATGGGGGGGGGCAGAGAGGTGGGGGAAGGCAGGGGTGGGAGGGTGTTTCCCTTAGATCCTTGTCAGCTGGTGCCACAGACTGGATGGCAGGATACTTTCTACTTTCTCCATGACGAAATTTAAAGGGGCAAACAAAGTGCTGAGGAACTGCAAAGAAACCAGAGAGACATGAGAGTCAGAAGATAAAACCTCACCCAAGAGCGACGACACACATCTGTACTCTGCACTGTACACCTTCGCAATGCAGGCAGCCTCCCAAGAGAAGCACAGTTTCTAATTTATAAATACAGGGAATGTAAATCGCAGAGTGGTCGGCCTGAAAGAGGGAAGCTCAGAGGCCAGCTAATCAATTTACAGCTGTGAGAATTGAGATTCATCCAGGTTAAGTGACTGAGAGTCACACAGATATTCAGTGTGGAAGGCAAGATTTGAACACAGGTATTTTAGATTCTAAACACCCCATGCTAATATTAGGGCACACTGCCTCACGAGTGGCAGAGTCAGAATTCAAACCCAGGCGCTCTGACCCCAGAATCCAGCCCAAATCTGGATGGCAGAACCTGTATTTCAGCCCTTTGACTTGGACAGGTGAATGGGTAAAGTGTCTACAAAGGGCCCCTTTGCTCTAGATAGTGCAAACATCTAATAGATGAAGTGACTGGTTTGAGCCTATCACCTGTGACAACTGGGACTAAAACACAGGCCTTCTGCATCCAACTCCCCTGGGCCTAACTGCTTTAGGTGCATTCTATTGAATACATCAAGGCTCTGAGATTTCATTGGGGTGATATTCCCTCCAATGACACAAATGGTCAGCCTGCCATGACTACATATGAGAGCAGCCCAATGTTTGCTGCATGGCTTATCACTCTGACCAATTGGCTAATGAGCTTTTCTAAATGGAGTGAGGCTGGTCCCCAGACAAGAGGCACACCATCCCCAACTGGACTAGCGGTCAAAATATTTCTTACTTGGGTAGCACATGCTGCAGTTTATGGTCCACTGGCATAGTCCTTAAGAACTAAGGGTCACGTTACTCCATGATAAGACTCTGGAGAGCTCTCGTGCTGGGTAGTCTATAATGGGATTGAAAAAATAAACCCAAACTAGCTAAGGGCATCTTTGTCCCCGTCAACCTTACAGTGTCTCTTTAAAGAAAAACACAACAGAATAAATTTTTTATCTCTATTTTGCTATAAAACCAAGAATCTGTTGAAGTGAGAGAATAAGTTCATATTGTATTTTATATCAGATTTAATTTACCAACTCTATTTTTTAACTGTTTCTAATTTGCAAAACTGACCAGCACCTGCCAGAAAACCAGACCTAACCTACACAGTGAAAATAGTAGTATTTGGCTATCAGAGCCATAGTCAAAGTCTCTTGGGAAGGCACCATGCCATTGCTGGCTAGGTCATCCATTTATACCACAATTGCTTCTAACTCCTTACTTTTATCCATAACTTGGCATTAATACCTCATGACTAAATGTAGCAGAACGAATCAGGACAGGATACACAATAAGTATAAGGAAAACATCTGATAGCCTAGGTAAATATCTTTGGCCCATTTCTATTCAGTTCTGCAAGTTTTAAGGGTTTAGCAGAAAAGGCATAGTGTCTATACAGAGGTTTATCCTAACTTCATGTAATGACTCCCCACTGAAATCCAATTCAACCAACGTTTAAGTACCTACTTTGTGCAAAGCACCATGCTATGTCGTACACAGACAAACACAAGGAAGTTAGCTGATCCATAGCTCATTTGTGCTTAGTAACTTGGGTTCCCAAGTGTTCCAAATTGTGAGATACTACATCATGTGTCATTTTAAGAGAAGTGCTCAAAAACCTACAGGCAGAGGATAGTGAGCAGAGGCTTGGTCCCATTGAGTCTGACAGCCTAGTCATAGCAGTAATAATGGTGTATCCTGGGGGACAAATTCTTCTAATGCCATAAATACAACAAGGAGAAATTTGGAAAAGGAAATTGTCCGTGACATCTATAAAATTCCACTTTTGCCCACAAGACTAGACCCCGTTTCATAGGAGAACTGGTTGAAAGAACGGGATATTTAGTCTGAAGAAAATATAGGGTGGAAATGATGTCTTTTGGTATCTGAAGGGGTAATCACATGAAAGTACAACAGGTTGCCTGTGGCATATGATTAATGATGTGCTAAGTGTTGGAGAGGATGCCATCCATGGTGTGACACGTAATCATGACATAAATGCCATGCAAGATGGCAAAGGGAAGTAGGCTGAACATGTAGCCAGAGGGAGATGCAGTCTGAGTAATGCACTGATTTTTAATAAAAGATTGAAAGGCTCAGAGGAAGGCCTCCAGTAACCACCTTGAAACCCAAGATAAATGATGAACTGAGAGAGTATCTGGATGTCTTGCATGAGCTGAAGTCACTGAACCCAGATGAACAACATCCTAGAATACTCGGACAACTAGTAGATATGATTGCTGCATTGCTATTTTTGGTTTTAGAGATCATGGAGGGCAAATACCCTGATTTTTTGAAAGGTGAGACAGTGGAGTCTATATACTATAGCCAAATCTCTTTGCCTTAGATTCCTACAAAACTCTAAAGCATAAAAGGTATAATTTGTGAACATTTAGTTAAAAATAAAATAAGCAAGTGTTATTAAAAGCCACCATGGCTTCATCAAGAGTTAACTGGCCAGGAAAAAAAAGAATAACTGGCCAGACTAATCGCTGGACCCATTTAATTTTCCCATCCCTCCACCCCCACTGGGGTTACTGGACTGGTGAATCAGAGGGATGTTGCATACTTATTTTAACTAGATTTTGGTGAAGTATCTGGCAAAACTTTATATGCTATCTTTGGAGAGAATATGAAAAAATGGCTGTACAGTTAGGTGGGTTTGGAACTGGCTGGATGATTTGACCCATAGAATAGTCAATTAATGGGTTGGTGACAGCTTGGAAGATTCAAATGCCCCAGGGATTTATCCTTGGTCCTATGATGTTTAAGATTTTCATGATGACATAAATGAAGACCCAGAAGACATGCTTACTGAATTTGAAGATGGCACAAAGCTGAGAGGGGACAGATAAAATGATGGAAGACAGGATCCTCAAAACATAAACAGTTGAAATATAAGAGGGATAAATGCAAAGTTGTAAGTGGGTGTCTATCGACTGAATAATAGTTGAATAAATTAGAACATTTGGATGTAATGGAATATTGAGCTATAAAATGTTTATGAATAATTCTGAAAAACTTGGGAATGCTGGCATGTACTAATGCAAAGCAAACTACATCAAAGAAAGCCAACAATTCATATAATGTCCAAAATAATGTAACGTAAAAAAAGAAATAGAAGGCTTTGAAATTTTGATCAATACAGTGATAAATGGTGATTTTCTTCTACTAACTGGTAGTGAAGCATGTCTCTCACCTCTTGGCATAGAGGTAGACCTGAAGTGGGGAATTAGGCATACATTTGCAGACTTGGCCAACACCTTAATTTGTTTTCCTTGACCACCCATACTAGTTCCATAAGAGGATTCCATTCTGAATGGCAGGGAGTCATAAGGAATTGACTAAGATGACAAAAGGCCATCCATCCGTAAGGCTTTTTTTTAAAGAAGCAAATAAAGTTCAACATTTAAATAAGAAAACCAAACACCCAAATTCAGGATGGGGGAAGCATATATAAATGAGATCGTGTGACCAAGACTAGGAGCCTTAGTGGATAGTGAATCTAAAATGAATTAGCAGTGGAACCCAACAACCAAGTAAGTCCTATCCTAGACTATTCTGAGTACTGCAGTATCCAGGATGACAGAGGTGATACTCCCAGTCCAATCATTCTGTTCTGGGCACCACATTTTAAGAAGAGCAATGACAAGCTGGAGTGCTTTCTTAGGGAAACCAAGATGATAAATTGACTGAGGAACATGCCACGTGTAGAAGAATTGATGAAACTGGGGATGGCTGAGTCCATAGAAGACAAGACTTGGGGGTAGACAGGACAGCAGTCTTCCAAGGCTTGAGGGGTTGGCATGTGGAAGGAGAATTATACTTGGACTACTTGGGCCTTTGCCTTAGAGGACAGATCTAGGAGCAATCGATAATACTGCAGGGACACAGATTGTGACTTGATGGAAGAATAAGCTCCCCAATTATTAAAGCTATCCCCAAATGTTATGAGTTGTTTTGGGAAACTGATTAATTTCCTCAGGGGAGCTTTTAAGAAGAGACCCGTTGCACACTTATTAGAGATGTTAAGGGATTATTAAAGGGTAAGTAAGACTAGATGGCCTTTACAGAACTTTCTTGTGAAATTCTCTGCATTAGGTACAAGTCCCTATGGAGGATTTATGGAAGGAGATAGAAAACTCACACAGGATGAGGTTATAGACAGGCTGTGATCTGTACCAGTAGAGTGAATACCCACCATGATGAAATCATGGACCCATTGAAGTACCGTAGTCATATGGAGGACATATTAGTTGGTCGGTTTTGGGTTTTTTTTCCCTATTTGGTCTAAAAGTAGAGTCAGGAACAAGAAATGGAAGTTTCAGAGAGGTGGACTTTAGCTCATGGTTAAATGAACCACTTAACGAAAACTGTTCAAAAGTGGAATGGGAAATAGCGGGTTCCCCTTTCATGGGTAGTTTTCAATTAGAGAATGGATATTGTTGATTGGATTCTTTTTCAGGTACAGATTTGATGAAATAATCTCTAAGGTTCTTTCTTACTCTGTGGCTCTGTGATTACAAAAAGAGGCCACATAGCAACTGGCAAAGAAATTTCAATAGGTAGGGTTTTGATAAATGAGGTGGTCCTCAGTTTATGAAACTATCACCAAAATGATGTCAGCCCAGAGGCTTACTGAGAATGACTAAATTTTCAATTTGGTATACTAATGAACTGCTAAGTCACTGGGCTTTGATGAAAGGTGTCACAATATTTACACTCACCAAAATATAGTTTATAGAGCCACGAAAGAGATGACAGAAAGATGGCACTAAACATTTTCTCAGAAAGAAATGATTTTCCCCATCCTTGAAGTCCTCCTTAAAGGATGAGCTAGCATACCATGTAATATTTAGAATCCAGAGGGAGAGGGTATCTAGACAATGTAATACAGTCTATGCATTTTAACAATAAGAAAAGGCAGGACTGGGGGGCAGCTAGATGGCACAGTGGTTAAAGCACCGGCCCTGGATTCAGGAGTACCTGAGTTCAAATCTGGCCTCAGACACTTGACATTTACTAGCTGTGTGACCCTGGGCAAGTCACTTAACCCCCTATTGCATGAAAAAAAAAAAAAGAAAAGGCAGGACTAAGTATAGAGGAGAGAGGTTCTTTGCCCCAAAGTCATGCTGGATGAGGAGCAAGTAATTATTAAACCAGGTTTTCTGACTCCAAATCCACTTGACTACACTGTGTCTGTGACGATGTTCATGTTTTTACAACCAGTCAGTGTTTCTGGACACGATCAGTTAACAAAGGGGAAAAAAAAAAAAGCAGCTTCATTGATAGTCTTGGAAAGAAAAGTTACCTACAAAGTTAAGCCTGAATTAAGCACAACAGATCACCCTGGGCCTGAGTAAACAGCCCATCTATCTCAACACTCAAAATTTCTGTTCAGATGGGTCAAGTCTCAAACTGAAACTCACAACAATTAAATCAGTGTTTCATGGCGAGAAGAAGCAACTGAAATAATAATAATAATGATAATAATAATAAAAATAAAAGGAAGAGTGACACTTCAATCACTTGAGTCTCATTTCCCTGAAATTCCATTATCTCTAAGAAGGTCATGGCTCCCAATGTGCATCATTAACATTTGAAATGCCCTTACTTATCTGAATAAGTTCCAGGTGCCCTATAGCAATCCGACAATTGACATTTCTCTGTAATCAATATCTAACTTCAAAGAGGCTCTGGCCTATAAATGAAGAAGAGAGGCTAAAGTCCGAGTGGGGGCAGGAGGCGGTGCTCAGTCTCAGGACAGAGAACAGAAGAAGCAGAGACAGGACACTTGAAAGCAGAGAGGGTCAGAATGCTGACCTTCCCACATTCTGTGTGAGACTGGGCCTGGAATGATAACTTATTTATATGAGGACCCTTATCTTAGTAACCAAACATACGAAGAGAGAGTTTTAAATCACAGGGTGTATCACCTCCTCCCCTCCCCCCTTCTTAAAACAACTAAATGCCTTTAATTTTTACTATTTCACAATAACAATACACACCTCTTTGGGGCTTTCTAATGTCAATAGAGCAACATGTTTGTGGACAGAAAAACACAAAAAGACATTGGACGTTTAAGTTCAACACAACTTGCAGGGTGGCATATGGGTAGTCGTTCAATCTCGGTTGCACTTACAAAATGACATTATCCCAAGGGCATTATCTATGTCCACACTGAGAAATTCATTTTCACAAGCTGAAAATGCTTGCAAACAGCCCACAGGGCAGCAGTGATAACCTAAGGGGAGTGTCTGAGGAGTCTGATGAGGTGACAGGGGTGATGAATGTGAAGAAGACATTGGGGGTGGGGGGGAACCAAAGGGAGATTGTGCTTGTCTCATCCAGGCAATCCATCTTCAGTTTCCATGAAGTCCCTTCTTACATTTTGGAATCTGCTAAACCTTAATGAAGGGTAAGATGAATGTGACCCTCTGGATTCAGTGTTAGGGCTAACATAAAACAACAACAAACAGTGATCATTTCCAATCCTGAATAGTTGAACAAACTACAACCCATGCATGAAATAGCAGCTCGGAAGCCTATGTTCAACTCAACCTAATTCATTTATTAAGTACCTACTATGCATAAGGCACTATGCTAGATACTGAAGATACAATGATGAAATAAGACATAGTCCCTGCTGTCAAGGAGCTTACAATCTAATTTATATTTCATAAAGTTTATCATTACATTTATCTAGACATAAAATCAAGGCTCCTACAAGTTGAAAAAGGAGAGCCGTAGTTGGTATGAAGTCTACAATGGGTAGAGTACCCCAAGACACTGGAGGGATAGCTGCATATTCAAGATATGGTTGCCCTCCTCTTGCCAAACACACTATGGCATCTCCGGCTTTACCCCTTGCCTCCCCCTCTTACCCCGACCAGAACAGACAATACGATGAGAAGCTGAAGTTAAGCCTTTTCATGGGTAACGGGATGAAGTTCAATGGTTTTGAACAGGAGGGACTGATTTGCATTGTAACCAGGCATTTACAACAGGGCTGGATATTACTCAGGTTGCAGCTCACACTAAACCAAAGTCTTTGTGAAACATGTTATCTTAATGAATGGTAAAGATTCAAGTACAAACCTTTTTTGAATAAGTCTTTGGATTTGTGGGGGGTGGGGTGTGGAGGGGAAGGTTGGGGGGAGTACCAAAAGAGGACACTGAGAGTGGGGCAGTGAAAAGAATGCTGTATTGAGAGTCAAAGGTCCTGGGTTAGAATCCCAGCACTGCCACTTTATGTCCTTGGCCAAGTTCTTTAACTTGGCTGGGTTTCGATTCCTTCAACTGTAAAATGAGAGTGTTACAGCAGATGACCACTAAGGTCCTTTTCAGTACTGAACCGGATGAGGATGATCTATGGTGAAGCGAGTGTATCCTGACTTTAACTTTTACTCAATGGATTTTAATCTCCCTGAAGTTGAAGCAACTTGTTAGTTGGGTACGTTGAGTGGTTAGGCTGAAAATCGAAGGAAGTCTCAACAGATAATTGGACATAAATAAACTGCAGTGTGTTTAGAGGCGTGTGAAGGGTTTATAAACCATGTCATAGGAGAAACAGCTGAAGGCTTTGGGGACATTTCTGTTTAGGGAAGAGAAGGGAACGATGGCTGTCTTCAAATACCTGAAGGGTTGTCACGTGAAAGAGAAAAGGCTTCTATGTGACTTCATGGGGCAGAAATAGGACCAACAAGTGGAAAACAAAACCCAGGAAAATACATTTGGACAAACTTTCTAGGCATTAGAGCTGTCCAACAGATACATTCCTTGTAAAGGAGTGAGTTCTCTTACTGGAAGTGGTCAAGCCTCAGCTTGGACACCATATGTCAGAGACAGAAGGGACTCGTATTGGTGAAGGGATTGTACTGAATGATCTCTAAGGTCCATTCCAGTTTCAAGATTTTAAGATTTCAATCATCACTGGGAGGAGGGACATTTGGTTTGAATACTGATTTGTATAAGAACCAACACCAATGCAGCTAAAATGAGTTAACCCCTCCCCTCCCTCCCAAGTTGCTAACCTGGCTGATTAAAAAAAAAAAAATCAGTCCCACTAAAGTTAGAAATCTTCCCCCCCCCTTTTTTTAAACCGTATCTATCTTGAAATTTAAAGGGAGAGCTAGATAAACCCAAATCCCCTGGTAATGTGTTTTCTTATTATTTCTTTTGTTTGTGCAAATCTGCAAACCACTCCTCCCAGCCCATGTTGTCTAAGGTGATTGAATGACCTCATGAAAAGCATCTTCTATAAAGATAGCCACTGATGTGTTTTTGTGCTGTTACTAGAGATTGCCCAAATCACTAAGTGACTCACTGGCAGTGCCTTTCCCCTTTGAACAGCCCTATCAGCTTAATAATAGTCTGGGTCGCATGTGAGCCCATAGTGGATGGTACAACTCTGCACTTCCCTTCAATTCATTTCCTCAAACAAGCCAAGGATTTATAGCTTTTTATTTTTAATTTGTCTTCATTAGATGAACTTCAAAAATACAGATTCCATTGACTGAATGGGAGAAGCTACAATAGCCTAAGCTTAGAAATATGTCATATAATTCAAATGAGATAAACAAAATGGAATTATTAATTGCAGATTCCCTAAGCTTTCACACAAGTGACATTCAATGCTCAAACTTCTCTGCTACTAAGGAAAATCCAGGCGCTCAACAGTCGGCAGTGGCTAGTTCAGGGCCATCTCCATTTCTAAAATGCAGGGTCTTGCTGGCTTCCCCTCTGGGTCACTTTGGCTTTGCTCTCGCTTTCCCTGAGGGCTCCATACTGAAGAGTACTCACAGCTTTTGCGAAGACCCCCATAAGCTCTGGGAACTGATGTGTCAGGAGGGCCAGCATGGCTGTGAAGGAACATAATCCAGCAGTGAAGAGAATAAAGAAAGGAAGTTCCTTCTTTGGGTAAACTGATACTTCATGGAAAGCTGCAGAGAAGAGACGAACGGAACAGTTAGTGCTGATGTGAAATGACTTCGTAGAGGGTGTCTCACACATTGGCAGGTGACTGTGGTCTGGAAGAAAGGAGGCCAGAAACCTGAACGGCTTTGGCTTCTACCTGTGAGGCCTTGGGCAAACTTGTTGAACTTGGGACCTTTGTTTCCTCATCTGTACAACGAGAAGGTTGGGCAGGATGGGCTCTGAGGCCCCTTCTAGCTCTGTTCCAACACAAAATGGTGAACCTTGAGCAAATAAACCTCTAATCAAATACTTGCTTTAGTCCTGCCTGCACTTCTGCATCAGCTTCTCTTATTCCTTTTCACGTAGGTCTGGCTGGTCACGGTCTCTTTTTTTATACCATATCTCTGTGCTTGGCAAGATTGGTTTGAGGTGATAAGTGCTCACCCTCACAACTGTGGTTCCTCCAACTCTCTGTGTGTGTGTGTGGGAGAGTTGGGGGGGAACATGTGTAGGGACAGTGATGTGGGCTAATTCTTTGTGCGACTTCCTTATTTAAAGCATCCTGATACTACTTCCTTACCCTGCTTTTGAAAACTGTCCCATACTTAACTTCAACAAGTATTAAGTGCCTGCTACATACAAAGCACTTTGTTAAATACTGGGAATTGAAAGATAAAACCAAAATCACCCCTGGCCCCACAAACATAGATTCTACCAGGGTAGGAAAGGGAATAGACAACCTGTGCACAAATAGTAAACAGAGCTGATGTGAAGAAGCAAACAGTCAAAACTGGATTTTTTAAAATATGGAAATGTTCGCTTTATTTGGTGTTAGGTTCAGCAATTTTTAAAAGAATGCTGGGTCCGTGGGACAACTGCTGAACACAGGAGGTTGACAGAAGGAACTGCTTGTTGGTTTGGATGACAAATGCTCCTTCCCACCACTAGAAAATCTAGGGGCTGGTGCCCCTGGAGAACCTCTCTCAGATATTAAGCTTTCTAAATAATAAGCTAGTTTTGCATATGGAATGTTTACTGAGGACTCTGGAGTTTTAGAGGCAATCAAGTGAATCGCACAGGCAGTCCACATGCACGCTTTCTGCATCTGGGAGCATCCCAGCTAGTATCTAGAAAAACCCCAGCTCAATACAGTTGCCTGGCTCATGGTTACAAGGATCTGCCAAAAGCTATCACTCTGGGCCAAGGAGAGCAGACTGGTCCTGACCAGGGAGTTCTATGTTATGGTGCCCACAGGTCCCGCTCTTTTCTCTCTGAGGTGGGTACAGAGAGTAGGATGGGGACCACCCCCTCAGTGTCAATGATAAAGTATCACCAGAAGTGGTAACACAAGTTGATTATAATTTATGTCATTGGCCAAGGAAATTGCCGATGTAAAGATCTTTTTTTCCTCAACAACCAATGAATAATAAAGCAGTAAGCTATATATCCAGGCTAGAGTGAAGGGGAGGCCCAATTCTCATATTATGTTTTTTCTTCTGTGATTAATCTACTGAATTTTTAATAGGCAACGTGAGGGTCTTTTAAAATAAAACCCACCACTCTTTCACCTCAAAAAAACAACTTTTTTTTCAGGAGGTAAGATTCAAACAATTTCATTCACTTATACAATTTGGGCAAGACTTTTTTTTTGGGGGGGGGGTGAAGTTTATAAATTATCCTTTTAGACATTCCCTTCAAAAAGTTAGCTTTGGTCTGACCAGCTCATAATTCTACAAGCAGGCAAAAGTAAAACTCAGTTGAGATATTCATGAACTATCTTCCGGTAACTTTTCTGACAAATTGTGCTTCTCCCTATTCTCAAACTCCAGGGAAGGGAGAGAATGTTAGGTTTAAAATCTTGGGCCATTATGTGCCTTCTCTGGTATTGAGCATAAAGTTCTCTGTAATTATGAATGCCATTTTGTAGTATAATGCTAACATACACCAATTTCTTTTTTAAAGACTAAGCAATTTCATATAGGCCTGGTTAGTAAGGAAATGAGTTAAGGAACCTCCTGCTACTTCAATATATGATGACAGCAATTAGTTCTGCACCTAAACCCCACAACTTGTTGATTTACGATTGATTCAATGATGTTTGCATCTGAAAATCTGCTCTATACTCCACCCTCCAAAGTTCTATTATTCCTTAGTAGGAAGTATTTTGTGCATTATATTTATGAGATATTGCTATAATTGGGGTGATTATAAAGGGTGGGAGAGAGAGAACTTAGCCAAGGTTTGAAGCTTATTATCTGAGAGAGAAAAAATGTCCTAACACAGACCACATAAAAAGCCTGGAAGTGATACTTGTACACAGTTTACCCAAAACTGATTTGATAACAATTATTTAGCCCAAATTGTCAAAACAATGTTGTAATACACTAAATTCATAAATAATAATTTCCACATGTGGTATGGGTCACCGAATTGTTTGCCTGTTAAGT
Organism: Dromiciops gliroides; assembly: GCF_019393635.1. Lineage (NCBI taxonomy): Eukaryota > Metazoa > Chordata > Mammalia > Microbiotheria > Microbiotheriidae > Dromiciops > Dromiciops gliroides. Next base: position 131,711,878 of record NC_057865.1, read on the forward strand.
CCTTGAGGGCATTATCTGTCTTGTTTGTATTTCCCTACAGTGATGAGGCTGTAAAGGTTCTCAATAAATGTTAAATCAATTAGTCAATCAATTTGATGCACATGGGAAATCCCTCCAACCAAGAGGATTGCATCACCAAAGAAAGCTTACCCTACCTCAATCTTCCTCTTTGGCAATGATGTCAAGGCATTTAGACCCCACTCTCCCATCCATTACTCATCCATATCCATAACTCTCCCCGAATCAGTGCTTTCTCTTCAAATTAAAAGTCCCTAAAATGCCATTGTACATGAAGGAATATGCTTTTTAACCCACTCCACTGCTGTTTCCCTCTATGGATCCCTTCTGATTCCTACCTACAGTTTATCCCAAACCAGAGGTACCTAACACATCCTGGGCACCCAATAAAAGGCAAATATTTTTGCTCTCGTTTATACTTTCCTTGGGCTTTATCCTCTGAAGGATTTGGAGAAACTTGGTGAAACCACTAACCAATTCTAGCAAACCCATCTGAGTATAATTGAGCTACAAGAATAGGAATAGCCAATGGAAAGAAATACTAAATTTCTATCGCCCATCCCCCACCCCCCTTAGCTTGGGTGCAAGAGCCATGTCAGTTAAAACCATTAGCTTGATGTGGAATTTAGTTAAAACTTACATGGAAGCAGCTCCCTGTCTGCCGTCTCTGTACAGATTGGATAAGGGTAAAAAAGGTGCCCTTTTTCCAAGGGATAAGGGATCATCCTAAAAGCTGAAGAGAAACAAAGCAACTTATTATAGGCTTGATGTTCACTTTACTACTTCACAATTGTAAGAAGGACTTGGGGGCATTTTTAGATTTTGGAGAACTACTGCAAACAATGTTGGACCTATGTGAACTCTGATCCCCAGAGCAGATAAGTGGGCAATGATGTATTAGGATCTATTACTCACGCATTAATCTCACAGTTCATGTCATGGGCGTATCTCACAAACTGGGGGGTGGGGGGAGGGGGAAACCATCAATAATAATGACCTGGACCCATCATCTGTGAAATATTCCAAAAATGTTTTGACCGCTGACCCAAGAATTCAATTGGTAGTAAAGCGCTACAAGAACATAAATCTGAATTGATTCATTTGGAACATATTACAAATGTAAAAATATGAAAGGCATTTTGACATAACTTTTTATAAATGTGTCCAAGTGGAATAAATTTTCAACCAGGATGGATTTAAAGAAAAAAAAAGTCAAAAATGCAGGATGGGGGGGCATTTTTTTGGAGCTTATGAAACTTTTAAATCTTCAAAATCATGTAAAAAATAATGGAGGGAGGGAGAGGGAGAGGGGGGGGGAGAGGGAGGGGGAGGGAGAGGGAGAGGGACAGAGCCACAGAGAGAGAGACAGAGAGCAGGGGGAGAGGGGAGAGGGGAGAGAGGAGAGAGGAGAGATTGATTATCTGCATTTTGATGATGTCAGGCCACCTGAATTATGCTCTTGTGGCTTATGATAACATTAGACCCTGAGACTGAATTATGGCTTTCCAATCAATCCATTCTTTCTTATTATCATGGATGTTATTCTCACTGTTGCAATGTCATCAGCATGTTAGTCTCACTGTTCCTATGAACAGCATTCACTGAGGTGATTTTTTCCTCAACAGATGTCTTTTAAGTACAATGCCCTGTTGATGTAGAACACAAGACACAGGATGCAGTCTAACAATAATTCTCCCTTCCACGTACTCTCTTGTATGTGGCAATAGGGAACAATGACTGCATATGAAGCATGATTTTCAGTTTCAAAGACTACGTTTCAAGTAATTGCAGTTACATGCTAAGCTATGTAATTACCCAAGGCATCTCAATGCTGTCAATGTACATATTTATCTTTTGCATACTTATTTCAAACAGGACTAAGAAACGTAGAATGTTCTCCCTCACAAGAAATGACAAGGTTCCATTGTAACCAGCTTCAGTGCACATATGGTATTTATTCTGGTGTCTGAATATTATTTAAAAGTAAAAACATTATGTATGTGATTCCAGCATTTGGAATGCAGTCAATCTACACCACAGTGGTATCACTCTGAGGTTACAGCACATTGCCACAGAGAATATAAATCACAATAAACTCGGGATTAGAACAGAGCCAGTTCTGCTGGCAGTTTGCTGGGGTAAAAATGTTATCAATTTTCTTCTAGTAACAGAAACCTCTTAAACAGAGATTAAAACATTAAAAACACTCCAGGCCTCAGTGCTTCTTAAATGAAAGGCTCACCCTAGTTCAATCAGGTTTTTAAAAAAAAATTCACACAAGCAAAGATGACTTTTGCTGGAATGTATATGAAAGAAGTCTCTCTAAGCAGGTTGTTAGCACGAAGGCTGCTGGAAAGAACCAAACTCTTTCTAAATGGGACCAGCCCCCTTTTTGGGGGGGGGTGGAGAAAGATAGAGAGTGAGATAGGGATAGGACTTTTATTACTCTTTTATATGATACACTAACATCTCTTCCAGGAAGCAATGAATTGAAATTTAAACTGCACTATGGTATAGCTTTAATACCATTTCCCATAAATGATGAATGCTGAGATAGCATCCAAAAATGTGGAAAAACCTACGTGGAGAATGTGCTTGAAATCCAGGTTCTGTAGTGCATTAAAAAAACCCAACACAATAATGTTGCTATAATTAAGCACTTATCATAGTTCATGTGATGTAAACCTTCTGCATTCAAAGTGGTTATAAATGGGAATTTAAATTTCATCCATTGTTAAAACTGGCTTTCTACCTCAGGGAGCCATTTTTAAAATGAAGTATGGAAACGCAAGGCCTTGAGAGTGTTAAACCTTAAAAATCCAGTGGTTTGTTGGTGCCTTTTCAGTGTTCTGTGCCAAACATCTTTTCTTTTGGTATTTGGCATCAATATTGAACTTGCATATCAAGTTAGTCTTTTTCTTGTTCTAAATGGTTTTGGTTGGGAGGGGGGCAGGGAGGAGTAGGGAGGAGGTCAGAAACGTTCATAATATACAGCTATGTGTCCAAAGTGTGTATGTTTATATGTATGGGTGTATTTTTCCATGACTATAAATGCTTTTGCGGAGCTCTTATGGACCTCTTGTCAGTTGTCATCTGCTTTAAGTCCATTAAATAACATTAAGACTTTTGGCTTCACTAAACAAAAACAAATACAAAAAAATATTTTTCGGACTGGAATTCTATCCCTTATCCACCCTGTTGTGCTTAGGTTTAAAAATGTGTGAGATAAGTCCTGGAGATCTCTGAGACAGCTGGATAATAGGTACTGTGTGAACTATTGGAGCCTTAACTCTACATTTCCTAGTTTCTTTTCATTTCAGATATGATGTTAGATAAAAAGTTGGATAAAAGGGTCCTTTCCCAAATGGCTTTCAGCCAAACCTCCAGTCCTTGTATGAGGACTGGGCCATGCCAATGTGGGGACATAAATAGCTCTGGAGTTATTAAAAGTACAAAAAAGTATTTGGTGCAACTCCAGTTTGGTAGTTAGTGTTACGGCCTGTGCTCTGGTTATGGAACCGTAAGAGTCCCCATCGATCCCTTCCTCTGTTTTCCCAAATGGATGCTACTACTGAGCACTTGGAATTAGGCGATTTGGCCATATCATCTGTCAAGTTTCTGTCAGCATTACCCTAGGAAATGGAATTGCTCTGTGGGGAGAGTATTAGAATCATACTTATTTTCTATGGCTGGATGCAAAGGGGAGGGGTAAAGGCCTCTGCAAACCTCCATCACCCTCCATTCTACCTGTGCTCCCTAGGTCAAGGTGGACCACTGTGGCAAACCTCCCACTTGAGTGATATATACCTGGAAATATCCATAAAACATCTGAGGATCCACAGCCAGACATACCCACAAACTGATACATTTCTAGGGACCTACACATACCCAGATATTCTCACAGCCTACCAAAACCTAATACCTATGTGGCTCTGGGCAAGTCACAAACTTCTTTGGGTTTCAGTTTCTTCATCTGTAAAACGAAGGGCTCAAATGAGCTGAGCTCTGAGGTATCTCCTAGCTCTAAATCGATAAGCCTGTGAGCTCTTGGTTAGTTCCCTCTCACCCATGCCACACATCACCCCTTCAGACCATAAATGAACCTTTTCATCTGTGCACACTCCAGCTCTGCTCTCAACACATTCCATCTGAATATCCAGGAGATGGCTTTTTGAACCTTCCTACCATGCTGATGATCCGCAGCGGGTCACCCTCTGGGGTTTCCTTTATAACAGAGGGCTAGGTATTAGAAGTAATTAGGTCTTCTTCAAGTTGGATGCAAAGCTACCAAATGTTTAGAGTCGATCATTTGGACATGTCTATGATAACACTTCCATAGCAATTGTAAGAAAATAAAGTTTTTAAGAACTTGAGGGGGCACAGTGGATAGTGTAGCAGCTCTGGAGTCAGGAATACTCATCTTCCAGAGTTCAAATCTGGCCTCAAACACTAGCTATTGGACCCTGGGTAAATCAGTTAACTCTGTTTGCCTCATTTCCTCATCTGTAAAATGAACTGTAGAAAGAAATAGCAAAGCCACTCCAGTATCTTTGCCCCCCCCCAAAAAAACCCCCACAAACCCAAATGGGGCCACAAAGAGTTAGACACTACTGAACAACCACCACCACCCCAATTTTGTTTTTTATTCCTGTCAACTAGCATTTATGAAGCATCTATGATGGGTCAAGGCACTGTGCTGAGGATACAAAGAAAGGCAAAAATCAGTCTCAGGTCTCAAAGAGCTTACAGTCTAATGGGATAGAAACCATGCAAACAATTATGCACAAATCAGTGAATAGTGATTTAACTTTACACTCCTCAATTTAAGTCTAGACTTAAAATATTTCCTATAAGGACTTGATGCCAACATATCCTACAGGTAGGGAAACTAAAGTTTTTGTTTTTGTTTTTGTTTTTCAAATTATTCAACCATTGCAGAACAAGGATTTATAGAAAATTTAACCTTTAAAAGAGTTATCCATCTGGTGCCAAATGAATTTCAGTTAAAAAAAAGGTCTTATAAGTAGGTACGTAGTGTATGCAGGGGCTGTCCCTTGGTATAAAGAGACTACCAGCAATGAACTAGAATGATACATTTTTTAAAAACCAAAGTCACAAAATTGGAGGAAAGACTCATTTTTATAAACTTTTAATGTTTCAGTTTTAAAATTCAGTTGGAGTTAACAGCATTAGGAGTTTATCTGTCACTGTGTCATTTGTCATCAAATTCAGAGACAGGATAAATGGAAATTAGGATTTCATACTACCTATCCAAACTGGATTGTTGGGTTTTTTCCCTATTCAAAGGAAAATCAATTTTTAAAAAAGGAAATTAATGTCTGGTTCTTTCATGGCATCTTTTCCCTCCTGTTAAAAAATCCCAAACAAAAACCTCAAGATCGACATATTTAATGAAGTCTCAGAATTTCCTGAAAGGAAAGTAAGACTACATCCCACTTGGTCAAATGAAAAAACAGAAACAAAGGAGGGCTAAGTGAATTGACCCAAGGTCAAACACTAGCCTTTGGAGAATAAGGAACTAGAAACCAGATCTCCAAACTCCAAGTTCAGTTTTCTGGCCACCAGACTATGGTGCCATTAAATAAATAAATAAAGTAAATACTATTACAATAAAGCCTTGAGCAGATGAAGTATTAGGGAGATAATGTTATGCCAGCATTGGAACCTGGTAAATTGGGCTGAGAGGGTGGCACATTTGAAGTAGGACTTCATAAGGTATAATGCTGCTTGAAATGGAAGCCACTACAAATGGGATTCCTCATTTCTGTGTATATTTTATAGACCATAGAGTCTGGTCACACTTGCAATGGTGTGTGTGTGAGGATAACCAGAGCCTAGAATGTTTAAAATGAGTATAATTCAGATAAGGTGGCAGCTGCTTAATGAACTAAGTTACATTGTAAAAACACAGCATAAAATTTTTATAAATAAAACATTTCTTTCCTTAGTGATTATCCAGACTTTGAGGAACATATTGTGTAATTTCAGAGGCTGGGGCAGTGATGAATCAAACATTTCTGGAAACTCCTGAAATGTTGATATATTTGTGCTGAGATTTAAAAGAAAAAAAAATCTGCTTCAAACCCATACAATTTTCAGTCATGCGTCAGCTGGGCTTTGAAATTTTATTTAAAACGGAAGTTAATCTTCTATCTGATTAATAGGAAATGATTTGATTCCATGGAATGACAGTTTTCTCAATATAATCATTCATTAAGAAAGAAAACCCCAAACCCAAAAAACCAAACCAAAACTTGTGACTAGAATCTGAAATCCCCTTCACCAAAACAATCACTGTTATGCAGGAATTTTGGGAAATTTAGTCTGGTTTAAAAAAAAAAATTCCCCTCTCCTCCTCCATCCAAATATGCCCTTCTGCTTACCGCCAACCTCAGAAATAAAAGCAGCCAAAAAGGGCATTACTTTTAAAAGAGCGGTGAAATTACTTGGGCTAAAAACTAGGTTTTTTTGCCTTGGAAGCAAGAGATGTCGAAATACACCACCAAGTGGCTGATTGGATGAACTGCAGCTTCTTTCAGCTCCTGCAAGCAATTAGTGCCACTTCAAAGAAGGCACCAGCACAGCACCGATAGCTCTTGGCATTATGGGACCCCTTGACATGAATGAAGGAGAACCTAAGCTGATCTTAGGAGAAACGTGGCATCTCCCAGATTCATAGACTGGCACATAGAAGAGACCAGTTTCACTGAATTTTCTTCATTACAGGAGGGAACTTAGCTATGAGCTACACATTCATTAGTTATGGAAGCCCAAAGAAAGTAATTCATGTATATCTTTGTTACTGGATCGTCCCGTAGGCGGACAGCTAACTTGTTTTTTTTGTTTTGTTTTTTTTGTGAGGCAATTGGGGTTAAGTGACTTGCCCAGGGTCACACAGCCAGTAAGTGTTAAGTGTCTGAGGTCCTCTTGACTCCAGGGCCGGTGCTCTATCCACTGTGCCACCTAGCTGCCTCCAGCTAACTTTTTAAAAAATGGACTGCAAAACTCTCTTAAGTTGCTTTTGGAGAATAGCCTTTTAAATGAAAATTCAACAATCACATTCATTTATTCAACAAACATTTAAGTATCTATCTATAATGTGTAATGACTGTGCTAGTTATTAATGAAGACATAAAACAAAAATAAAGTATGATTACTGCCCTAAGGGAGATTCCAATCTAGGTGAGATCATTTTACACTGAATGAATTTTAAAATAAATATTTCCTAATCGTTTGTATTTATCTGATGCTTTATGTATAAAGTCTCATTTGATCCTCATTAGCAACCCAATAAAGAAGGTAGTATGGACACTAATATTACCATTTTACAAATAAGGAAACTGAATTTAAGAGAGAGATGAAATGAGCTGTCAACATTTACAAAGCTTTAAGTTCCCAGAATGTGAACATTGATCTTCCCCCAGCAAACCAGGGGTCATCCTGCTTCTTCCATGTCAAGTAATGGCATGGAAGCTGTGATGTAATTGTGTTGAGTTCTTCAGATAAAGGTATCAGGATCCCCAATATGCTATTTTAACCTTAAATACAGAGGAGCCATAAGATCATGTGTTTAGCAGAGGTTCTTAACTTGGGGTCCCTCAATTGGTTTTTAATGTGTTTTGATAACTATCAATATAGTTTCCTTGTTATCCTACTTATTTTATGTATTTAAAAAAGTCTGAGCAGGGATCTCTAACCTTTACTGGTTTGCCAAAGGAGTTTGCCAAAGACATAAAAAGGTTGAGAATTCCTGATTTAAAGTTAATATTTACACCAATGTGGCTTTTTTAAATTACAAAGTGTTACATAACTATGATTTAAAATTTTTTCTAAACAAGTAAAATATCTCAATTCTTGCTAAAAATTATTTTCTAAAATTGAAGTCAGGTTTCTGGTGTCACAGCAGAATATGGGAAATTAGGATTAAGAACATAAAGATTTTAATGGAAAACCAAAATTATGTTGCCAAACTAGCCATAAACGCACATAAAGGGAGGGCGTGGCTATTACCTCACTTGACATGGACCATAAAGCTTGTATACATCCCTACCCTCTCTTAAGTAGCTCTTTATAGATCTGTCATTCATAAATTAACTAACCCCACCCCCTGTTTAAGGCACCATTAAAGGTCCTGATTTCCAGAAGTTAAGTAAGCAGATGATTTGTTCTGACTTAATTTGTCTCATTTTCAAAGGGTTTTCTCTTCTAAATGTTTTGAGATTTGGTGGACAAATAGATGTTAACCTAATCCATTTATTTGTTGGTTTATTTTATAAATCTCGATTATATCTCCTCTCAGTCTTTGCCTTTCCCTATACAACAGTCCTAATCTCTCATGTTCTATCCTCTGGATAGCTCCTTTCCTGTCAATACCTATCTCTAATCTTTTTAAGTTGCCTTCTCTAGACCTTCTCTAGTTCCATCATGTTTTGGTTTTTTCTATGTCACTTGCCCAGGGTCACATAGCTAGCAAGTGTCTGACATGAGATTTGAACTCAGGTTCTAACTTCAGGGTCAGTGCTCCATCCACTGCACCACCTAGATGCCTGTTAAAACTTTTAGGTAAATGCTATAGGGCCCAGTGATTTATTGACATTATTTTTGTCAATCTGGCTAAGAAAACTGAAAAATAACCTCTATTTTATCTATTAGCAACTTTCCCAATTTATACAACTGGCAATCTCCCTGCTTCTCTTCGCATTAACAACGAAGGGAAAGAGTTCATTCAGTGTGTCATCCTTATTATCAGTCCCTCAAAGTTCTTTTTCATGTTTTAATTTTTCATTTATACTTCACTGGCTAGGCTTTCTTTGTGAGCTTCTCTGATTTCACTTGGGTTGCCCTTCCAATTTTTGGAAATTCCTTTCCTCAACACTCCTGCAAAATTATCTCTGACTCTACCAGTTGGGTTTGCATCTGAAATTTCTGATCTTTGGCTACCCTTTAAAAAAATATTTTCAGGTTTCTTAAAGGTTTTAAAAAAAATCCAAACTGTACAAAGATTCCTTTTAAAAAAATTAGGGCAGCTAGGTGGCGCAGTGGATAGAGCACCGGCCCTGGAGTCAGGAGTACCTGAGTTCAAATCCGGCCTCAGACATTTAACACTTACTAGCTGTGTGACCCTGGGCAAGTCACTTAACCCCAATTGCCTCACTAAAAAAAAAAAAAAAAATGCTTGAATGATAGATTCCTAGGCTTTGTTGGTACCAAGCACAAATACCATATGTAGAGTAGGGACTTAATAAATATTTTTGTGGATTTGACTCTTGCGCTAGGATGCTGAACTAACAACTATAACAATAACAGACTCAATCACCTGGATGGCTTGCTTTCCAGCAGTCAAAGAATTTGAGATCTTCTGATCCAATCCCATCATTTTATAAATGAGGCATTTGAGAACTGAGATGACTTTTTCAAGGTTCTATAAGTATTAAGTAGCAGAATCATAATCTAAACTCAAGCTTTCTCATTCTAAATTCATTACTCTTTCCATTATACCTTGCTGCCTCTTAAACTATGTCCTGAACTCATGGGTTCTCGAACTATCTTTGAACATCAAAGCAAAGTTTTATTCCTTTGCCCCATCTATAAAACTCAGCTGCAATAATGCATTTCCTTTAATTTTGTGTGTGTGTGTGTGTGGCAAATGGGGCTAGTGACTTGCCCAGGGTCACACAGCTAGTAAGTGTCAAGTGTCTGAGGTTGCATTTGAACTCAGGTCTTCCTGAATCTGGGGCCAGTACTCTATCCACTGCGCCACCTAGCTACCCCTCATTTCATTTAATTTTAAAAAGTAAGACTAGAAAGGAAGGAGAGGGGCAGGTTATGAAGGGCTTTTTAAAGTCAAACAGAGGTTTTTATATTTGATCCTGGAGGCAATAGGGAGCCAAAAGAGTTTAATGAATGTGATCAGGAAATACAATGTGACAGCTGAGTGAAGGGAGAATGGAATAGAATGGGAAGAGACCTGAAGCTGGGAGACCAACCATGAGGATACTGGAATAGTCTAAGCACAAGGTAAAGAGGGCTTATGGCAGGGTGGTTGTCAAAGGAGAGAAGACTGAAGATGGGAGGCAGAGAAAAAATAAGGAGTGAAGGCTCACAACTAAGTTGTGAGCCTGGGTGACTGGGAGGATAGCAATGCCCTCTCTAGTAACTGGAAAATTAAGAATAGAGGTAGATTTGGGAAGAAAGATAATGAATTACGTTTTGGCCAGGATAATTTTTATATCTACATGGAGATTAAAATGTCGAACTGGATGAGTTGGGGGTAAAAGATTAGCTGTTTAGGATGGGGCTGAACAAACAGATCTGAGACTCATCTGTGCAGAGATGATAACTGAAACCATGGTCTGGTAGTCTCTGTTATCTTTTGATTATGGAACTACCTATTTAATTTTCCCAATAAGATTTTTATTCCCATTTGAATTATCTCTAGTTATACCACGTCTTTCCCACACCTATCTATTCTTTCCTGAAGTTTGTCATCTCCAGTTACTGTATCTCACTGTCCTACCACCATCAAGTTTTTAAGACTGCCGTTAGAGCAAGGCTACTACTTAACACTAAGGATTTTAATTAATCTATTTTTTTTAGGTTTCTAGCATTTATACAAAAGCATTTACATACTGCATCTTGGCTTTCTGTCCCTTTCATGATCGGTGGTTTGGTGGGTCAGAATTCCGTTTTTCTCTTCCTCATATAACTTCTTATATATTTGAGAAAGACAAATATAGACAATAATAGGCCTACAACCAGATGGGAGCATTTATACACTCACACATGTCATAAGCTTAGGTGGGGTTGAATAACACACGCGGAATATATTATTATGGGGGGGCAACAATAAAATGAACTCTCAAGCTCTGGAAGTAAATTATGTAACTAGATAATATATTACTTCTCCAAGAGAACTCTTTTCTTACCAGTCTATCCTAGTGCCCAGTGGAAAGAATAAGAAGACTTAAATTGCTTGAGTTGCATGTCTGCCAGTTTATCTTCTAATACCCATTCAAAAACTTTTCTTTATTTTGATTCAATAAACATTTAGTAAGCATCTAGTATGGGCTACACATTGGGAATGCAAAGACAAAAAAATGAAACAGTCCTAGTCCTTAACGACCTTACAGGTTCTTTCTTTCCTTCCATTCTTGGAGCATTAGGGGAGGGCCAGAAAGGGGAAGAATCACAGAAGACAAAGCACACACACAAAATAAACAGAAAAACAAAACAAAACACTGAAAGGACATTTAAATTTCAGTAAAGTGTACTCCAAGTTTCCAATGAAAATAATGACACATCATGGTTCAATTGCATAACATGACTCTCCCCAGATTTTTCTGAAAAATAGTACACTTTGACTTCTGTGTACTAAAATCTACTAGTTTGAAAAATCTTGATAATAATTCACATTTCAATACTAAAGCCACATTTCTTCACAAGAACCCTATAAGATAGATAGTACAAAAACTATCATTGTTTTATAGATGAAGCTACTAGAGCTCAGAGAGATGGAGTGATTTACTCACAGTCACACAGCTAATAAGAGTTTGGACTGGAGTATGTGCTTTTAGGCTCACCATTCCTTTTGTAAAAACCTTTTGATCCTGTCATTCAGGATTCTCCATAATTTGGCCTGAATTTACCTTTCTTTCTTTCTTTTTTTTTTAAATTAATAAAGTATTTTCTTATTTTTCTCCCTCCCTCCCCCCTCCCCTAGACAGCAGGTAATCTGATATAGGTGTAATACACACACACACACACACACACACACACACACACACACATATACATACACACACATAATAACATTAAACATATTTCTGCATTAGTCATGTTATAAGAGAAAAATCAGAGCAATGACAAAAAACCTCAAAATAGAAAAACAACAGCACCAAAACCAAAAGAAATAGTATGGTTCATTCAGCATCTATACTCCACAGTTCTTTTTTTTTTTTTCCTTGGATTTGGAGATCCTCTTCTATCATGAGTTCCCTGGAACTCTTCTGTACCAATTGCATTGGTGAGAAGAATATAATCCATCACAGTAGATCAACACTCAATGTTGATGATACTGTGTACAATGTTCTTCTGGTTCTGCTTATCTCACTCATCATCAGCCCACGTAAGACCCTCCAGGTTTCTCTGAACTCCTCCTGCTCATCATTTCTTACAGCACAATAGTATTCCATTGTATTCATATACCACAACTTGTCCAGCCATTCCCCAATTGATGGGCACCCCCTCAACTTCCAATTGCTTGCCCCCACGTACAGAGCAGCTATAAATATTTTTGTACATGTGGTTCCCTCTCCCCATGATCTCTTTGGGAAGAAGACCCAAAAGTGGTATTGCTGGGTCAAAGGGTATGCACAGCTTTATCACCCTTTGGGCATATGAATTTACCTTTCTTTCTAATCTAATCTCCCATTAATCATGGTCCTTGTTTCCCAGAAGCCATTTATACTTCTCATTTTAGAACCCTGGCTATTGCAATGTTGCCCACAGGGAACTCACACTTCACTTTCTCTCCCTTGAGAACCTCTTAGCCAAATCAGTCCTTTCTTCAAATTCTTGCTTACACCCCACCTCCTCCATGAAGCCTTACCTCATGGCTATAGGGCACATTCACTTTTCCATCCTCTTAGTTCCTATGGTACTTACTATCTCTACCATGCATACTCTGCTGGATCTGTGATAAATTCATTGATGTGGTAATTTAACAGTGGAAGATCACAACTTGTTCATGTCTTCTCGCTCTCTATTGCTCTTATCCATCTCTACTGCATGTGTGGGGGTATTATTCATAAGACACTTTAAGTAGTCTTTTCTTTTGTTTAATTTTCATATGTGTATGCCTTTCCTTCACCAATCAAACTACAAACTTGAAGGATAGGGACCATCTTTCTGCAGTCTCTTAAAATAGATGTTCAATAAAAGATTTACTGAACAAATGAAGGTAAGCATTTTGGATATAGGTACCTCCTCTGTTCTTTGGAACTCAGCTGGCTTAGCTGTGAGATGGAAAAATAGGTGTTGATTGGTGAATTACTTTGGAAAAACTGTATACTAAGAAAGTGTGTGTGTGTGTGTGTGTGTGTGTGTGTGTGTGTGTGTGTGAGCCTAACTCCATACCACATATTACTGTATAGAGACAAAAACTTCATAGGCTTTGACTGTATGTCTGCAAAGAAATGGTGATGAAAGCTTTCATCTTCATGATTGTATGAACTTCTCTTCTCTCTTTAAAGGATGCATTATCAAAATAATATTCACCTCAGTGGGGAATTGTGAGTCTAATTAATTAAATGTCTCTAAAGTGATTGGAGATCATAGATGAAAGGAGCTATATAAATGCAAATTTTTATCATTCATCATAAGCACTCTGGGTAAAACAGGTTTAATACCTTTTCATGTTCTTTTTTTAGGAAAATGTTTCAAAGAAAGAATATTACTTACTGCCTTCCCACGTACAATGTAAAAGATTCAAAGCCCCCTCTACCCTCTTCCAGTGCTGAAGATGAAAGAAAGCATAGGCTATTGCTTCACTGTCTCCTCTCTTCAGAATATGTTCTGGAGGTAGGATTAAGCTTTTCATTTCTAGTAGGTACTGAAATTAAAAAAAGGAAAGAGACAGATGTGTTAATATACAGTAATTTTGAATCAACAATGTATATAGAAAGATCTATTTCCCTAAAGTACTATTCATGAGTATTTCATCAAACCTGAAATCTCATTAGGACATTTGAAGGCAATTATTGAAACATCCAGCCCTTCCAAAGCTTGCCGACAGATGGTTAATGTTGGAGAAGTCTCCTATAGTGGGGGCCAGAGAGAATTTCAAGCATAGATTCTCTGATCAAAAGAATAATTAGACTCAACCACTATAAAAAGGAGAGATTACGTTTGGATGCAATTATAGGTACATATTTAATTTTGTAACCATGATAAAATATGTAAAATGGCCACATGTAAACTTAAGCATCATATGACAAAACTAACCACTTTAAAGTGACTTACACTGAACAGGGCAGAAATTGATTCTAACCACACAGTTCTGGCAAGGAGAAGGATATGGTACTTTTATCTAATCTAAACCGAGCTATCACTAAACTGCTGGTGATTCCATCTTGCCTCCTTGTGTCTCGGCAGATAACCTCATATCCTAGTTTACTGGGAAAATTGAGACCATCAGAAATCCTCTTACTATCTTCATATATTCTCTTCTCCTCTCTAATCTCTGAGGAAAGAGATAATCCTTCAAACAGTCAAAGCAGATCCTCTACTTTTGCTTTTGGTCTAATTCCATTTCTTCTCTGAGAGCTTGACCTTTCAATCATTCCTCTCATCCTCCTCATCTTCAATATGTCCCCATAGACTGGTTCCTTCTCTGCTGCTGCCTACAGATAGATTTAGATCCCTCCCTCCCCTCCCCCACCCCTTTTCTCTTGGTCTTATCTCCTTAAGCTCTCATCCTATACCTTCCCTACCTTTCATTGCCAAAATCATGGAGAGTCATCTATAATCATTCCATTTCCTTACCTCTAGCTGGACTTTCAACCCCCTAATCATCAGATTTTTAACTGCTGAAACTTTCTAGTCAAGGTTACCGAAGATCTCCTAACTACTAAATCCAGTGGACTTTTTCTGTCCCCATTCTCCTTAGTCCCTCTCTTTTCAAACTGTTAAACATAATCCCTAAATAAACACAATAATAAGGATGATAAATAAATATAAATCCCCTCCTTGAATATTCTTTTCTCCTTAGTTTCTATTATATGGCTCTCTTCTCTTTCACCTGCTGGTCTCACTACTGTTCTCAGTTTTCTTTGCTAAATTATCATCTACTTCCTTTCCCATTGGGGGTGTCTATTACCCAAGGCTCTTTCTTGGTCTTTTCATTTTCTAAACGCTTCTCCTCGGTCATCTTATCTGCTCCCACGAGTTTGACTGACAATACAGTTAACTCTCAAATCTATATATCCAACCATAAACTCTCTCCAAACAGTTCACTGGATATCTGTCTTGGGTTTCCCATAGATATTTAAACTCAGCATGTCCAAAATGGAGCTATTTTCACCCCAACTTAGACTCATGCTTTCTCCGAACTTTAAATTTTCTATTGGGGATATTGTCACCTTCCTGAAAATTGTATTTACAACTGTGGAATCATCTTAGAGCTAGGGTTCTTAACCTTTTTGTGGTAAAGCCTATGGACCTTTACCTGGTGGTAAAGCCTATGGACCTTTCTCAGAATAATGCTTTTAAATGAACAATATAAAATACAGAGAGTTACAAATAAAACCAATTATACTGAAATAAAGATGTAATTTTTCCATCTAAGTTTACAGACACTTAATCCTCCCCCCAAAATCTATCCCCAGGTTAAAACCACTTTTAGAGTCTTTCTTTTCTCTTCCCATATCCGACCAGCTCTATAACACCACATTTATATCTTACATTCTCTTCCTTGTCTTTATTCAATTGACCATTTTTATTCAGAGCCCTCATCTCTTCTTGTCTGGACTATTGTCATAAGCTTCTAATTGATCTCTCTAATCGTTCCTCTGCCTCATAAATCCCCCACCCAGCTTACAAAACCATTTTCCTATAAAGCAAGATGTCTTACTACATTAATAACCTTCTTCAAAAACCTCCAGTGCCTCTACATTATCATAGAATAAAGTACAAATTCCTTAGATGCCACATAACACGCTTAACTCAAATGGAATTTGCAGCCCACTAAAATACTCAGATCTTTTTTCCACAGAAGCTGTTAACACTGCCTCTCTGGGGTTCCAAAAATCAATTTAATCAATGTAGACAGTTACATTTATCCCAGAAAGACACAGACACCTTGAAAGCTGCTTTGCCCAGGCTAGTCAGAGGGGTAAAATTATCCATTCTTGGCATCAAAAGAAAAAACATGTATCCCAAAATGCTGCAGTAAGTGATGAGGAAACAAACATGAAAAATAACTTAGTCCTTGCCCTCAAGATACTTACAGTCTAATATGACATGTATAAATCAAGTGGTGTAGAATGTGGCACTGCCAAAGGAGATATTAAAAGAGCTCTAAGAAAATTTAAGAACGGGAGGGGAAAAAAAAAACAACAAAAATTCTTTAACCTGGGGTGGAGGAAGAGAGAGAAATAAAGGCGGGCATTCAAGAAGGTGAGAAGTAGAAAGAGCCTTTCACTGGAATGCCCAGAGGCAGAAGAAGGTAGTAGGACAATATGGACAACACTTAGTAGACAGATTTGGTTGGAATAAAAGATAGGTGAAGAAGAAAGACGCGAAATAAAATCAGAATGGTAGGATTATGACAGGGTTAAGAGCTGGAAGGGACCTGAGTGACCATCTAGTCTAACTCTCATTTTAAAGATGAGAAAACAGGCTGAGAAAGGCCGTGACTAGCCCCAGGTCAGACAGACAATAACTGACCGAACCAGGATGCCGAGAGGAGACTTCTGTGTCCAAGCCCAGAGCCCCTTCCATGACGTCACCCTGATTTCTGAGTAGAGTTAAACTGTGGAAGGCCTTAGAATAATCGCTTACAATTTGAGGGCACTTTAACATTTGCCAAGAGCTTATATGTGTCATACCTCATAGTAACCCTGTGAAGTAAAGATCACAGATACTATTATCTCCATTTTACAAAAGAGGAAATGGAGGCTCAGGGGGCTCCAGGGGCTTGTCCAGGGTCATAGCTAACATGTGACTGAAGCAACATTAGAACCTAGGTCTTCCTGACTTCCAACACAGTAGCTACTAGGCCATGCATTTTTCTCGTGCCAGGTTAAAGAGCTTGTTTTATCCCACAGGCAAAAGGATCTCACTGAAGGTTTTTGATCAAGGGAGTGCAATGTTATAAAATGGTTGGGTTCAAATAAGAATTTAATTCTGAGATTCCTCTTATTATCTACAGTCAAATCATTAATACATCCAACTATTTCAGTATCTATTTTTACAAGAATTCTAACATTAATACCAACTTAACTCCCCGAATCCCCAGTTTCATTCATTTTGTACATATCACAACGCTGGCAGCTAGTGGAGTCAGTGGATAAAGTCCTGTGCCTGGCATCAGGAAGACGGAAGTTCAAACCTGATTTCAGATGCTTCCTAGCTGTGTGGCCCTGGGTAAGTTATTGGCCTCAGTTTTCTCAACTGTAAAACGGGGATAACAGTATCTGCCTCAGATGATAATTGTGAGAATCAAATGAGATAATATTGTAAAATACTTAGCATGTTTCCGGGCACATAGGGGGTATTCAATAAATCCCTCCCTCCTTCCTTCCCTCTTTCCTTTTCTCTCCCCCTTTTCTCCCTCACTCTCTCTCTTTTCCTTCTTCCTTCCACCCTCGCTTTTACCCCTTCCTTTCTTTTTCCTTTTCTTCCTCCCTTCTTCCCAACCCTCATCCTTTTTTTTCCTTCTTCCCTCTATCCCATGTCTTAGAAAAGAGTCTTCATGACTTGTTTTAGCCAAAAACATTCATCACCTGGTAGGCCAACCCTGATTACTAAGCTAGGCTGGTCCCCAAATAGCCGTACATCTGAGGGTCCCAGGGGCCAGGGCCGGGGGGGGGGGGGGAGGGGAGAGGGGGCTGGGTCATAGTCAGCAGGGCTTGGGGAACAAAGCTCTGCGATGTGGTTGGTGAATTCTGGACATGGTGATAGAGGTTTGGAGGATGTCAAGTCATAGCTCATGAATCCATGGGTAAAATGCAAGCTTGACTATTGCATGGACTATTTTTTTTGTTTGTTTGTTTTCTTTGTATCCCCAGCATTTAGCACAGTGCTTTGCACATAGTAAGGCTTAATAAATGCTTACTGGTTCATATTGGATTGGCAGGAAATGCTGAAGAATGCACTATGCTTTTGGGAACACAGGGTCAGTTCTAAGATAAAGCATTAGAGTAGAAATTTAGAGCAAACATGAAAATAAAAACTGGCTCATTTGTTCAGATTTTAAAAGAAATCCGAGTTGGAATTTGTGAGAATCAGTCAGAAGCTAAATTAAAAATAAAATGTGTTCTGCTTCTTTCTAGTCTCCTTTGATTTGAGAAATGCTTATTTTTTTATGATTTTCATGAGAATCTGTATGTGAAGGAACTGTTCTTTTAGCCTAGTGAACTGAAGAGCACAAAGGAAGGGGATATTTGGAAGAAGAGGGCCTGGCACCAGTAAATGGGGCGGGGTCTATGTAAATTCGGGAGCCAAACAGAATTTGGGAAGGCCTAGTAATTTAAGAAAATTGTTTGCAAAATAAATGCTTTTGAGCCTCTAGTAACACACTTCCCCCCCTCCTGAAATGTCATTCCCCCCAAAGTCTTAGGATCTGTGCCCAAATGACTGGTGTTAAAACTCACCAAAGCAAGTTCACACCACGGAAACCTAACTTCCTTCTCATCATATGGATTTTATGTCTAAACTAGGCTATGCCTATAAATTAGATTTATATTCCTGTATGTTTCCAAACACAATGTTGGCCCTAGCCAGATAATGAAGACTAATAACAACGATGTGCTATTTTTTGGCTAAAGTTAAAATGCCTGGCACGATCTGTTCTCAACATGTGCAACATTTAAATTAGAAAAGCATGGAGCAACATTTCACATCTTACATGTCAAGAGAAAAATAAATGGAAGAGGGCAGATCCCTCTCCACAAGTATGCAGAAATCAATTAGAATAACTGAGGCTTGACAATCAGAATTCTATCTGCCTGTCTCTAACAACTATTTGGCTCCTATCAGCTAGACTTGCATGCCAACTTATCTGGTCTGCCATCTTGCTTCTCATTTTCTTCCCAGATTCCCAAATAACATTCTCCTAAAGAACAGTATTTCTAAAGGATTCAGAAACAACTTTTCAAAATGTATTTGTATCAAGACACTCTTTCCCCTCCCAACACTTGAACATTTACAATGACAACCTACAATTATGATGATGATTACTAAGCGTTATGAAATGGTTCACTTCTTACAACTGGTAGTGTTCAAGAAATGGCTGGTTAAACAACTATCAGGGACAATGAAAAAGGGATTATTTCATTGGTTTGGAGGCTGGACTAGAAGGCTTCTAAGACATTTTCCTATAGATCTCTTGATTCAATAAAAACAATTTAAAGGGAAATTATATTAACTTTACCCTATATGTAACTATCAGTGCTAGAGAATAAGTTTTACATTTTCATTGGTCTCTTCCTACCAAGAGCAAATTAAATCAAGTTAAGGCAAGGTGCAATGATGAGGGTTGGGGAGGGGATGTCAACTCAAAAGGCATCTAAACATTTTTCTGTCAAAAGCAGAGGATCTGATAAATTCTTGGATTTCCTTGATGGATAATTTTCTTTCTCCAAAGGTAGAGAGAATGATCAGAGGTGCTGTTACCTTAGACCTAATTATTATAATAAAAAAAGTAGCTGTCAAAGTGGAAATGCTAGGAATCTTTAATGATTAGTGATCATCTTAAGTAGCAACTCATCATAGCTAAGGAAAGAAACAGTGAGTATGGTCAGATATATCTTAAGACTAGAGGTATGAAGTATGTGGCCCACAACACTACCAAGTGCAGCTTAAAGCAGATTTAAGTGTAACTGGAAAATATTTGACAAAATAAAATTTTAAAAACCACACTACTGCTATGTGGTTTTCTAAGTTAATATGTGGTTCACAAGGCTCTTTATGATTTAGAGGTTCCCATTTCTATGTCTGACTCCACTGTCTGAGACAACAGGAAAACAGACCCTTAGAGAGAAAAGATTATAGGGTCATAGGTGTTAAAGCTAGGAGGAAACTTAAGAGAGCATCTAGAGGTGACAGAGGAGCCGTGTGATGCAAAAGAAAGAACACTTGACTTGAACTCATCTACTCTCACAGCACATCCATCATCCATCTGTGTGTCTCCTAGAGATCCCAATACAGATATCCAAAATGTGACTCATCATCTTCTTCATCAACTATTTTTGAAATCAAGGGTAGCACCATCCTTCTGGTTCCTGAGGTGTGCAACCATGGATTCATCCTGGACTCTTGAATCTCCCTCATCCTTCATGTACCTTCAGGTGCCAAATCTCATCTCCATCAGTATGGTCTCTCTTCATCTGTCCCTGCCTCTCCATTCACACAACTAATCTTTCTGGGTCTTATTTCTCTCCTTTGCAAAAGGGGATAAGAACTCCAAAGTAATGAACCCAAAGGGTTGTTGTGAAGAATCAAATTATAAAATTATGTAAAATTTTTTAAGCCATAAAGAGAAATACTGTTATTTCCATTATTATATAATTAATGTTATAGAATTCAAAATCCTTGATGACCTCGGATACTCTCTCTATTCTGGGTTTCTGTGACACTATAGTTTCTTGGTCCTCCCACCTTTCTGACCACCATTTTTCAGTCCTCTTTGGTTCTTTGTTTTCTTCCCCCCCCCAATAAATTAACCCCCTCTCCTAGGGTGCTCTTTTCCTTCTCCAGTCTCTCCCATGGTAATTATTCTATACCCCCATGAGTTTACTTACCATCTGAATTCAGGTACTTCCCAAATCCACACCTGGAATTTCCAAATTATCTCTAGTGACCCTCAGACCCACATCTTCAACTGGCTGCTATGTATCTGTCTCCATGGTGATATTCCCCCAGCACCTGAAACTCAAATGTCTCAAACTGAATTCATCATCTTCCCTCCTAAGTATGTCCCTCTCAGTTTCCTTATTTCTGTGACACCCCCACTGTTCCAGTTATCTGGGCTCTACGCACCTCTCTCCTCTCACATCTAATTATAGTTTCTAATGTCCTGCTGATCCTACCTCCACAATGTCTCTCTCACACATCCACCTCCCTTCCTTCTAATTCCCACTACCCTAGTGTAGGCCCTCAGTTCCTCTCACTTGAATGACTGTAGTGGCTTCCTGATTCATCTCCCTGTCTCTAGACTTTTCACTCTTTAATCTAGTCATCACATGGCCAACAAAATAATTTACTACTCAAATGTATGTAGTTCTTTAATGTGTCTGGGATAAATGCAATTACTTTAAGCTGGCATTTAAATTCCTCCATAATTTGGCCTCAATTTACCTTTCCCAACACAGTTCATACTACTCCACTTCAAAAACTCTAGCCAAGGGGGCAACTAGGTGGCGCAATGGATAAAGCACCAGACCTGGATTCAGGAGGACCTGAGTTCAAATCAGGCCTCAGACACTTGACACTTACTAGCTGTGTGACCCTGGGCAAGTCACTTAACCCTCACTGCCCCACCAAAAACAAAACAAAAAAACTCTAACCAAATTGTAGTTTCTACTTGTTCCCCGAAATTAAGCTATATTTTAACCTTGACGTATTTATGCTGACTTTATCTCACATGTAGAATGCAGTATCTTCTTTGAGGATTTAAATGTAATTTCAAGCTCAGCTCAGGTGCTACTTTCTATGCATAATTTCCCTTTTCCCCTATTATGAAAAGTGTTTTCTCCTCCTCAAATTTTCCCAGACCACTTACCTTGGATTCTCTTTCCTCTTTCTTAAGTGTGGTGCCACTGAATTTTCCTAGCGATCATTCCCCATGTTTCTGGGTATAGTTACCAAGTCATCTATTTGAAGTTCCCCACTGTCTTGTGAGGACCAGTAACTATACTACACTCTTAAAGAACCTTCCCAAAGCAAATGGGACACCAGCACATTCTGGGCAAAGTACAAGCCATAGCATCTCATGAGTTTTCTATTAATACTAACCAGAGGTATGGAAGTTGAAATTTAGGTGTTTGTGTTTAAAAAAAAAAATCTAAAGATTTGATTGTCAGAGACACTATGCTGCCAGCTACCATGTAGACATTTAAATGAAATCTCTTTAATAAAGTAGGTTAGCTAAGCATTTATTAAGTGCCTACTATATGCCTGCATCACTCTAGAGAGCACTGTGCTAAATGCTGGTCAGGTTGTATAAATCCTGGAATAGTTTTCTTCAGAGGTCCAGAATCGGGCTTTTTGTTGGTATTGCTACTAACTTGATTTGCTAGCCTCTCACTGGCACTAATTTGGAAAGGTGTCCCTGTTCTTATAATAGAGAACTATGAGGGTGAGGAAAGCACACTGAATTTAGAGTCAGGCCTAGTGTGTGTCCTAGCTGTTCACTTATCTTTTTCCCTCGTCTACAAAACAGAGAGCATAATTCATTTTGCAAGGCTGTGAAGCCCAAGTTATGGTATGCCAATTAGAGGCAATTTGGTGACACAATGAAAAATCACTGGGTCTGAAGTCAAGAAGACCTCAGTTCAGATCCAGCCTTAGACACTTATTAGCTGTGTGACCCTGAGTAAATCACTTAACTACTGTCTGCCTCAGTTTCCTCAACTGTAAAACAGGGATGCACACCTATGTTCCAGGGTTGTTGTGAGGATGAAATGAGGTATTTGTAAAGTACTCGGCATAGTGCCTGGCTTCAGAAATCCTTATTCCTTTCCTTTCCCTTCCCTTCCCCTTGTTTCCATCTTCCTCTCAAGAAATGAATTAGAATGATAGCATCATATATGCTCCTGATTGGGAAGAAAAGAGAACATTTTCAAAAGAAGCCAATGTGACTCCATGGGCAGCTCTCCCTTGATCTCAGATTTTAAAAGGGCAAGTACAAAGATGAGACAACACAGGAACTGGTAACCAGAGATGCATGTGAAATATCGTTGAGAAACTCTTAGAACTTTAAGCAGACTGACCCAGAATGCATAGAGAACATTAAGGAAACAAAAAGACTTTTGTACTAAATTCACATAGGAGGTATTTTCTCTGGAAATAGCTTCTGTCTCCCTTGCTTCCTAAATTCTTTATATTATTTGATCATAGGATCATAAATTTAGAGGAAGTTGTTGGGTCTAGTCCCCTCATTTTACAGATGAGGAAAAGGAAGCTCAGAGAGCTTCCAAGGATTGACCAGGGTCACACACTTATATCTGTTTGACAACCCAGGTGTCCCTGACTCCAAGTTCAGTGCTTGTCCACTCCAACATGCTTCTCACTGACAGAAACAGAACAAGAGCCAGAAGGGGGATGGAGGAGGTTACTTAGTCCAACCCTATTGTTTTACTGATGAGGGAATTGAGGCTCAGAGAGGATAAATAACTTGGTAAACCTCACACAGGTAGTGAGCAAGCATCAAGGGCAGCCTTGGCTCCAAATCCAGTATTCTTTCTATTGTATTGTGCTGCCATTATGTATAAGTATTCCTACTAGAATATAAGCCTCTTGAAGGCAGGAGATAATGTCATTCTTTCTTCTTTATTGTATTCCTTGCACTGAGCACATAGGTATTTAATGTCTGTTGAATTTTAAAAGAACATGTGTTCTCTGAGGTGGAGAAGCAATGTTAACAGATGGCAAGAAGGACACAAATCACATTTTGATTTTGTTTTCTCTTCTGGAAAATACTCTGTAACTGGACAAAAGTGATTGCGGGAACTAAAGTCCAAGATAAGTGAGAACACGGTCAAATTATTCCCATTGTGAATAAGTTCAAGTACCTGGCCAAGATGAAATACATCTCAGGCTTCCATATAATGGTGAGACCCCACTTTGAGAGAAAAGCCGATAAGCTGAAGCACGTCCAAAAGTGGGAAAACAGGAGGATGAGAAAACAGGTATCTATGTTATGTAAAGAAAACAAATGTGAGGGAAAACAATGGCTCTGAACATCTTAATGGCTGTCACTTTACAGATGATGCAAGTGAGGCCCAGAGAGGTTGTAATCTGCCCAAGGTCACATAAGAGATTTTGTAAATGTAAGGCAGTGACTTCAGAACGGGAGTTCTTTCCATGATACCATGCTGCTTTTGGATAACACTGTGGTGACTGCATTGATGACTAGAACACTACAGTGCCTCCTGGATGATATCTATCATCCTATGAATTTGGCATAACTAGCCGTGCAGGGGAAAAACATTTGTGTCTACTATGGTGTCCATTTGGATGTACAAACTATGACACGCATCCATTAATGTGTATGTATCTATGCATATGTGCATATACGTATGTATATTATGTTTGTGTATATATATACACACACACACAAACACACACACGTGCATGCGTGCACACACAAATGGAATCTAAATGGAAAATATATTAAGCCCAGAATCAAACAGAAGGAGGAAGAGAGAAGGCTGGATTGTACTTGAGGAGCTACAAAGTTCTTTAAATGAATCTACACATCATCCTGAAAACCCTTTTTTAATACCTATATTTTTCTGGTGATGATGTACAGATTTAAGTTGTGGAATCTGATCCTCTCTGAGTCAGTGAAGTTGAAAGTCATACAAAAGGCATGATGGGCATGAGCAGGCTACCCATTACAAATAAAATTAAGAGGAGGAATACAAAAGCTCTACAACACAGAGTCTTAGAGAGAGCCACACAGCTGGTGGGCTTCAGAAGCAAGACTTGAATCCAAGTCCTTCTGGCCCTGAGGCTGGCTTTCTTATCTGTTAGACCATAATGCCTCTTACCTCTACCACTGTCAGAGTCTATGAAGAAAATACTGCCCACACCCTTGATATGGCTAGGTAGTCTATATTATATCATGGTAACTACCACTTCTGTTTTTTCTCCTTATCTAAACATGCTTTGCAGTGTTTTCAGCCTAAGGTCTGGTTTTCATACAATTATACACTTTCTTGACATACCTGTAGCCATCATCCACCATCTCCTTCCTTCCCTCCATTTCTGATGAGGTAGTCCTTATTGCCAAGGCCAACTCCTTTACATATGTCCTTGATTACATACCTGACCATCCTCTCTAGGAGACTGCAACCTCAATCTTCCTGCTTTTGTTGGTATCTTCAGCCTCTCCATGTGTACCAGTTACTTCCCTATTGCCTCCTTATGGTTTAAAAACAAAACAACCAAATCTGCACTAGATCCTACCCTACCCTTTCATCCTTTATTTCTTCCCTCTTTCTCAAATTAGCTACACTCGCAGTCTCTACTTGCTCTCCTCTCATTCATTTTTGAGCCTTTTGCGGTCTTGCTTCAGAGTTTATCACTCAACTGAAACTTCTCTTCCCCAAATTGTCAGTGACCTCTCTTTCCCCCTCAGTGAACTCTTAACTGTTAAATCCTTTTCTCAGTCCTCATTCTTTTAGACCCCTCTGCACCAGGTGATCCTGTAGAACACCTTCTGGGGACTCTCTCCTCTCATGGTTTTTGTGACGATGCTCTCTCCTGTTGCTTCTCCTAAGTTTCCTTGGCAGACTCCTCAACCATGGTTAGCACCTAACCTTGGCCATACTCCAAGATTCTGTCCCAAGGGATCTCATCAGTACTCCAGGGGTCAAGTATCATCTTGATACAATTAGCTTCCAGATCAATCAACTAACCCTAGTCTCTTTTCTGAGCTTTAGTTTACCATCACCAACCTCCTATTTAATATTTCTTACTGGATGTTCCATATGCATCTCAAACTCACACGCGCAAGTTTCTCTTTATGTGTTGTCTTCCCCCATTAGAATGGAAAGCTCTTTGAGAGTAGGGACTGTCTTATTTTCTTGTATTTGTATTCTCAGTGCTTACTATGAGTATGGCACACATTAAGTATTTAATAAATCCCCTATCTACTTGTCAATCACAGAAGGAGAAAAAGGAATGAGTATCTCTTAAGTGCTTACTGTATGATAAGTAATTTACAAATATGATCTTATCTAAGCTTCACAATAATTGAGGCAGACAGAGGTTAAGTACCTGAAATGTACTCCTTCCTCACCTCTGCCTCTTGTAATACCTATCTCCCTTCAATGAAGCCTCTGCTGATCTAACAGCCTCCCCAAAATTATTCTGTGTAATACCTAAAACGTACCTCTGTACAAACTGTATCTCAGATAAAATGTAAGGTCCTTAAGAACAAGATCTACTTTGGTTTTGTCTTTATATTGCCAGTGCCTAGGCAATGAATAACTATTGATCAGTTTTCTTCTACCCTTTCTAATATATCTGTCTTTTTTCTTTTCTATATAACAACCATGACATTTATTATATTAAATTCTTTGTGATGCCTATGAGATTGTATTTGGCAATCTGTTAAAAATTTCATTTGATGTTATCCATTACCTGTGCTCTATTGTCCCTCACTTTTAGAAATTTGAGACCCTAAGTATCTCTTCTGGTATGCCCCTTGTAATTTCTCCCAAGAATTACCAGGTACCAATTGTGCTATTGTTCTCCTTTCTATCTCATAGCTAAAATTTATCTCACTCCTGTTGTCCACCTCAGGATTCAACTTTACAGTTCTCTCTTTTTTTAATCTTCCTGACCCCCAAATTAAAGCTCTCCTGTTAAAATGAGAGAGCATTCCACCCTATACATTCTTCCCTCCCTTTGTGGTTTTTGGTTTTTTTTTTTGGTGAGGCAATTGGGGTTAAGTGACTTGCCCAGGGTCACACAGCCAGTAAGTGTTAAGTGTCTGCAGCTGGATTTGAACGCAGGTCCTCCTGACTCCAAGGCCGGTGCTCTATCTACTGCGCCATCTAGCTTCCCCACACCCTATACATTCTTACTGGAACTCAGATTATAGGTCTTAGAGTAAATATACTCCAGCCCCCTCTCTTTACAAGAGAGACAGTGTGGCATAATAGATAGAGAAAATGGATCTCAAATGAGGAAACCCAGAATCAAATCCCACATCATTGCTTCTGTAACCATGGTGCATGCTTTGTAAATCAGAGAACAAACACAAAAGAAATATGAACTATTATTTTATTTGAGAAAACTGAGGCCAAGAGGGGTCAAGTGACTTGTTCAAATTCATGTAAGCAGTGAAGCTGGAATTTTAACCCGGGTACCTTGCGTGAAATCCGGTATTTCTTCACTATATCCCCACTATCTTCCTTTTTGTTCTTTGTCAAGAACTGATCTGGCCTTCTATTATATGACATATGGTCAGGAAATCAATTTCTGTTCTTTAACATCACCTACATGAACCCAATTTTCATTTCCCATAATGCTCTTTCTCTTCTGAATTAATGCTGATCAACCACAAGTCATGAAAACACAACCTGTGTTATCAAATCCTTAGATGTCTAGCTGGGACTGTTATTTGTCCTTTGCTCTCAAAGGAGATGATGACATTGGGAGGTGATGTCATGACTTGCAGTGAATTGGATTTAAGTGAGGGAAGGATGTGCAAAGTCACCAACCTCACTCCTCCAGAGCCATATTGGTTCAGTGGCAAGATATATATCAGGAATACTGGAGATGGCCCTGGATGTTTAAGGAAATTGAGGTTAAGTGACTTGCCCAGGGTCACACAACTACTGTAGCTGGAACTACGAAGTCACTGGAGACAGTCTAAATTTCTTTTCAAAGTATAAATAATTTCCTTGTGTATAGGCAAAAGTGGATCATAGTGGTACACTTGATGAGTTTGGAAAGATGTTTCTTCATGCTGAAAGGAAGTGAGTCCAGAAGATAGCATTAGTCATAATTAACAAAATATGATATATATATATATATAAATAGCTATCTCTATACTCTTTAGAGTCATTAACCAGAACTATGGTGGCATAAATTCAAGTGAACACAGCCATACCACAACAATTCTTTTGAATGCCAGCCATGATAAACATGAATTAAAAGGCCTCATCTTGTCCTCTTAGCAGTCTCAAGATTGAGAGGATACACACATGTTTCTGGAGGACCCTCAATAAAACTATTTGCCTGTTCTGAAATTATTTTGATGAAGCTGAAAGTGATGATAAATTATGCAGATTTTGATAAAATGTTCATAATCTAATTAATACATATTTGGAGAGGAATTGATATTTTTTATAAAAAGGATTTTGTATTTTCTTTCCTCAAGAAAAATCCAATTCAAGTACAATTAAACTCAATTTCATTCAAAAACTATTAAGCATGCTGTTTTGCATTAAACTCTATGTTTGTAATGAGAATACAAAAAGTAGAGATGACATGATCCAGACCTCAAGTAATTTATAAACTACATATGTGTGTATATTATATATATAAAACTAAGCAATTAAGTTTTCTAAAAGAACTTTTCTCGTTTCTCATTTGTTCTTTCTAATTAGTGTTCCCTAAACCTTTCTGATTATGTACAGATATCAGTTTTTAAATAGACATGTACCCAGACATATGAGACATCAATGTGGGAAGCTGGTGGGTGTTTGGGTATCAGGTACACATGTTTTTGTGTGTTTGGAGACAAGCCCCATAATTGGCGTCTCAGGGAGGATGGGGTATGATATATCTTCTTATCCTGCAAACTGGCTGATCATACACATCACAGATTCAAGCTGCAGCTTCCTCTTTAGGAACTACTGATCAAAACAACCCTGTGAGGAACTATTACAGGATATCATCACCCCCCATTGTACGATAACGAAATTATCATAAAGATTAAGTGATCTGCCTATGATCACTCAGCTAGTAAGTATCCAAGGCCACTGATTCAAGTTCAGCTCTCTATCTGACATCTACCTAGGCCCTCAATATACTCGATGCAAAGGAGAGGTCCAAGTAAAGACCTATGATGAGACTGAGGAAAGACCACTTTTATTTGGTGTGGAGTAGGTGTGGAGGGTTTATAGACAAGGAAGACTTCTCGGTAGGTGTTAGGGTTGTAAACTGGATCTTGTAAGAAGAAAGAGCTATCAGTGAACTGTGTATTATGAGAACAGGGAAAGACATGAAAAACTGACTAGTAGGAAAACACAATATAAGAAATTGGAACAGCAAGTAGTTCATATCATTTTAAGAAAAATAGACAGGTGAAACCTAATGAGTTAATTATTAGCACACCTTGCTTCTGTGTGACTGGCTTTTTAAAAGAATTTTCTCTTGCCTGCAAAACATTAAGAACCTAAGAGTAATACATTGTTTGCTTTTTTCTATTACCGTTGGAACTTTGTTGGAAGTTTGTCTAAATTACATACAGGTGAGCAGTCTTTTTCCTCTATGAAAAAATAGGAAAAATAGAAAATCATGTTTGGCTTTTTATGGTGATCTCATTGTAGTTTAGTCATTTATGAGATTACTTTCCATTAGTCTGGTGACTACATTTTCACTTGCTTGTACCCTTTGCTAGCCAACAGAAGCAAGCTAAATAAGCAGAGGTAGGCCTCAAATGCATTATTAATAAGCTTGGTTCTAAGGCATATCTGAAAGGCGCTTCTAAAGCTTCTTGTTCTAGGGAACTACGCTTAAAAACAGTGATTAGTAAAGAAAAACTGCCCTAATATCTTAGATCCAGAAGGTAAAATAGAAATTGAAAGAATCTATTGATTGCCTCCTGAAGGACATCCCAAAATGAAAACTTCCAGGAATATTATAGCTAAATTCCAGAGCTCCTAGGTCAAGGTGAAAATACTGCAAGTTGACAGAAACAATTCAAATATCATGGAACCACAGCCTGGATCAAACAAGATTTTGTAGCTTCCATGTTAAAGGAGCAGAAGGCTTGGAATATGATATTCTGGAGGGCAAAGGAGCTAGTATTACAACCTAAAATCACTCACGCAGCAAAGCAGTATAATCCTTCAAGAGAAAAATGTACATTTAATGAAATAGAGAACTTCCAAGCATTCCTGATGAAAAGACCAGAGCTGAATAGAAAATCTGACATTCAAACGGAAGACTCAAGAGAAGCATGGGAAGGTAAATATGAAAGAACAATCCTAAGACTCAGTGGAGTTAAACTGTTTATGTTCCAAATGGGAACTGCTAAGAACTTTATCCTTATTAGGACAGGGAGGAGGAGTCTTCATAGACAGAGGGCACAGATGTGAGTTGATTATATTGGAATAATATTAAAAAAGTGGGGTGAGAAAGGATATATTGGAAAAGGGGGAAGGAGAGGAAGAATGGGGCAAATTCTCTCACATAAAGAAGGCATGCAAGGAAGAACTTTAATGATGGAGAGAAAGGGGGTAGCTAGGTAGCACAGTGGATAAAACACTGGCCCTGGATTCAGGAGGACCTGAGCTCAAATCTGGCCTCAAACACTTGACACTTACTAGCTGTGTGACCCTGGGCAAGTCACTTAACCCTCATTGCCCTGCAAAAAAAGAAAAAAAGGCAAAAAAAATAATGGAGAGGAAAATGGGGGTGGCAGGCAATACTTAAACCTGACTCTCATGAGAATTGGTTAAAAGAGGGAAAGATACACACACACACACACACACACACACACACACACACACACACACACACCCATATTCAGTTGGGTATAGAAATCTTATCTTACCCAACAGTAAGAGGGGAAATGGATAAGAGATATAGGGTAGGGGGGTGATAAGGGAAGGGCAGCTTGAAGGAGGCAGTGGTCAGAAGCAAGACAGACTTTTGAGGAGGGACAGGATAAAAAGAGGGAGACAAGGATAAACAGAGGAAACTAGATGGAGGGAAGTGTACTGTAAGTCATCATAAATTTGGATGTGAACATGAATGGGATGAGCCAACAGAATGGAAACAGAGTGCGCTGGAAACTAGAATCCAACAATATGTTTTGTACATGAGACACACTTGAGATAGACACACACACAGAGTTGAAAAGAAGGGCTGGAGCCAAGTTTGTTATGCTTCAGTTGAAGTAAAGAGGGTAGGGTGTGGCAATCATGATCAGACAAAGCAAAAAGAATTACACCAAACTGAAAGAGATAATCAGGGAACTACATTTTGCTTAAAAGTACCATTGACAATGAAATAATATTTAAAACATTTACAGCAAGTTTCTCTGATAAAGACCTCATTTATAAAATATATAGGAAACTGAGTCAATTTTATAAAAATTAGAGCCATTCCCCAACTGATAAATGGTCAAAGTATCTGAACAGGTAATTTTCAGAAGAAGAAATGAAATTTTCTAGAATCACATAAAAATACTATAAATCACTATTTCTTAGAGAGAGGCAAATTAAAACAGCTGAGGTACCACCTCACACCTATCAGAAATGACAAATGTTGGAGAGAATGAAGGAAAATAGATACACTAATGAAGTTTCGGAGGAATAAACGGGTCCAACCATTCTGGAGAACAATTTGAAACTACACTCAAAGGGTTATAAAACTGTGCATACCTTTCATCTAGAAAACAACACTACTAGGTATGTATCCCAAAGAGTAGACACTGAGAGAGGGACATGTTTCTGAAGTGAGTGAAGTTTTCTGAAACATATTTGCTACACAACTGGGACTAAAAGGATGACTAAATAATGTCAGCAGATCTGATCTCTTAAATCAGGATTTTTTTCACTTATACCTTAATCCTTATCCTCTAGATATACCCAATGATACACAATTTTGGGGAGCTAATATTAACTTATTTGGTTGATACTGGCTTAGAGGGTGTTATCAGTGTAGGGGAGAAAATGAGAAATAATGAAGATCACCTAATTGCTTCCTTAGGAAATAAGACTAAAATTTTGTTTCTGCTCCTTTTTTCTTTAAAAAAACCAAGCAAAACTTGGAGAAACATATTCATTAAAAAAAACTTTTTAAAATAATATTTCTCAAATGTGCCACTGATATGCATTATCACAGAGAACCTAGCAAGGACATTTTAGTTCTGTTTCATGCTTCAAGCATTTTAGAATACTAAGACCCACTACATACTATGTTTCCTAAATTGGATTAAGAAACAATTTCATACTCTGTCAATCAGCCTTATGGAGATGCAAAGGTAGGATTGCCACACTCTTTGCATGAAATAAAGCTTTCATCCTTATAACAATGCCCTACAGACACTTCATCACCACACACAATTACCATGATGTTTCCTTTGACAAGCCTTCTGAAATCCTCATGAAATTGGAGTCTCCACACTGATAGGTGAGATTCTTTTTTCCCTTGTGTAATTTTTTTAGAAAATAAATTTGGATCATAGAACTGCTGTTCCTTACTTTGTTCATCCCAATAGCCTTTTACACACTCCATTGCTAAATTTTATCATGAAGATATCACTAATTAAGTATCCAATTTAACTTCTTATAATTTCAATTCAATCTTGACCAGTTCAGTCAACAAGTTGGGACTGCCCTAAACCAATCTTTTGAAAAGGTAAAGTTTATTTGTGGAGTACTTTCATCTTTCCTTCCTTAATAATTCCCCACATATTTAGTGCCCATATGCTGTCCCACTAATTCCTAAGGTATACCCCACTGTGGCATCTCAGTGTACATCCTAGTGACAATGTTTGCATCTTAAGACAGACCAGCTAGTTGTCTACTCATGGACTTAGATAATGTATAAAATTGAGTCTTACACACTTAGTTAATAGTAATCCCCCACCAATGGCTCCTCTCACCTATTCCATCCTGCAGCCAACCAGCCCCAGGGTATCTGTGCTCTTAGAACCTGATTCTTGTTACAGAGTTGGGTGGGTGACCTGGGAGAAAGGCATGCAATCCACATGCCAGGACAATCAGGAGTCCAGGATGTTGTCTGAATGTGAACAAAACCTATTCTCTTATTCCCAAATCACTCACTTTATCAGTGCTCAATTTTTCTCCCATATTTTTAGGTCAAGTGGGAGTTATCTCAGTGTGTAGCTATCTTCTTTTTGCCACTGTCTATCTGTGTTTCTATCTTGTTTTTTTCTGGTGTCCATCCATGAGGATGAGGCAGCATTTCATGGAAGGTATTTAGGGCAGAACACCCTATCATAAGCACACTCTTGACCCTGGCATGGGTAAAATGATGAACTAGATCCCCATGTCCAGGGATTAAGGAAAAGTCATTAACCCCATTATCTGACTGGATAGAATTTGCTCATCTGTTTTTGCTATCACCATGTTTTTATATTAATAATAATGTTATAATAACTAATATTCCTATAAGCACTTACTATGTGCCTGGCACTATGTTAAACACTTTAGAATTATTATCTCTTCTGATCCTCACAACTCTGGGAGGTAGGTGCTGATATTATCCCCATTTCACAGATAAGGAAACTGAGGCAAACAGAGGTCAAGTGAATTGTCCAGAGTCTCACAGCTACTAAGTATTTGAAGCCAGGTTGGACCCCAGGACTTTCTGACTCCAGACCCAGGGCTCTATCTCTTGTGCCACTTGACAAGATGGGGGAGAAGAGAAGGGAGCATATTTTAAAAATAAGAACATATGTCCTATCAAAGTATACTCCAGATAGAAATAAAAAGAATTTAGGAACAAGGGAAGCAAAACATAAACGGGTCCTTTGCGATGGCTCTCCTGATGCAAAAGGGAAAAAAAGAGTTCATTCAGTGTATCGTTACTCTGAAGTATCCAAGTGGCACATGTGTAAATGAATTACACATAAGTGAATAAATTAGGACTAAGAAGTCAATACAATTTATGTATTTTTGCACTAATAAGTACTCAATATCATACACCTGAGGAACTGCTTATTTTTAGAGACTCATTACTTCTTTGTAAATCTCTGGGGCACTATTTAGTTAACAGGAAGTGTGAATCTACTAACTGGACCTTAGTGGCCAGAGAGAATTCAGTGTAAACTCCTCCCATTCCACCCCCAAAATGAGAAATTTAATTGTCTTCTCCTACAGCTTAAGTCACATAATGGGAAGTGTAAAACTGAGGTAATATATGAGCAATAATGAGCCATACAACATACAATGCTTAATTCCTTTAAACACAGTTTAAAAAACTGAAACATTTTGGATGGAAATTTTTTTTTAATTATTACATATTCCCTACTTTCATAAATAAGAGTATCCTGAACCTTTTATTGAAGGCTCAGGGTTGCCATTATGACCTTCAGTTACTATACTAAGTTTAATGTAATTTTTTTTTCCCTCTTTCAGCTTTAGCTGCATCAATTGCTTCTTATAGCTCTTTCCTTTTTGTTGTGGTCTGAGAAATCAGATCCTCAAGGAGTCAGAACTCTGTATAAATTAAGAGGCAAGAAACTCTGAACTATGGCCTAAATCACATCACCTTACCCCAGTAAAGTATATTTGTCTCTCTAAGGCTTCATAATAGTAATTTCAGTGATTCAAAAGTCTTTCTGGAGAGAATGAAAGGGAACTGGGCTATTCCTCAGTGTGAGGCTATGCTTTTGATAGTCAAGGTTATCAGAAGTCATATTAAAACTGGAAAAGACATTTAGTGCTGCTTTTTTCATTTCCATAAAAAAAATCACTAAAATCAAACAACTACTGCTTGTAATGTTTGCTGTGAAAGAACGTGAGTATTATCTTTTTGGGGGAGGGGGTGTGTAAAGCAATTGGGGTTAAGTGACTTGTCCAGGATCACACAGCTGACTCCAGGGCTGGTGCTCTATCCACTGTGCCACCTAGCTGCCCCTGTGAGTATTATCTTTAAGAATAATGAGCATATGTCTTAGATGACAAATGGTGGTGGGTTTAAAAGTGTGTGTGTGTAGATTTTCATAAGCAAAAATATCTTCAGGGAGTCTACTTATGTAAGGCAATTGGGAAAGAGTTAAAAAATGAAAAGGTAAACATTATTCACCATGTATATCTGACAGTAACCTTATGTTTTATAAAGCAGATTCAAAGTTTCCCAGGACTCAATATAGTCTTGAGCCTGGAGAAAGGTCTCCTTTTGTGGAATGAACAGCATTTTCAGGGAATCCCAATCACTGCTATTTTATTGTTACTTTTCTTATTCCCATCTTTGCTGATTTGCTTTTTTTTCCTTTTTGAGGCTTATGAATTTCTACACCAAAAGGTTTGTGTTGTATGTTCAACCTTTTAAAAATTTCTGTTTCAGGTAAAAGTGAGGTTCATCTGATGTCTATTCTACCCACCCTTTCCTTTATGTTTATATAATTTCACATATCCCAATCATTAGAGAAAACAAGTTCCAACCTCTTCTTCTGTGTTGTACTCCTCCTTTTATTCTCCTTTCTCTTGTCCTCTTAAAACCCTCAGAACAAAACTAGTCCACCCTTAGGTGCTCTGTTAACTCTCTTAATAATCTTTGAAGACCTTAAAGTTCTTAAGTGACAATTGTTTCTTCTCCTCCATTAAAATTTCAGCACTATATCATGATATAGCTCCTTCTGGTTGTTCATTTAAATTACTTCCCTAGGTTCCTATAAACATTTATGTTTGTATTTCAAAGTTCATACTCGGCTCTGGAATTTTTATCAGGAATGCCAGAAAGACCTCTCTTTCATTAAAAGGTCTGTTTCTTTCCATTAGGATTATACTAAGCCTTGAAGGGCACATTATTCTTGGTTATAAGTCTTATTGTTTGCCTTTTGAAATACCGTATTCCAAAAACTCAATTCTTAGTAGACATTGTCAAGTCTGTGTTATCCTGACTGTGGTACTTGCACTGATTCTTTCTGATTGCCTGCATTATTTATTCTTTGACATAGAGGCTCTGGATGATGGCATGACATTCCCTGGCATGCTTCCCCTAGCATTTTTCCAGTACATTATGGTGGATTCTTTCTATCTTGCTATTCTCTTCTAATAGATCTGGAAGGTTATCATTTCTGTTTTTCTTGAAATAAAGTGTTCAGATAATTAAAAAAAATAATGGTTTTCAAGGATTCTAAAGTTATCTCTCTTATTGCTTTTCTAAATCAGGTTTTTTTTTAACTACTAGAGCTCTTTTTTAATTTTAAAATTGGTTCTAAATTTCTCTGACTGCCTCATAGAGTTACTAATTTATGTCCAGATTTATTTTAGTTTTCAGCGATCCCTTTCTTAGGTAAGTTTACTACCTTTCTTTTATCAGCTACTTAGTCCTATTTTCTAACTTTTCTCAAGTGCTTTAATTATTTCTTCTTTTTTGGATCTTCATTTCCTCTGAAACTCGTGTAGTCTTAGTGGAAATCTACTTTTTCCCTTGAATTTCTGTGGTCATCACAGGCTTAGATTTGCAATAAATTATTATACTAAATAGTGGGGGGTGTGTGTGTGTGTTTTAATTTACTCATTTCTGCTGCTTTAGTTACCAGCTTGGGGCTTTGTGCCAGGGCCAGTCTCTGGCTAGTGTACTTTGGGGTGGGATGATCAGCCTTGCTTGGTCTCACTACACTGTCCTCCACCACCCAGAGTTTGGCCCCTGCCCTGGATCTTTGAGGTTCAAAGCACTGGATCATCATGGAATTTTAAGAAAGAATGTTAGGCACCTCAGAGCTCCTGAATCTGGTCTGTCTCAGTAAGTGCTAGCTGTAACCACCACGCTGGTCTGACCCTGCCACCATGTTGGTACTCACCTACTTCTCCCTGTGCCTTCTGGAACCAACTAGAATACGTTTAATCCTTCTTTTATATGACAGAACTCTGAATACTTGGATTCAGTTCTTTTTTGTTGTTGTTGTTCTTTTTTCTTTTTCTTTTTTTTTAAAGTGAGGAAATTGGGGTTAAGTGACTTGCCCAGGGTCACACAGCTAGTAAGTGTTAAGTGTCTGAGGCCGAATTTGAACTCAGCTACTCCTGACTCCAGGGCTGGTGCTCTATCCACTTCGCCATCTAGCTGCCCCTGGATTAAGTTCTAATATCGCTCTCAAGTCTTTTCTTCTCCAGGCTAAAAAGTCCCACTTTCTTCAACTGATTCTCACATGGTATGCTCTCCAGTCCCATTATTACCCTACTGTCCTCTTCTGAAATTCTTCTAGCTTACAAAAGTCTTGCTTAAAGCATGGCACCCAGAAATTAACTCAATATTTTGGCTACGGTAAGACAATCACCTTCATTCTAGACAGTGATTCTCTTAATGTTTCCTAGAACAGCATTAGCTTTTTGTGGCACTGTTGTTACACTCTTGGCTCTTATTGACTGCTTACATTTTTTTGGACAAACTACTATCCATGTTTCTCCATTTTGTACTTGTGAAGTTGAATTTGAAAACTAATATAGAAATGTACACTTATGGCTATAAGTTTCATCATATTAGATTTAGCTTGTTCTAATCTGTCATGGTCTTTTTGGAGTACGCTTCTGTCATTCAATGTATTAGCTGCTACACCAGCTTTTGTCTATAAATCTGATACATTTTCTATGCCTTCATCCAGGTCATTAATAAAAATATGCTGAAACAGCAAGAGCTAAGGATAAATTTCCAGGGGCACTCACTTCATTTTAAGTCACCTTCCAACTTAATATCAGCCTATGATGATTACTCCTTGGGACCTTAGCCTATACAACTGTACCATTATCTAGCCCAGATTTGTCCATTTAGTCCACAAAAATGGCACAAGAGGATCTGTCAAATGTTTTGCTGAACTCCTAGGTAAACTGTATTTTGTGCATTATCTGCCATACCTCATTTTAAGGAAGTCAAGTGGGTTTTAGTAAAGAAGGTATGCTTTCCTGGGTGCTTACCAACAGAGGTCATGCTCATTAACATAGAGCTTTCAGATTGATCTCCTCCCCATTTTAAACTAGAAACAAGATTTGCTTCTCCTGGACTATGTCATTTTTCTGTTTTCCTTTGTATTCAAGGCTCAGTGAAACATCATTCAAAGTTCATCAGTTATCTCTAAGTAAGCCCAGTTCTTTAAGCCTTGTTGGATATATTTCATTCAGGCTTGGTGCCTTGAATTCATGAGGATAACTAGAATGCTCCTCTTAACATCTTCCCTTTTGCAAACTTATACCTCACCACTAAAGTATCAGTTTAAGGTGATTCAATAAACATTTATGAAGCACCCAATAGTCTATAAATCATCATAGAAAAATTCCTTCCTTGAATTATTGTAGCCATATGAGAAATACAAATTTACTTTATTAATTATCCACGAATGAAATCCACATTCACAGACATTAGATTATTACAGCTGAGATGTTCAAGAGGACTAAGTTATCCCTGTCATTTTGCTAGTGAGAAAACTAAGTTGTATGTGGCTAAGAAAGTTGTTTTTTGCACTCCCTAATAAGAACTACAGTCTAACCACTTAGAGTTTGGCTTCTTTATGAATACACTGATCCACAAATACACTGTATGTATCATATGATATATGTGTGTCTGTGTGAATTAAGTTATTGTTAGGTTGTTTTCAGTTATATCTGACTCTTCATGACTCCATTTGGGTTTTCTTGTCAGCGATATTGGAGTGGTTTGCCATTTCCTTTTCCAGCTCATTTTAAGATGAAGAACTGACGGCAAAGAGGGTTAAGTAACTTGCCAGGCTCACACAGTTTGTGTCTGAAGCTGAATCTGAACTCATGAAGACGAGTCTTCCTGATTCCAAGCCCAGTGCTCTATCTGCTAGACTACCTAACTGAGATGTGTGTGTTTATGTACATATAAATATATATACACATATATGCATTATATATGATAAATATAAAAACAGGAACCAGTTCTCCTTCATGTGATAGATAAGGAACACATTTAAGCCTTGTATCTGCCCCTAGCAAAGTGCTCTGCTGAAAGAATGCTTAATAGATACTTGTTGAATCAATGGACTTACTGAATAGAAAATTGTAGGATATTACAGAAAAAAAGGCAAAAATCCCACTACATGGTGTTCATAATTACCCTATCTCTATATATTGTAACATTGAGATTCTATAACAGAACAAATAGTTGCACTTTTAAAAAATTACTCAGTAATGCAATTCACACTTGAGGCTGCTATTCTAATCGTGAGTTTTAAAATAGCTATCAGATCATATCTGAAAGAACAGGGACTGGCACCCTCAGAGGCTATCCACTTCATTTCAGAGAAGAGGAAAATGAGGGCCCAGGAAGGTTAGATGTTTTGCCCAAGGTTATGTGGGTAGTAAGCGTCAAGCAAGATTTGAGTACATGTCCTCTGGCTCTGGAGCTGGCTTTCTTTCCACTTTTTTCACTTTAAACACTTTTTAGTATTTCCATTAAATCACTTTCCCTTATAATTCTTTTCTTTGAGCTACTTGTTCCTATGATGTCCTTGACACAAACTGATTCTATCCAAAGCACCTTCTGAACCTTTGTCCATGTGAAGACTTGTTTCTTGAGGCTATGATGTGATATTCCACTCTTAAATATCCTAAAACTAGAACCACAATGACTGTCCTATTTGGGCAGCATGCAGTCAAAAGGACATGCTGTATGTTATCTCTATACTACAAAATACATAAATTGGTTCCAGAAGTCTTTTCAATAATTAGCATGAAATCACACAAGACTCGGATTAAGTTTCTGCTGTAAAGCACAAATAAGTAAATGACACGTAAGACCCAGTGTGGGCTGTATACCTTTTGACTATACTGGGTTTATGACAGGCATGGAGCTGTGGTCAGTGAACATTTCCTCTGATCTCCTAACAAGCTCAGTGGGGATTTCTCAGACTTACTTTTGGCACATGAGGATGAACTCTACAGCTCTGTGGATGGCCTCTACTGCATTCATCTCTGCTGTGCTTAGTCCTCGCCGGGACGCAGCCTCTGGAGAGAACCTGAAAGGCAGAGGGACAGACAAAACACGATTCACTGGAGCTGTCTAGTAAAACTCCCAGAAAGGCATATTTAGATACAGATAGATTACTCAAGGGCCCATGTAATCAAGGCTGAGCCATCAATATGCTCTCCAAACCTCCACAGTAAATGGAACCTTCAGTGATCCCTTAGATCAAGGCCAATGAAAACCCCAGCAGAAGCAGAAAGCGTGCTTGCCTCTAATTATGGCAGAAAGTCATTTCAAGCTGTCAATTTTCTCTCTTAAATAACTACTTAAATTTCCTATGAGGTACTGCTTAGGTGGGGGGGCGGTTCTAGGGAGACTTAAAGGGGCAGACGATGTAGGAAAAAGAGAAAACCATGTTACGTAAGAGTGAGAATGTTAAAAACAGAACTGGGGGAAATTTTAATGGTGGTCCCCAACCCAATGTCGGTGGCTGTGTTGGGAGTTCAGGTTGTTGCAGCATCAGCAGCAAGCGGGTCTGCTTTCAGCTGTACCGGCAGGGGGTGTGCATGCCCAAACTGTGGGCAAATCATCTGCCCCAGTGAATGAAAAAAACAACCAGACCATGCAATCTCTTTCTCACCTCACACCCCACGGCTAACTCCAGAGCTGTACTTGGCAGGCAGACACCACAGGGAAAGCTGTGACAACCCTAGCCCTGCCCTCCCAAGCTGGAGTCGCTGTGTAGGGAGAAAAGATGTTGCAGTAGGTACTGGCGATCTACGGGATAAAAAAAAAGAATGAAAGAAAATTACTTCGATCTTGAAGTGCACACACACTGAACAGCAAACCTTTCTGAGAGCAGGAGAAGAAAACAGCCTCTGCCCTATCTGCTTCCCAACTCTAGAGAGGACTGAATCTGGAAAATTGCAAGCCTTGGTGAACTGAAAAACAATGATGCTATTTTCTTTCACCTGCCAGTCATCCTTGACTATTTAATAGAAAGACTGTGCCACACCCACCTGCCTGAATAACATGAGCAAACACCACCAGGGACACTAGCTGTCAAAATGAAGTGATGCTGGGATGGGGAGAGGGGTGGTGGTGGTGATATTTTGTTGGTCTGTATTGAAGAGGCAAAGAATGTGTGAGCCCCCAGGCCCTCTGCCATACTATGGGTTTTCATCAAAACCACTATCTGTCTTGGGTTGGTGAAGGAGGAAGATAAGCAAAAAATGAAGTAAAGGAAGGCATTTCATCCAAGTCCCAAGCAGGCCTTTTGGAATCTACTGTCTGGCGACCATCACTTGGGAGGTACTGAATTTGGTAAGTGTATATAAATCCCTCTTTAGGGATTCACACACACTTACAGTACCCAAGGGAGATATGTTCTGTTCTGCTAACAGTGAAAGAAAAGATCAGCAGACTTTAGAAAATGCATGCTCAGAAGCAGGAATCTCATAGACTAAGAGAAGCCTCTGGTGACAAGGGCTCAGAGTAACCCATCTCTGTAAGTTGAGTCAGGCACTTAGCTCAGCAGAAGTTATGATTCACTTACTTGTCAGAGACAGCTCTTGCTTTGAGCAATGCAGCTGTGTAGCATATTGTTGCCGATTTGGGTAAGCTTATATCTGTTGGGGAAAAAAAAGAAAGCAGGAACTCTTGTAAATTTTTGGAAACAGAGCAATTATTTTTAATACAGTTATTTTAGTCATGCTAACGTAAATATTAAATTATCAATTATTTATATTTTAAAAGAGTCAGAGGTAGGTTTAGATTGCCTTATGTAATGAATGCATTTCTGAAACCAACCTTTTTGCAAATTCTATATTTGAAAGGGAACTTGGTAGGAAGCCTATTGTGAATCGCTCTATAAGAAAACAGTCATCTTCTAATTTATCTCTTTTGGAAATCTAGATTTTCCTATATTAATTTTACTTAAATGGGGCAGCTAGGTGGCACAGTGGATAGAGTACCAACCCTGAATTCAGGAGGACCTGAGTTCAAATCCGGCCTCAGACACTTGACATTTATTAGCTGTGTAACCCCGGGCAATTCACTTAACCCTCACTGCCCCACCAAAAATAATAATAATAATAATTTTACTTAAAGCAGTTTACACCTACAAATGAACACTTAAATATTTTAAAATATGGAGAAAAAGTTATTCTCCTCTTATTTTGGAAGGCAAGGGAGAGTTCTTCCTAGCTTAAAGAAAAATTTGGCAAGCAGCACTCTATTTGGAACTTCCTTAAAATGAACATGAGATGCTGACCTGGAAAGCAAAATAGTTTTTACTGCTGTTTTTTTTAGATGATATAAAATTAGTTTTTAAGTTTCAGAATCATAGAATCTCTGAGTGGAAGGGACCTTATAGGTCATCTTGTCCAATTCAATCAATTAACAAGTATTTAAGTACCTATTATTTGTCAGTCAGTATGGATTCAAGCACAAATAATGAAATGCTCCTTTCTTGCAATGAGTTCAACATTCTAATAGGGAAGACAAGAAGTACATATAAAATATATACAGTATAGTGTGTATGCATAAACACACACATATTTATATACGTGTACACACAAGATTTAAATACAAGGTACTGATACAATTAGGGCAGCTAGGTGGCATAGTGTGTAGAGAGAGCTGGGCCCAGAGTCAGAATGACCTGAGTTAAAATTTGGCCTCAGATACTTCCTAGCTGTGTTACCCTGTGCAAATCACTTAACCTTGTTTGCCTTAATCCACTGGAGAAGGAAATGCCAAACCACTCCAATATCTTTGCCAAGAGAACCCCAAACAGAGTCACAAGGAGTCAGACATGAGTAAAAACAACTTAACAACTACAAAACCTATAGAACTCTCATGTCTGCTTAAGAATCACCTTTATATGATACTTGACAAATGATCAACTAGCTTTTGCCTGAAGACCTCAAAATGAGAAGGAATCTCTGACATCCTCAGGTAAACCATTCCACTTTGGAAGAACTCTGTTGGGAAGTTTTTACTTACATAAAGCTTAAATTTCCTTCTTTTGAAACTTCCACCTACTGATCCTAGTTCTACTGCACATTCTGCATCCAAGAACATTTACTGAGCACTCATAGTCCAGAAAATGGAAGGCATCTCTAGAGCAACACAATTTCCTTCTCCTATTTTGCTTTTGTCCATTTCTAAGAAATATGATTTTCCCCTCTTTGTCCAGAGAGTTCCCTTTAGTTTCTACAGAAAGACCTAGAGTGAGAAAAGGTAAGAGATTAAGATATGATCTACAGGTAAATAAAATTAGATGTTGCTGACGGCATAGATGACAATCAATTTTATGAGTGCTTCTTTCTTGGTCCCTTCTGAAATATTTATTTTAAAATTTGCCTAGTCATAATGGTTCAGCATTTACCTAGAAATTTCAGCTAACTTTAGCCACCAAAACAGCACTA
The DNA here is from genome assembly GCF_019393635.1 of Dromiciops gliroides. NCBI lineage: Eukaryota > Metazoa > Chordata > Mammalia > Microbiotheria > Microbiotheriidae > Dromiciops > Dromiciops gliroides. Next base: position 131,754,651 of record NC_057865.1, read on the forward strand.
CACCTTGAGGGAAGCTTTCTTAGCCCAGACCATGCCTAAGTGTCTTAATAAGAGTAAGAGCCTGGGATTTCCCAGCCAGGAGAGAAGAAAATTAAATGGAAATACGGTGAAAGGTGTTTCTTACAGAGTTAACTTCAATATACAAAGAGGCCTAATTAAAATAGTAATAAAAGGAAGCCTTTTAATTAAGAAATGACAGATTTGAGAATCTCATCAAAGAAAAAAATTCCTTCCATTTCTTCATCCAATAATAAAAACTCATAAAAGACTACATTAAGTCGACTCTTCAAGGAGAAATCTTCAACAAATAGAGGGAAATTTCAATACCTTAAATATGAGTCAAGCAAAATGTAAAAAGTCTCAGCATAAGGCATTTACTTGTAACAATGCTTAATAAAAATTCATGTTCAACTGAAAATTTATAACCAATTTAAACACAGTCTAAAATAAAGTATTTAGGAAATAATGATGTAGTATCAGACGATGAGAGTATGTTCTGTCCTTCTTAACATGTATAATTACCCAATGCAAAGCAACAAACTATTGGATTTCCCAGCTTCTGACTGTAAATTGTCAACAACTTGAGGTACACAGTTTATTTGGAAACTTATAGTTTGATCTGGAATGATGCTAAATAGTAAAATTTTACTCTTGTTAATTTTCAGCAATTCAATAAACATTTGAGTTCTCATCATGTAAGGCTCTGTGCTTACCATATAGTTTATTAACTCTGTAGGAAGTTGTCTACAACAAAATTAATAGCAACTTATTTATATAGCGCCTTCAGGTTTAGAAAGTATTTTCCTCAAAATGTCTCTGAGGTAGGAAGCACAAGTGTTACTATTCCCATTGAAGAAACTAAGGCTTGAAAAGATAAGTGACTTGCATTTAATCACGCAGCTAGTAATTGGCTAAGGTGTTTTGACTCCAAGTCCAGCTCTGTGTCCACTATACTACATGGCCTCTTATTCAGCCAAACTCAAAAAAGCTTTCTCACATGTTGCCACCCCTTCCTCTCTTTTCACTCCCTTTGCAATCTGGCTTCAGACCTTTGTCCTCTCTCCAAAATTGCAATAATCTCTTATTGCCAAATTGTATGGCCTGTTCTCAACTCTCCTTCTTGACCTATCTGCAGCACTTGACATTGCTGACCATCTACTTTTCTGGCTTTTTGAGATAGTATACTTTCCTGCTTTTCCTTCTACTTATTAGACTCTTCCTTTTGAGTCTTTTTAGTGATTCATCATCCATGTCTTCTCCCCTAAGTGTGGAAAAATCCCAAGGTTCTTTTTGGGCATCCTCTTTTTTCTCTACTGTCTCTCACTTAGTTACCTCATCAGTTCTCCTGGATTTAATGATTATTTTTACATAGATATCTCCTATCTCTATATGACCAGCCTTAGTCTCTCTCCTGGAGCCCTGGTCTGGCCATAAACAGTTGCCTACTGGACATTTCAAACTGCATGTCTTTTGTGAATTTCTTTTTTTCAAAATTAATTTAAAAAATTTTTTCAACATTTGTTTAGATAAGATTTCAAATTTCAAATTTTTCTTCCTCCCTCCCCTTCCCCCCTCCCCTAGACAGCATATAATCTGATATAGGTTATATATATATATATATATATATATATATATATATATATATATATATATATATATAAAATAACATTAAACATATTTCTGCATTAGTAATGTTATAAGAGAAAAATCAAAGCAAAAAGGAAAAACCTCAAAAAAGAAAAACAACAGCACCAAAAACAAGAGAAATAGTATGGTCCACTCAGCATCCATATTCCACAGTTCCTTTTTCTTTTTCTGGATTTGGAGAGCCTTTTCCATCATGAGTCCTTTGGAACTTTCTTGTACCGTTGGATTGGCAAGAAGAATCTAGTCAATCACAGTTGATCAACACATAATGTTGATGATACTGTGTATAATGTTCTTCTGGTTCTGCTCATCTCACTCATCATCAGTTCATGCAAGTCCTTCTAGGTTTCTCTGAACTCCTCCTGCTCATCGTTTCTTATAGCACAATAGAATTCAATTACATCCATATACCATAACTTGTTCAGCCATTCCCCAATTGATGGGCGTCCCCTCAATTTCCAATTCCATCTTTTATGAATTTCAATCTCAACATGTTTGTTTTAACTTATTGTCTTTCCCCCTGAAAACCAACCTTTCTTCTGCAATTCACTATTTCTTTGTTAAGGATACCTCATAGGCTGACAACTTTGGTGTCACCCTCAATGCCTACACTGTCCCTCACCCCCAAATCCAATCAGGTGCTGAATCTTGCCATTTCTACCTCCACCATAGTTCTAGTTACACAGCTGCTATATGGTTTCAAGCCTTCATAATCCTTCACTTTGACTACTGCAGGAGTCTCCTCATTGGTGTCCCTCTATGCCTAGAATCTTTCTGGTCTCCAGCGCACAGCTTCTAAAGAGATTGTCCTAAAGTAAATGCAGGTGCTTAATAAATGCTAGTTTGTTTGATTAACTTATGTATGTAAAAAGTGAATGAGACAGCTAAGCCACATGCTGTGGTGTGAATCAGAAAGATTTCATGAAAGAAATAGTATTTAACCTATACCTTGAAGGAAGAACAAGCACAATTTCAATAAATGGTTAGAGAGGCAAGATTAATAAATGCTTGCTGATGAATGGGATGAATTTAGGGGCAGAGGTGGGAGACAAACTTGGAAAGAGAAGCTGGGGCGTGGTTTCAGTGGGCCTAGAACCTAGGCTAAGGACATTATTCCATGGTCCCTGGAGGATAAAGGTTGTGCATTTGAAAATAGCCTGGGGCATATTTACCATGAGGTTAAGCACCTCCATAACTGAAGCTAGCCAAAAAGCCATTCTGCAGCAGCATTTTGACAAACACAGCTTTTCATGTGATAGTAGGAGCTAGGACCTGTCTTCACAATGGTCAGTCAGCTGGGGATGGTTTGGGTTTGCTGAGTCATATCTAAGTCATTAAGGGAAGGAATTATTTCTTTTTTTTTTTTCCTTTTGTTTTTCTAGCACTTGGCCCATAATAAGTGCTTAATAAGTATTTGCTGAATGAATTAATGTTAGGCTGCTATGACTCTGTGAGGGTTCTGGTCTTTTTGAGCAAATACTCAGCAGTTGTATCTTATCTTTGTGTTCAGTTAAATGCAAGGATTTATTAACCACTTATTAAGTGCTGAAAATAGTGTAATGTGCACTGGTTTGGGAATCAGAGGATCTGGGTTCAAATCCTAGCTCTGTTGTTTACTATCTCTGTAATGTTAGGCACCCCTCTGCCCTACCCCCACCCCCCTAGGTCCCCATACAAGGAAGGAGGCTGGACTAGATGTTCTCTGAGATCCTTCCCAGCTCTCATATCTAGGATCCTGTTATCCCAAGATGGTGAGAAGATGATTTAATGTGGTCATTAGATCATAGGTAAACTGTAGAGATGTGTTGGTAAAGCAGGTGTAATGACTAGAATGACGCCACCTGCTGGAGACTTACTATAGGAAAGCTCCACCATGAGGAGAAGGCCTCTGAGGGCAAGGCCATGCGGCTTTTCCTTGGCGTCAGGAAGTGACGTTTGCTCATGGGTGCTGTCTATCAAGGCTACCAGCCAATCAACTAGAGGAGCCTCCCATTTCTGGGAGGGACACACGAAGCAGGAAGCGGACGCTGGGGGAGGAGTTCTCTCTCTTTTTGGTTCCTGACTTGGTGGTGACAGCAGAGAACTACACAGAGGAATTGAGGAGAGGACTTCACAGGAAAACTGAGGAAAGACAGGATTGCCAGGCTGTAGGAATTCTGTTCTCAATTTTTCTCTTTCTATCTTTCAATAAACCCTTAAAAACCTAAACTCGTTTTATCAGTCATTTTAGTCAGTTTCCCCAAAAACTGGGGGAACAGATTAGAACCCACATTTAAAATTTTACATTACACAGAGGGTGGCTGTGAAGGACATGTATGGTAAAGTAGTATGGCTTCTGAGGAAAAAGCATGAGATGAGGCAGCCGAGACAATGAGTATAGGCTCTTCTTCCAAACAGTTTGACAGTGAAAGGGAAGAAATATGAGATGATATCTTGATGGCATGCCAGAGCCATGGAAAGCTTTTGTTGTTGTTTTTAAAGAATAGGTACAAAGCGGAGGCTGAAGGGACATCAGCGTGAGTCTGGGCAGAGAGGAGAACCCAGTAGAAGGATGTTAAAGAGGTGAGTGAAAGAAAGGGGAACAGATGGTGCATGATCCCGTGGGAGAGATGATCAAGTACACAGGTGGAGGAGTGAGCCTTGGGGAGAAGTTTAAGGATAAAAATGAAATCAGAAACTTTATTGTAACAATGAGCCAGGAATCAGGCATGAGAATTAATTTAACAACAGGGAAATGTAGATAAGGTCTTTTAATACTGTTTGCTACTAGCCTGAAGATTTATTTGCATAGTCATCTTTTTATTAACATTTTTAGATCTCAACTAAAAGTCTATTTTAAATGTAAGGACTTCTGTTAAACAGCATCTTATTTTGCTTTTATTTTCTAACAAGAGGTTAATGGGAAAAGGGCAAAGTCAAAACTATGTTAAAAATCAAGTTAATAAAAAAAGATTCATTTGTATTTTAGAAGGGAAATAGCAAAACAAAAACTCTCTGTGGTATGTGCTGATTCAAGGGCCAAACTGCATTTGTGAACAACTATTAAATTAAACTTTTTACTTATTTATTTATTTTTGGTGAGGCAATTGGGGTTAAGTGACTTGCCCAGGGTCACACAGCTAGTAAGTGTTAAGTGTCTGAGGTCGGCTTTGAACTCAGGTCCTTCTGAAGTCAGGACAGGTGCTCTATCCACTGCGCCACCTAGCTGCCCCTTCCCCAGCCACTCTTAATCCTATTACCTTTCCTCGGTCAATTATTTCCTATTTATCCTGTACATGGCTTGCTTTGTATATGTTGGTTTTCAGGCTATCTCCCCCATTAGAGTGTGAGCTCCATGAGGGCAGGGACTGTCTTTCGCCTCTTTGGGCTTAGCACAGTTCCTGGCACGTGGCAAGTGCTTGCCAAATGCCAATGATTGATTGCTCTCCCTGCCTCAAGTCTCTCCCTTCTCTGATCTGTCCTCTGCACAAGCTTCCCAAGTGCAGGTTGGACACGTTACTCTTACCCATTATTTCTAGGGTTTCCCTCTTAAGGATGAAAGAAAAGAACAACTTGACCACAATCTACCTTTATGTTTATGCTCTAGACATCTTGGCTTTGCTGTTCTCAAAGGCAGCCCTCCGCCTCCCCTCTACCAGTCTCTGCATCAATCTCTCCCAAATCTAGAAAGTTCTCTCTCCACAACTTCATCTCGCAGACCTCCTTACTTCATGATAGCTGAACTACCACCTTAGAGCCTTTCCTGACTTCCCCAAATGCTAGTCCCTAAACTATCTTTTATTTACTTTGCACTGATTCTCTGTATATGCACATCTTTTTTGGGAGGATGGAAGATCATTGAGGACAGGACCTGTTTCACGTTGTCTTTATATCCCCACCATTAAGCACAGTCCCTAGCACACAGCAAGCACTGAAAAATGTTTCTGATTGACTGAAATTCCCTATTATGTTTTTTATTAGTTTGCACTGTCACTAATACCCAAAAAAAAGCATCCTTATGAATTTTGATGCCAAGGAGACAGGGAAGGAAATTATTGGATGTCTCCTAAGTCTGTGAATCACAGCAATGACAAAGGATACCAAATGCATTTTCCTCACTTAAAAAGTAGAGTTGATTTCCTTAGGGGCATGAAAACTTAGTATTAGCTCTAATGTTCCACTTGGCATCGATCTATCTGTTTTCTCATAACAAGTGTTTTTCTGGAAAGGCCAAAGATTCCCCCCCCCCAAATGTCTTCAATATGAGCATGTGAAACTTATGTAAGTTATTTCATAATAAAGTGTAATTTTGTGGTCAGTTCACAGAACTAATCCTTCTCTCCTTGACTCCCCTATAAGCTAGACTTCCATGACTATTTGCTTCCCTTGTATCTTTCTGATCTTATTCCAGTTCATCTGCATCTTTATGTTCTCTGTTAAGATACTAAGAATGCCATAGCCTGTTTATACAGCTAAACTCATCCATGCTATGTATTTGAACCTTGTCACCATCAAACCAATCTCTCCCTATTCCACTTTTGTCGGTCATGTGTATTCTAACACATGTACAGGAAGAAGGGGACATTCATCTCACCAGCCACATAAGCCAAAACAATAACTGGGATCAGTGGAGTAATACTAATATTGTCATGTAATGTGAAGAATATTGCCTCTGGATTTACAGGTCCTCAGCAGGTCTTTCATACTTGACCCACTTCAAATACCTCTTAAAGACTCACTTCAACCATATTCTAGGATTTCAAAACACAATAAGACTGGTTCAATTTATGTGAACATAGTTCACAAATTACTCTTATTTACTTAACTGTGTTGGTGGTATGTCAGGACATTAAATTTAGATCAGAATTCAAAAGCTATTTCAAATTTTGAGTTCAGTATTTCAAGTTAGCATTAAATAAATCATAGATTTGATTTATCTGTAGCTGTCATTTTTGTAGCCATATTCATGCAATTACAAATGAGGAGATGTCTCTGAGGTTTCTGAAAAGGACAGAATCTTGACTCAGGTATGATCTCATCTAACCCTCTTCTCAATGCAGGAATTTTTATACAATTTCCCTGACAAATGATCACCCATTCTCTTCTTGATTACTTCCACAGGAGTTAATGCAGCTTGTTCCAGTGTTTAACAACCCTAATTAGTAAAAAGCTAGCTCCTTCTTATTTGGAGATGAAATCTGCATCTCTGTAACTGTTATTAAGAGGAGTAATACAGATTAATAAATCCATTGTCTCTTTTGCACAAAAGCCTTCAAATTCTTTGTTGGGAGCTATCATATCTGTTCTAAATCTTCCCTTCCCTAGTTTCCTCACTTTTTTATATCATGCGTTTTTATACCCCTTCTCATGCTGATCACTCTTATCTACTGTATTTCAATCTATGCCATTCTTTAAAATGTGCACCCATTTGACACAATGCTCCAGAGGAGGTCTTCCCAATATAAAGCACAGTGGAACTACCACTTCCTTGATCTTGATACTGTATTTCTGTTAATGCAATGTAAATTTGCCAATCACATCATACTGTTAGCTCACACTGAACTTGTAGTCAACTTAAATCCAGTGTTTTAGTTAATCCTCCCAGCTTTGTATCAATTACCACCTTGGTAAGCATTCCTTCAATTTTTTCATACAAACTATTGATGTGAATGCTGACTTGTATAGAGCCCTGGAGCAACAGAAGAGAGCTCTTTTCCCTGGTCCCTTAGTTACCATTCTTAGGAGTTAGATGCCTATGATGTCATCATATTAAACTATCACTTAGACCACATTTTTTCACTTCCAAAGAGACTTTGTCAATGACTTGATGAAATCAAGAGAAAATATTTCTAGGGCATTCTTCTGCTCTATCAGTCTAATAACCCTTAAAAAAGACACGAGATTAGTTTGGTTTGACTTGTCCTTAATTAATTCATAAAGACTCCCAGATAGTACTTTTTGTTTTATTAAGCAACCAAAACATCATAATCTTTTCTAAAATTCTGTCAGATATTAACATCACGTTTGCCAGTCTGCAGTTTATGAAGCCATCTTTGTGCTGAAAACTGGAAAAATACTGGCCAGTCAGCAATCTTTAGCTATATTTAAGAGAGAATGAGACTTCTATTATAAATTATATGTGTACACACACACACATATATATATCTGCCGGTGTGTATATGTGTGTGTGTAGACATACAGACAGACAGAAGACAAACACACATACGTATGTGGATATTTTATTCTCCCAACATTGAGAAATCTTTCTTCTGTGATGGCTTTGTAACCTGTATTAGGAAAATTTTTCTAAGTAGTGGATTCAAAGTCAAAAGACTGGGTTTGAGTCCTAGCTCCATGATTTTTTAGCTGTGCATTACTGGGAAAATCCCTTAACCTAACTGAGCCCTGTTATTTCTTCTTTCTTCTATATATTTGTTATATACAGTGATTTCTGAGCTCTGTTTACTTTCTTCTGTATTGGTTTTTATCTTCCCACGTCTCTCAATATTCATCAAATGCATCATTACTTATGGGGCAATGGTATGATTCCATTACATTCACTTATCATAATTTGTTTAGTCATTGCCTAATCAATGGGCATCTAAACCCCGCCCCAGTTCTTTGCTAACAAAGGCAGTGATATTGGCCACAATCAGTGATTCTAAACAGTCTCAAACTTTTCCAAACACCTCAGCTACAGAAGTTCCCGGACAGGCCTTTCTCTTCTCAGCTGCCCATATCAGGTCTAAGTATGAATTAATTCTCCGTGGTTAAAGTCTTCTGTGACCACAGGAATTGAAGTGGTGGTAACTTGCTTGGTATTTTAAGTTGCAAAAATCCCAAAAAGGAAATTTGTTCTTGATGGATACTTGCATATTTCCCCTAAACCTGTCCCACTCTAAATCTCCTCATTTCTCTGGATGATATTGGCATTTTTTTAAATGACCTGTTTCAAAGCCCTCGTCATCCTTCACCGTTTCTTCTCCTTTATGTCTCCATATCCAATTAGTTCTTAAATCTCCACACAGTCTCTCATCTGATCCCTTCTCAGGGAGCCACTATCCTAGTACAGGCCCTCATCACTTCTCACCTGGATTATTGAAATTACACCTAATTGTTCTCCCACTTACAGTTTCATTCTTCTCTAATCTGTTCCAAATTAATCTTTCCAAAATATAGATCTGATCATGCCACTCCCCCGCTTAAAAAAACCTTCAATAACTACTTTCTTATTTTATCCTATCGCCCTTAGAATAAAAAAGAAATGCCTCTTTAGTTTAAGGCCCTGCACTTACTGGTTTCTACTTAAGTCTTCAGCCTAATTTCATACCACACCCCCTCTCTACATTCCAAGTAAATTGGAGATCTAGCTGTTCCCTAAACACTACGCTGCCATTTCCATGAGTGGTCAAGATCTGTCACCTATGCCCTGAAGGTACTTCCTCCCATCTATACCTCTAGGCTTTCTTAGGTTCATATCAAGTTTTGCCTCATCCAAAGAAATTTTCCCTGACTCTCCCAGTTGTTAAAATTCTCTTCTTCCTCAAGTTACCTTATATTTATTTATGCATTCACAAGGTGTTAACCCCTCCCCAGTAGACTATAGGGTATACACTGTTTTGCTTTCATTTTTGTAAGCATAGCACATAACGCAAAACCCTGCACAGAGTAGGTGCTTAATGAATTTTTTAAAGTTATTATTCAACCTCTAACAAATATAAAAAGTGTAACTGCATATTTATAAGTTATTATGAATAGCTAAAAGTTGAAAAAATTTAAAATGTTCTGTAGACATTCTAAGCCCAACAAATCTACACCTGAACTCATCTTTCCCCCTCAACATTTTCCTCATCCTAACTTTGGTACTACTGTCGAGGGCACCACCACTATCCTTCCAGTCACAAAGGCTTGAACTTGGGTGTCATCCTTAACACCTTACTCTTTCTCAGCCCCCATGTCCAATCTGCAGTGCTAAAGCCTGTCAGTTTCTCACCTAAGCTGCTTTCTCCTGACACTGTCACTGCCTCGCTCCTGTAGTGGAAGTGGCCTTTAGGTTGGTCTCCATGCCAAAAATCTCTCTCCACTCTGGTCCATCCTCCAGTCAGAGATCAAAGGGATCTCTGCAAAGGGCAGGACTACGTCATCCTCCTTTTCAGTAAGCTCCAGTGACTCCCTAATAGCTCCAGGATCAAATATACAATCCGCTGGCTTTTGAAGGCCTCCATAACCTGGCACTCTCTCTCCAGCCTTTCCAGGCTCCCTACACCTTACCTACAATCCAATAACACTGTCCTCCCTGTCGTTCCTCACACAAGACAATGCATCTCCCAGATGCCTGGAATTCCTTCCCTTCTCATCTCGGCCCCCTAGTTTCTCTGGGTTCCTTACGTCTCTCCTAAGATCATACTTTCTAAAAGAATCCTGCCTCAGCCCCCTTGCAGTGCCTTCTCTCTGAGATCATCCTGAATTGATCTTGCACTTGTCTTGTTTATACATACTTGTTTGCATGTTGCTTCCCCCATTAGATTGGGAGTTTCCTGAAGGCTGGGACCAGAAGGGAGGGACCAGTTTTTTGGGTTTGGGGTTTGTTTTTGTTTGTTTGTTTTTTTTCCCTATCCCCAGCACTCAGCAGGATTCCGGGCATAAGGTAGTCACTTGATTGTTGATTTGATTTAAAAGCCAAACATTAATTCAAAAGTTACATTTCTGAAAGCACTTATTCCTTTTGATCTTTTTATGTTGACTCTTGTTATACATTTAAATGTAAATGGCACAGTTAGGTGGTACAATAGATGAGCATGTAGGCCTTGAGTTAGAACTGAGTTCAAATATGACCACAGACATTTAACTATGTGACCCTGGACAAGTCATTTAGCCTCTCTTTGCCTCAGTTTCCTCAATCGTAAAATAGGATAATGATGGCACCTATTTCTCTGCATTGTTATGAGGATCAAATGAGATAATATTTGTAAAGTATTCATCCAGTGTCTGGCATATAGGTGATACTTAATAAATATTTGTTAAATTAAAAACATAAAATGCCTTACTATACTTTTATTCAGCATGTTAATTTTAAAACCACTTAAGGCTTTTCAAAAGCAAGTGGGATATATTCACTAAATAAGAAAATATTAAGATATGAGCATCCCAATGTGGAAAACTATCCTCATATGTAATATGTAACTGGAAAAAATAATAAAATAAAATAAAGAGATAAAGAAGACATTAAAAAAATATATGAGCATCCCCTTATCACCTCAAAAAACAATCTAGCTTCTCATGAACATTTTTCCTATAACTTAAGTTCTAGTTTCTAGCAGTTCAAAATCTTTGGAGGATCAACAGACTGTGGTGATGGTCATTTTAAGAATGATTAGGAAGCTTTTAAACTTTTTTCATTTTATTAGATGTTTCCTGAAGTGTTTATATTCCTGTTGTCTATATGATTTTCAGGGGGAAGAATGAAGTAGAAGTGGTAAGGACAGAGGAAACTTGGCTCTAAATGGAGAGTATTTGAAAGAAAAGCTGAAAAAGAAAACAGCACTAAGATAATGCATACATGTCAGAGTTGAACAGGGACAAACAAAAAAGACTAGCTAAAAACTAGAAAGGCATGCCATGTATTTTCTGGGTTCCCTCAGATCCTATCTGGAGTTGGGGCATGTGTGAAGTTCAGAGTAAAAATAATCTTGTTAATTACAAATCTTCCAGAGCCTATAAATAGCTCAATGAAATAAAATTAATTTTAAGTGAATATATGTAATACAGACTATGGCTTGGGTGAGTCCAGGGAATGCCTAATAGAGATATTATTTAGATGGGATAGTAGCGTGAATGAATGAAAATGGTATCTGGCCCTGACAGTTTATTTAACCTCTCCAAATTTCTCCATCAATAAAATAAGGATAAAGACCATACTTAGGGGCAGCTAGGTGGCACAGTGGATAGAGCACCGGTCCTGGAGTCAGGAGGACCTGAGTTCAAATCTGGTCTCAGATACTTGACACTTACTAGCTGTGTGACCCTCGGCAAGTCACTTAACCCCAACTGCCTCACCAAAGGGGGGGGGGAAGGACCTACTTAGAGCTGGAAAGGACCTTGGAGGTCATTTTGTTCAAACTCCACCTTTTACAGATGGAGAAACTGAGGCTCAGAGTCTTGCTCAAAGTTAGCCATGGCTGTGAACAGGAGAGACAGAATTCAAAAAGGACCTTGGAAGATGTTACCCAGTGTTGTCATTCAAATAGAAACAGATCCCTGCTGGCCCACATACTGATTTAGAAAACCATATTAACATTATCTGTGCTGTGTTGTATTTTTATTTATTTTGCTAAACACTTCCACTTATACTTTAAATTGGGGGGAGGCGGGGCGATGAGGGTCAAGTGACTTGCCCAGGGCCACACAGCTAATAAGTGCCAAGTGTCTGAGGCCCAATTTGAACTCAGGTCCTCCTGAATCCAAGGCCAGTGCTTTATCCACTGCACCACTGAGCTGCCCCCTAAAATTTTTTAGTATTTTATTTTCCCACAATTACATGTAAAATAATTTTCAACATGCATTTTTAAAACTGAGTTCCATATTCTCTTCCTCCCTCCATCCCCACCTCCCTCACTGAGAAGGCAAACGATTTGATATGCAATTATACTTTAATCTGGTTCCTCCTCACCTTATTCAGTTTTACTGGCCTCTAGTTTCCCCCCTGTGATCTAGACCTATCAACTCATTTTACAAAATAGGAAACTGAGGCTTAGAGATGTGGAAGGTATTATCTAAGTTCATACAAATAACAAGAGCTAAGCTTTGGATGCTGGCCCTCTGAGCCTAAAACCCATTTTTTTTTTCTATTATACCATGCTGCCTCTCAACTATTACATAAATCCATAGCATGCTTCACTGTGAAATTCTTCATAATTTGAGAGGAAAAAAGAACAAACCAGAGGATCTCTGTTGTAGCAGCATTGCCTCTTTGGTTCCAAAAAATGTCCCACTCTCCAAAATGAGCTTTTTTGGTGCAAACACAATTCAAGGCCAATGTGATGTCAACGGGAGGGGAAGACTTAGGGGCTAACTTCCTTCTATAAATAGAAGGATTCTTCCTAAGAACTTCAAAGGCACGAGAACCCTAGAAGTCCAGATAATTTCATCACTTGTGATGAAGTTCCACAAAGGTCTTAGCAGGCAAAAAATTATTATTCCAATGATGCCCAAGAAATTTAATCTTTTACTCAAAGGCAATGACCAGGCCACTGTGATCCAGATGTTACTTGCTCTTTCTGAGTTGGATTATCACCAGCCCAGAGAATGTCTCTGAGGGCCCCACAGATGCTGGACATGGGGCAAAACTAGCAACTCTGCAACTCACTTAACGGTGGCAGTTGGCCAATGAGGCCACATTATCTCAGTAAGTTATGACAATCTCCAGATAAGGATTTGAATAGGGCCAACAGTTCATATTAAATAAAACCCAGGTGAATTTGGTGAATCTGAATATATGCATGTTATATATTTATTATGTAAATGTATCTATACACATTAGTTATGGTATCTTTTTTTTGTTGGGGGGGGCAATGGGGGTTGTGACTTGTGCCATCTAGCTGTCCCCTATGGTATCTTTTTAAAAGTACCTTATATTAAAGGATACTGGTGCTAATGCTACTTTTCTATATAAAAGTTGTTGAAATGGCACACTACTCATAGTCATGCCTTTTTATGCTGATATATGATAAGATCATATATGATGACTATAGTTTTCATTTGGAAATGATCTGTAGGGACTGTTGGTAGAATTAGGTCTCAAAATCCACTTGGTACCTGGTCACATTATGCCATTTCTGGTAGCCCCATTTATGCATTAATACATGGACCCCATGGCTATCTTAGAGCTGGTCTCCTTTCCTGTTCCTGGGTGCCTCTCCTGGGCTATGCATAAAAGTAAATCATCTGCGTGTTCTCCCCTCCTAAGTATGGCGCTGTATCCCCCCCCCCGCCCCCCAGCCCACCGTCTTCAGCACTCCAGGTTTCCCTCAAAGGATTCTCTCCAGCTCTGATGTCCCTATCTCTCACAATGATTTCTGCTTCTGATGCCATGGAAGTTACTGTAATTAGAAGGAGTAGGAAGATGATTTCCCATTAGTACAGATGTTTTCCTGATGTCTCAAAGCTTGCTTCCATTCAGGCTTCATCAGGAGAAACACTTAGAAAACTCATGAAGACAACTATGTGGCACTTTGGACAAAGTGCCAGACTTGGTGTCTAGAAAATCTGAGTTAGTCTCGCCTCAGACCCTTACTGTGTGACCCTTGGCAAGCTGCTGAACCTCTCTCAACTTCACTTTTTCCATCTGTAGAATAGGGATAATAGCACCTACCACACAGGATTGATGTATCAGATGAGATAATATATGCTATGTAAATGATAGCTATCAGTATTATTATGGAAAGGACAGTGAGGGAAGACTTTAGGAAAAAATTTTGAAAGTACAATCAGGGACAGCTAGGTGGTGCAGTGGCCCTGGATTCAGGAGGACCTGAGTTCAAATCCAGCCTCAGACACTTGACACTTACTAGTTGTGTGACCCTGGGCAAGTCATTTAACCCCAATTGCCTCACCACCACCCCCAAAAAAAGAAAAGAAAGTACAATCAAAGGCCTACACCTTAGAACATGGGGGATTGAGAGTCCAAGAGCCTGGCTTTGAATCTCATCTCTGCGCAAATCCAAGTTCTGACAGTTACTACCTGTGTGACCTTCCAGTGACCTTGCTTGGCTTCAAACAAACCACATATCTCCCTTGGCTTCACTAGTTGATCTCTAAATTCTGTAACTGCAAAATTAATAAATTAGCTTATGTGAAGATAGTTTCCTGAACACTGTCATCATGGTAATAGAGCATCAGTTAAAAACATTCCATGAGAACAGTATTTCTGCTTTGCACTAGTGACAAATTCTGAAGAGTAGTAATGGCTGAGTAAGGACCACAGGCTGTCCATAAAACCCACACTATGTGACCACAGTAAATCTTCCTGTGATGGTCTGCTGGTTATTCTCTTCCTGAATTCACATAAATGACTTTCTTAATAATAATAATAATAATAATAATAATAATAATAATAATAATAGCTAGCATTGCCCTTTAAGGTCTGGACATAATGTTCATTGGTGTTATTTCCCTGGGACTTATGATTCCCGCCTATTTAAGGTGAAAAAGCTTAACTCAATGTCAGATATGTCTTAAAATGTTACAGAAGTCTAGATAGTTTAGACGCAGCTGTTTCATGTTTTTTGCATCCTTTAAAAAACAAAACAAAATAAAAAAGAAACCCTAGTTCTTCCTTGCAGTAGATCGTTTTTACTCTGAGAATTTGGGACATCTGACTAATGGACTAGAGCAGTGATCCAAAAGAACTTAAGCCAAGTTTTATTACCACTGGTGGAAATGACCACAGTGCTGAGGTAGCTGTGATATCCAGATGTGCCACTTCTTTTTTGTCCACAGTAACAACAGTGGCCTCTTGAAAAAAAGTCCGTGGCACTTTTTCAATGCTCCAAATGTTAAATAAAGATGGGCCTCCAGAAAAAACAGAATTAACATCTAAACATATATCTGCATTTGCCATCAGATCCAGTATTACTTTTATAATATTTAGAAAACATCAGTTCTGCCTTTTTCAAAAATATTTATTACTATTGTCATGCTGTGACCAGTATTTAACAGAAGGCCCTAAAATAGAACATGGAAGATATATGAAGAATACTAGAAAAATTTATACGTAAAAATCAGGGTATTTACACTTGAATTGTGGAATTAATTTTAAGGAAATACTTAAAAAGAAAAATATTCAAATAATTATGATAAAAATAGGAAGAGAGGAAATATGGGTAGTGGATAGAGAGCTGGCCTTGGAGTCAGGAAGATGTCGGTTCAAGTTCAGCATTTGTAGGGCAAATTCCTCCCTGGATGCTTCCTCTATAGTGATAAAATGACAAGTCTAGTTAAAAGTTAAGGGGAGAAAAGAATGAGAAGAAAATCTGTCATATTGAAATCCCAAACTTTGGGCTGAAATTTTAATTTTAGCTGGTCTTTGAACTTTTAAAGAAAAATCTAAAACCCGTGTCATTTTTTTTTCCATTGGCTTCTTTCAAAAGAAAATTATGATGACTTAGTGGTCTTAAATATTCTTCATATCTATGCTAGAAACTAGACGAAGACAAAGATGCCAAAATCTAAATGAAATGAATAGCATAGGTCAGTTTCCAAACATTAATAAACACATAAGGTAAGGCCTGGAGAGGAAACTATTACTTAATGATGCTTCCAAAGAGAGGCAAACAAGTATAGACATACTTTTCCATTCCTTACTTGTGATTTGACTAGTATGGCACAACTGACACTACATTCAATACAATTTAGATTCAGAATGGAAATATTCAAGTGAATGCATACTCCTTGGCATCACCTAACATATAAGGAAAGCAGAAGCTGTGAAGGCTCTAGCTAGCACCTTGAGAAGCTCACTATATGAGGTCTTTCGTGCAGCAAAAACTTAAGAAACATGACCAGTAGAGACTACTAAACAAGGACTACAGAAATTTGAGAAAAGTGAAAAAGCTGAATGTAGTAAGTGATTAAAAAACAGAAAATCAAGAAGTATGGGGAATGGCAAATAAAGAACAGCCTTTGAGAGAAGTGGCTAGATTTCTAAAAAGTGGGAACATACCAGAAACAAAAATAAAATTGGATGGAGCCAGCTTTCCAAGGGGATGCGGTGGGAAATGCCACATTTAACTTAGTCCCTGAGGCTACCTAGTAAATATTCACTAAAGGAAGAGTTTATCCCTATTACTGGCCTGAACCAAAAATGCAAGGCTGAAATAAAATGGAAGAAAAACGGAATGGAAGGAAAATACACTTTACCTTACTCTGTTTCTAGAACATGCTGTTTACTTTTTCCTTTCTTTAAGAAAAAAAAATCATTTTTGGCAAAAGGCAAGAATTGCATTGTGTCATTTCCCAACATAATATTCAAAAAATTCAGCCACCTGGCAAATGTTATGAAGAAGGATCACTGTACCCATAAGCCATCCAAGAAACAGCTACCCAATGGGCACATTCCATTTTGCAAAGATAACATACAATCCTGCTGCTTGGGTGTGGTTCTATGGGGAGGTGCAGAGGCTGGGATTCAAAATGCTGTCTCCAACATCATGTCTTGGGATGATGACATTTGAACCACGAAGCATTAGGAAAAGGGTGTCTCTTTAAGATCTATCCATTAAAAGGCCTAAGTCCTCAGTTTCCACATATAGAGCTCAGGTAACTGGCCATCAGAAGCCTAATGTATGCTTGCAGTTCTCTTTAGGCTTTTCAACTTTTCTCTTGCAGCCACACTGAAAAAAAAATAGTACTTGAAAGTACCCATCTAATAATTAGGGAACAAAACAAAGAGGCTTTTTTAAGCGGAGTCCTCAAGAACAGTAACTTCAGCAGCCATAATCAATTCTTCTGTAAATAACACAGACCCATGCCAAGCCAGAGCCAAAAATCCCCTTTAGAATTCAATTGTGGTTAGGTCATCTGCACTCTAAAGACAAATGCTGAACTCTAAAGCTATAATGAGGTAGCTCAGCAACAGAATGTGTCCTGCCACTAATGAAGCTCTTTTTCCATGAATAATGAGCATGGACATCATCTCTGTTGCCAGGTACACAATATAAACAAAACTGAATACAAGGCACTTGGTATGGCGAGTTGTCCACTTAGAATAACAGAAGTTTTTCAAAATATGAGCCAAATTTTTAGCAGAGGGTGGGACCAGCTGTTGTAAGAAATAATTTGAACATATGTTATCAGAATCCAATAAATCCGCTTTGGTTATAGCTGAATGAAGGCTGTGGAGTGGGACAGAGAGAAATAGGAGATAGAAAACTATGAATGAGTTCATTTCTTTATATTACTATCAATCTTACAACACATAAAGCTGATGAGTTTTGTAATGAGCTGAGACTCTTATGAAAAAGAGCCTTTTGAGACTTGTGAATCCCAAGGGCTATACTGGTTAAATTATTATTTCTTGAATCTTGATGTGTAATGTAAATACTGTGCGGGATGTGGTATACATATACTATGTTAGAACTTTGCTCTAACACTGGTCACAAGAGTGGAATTCAGCCAAAAGAAGGTCCAATTGTTCTCTATTTCTTTGGGGGTGGGTTGAGGGGGTGGACAGGGAGATGAGGACAGTTAATTATTTATGTGAATTCCTAAAGGATCTCAATATAAGATGTGTCTTATCTTTAAGACAATCCTATAAGGACAAAGACCCAGAGGACAGCATTTAAAAAATGCCAAAGCATAAATTATCTCTATTATTTAATCCCAGGTGAATGCCAAATTTTTGGATGTTTTTGCTTTAAAGTGCACAATTAATATTTATTTTTCTTTTTGAAATCAATTATGTGCTATATATTCTGTATGTTATTGCATGGGATACTTAAGTATAATGAGGCAGAATGAGCACACAGTGTGGGGTTACAGGTTTCTGCCTTTGATTTTCCAACTCATTTTGGGGTTTACTTTAAAAAAATGATAAATAACATCCTTGTTGTACCTTAGTTTCCTAATCTTAAAAGAATTCAGAAGAAGCTTGAGAAATGAAAGAACAATAATTCCCATAGAATAACTAAAAATAATACTAGCAAATCTTGCAAATTAGATCTACTTGTTTCTAGAGAATAAAAGATGAGCTGTTTGGGCAAGGAGGCACAAGATGGGAAGCACAGAAAGGGCGGGCCCAACTCTATGATTTCATGAGAATTAACTCCTAATATAGAAGCTCTACCAATGCAAATTAGCAGTTGTGATTTTAAATCTTGGAAAATTGCCTGGGGCATGAAGAAGGCCATGTTTTTACTCATGGTCACATACCTGAAATGGGTCAGAAGCAAGATCTGAACCCAGATTTTTCTGACTTCAAGGTCAATCAAATACTCTGTTCTGGCTATCATGGTAATATAATAATCCATGTGTTCCATGGAAACAGCAGTTTAAAAAAAAGAGTAAACATTTTGTAAAGCAAGTAATTACTTTATAATGCAGATAATCACTCCCCTCATTAATCTGTTTGGCAAGGACTGATAATGTATTTTAGTAATCTAAATCCACACATAGTTCCAATTTTTGATTTGGTAGGTTTCTTTAAAGCAAAATACTACATAAAAGCCAGTAACCAAGTTCTCTAGATTGATAATCTTGGTCCAAACTAATCAGATCACAAAAAATAAAAAGGAATGTGAGACTCACTGGGAAAAAATGCTAGCAGGGCAGTTTTTTACTGTACTATAACTTTCCATTTCATTATTCTGGTTTGTCAAGAAATAAAACATCATGAAAACTGCTCAAGTCCCTTTATAGAAGTATGAATGTCTATCCATTTGGCTCAGGCACAGCGAGATTTTTATCAACCTCAAGATGAAATATATACCAAAACACATAAAAAAATCCTCAAGGACTTACCATCATATTTTGCTAAGACTGCCTGAACATCAGCATATGCTTGTAGTTCCAGCAAAGCTTCTAAAGGTTTTCCCATGTATGTTGAACATGCTCAGGAGAGGAAATTCCTTCATTAGCTAAAAGAGAGGGGGAGGAAAGGATTAATTAATATTGAATTTAGGCAAATCATTTCATTTTTCCCCCTTTTCTAGAAAATTTCATCTTTGAATTTACAAAGCCATATGTGAGGTTGAAGAACACTTAAGAAAAACATTTCTATAATGATGATTAAAACAATAATTTACATATCTATATCCATATCTTCAAAGTTTGCAAAACTCTTTTAACTTTGTAAAGTAGACAGTAGAAGTATTAACAACTACGTTTACAGAGAAGGAAACTGAGGTTCTGAGTAGGTAAGGCAACTTGACTGTGATCACACTGCTAGGAAATAACCAGAGCTACGTCCTCAGGTGCGGCCTCTCCCAACTCCAAAGTGCATCCCTCTATCCATTTCACCATTCTAACTGTCTTTTTAACAAGGATGACATAAGTTTTGAATTAGAAGGGGATCATCCTATTGTGCTCTTTATGAGGGAGTTCTCTTTGGATGACTATAGTATTATTATTATTATTAATATTTCTACTTTGAGCTTTTAAAATTTTGAGTTCCAAATTCACTCCCTCACCACTAACCCTTTGCCCACTCACTGAGAAGGTAAGCAATATGATACATGTGAAACCATGCAAAACAGATTTCCAAATTAGCCATGTGGGGGGGGGACAAGAAAAATAAAGAAGTTGAAAAAGGTATGCTTTCAATCTGCATTGAGTTCATCAGTTTTTTCTCTGAAGGTGGATAGTCATTTTTTGATCATGCAACCTTTAGAACTGTCTTGGATCGTTGGATTGATTACAGAAGCTAAGTCTTCCACAGTTGATTACTGTTACACTATATGTACAATGTTGTCATTCTGCTTACTTTGCTTTGCATCAGTTCATGTAAATCTTCCCAGGTTTTTCTGAAACCATCCCCCCTCATGATTTCTCACAATATAATAGTATTCCATTACTATCACATACCACAAACTGTCTAGCCATTCCCCAACTGATGGGCATCCCCTCAATTTCCAATTCTTTGTCACTGCAAAAAGAGCTGCTATAAATAGTTTTGAACAAGTAGGTCCTTTCCCCTTTGCTCTGATCTTTCTGGAATACAGACCTAGTAGTGGTGTATTACTGGAACAAAGGGTATGCACAGTTTTACATCCCTTTGGCCAAAGTTCCAAATTATTCTCCAGAACATTTGGACTAGTTCACAACGAGTGTCCCTATTTTGTACATCCCTGTGAGGGCCTTCTAGGAAAGGTTTTACCATTCTCCTTGGGCATCTAATGCTATAGTGGTAGGCAAAGAGGAACTATGGCACAGCAATAACTGGAAAATATGGAAATTTTGCTTTCAAGGCTTTGAAAATACCCATCTTACCACTATCAAACCCCTATCTTTCTTCTCCCTTTTCATTTCTCCTTTTCAATCCTCCCATCTGTTTAGAAAATGCAAATTAATTTACTCAAAGTATTGTTCTTTTCTTACTACTTCCCTGCTCAGAAATCTAGAGTGGCTTCCCACAGTCTCCCCCCAACCCCCCCCCCCTCCGCCGCCCCACCCATGACACCCGGTCAAATACAGTTCATCTTCTTTATTTCATCTCTAAGGTCTTCTAATAGTTGCTCAGTTAATACAGTGATACATCTCCTAAGACCCTAAAGAACTGGCAGATGTTGCTACTGAACTGCTATTGTCAATCTCTGAAGGGTCCTGTAGAATATGATAGGTGCCACAGGACCAGAGAAAGCAAATTCTGAAAGGAGGGAAATGGGTTGAGTCTGAAAATGATGAGCCAGGGATCTTAAAGTAGATCTCGTACAAAATTCTAGAACAATATGTTTGCACCAAGAAAGGGGAGCTTGATCACTGAAAGCCAGCATGGATTCATCAAAGACAGGTCATATCAGGCTAACCTCACTTCCTTTTTTCTATAATATAAACAGATTGTTCCACCTGGCCCTGGAAGGCAGGAACTAGAAATGAATGGAAGTGGCAGAGAAGTAGATTTTTGACTGGATGTAAAGGAAAAAGTTCCTAACGAGTCACGCTGTCTGAACAGACTACCTTGAGATGGAGGGGATTCCCTCTTTGCTAGAAGCCTTTATGGAAAGGCTAGATGACTAGTCAGGTATGGGCTGGACAGGATGCTCAAAAGTGCTTGTTTATCTCTGATACTCTGCGATCTTGTCACTTCAGCCTGCCCCTCCAGCTTACCTCCATACCCACTTGACAATAGAAAGCTTATCTTCCAGTCAAATTGGTCATTCATTCACTCTTCTCCCAAATGACTTACTTGATCTCCTTGGCAACTCTGACTTTGTGGCTCCTCTGGGATACTCCTCTCCCCCACCTTTCTCCCATTTCCACTTGCTGAAGTTCTTGCCTCTTTCAAGGCCTATCTCAAATGTCATGTCATCCATTATTCCACCCCTGCTTTGCCCCAGTGTTATCTACTCTATTTCATCTGCCAAAAGTGCCACAGAACTTTGTAACTCTCTCACAGTTTATTTGCCATCTTTTGTCTGGTGTGACAGCTGTTGTGCACCCCTCTTGGATATTCTAATTCAATAGAAGCTTCTGGGCTTATGTCATCCCATTATATTAAAGGCATTTGGACAAGAGGATTGGTATGTCCCTTTTATCTCTATAATCATGTGATTCCTCAAATAGAAATTCATTTTTTTCCTAGTTTTGGGTCTTACTGGAATAAAGAGAAGACTGATCAGTTGATATTTTTTAATGTTCAAAGCTTATAAAGCCCAACTTCTGAAACATTCTTATAAGGGTTTCTGGGAGAAGACAGTGGTACCAAATCATATTACTGCCAACTTTCACAAAAGGCCACTTGCTAACTCATTGACCCTGCACTCCTCACTAGACCACAGTGTCCATATCTTTAAAATGAGAGGGCTAAACTAGATAATTTGCTAAGTTCTGTTTCTACTGTAATCCTGTGATACCATGGTCCTTGTTCCTTCTCCCCTCATTCTTCAAAACTTGGTCATATAACTCAAGTGGGTTAGGATTAATTTTCTGTATGATCTGACATTTGACCTTTCTTCCTCAATCTTATGTAAAGAGATCATATCACATTTAGTTGAATTTTCTCTAGTTATTTTCTAATGAAAATAGGACGTGTGTCCAACCAGATAGCAAAGAAGCTGTCCTTTGAAGTTAACATGCCTAATGCATCTTTCCTTAAAGAACAAAGACTTGCCCCCCCCCAAAAAAAGGCTAATTCATAAGCAAGAATTTAGTAAGAATTCACTAAATGCAGTGGTCTGTGCTGTGTACTCAGTCAACCCCTTGATCTTACATCAGAGATGTTTGTAATTTCCTTTAAAGAAAAAAAAAAACATATAGTATCACCCAAAAAAATAAATAAAGATTTGGAGTTCCAGAGAGCATTGTGTTACAAATCAGCCTACCAAGAGGATTATAATTTCCAGGAGAGTGACGGCCCTAGCTCTCCCAAGAGGACTGCAGTAATTTCTTTGTTAGAAAGGAAATGAAAGACTATGCCACAAATTACTGATGTTCTGCAACCAATAAAATACTTTTAACTCTGATTCACTTTGATTGAAGCCAATATCGTTTTGATACCCCATCCCTCCATTAAGTTCTTTTTGTGATAAAGTTCTTTATCACTCAGCACTTGGCAGCAACTGAACTATTTTCAAAACTTCCATAATTAAAACTTGAAAATTTTGAACCAATAGTGTTGAGGGAAAATTTTAATCTTAATAAATCCAAACTTATATTAAAATTTCAAGAAACTAAAACTTTAAAAAAAAAATTTGGAGTTATAAACTTTAGAATTAAATCACATTACAAACCAGGCAGATAATATGGACTTGGTTCTTTTCAGGGGGTAGGGGATGAGTATATATAGCTCCTGTAGGATGCTACAACCATAGGAGCTTGGCCTAGAAGGAAATTTCATGAGAAGTGTGGTGTGAAAGCTCAAATATTGGATTTCGAGTAAGGAGAAACTGGGTTCAAATTCTTCCTCTGATAGTAGCTGTGTGACTATAGTCTAGCAAGGAAATAAATAAGAATTTATTAAGTACTGTGATAAAATAATGGAATTTAGCAGTTGCCCAGGGGCCCCACCTGAGTGATTTAGTATTGTTTGAATTGGTTGAGAATGAGAAAACTGACTAAGTACCTACTTGGGGATGATTAGATAGCAGCCACACCTGGCCAGCCCTGAGTGACATGTTGGTGCACTACGGATGTCAGCAGGGGACCACTCTCAGCCAACCAGCTTGAAGGACCTCCCCTTTGGGGGAGGGAGAGAGAAAGTAGAAAGGAGAATGCTGAGTCTGAGAAGCTCTCTTTCCCTTTGGTGAGCTTCAGTAGAGTACGGGGAGGGACTGCACGGCTGACTCCCATTGAAACTATGGACCCCAGGTGGTGAGTTATTAGAAGCAAGGCCAGCTCTTTCAGCCAGCTGAACTGGAAGCAAGTTTGGGGTTGATTCAGTCTTTGCTAGAGCCAGGGAGCTTATCTGTTTTTCTCTTCCCCTATTTCCGGGCTTTTATTAACTTCACCTTTGTTGTAAATTTTATTCCCATTAATAAAACCTTGTTTGTTTGTGGAAAGAGGCTGTTAATCTCCTTTCTTATTAGCGTGGGAAAAATAACTAAAAAGGCAGTTGGAAGGGAGGAAACATTGGACCTAGAGGTCTCTCATTATTTCTGAACCCCAATATTATGGCGAGCCACGCAATTAACTCTCTCCATGATAAATTTGGCCCCTACAGCACCTACTATGCGCCAAGCCCGTGTTAAGCCCTTTTATAAATATCATCTCATTGGCACCAACCCTGTGAAGGAATTGCAAATATCGTCCCCATTTTACAGATGAGGAAACTGAGGCAGAGGTTAGGTGACTTGCCCACAGTCACATAGCTTAGTGTCTGCAGCAGGTGTTGAACTCAGGGTCTTTCTGACTACAGGCCCATTTCTGTATCCACTACACCACCAACTGGCTCTAGGTAAGTGACTTAATCTTTCTAAGCCTCAATTTCATCATCTATAAAATAAGAGGGTTGGACTAGATGGCCCCTAAGATTTCTTCCAACTCTGACTTGATGACTGACTTAGTCCAATTCTCATATTATGGATAAGGAAACTGAGGCTCTGTAAGGTTGAGTGACTTACTTGAGGTCACAAAGATATTAAAATCAGGACAGAGAATATTATCCATTTCTCTTCTCAGTATATCATGTTGCTTATAGTCTATCCTTACATGGAAAATGCCAAGTCCCAAAAGGAACCAAGGAGGTATAGATAAATTATATCAAAGGAGGGGCAGCTAGGTGGTGCAGTGGATAAAGCACTGGCCTGGGAGTCAGGAGGACCTGAGTTCAATCCAGCCTCAGACACTTGACCTTACTAGCTGTGTGACCCTGAGCAAGTCACTTAACCCCAATTGCCTCAACAACAACAAAAAAATTATATCAAAGGAGCAATGTTCTGAAGGTAATTATACAGGCCATATGAAAATTTAGCCTTTTTTGTTTCACCATGACCATGTTTTACTCTTAAAGATTTTTAGGGTCAAAAAATTTTAAAGAAACCCTATAGAGGACTACAAATTAAATGAGCTACTCATGGAGATCTCATCCTCAAGCAAAGATTTATGCTATAATTACCACTGAGAACTGGTGGGAAAGTCCATGGGACAACTGTAACCTAAGTGGCTCTAAATCCCCCTGGAGTACATAGGGTCCAGTTAGACATCTTATGGATAGTAAAAGAGCCAGAGGAGGAGTGGTGGGTGATCCTCCATGGATGACTTCTGGAAGGATACGAGAAGACAAAGACATTTTATTCTGCATGGACACGGATGAGACTGAAGAGCCATCCAAGTATGCATCTAAGTAATGGAGTAAGGAGCTGTTGTGTGGCAGTTGGGTCTTTAAAACAAGACAAGCATTTGTAACTGCTAACAATTGGGGCAGATTTGTCTTCAAGATCTATAGCACCTTGGATATAGTAGAGAGTTTTAATTGGTCAATATAACACACAAATACACCTAAGTAAGCTCTCCCCATGTTAAGAATTTAACACCATACATTTGTAGCACAGCACATAGACTACTTTAGAATTCCAGAATGGTAGCAAGATCATAATCTTTGTCAATATATAACTCAAACTTTAACTTCTCTCTTCTCCTCTGGCCTTATTACTAACAGTAGTTTCAGTGACAGGTGCTTCAGTGCGTTGACTTTTTAAAAAGTGCTTTTAGAGCTGTGGCCAGCCTCCTTTTTCCTCATTACAAAGTAATATTTCATTTCCAAAATTCTAACTTAGTTAATGAGAACACTCATTCTTTAGAAGATGTTCTCGCATATTTTTCTCAAAATTTCTAAACAAATTTGAGAAGTATCTCTTATTCCTTAGCTGCCCAGAATTACATCAACCACTGGCATCAATTAATGACTATCCATTACTCCTACAGGACATATAATAAATAGCACCAGAATATACTGTGGGGCTCCAGAGAACCTGACTGATTAATCATGTTGAATAGAGTGCTGACATATTTATATGTTTTAAAAGTTCTATTTGTGCTTTTGCTATGAATGTTTTATTTTAGATTCTATAATATAACATCTTAGCTTACTTATTAAATAGATGATAAAAATGTATAATTCACATGATGGGGTTTTCAGAAAAGCAAAATGCAGAGTTCCCATCTCAAGACTATCTGAGAGGATATATGATATAGAGAAAGGACTTTATAAAAGCCAATCTATTCCGAATGTGTTTCAATTTTAACACTCTGGTAGAGTTCTCAGTTTATTTATTGCTAGCTCTATACCCTGCACTGGTAATTGCTTTCTCCTGGCAGCAAGAAATTTATCTGCCCTACTCTGCCCAGTATTGAAATTCACAGTGTATGAAAATCTCTCATTCTTCCATGACTCCTACAATACCTATGGGGAAGAACATGGGATGGGCTAAGGGTAGAATTTCAGTTTCAATTTTACATCATCTGGCTATTGTCAGTTCAAGTTTATTTCAATGGAAGAATTTGATGCACTTATGAGGTTAACATTTATGAGCTCAAACGGGGGGAAAGGGAGAGCTAATTCACTGGATTTGAAATGCTCTCTGGACATCACTTAGGACTATAGCCTGTATGTGTTCTCTCAGCTGTCTTACAAGATGAAAACAGCTGTTTAAACCCTTCAGGATTGATTTGTATCCACTTCAACATTTTATTAGTTTAGTTGTCCATGTATTGTTTCTTGAGTGAGAGAATTGAAGTGAAAACTTTCACATATTTGGGGGGAAAGGTAATTAAAACAGATACTCGGCCAGTTTCCCACTGAAGTCCATATAAGTTTGGCCTAATTAAAGTATATAGAAGTTGGCCTGCACTGCATTCAAACAGCATATTCCACATTGTTCAAGTTGTAAGTTCACCATTACTCAATTACAGCTTCAAATAATGGCATGAACAGGAAAACTGAAGACACTATGTATTGTAAGCTATTCCATCAGCAATTTTTACTGACACTCTGGGCCATGAAATGAAAGAATGAATTGTTTACCCGTGTCCTTGGAGCCTCATGATACCCCTAAATTTATTTTTATAGAGCACCATTTAAACAAAACATTAGAAAATGTCCTTGAAGCTTAACATGCACCAAAAAGGAAAATGACACTTTCCAGAGAGGATCTGGGGCAAACGTTTACTCTGTAACTTTTGGACACCAAAAAGAATTGGTTGAAAATGAAAAATTCAGCCATATTTGCTCTACACAATAAGTTTAACTGACCTGTTAGCAACTAGTTTAACTGCTTCTTCCTTGGATTGATAATTGCTTAAACTGAGATGACTTGTAACATGAATACAGAGAATTAGTCAGCATGAATGCAAAAGTAACAGTTCAATTGAATTACATAATTATTTAGCATCCATTCTGTGAAATGCACAGTGAAAGGTGCCAGTCATACAAAGATGCCTCTGTCCCCAGGCATCTTTAGTAGGGGAATTTAATATGAGATAGAATACAATAAATACATTAGAGAAGGGATTTGGGAAGGGAGAGACCACTTCTAACAGGGGAAATTACAGGAGGAAAAGGCATCCAAGTAGTCTTGAAGAAAATGAAGAATTTAAATGAGAGCTTAGGATATTACTTGGAACTCAGGTGAATTTGAACAAGTCATTTATTTAACCTCTCTGGATCTCAGTTTCCTCACATGTTAAATTAAACAAATAGCTCATCTGTACTGACTGTTCCAGTAGTTGCTTCCAGATCTAAATCTATGACTCTGATATGTCAATCAACAGGTATTTATTAGGTACTTTGTTCCAGGCACTAAGGTAGACAAAAATGAAACAGTTCCTGCCTCAAGGAGACAATTCCAAGTAATGACAGATTCATACACAAAAGCACAGAAGCAAAGAGAGAAGGGCAAATCAAGTAATGTCAAGAAATCTGATTTGTCTGGATCATACAGTAGATAAAGTGAAATAACTACAGCATAAATATAAACAGGTAGGTTGGAGCCAAATTATGGAGCTAAAAAAGTGATTATTTTCTCTAGTCTCCTAATACTGAAAAGGAACTTGGGTAATGTCTAAAACATTCCACCTTTTCCTCAGTCAAAATCACAAAGAAAACATCCCCCCAAAAGGAACTTACCCTAAAAAATACAGAGTGAAGAAAACAATCTCCCTCAACCATACCTAATATCTGAATACCCATATAAAGTGCTATCATCATTAAAAAAAATGCTGCTCCATTAATAGATTAAAAACGGAAGCAAAACAAAAAAACTGACAAAACTCTCATGACACTTGGAGCAAAATTAATTTATACTGAAGAGTCAGCATTTATATTTTAAGCTTTTGTTTCCCAATGTAGTGAGCAAGTAATTTTTCCCTAGTTAAAGGACTTTCAGGCATCAACAAGTAGATATGAAGATTATCCTATCAGTCCAGCAGGCTTGTGTTTTCATGTTAGATCTATTCAGTTGACCCTGAAGACAAAAGTGATCTAGCATTCTGGAGGTAATTTTGATGTAGAATGGCAGGGTTCAGATAGGATTATCTATCAACTCAATAATCTATTATCTCAATCACTATAATTCTCAAATAGATGGAGTTGGGAAAGCTGTATGAAGCTGCCTAAATGTCTAATTTTAGAAGTTACTGGAAAAGCCCATATCACTCATTATTGGCTTGTTTGAAGACTTGGAGCCCATCCTAACCTGGTATAGGTTAGCAATCAGTTTTCTTGCCTCCAAACTTCTCCCTGACCTATCTTGAATCTTCCTATAGGAGCAAAGGTCAGACACTCTACCTACCCCACTCTTGATTCAACTCCTTGTCCTCTTCTTCCCTTGTCCCAAGACTACTAGATACATATTGGATATAGTATCTGCTGACTTTTCATATCAACTTCCCTTCTCTGATGACCTAGACCACATTCTTATAACATCCTATATTATTTATGCTTCTTGTCATTAAGTTTCTGGCAAATAATTAAATCCCCAGATTATATACTTTTTGTTAACTGGATTTTCCTTCATATCTATACCATATGCTAGATGTAATTTAGTTATAATTTAATAACACCAAATGATGATAGCCTGTCTCTCTAATCCACAATTTTGAATGAAAAGTCAAATTCATGATTATTAATAATTATGATAATAACAACTGCTGAAGGCAGCAGGCAGTCAATAGGGACTTCAAAGTCAGACTGATCTTGGTTTAAGTCTTGCCTCTGACATATGCTGGCTATGAGATTCTGGGCCTTATAAGATCACATAAGCTCTCAGTGACCCACACAACCCCTTGAAACTACTTAAGTGGCAGAGAAGCTGCTGATCTCCATTGATGGAAGGAATTTTCTTGCCAGGTTGGTTTTGAAATCAGACTCAGGGGAAAAAATTATTAACATTGCTAATATATCAGCAACTGGATTATATGTTTATTGGTCAATAGATAGCTTAACACTGCTAAGCATCGATCTCAAGACTTGAGAATATAGCAGCTCTGTGATATACTGATTCATTATAGGAGTCACTTAAATGATGAGTTTCATCAATAAACTTAAAATGTGATTTAGTTTCCATGTAACTTCTGGGGGAAAGGAGAAGGGGAATAGATCTGTTATATAAAGCAAGGCATGACTGAACTGACTTAACAGAACAAACTCAGTGAAATTCCATTCCATTAAGAAAGGTGTGTCCCAAAGATAACAAAATCTGTCAGTCACTGGTCAGTTATCAATAAACATTTATTAAGTGCCTACTATGTGCCAGGTACTGTGCTGAGCTCTGAGGAAACAAAGGCAAAACAGAGGCCTTGCTCTCCAGGAGCTCAGACTAATGGGGGAGATGACATGCAAATAACTATGTATTATGAAGTCATTTAGGGGCAGCTAGGTGGCGCAGTGGATAGAGCACCGGGCCTGGAGTCAGGAGCACTTGAGTTCAAATCTGGCCTCAGACACTTAACACTTACTAGCTGTGGGACCCTGGGCAAGTCACTTAACCCCAATTGCCTCACTAGAAAAAAAAAAAAAAGAAGAAGTCATTTACAGGATGAGTTGGAGCTAATCCACAGAGGGAAGGCCCTAGAATTTAAGGGGGATCAGAAAAGACTTCCTGTAAAAGGTAGAGTTCTGGCTGGGACTTGAAGGAAGTCAGGAAAACTGGAAGGTGAAGGGCATCCCGTGCTTAGAGATCATCATAATCAATCACTTACTATTTCACAAATAAGCTCTAATGTTTGATTGCACAGGTAGCCCCAGTGCTAAGAGGAGCCTGATCTCTCTGCCCACTCCCAGTGCTAGCTTGAGACCCTACTGATGTGCTCCCCACGAAAATATCAGTTGAGAATCCATTTAGTCAGTCAGCCTTAAGTAGCTTTTAGGAAGGGGTATTTACCCTGGTGGTATAATAGTAACACTTGATACAAAATATCTGCATATGAGGAAATGTGTTTAATATGGAAACTTGTTTTGCATGTCTTTGCACATTTGTTATAGTTTTTATTTTTCTTGTCTTCTCAGTTGGTGGGGAAGAGAGAACATAGAGGAGACTTTTGGAATTGAAAATAAATATAATTGAACAACACCCCCCACACACAAACACCTGAGTTATACTCTCTCATGAATCCACACAGTGTGTGGGGGCAAATGGCCTCAAGTTTAGAGAGCACACGCGGCAAAGCGTAATCCACAGCTCTTGATCGCCATAACTCCTTTTCTCCTATTCAGGCCGTACTCACAAAGTTTCCCTTAGGTAAAGTCAATCTGTGTCCATCTATCCTCAGCTCCCAAATGAAGATATTACCCACAGAAGACTGCGGATAGTACTAAGCCACTAATGGGAGGATGGGAAAAACTTGCAGAGTCCTTGTCCAAAGGGGGTTGCTAGAAAGCCACATTTGCTCAACTTCCTTGATAATTTAAAGGAGATCCATATACCTGACCAAATTTCCTTGTCTAACTAGCCATGATTCATGGGCAATGCCATTCTACTTCAAAGCTGTTTTAGTACTTGGTCTTACGGGCTGAAATTGATTAAAAAAATTATGCTCTACTCTAGTCAAGGTATCAAGATGAAAATGCAGTGGGGGGGGGGAGGAGGTTTCCACACCACCTCTGCACAAATAAAATAAAGTCTTATTACTTTTATCATAATGTATTAGCCATCTGCTCATCACCTTACCTTCAGTTTAGCATATGCCACCACAAATGTCTACTTTGCTCTTACTGATATGATTATACTTTTTCTCATTAAGCCCATTTAACAATATACTGATTATCAGCAACGTGCTAATTATTCAAGTGGATCCATGATCTACTTGGTTGTGAAGTTGCCTTCAATGAGGTAAGAACACAACCAATCCACGCCTAGCCATCCTATGAGAGTGCCTCTGACACATTCAGCATGGGAGCCACACTGGTGGGCTTCCCTGCATTCTCCTGATATTAGGAGGAAATAGTAGAGTACTATTGCTATCTACTGGTCATCTTCACCCTCGTGCTTTTCTTTTTAATTATACATTTCCTTGACTTAAAAAAGTATGCTCCTGTTCTTTTAAATTCCTTAACGGCTAATGATACAGTTTGCTCATACATAGCAATCACCACTTCACTGTCCTTGTAAGACATTTTTAATTCTTTGAAGACTATTGTATCTACTCCTCACCACCATTCCACAACACTGGGAAAATATTGGTATTAAAAAGATGGGTCATTATTTCCACAGGAAAAGTCTAGGATCATTAAAGGAGCTTTGCAATTTCCCCAAGGCCATTCAGCCTACTCTCCTGGTATTCAACTCTTCTCCCAACTCATCTTCCTGTACTCTCTACCCTAGAGATACACATACTAATTGTCAAGCTCTATAAGTTTTCTATCTAAATACTTGTCATAATGTAGACATCTTTTTTACATTAAAAGGTGTGACAACATGATTAATATGTATTTTTTTTTAGTGAGGCAATTGGGGTTAAGTGACTTGCCCAGGGTCACACAGCTAGTAAGTGTCAAGTGTCTGAGGCCAGATTTGAACTCAGGTCCTCCTGACTCCAGGGTTGGTGCTCTATTCACTGTGCCACCTAGCTGCCCCGGAAATGTTTTACATGATTGCACATACATAACCTATATCAAATTGCTTAATGTCTAACAGAGTGGGGACAGAGAAAATTTAGAACTCAATTTTATAAAAAGATGAATGTTAAAATTTGCCTTTACATTTAATTGGAAAAAATACTCTTTTTAAAAGGAGTAAGACTTTTTCCATGATTTTATCTTTTTTTTCATCAATTATCTTTTATATTGACCCCTCAGTATTTTCACAATTATCTCCTCCAACACAGATCTATCTATATACAATAGGTTTAATCTAGCTGTTTTACCCATTTTTCTTCTCCTTGATGCCCTCTAACTCATGAGACATTGTAAATAATAAGGCCTAAATAATCATAAAAGACAAGTAGAGCAATCAAACCTTGGTCAAAATAATGCAGGCAATCTCATTAATACCAACAGCAATGCTGGCTCTAGTCTTTTTGGTACAAAGAAATTCAATGTTCAATTTTTCAAAATCTCTGAAGTTCTATTTAGAGCGTTCAATTTCAGTCATATGTCTGCTGGCATAGCAATGATCATATCTTGACTCATGCCAGAATCATTTTCACAGGCATTCACTGGGAAGGAAATTAACATAATTCATTATATTTAGAAATTTTGCCTTTTCCATTCAATAAGTTACACCTAAACATTTTAAATGCCTCCAAACAGATACCACTAAATGGAACTTTAATGGGTTCTAAGGGTGAAACTTACCAATGATGCAACTTAACTATCTAATTCCCTTAGAACTTCCCAGGAAAACGATAAAATGTCATAGAAAAGGGCAGTAACAAAAGCAATGGAATGAGAACCAAGACAGGAAGACAAGAGAAAAAGTAGAGAATAGAACAAATGAAGAAAAATAGAATAAGATGCTGGAGTACGGAAAAAGTAAAATAAAATTGAGAGCAGAAAGAATGATATCTTAAGTTTTATTAAGTATTTTTTCCTTCTAAGATATATAATTTCTATTCCCATATAACAGGAACTTCTAGTGCCAGATCAATCTTTAGGATAAATAGAAAATACATTTCCACATGAGGGTTAAGATAGGAAAGTAAACACAATTCTTTTTAAATAAATCATTGATGTCTTAAAAAAGATTTTAACTTATAGATAAGAAGAAATAACTGACATTTCTTAAGCTTCAGGAACATCATTGGTGTCTTCTACTTTTACATTGGCATTTTACCAAAAGTCCCATTCTTTAAATATCATGTAAAAGAAATCAGTCTAGTCTTTGGCATTAACTTCTAACCTGGATATTTCCTGATATATCAAAGCATGTCATCAAATTTAAAAAATAAGTTCCAAAAATCCCTTTCCCTCCTCCCCAGTAACTGCTGAAGGTTTTGGGAAATAAAGTAAACCATGATGAGGTAACATAAATCCCTGTCATTAAAACATACATACATCCACTTTCACATCTAGATTCTGGGTCTGTTGGCCTCTCCCAAGGAATAATCTGTCTCCTTCTTAAAAAAAAAAAAAAAACTCATGATTTTACCCATGATGGTAGAAACCGATTTCATAAATGAATTCATACTAAGGAGCTAGGTCATTAAATTTATTTCCCTTCACAGTAAAATCTGCAGTTTAAAAGATGACAGTGTAGAGAACTGCATATCTGACTCAAAAGAATTAGGCTGAAATGGAGATATTTCAGACACTATGATGCCTAGATGGGAGAGATATATTAGCAGCAGAGGACTGCTTCCAATGCTCCTCAAATCAAACAATCATACTGCACAGGCAATAAAATACTCCCTAAACTGACATGTGAAGCTCATCCTAGGACTAAGGAATCTGAACAGCTTAGGTGGAACATGAGCCAAGCACAAGTGGTCAACCCCAGCATGGGTCAGTTCACTTCACTTCGTTTCATGGCCATAGACTTTAATAACTAACTAAATATCAGTAACATTCTTATTTTATTGGTGGGAGGCAGTCTGGCATGGTGGAAAAACCATTTGCTCAGTCATCAGAGAACCTAGGTTCAAATCTTGTCTTTATGACTTACTGCCTATGTCACTTTGGGGAAGTCATTCAGTTTCTCTAAGTCACAATTTTATAATCTAAAAAATATGGAAACTGGATTATATAGACTCTGAGAAACATTTCAGATCTAAATCTATGGCCCTATGATGGTGCTGACATTTATTACCTGTATGATCTTGGGCAAGTCATCGAATGTCTCTATACCTCAGTTTCTTCACTTGTAAAATGAGCTCCCAATCTATGTTCCTAAAATAGAATTTATTTGTCTGTAGTGACAGAAAGTAAATAGCAGATACTAAGGACCACAGTGCATTTTTCCAAATTTTCCCAGTCTATTGTTGGGCCCACTAACAATAATTGCAAAACTTTTTTTTATATTATTCCCATGAGGTCAATTATTATTAACCTTGTTTCCTAGAGGATAAAACTGTTATAAACAAGAGTTTACTCTATGTACATTGACATCCTGTGGCTGAATTAAGAGTGACACTTAACTTTAACAAGGAGATAACACTTTAGAGATAAGAACAAGGAGAAAAGGCTATTTACTAACAATCACAGCAGACTAGAACTAGTATGATTTTTAACAAAATGCACTTAAAAACTATCTTTCAGTAGGCTGCAGAGGATAGAGGGCCACCATGGCAGAAAGGACAGAAGTGGGCAATAATGGCATTCCTTCTGCCTAAGCAAAGAAAATATAGTTCAAGTCCAAATTACCTTTCTCTTGAATGCTCTTAGCAGAAATTATATTGTTTAAAATAAGATGGAAAGAGTTCAAGAATCTCAGTTTATGTAGTACCTCAAAGGCTATACATTCCACTTTTACATAGCTTTAATCAATAATATAATAGATATCAGAAAATCATAACCAAAAATAGATCTACTATATTTTAAGAAATTATACACAGTGGTAATGTTTTACATAATCGTACATGTATAACCTTTATCTGATTGCTTATCGCCTTAGAGAGGCGAGAGAGGAGAGAGGGAAGGAGGGATAAAAATTAGAACCTAAAACTATAAATAAAAATGTTTATTTCTTAAAAAAATTTTTTTTAAATAAACCCTCCATGTTTTTGTCTCCAGTATGAGACTAAATTGTGAACTGGGAAAAAAAAAGTAGATAGAGTTCTGATACCAAAGAAATAAAGTCAGTATCATTCCAGACTTGACGTTTTTCATGAACAAAAGAAAGAACAAATCAATCAACTGAGCATGCAACTATAATTAGAAAAGCAACAAACCAAAACTTCACAACCTACAATAAAAGTAAAAAGCATAAAATTCAAAAAAGATTAACAAAGTTTAAAGCAAAAATTAATGAACTGATGAAAAGATTAGGAACTTTTAAAATTCTAATAAAATAACCAGTGAATCTGATTTAAAGAGAGCAAAAACAAACTATTTGTATGAAAATGAAAGAGCAGAATTCTCAGGTGAAGAGTAAATCACACTACCAGAAACTATTTTGCCCAATTAAATGCTAATAAAACCAATAACTTAGATGAAATGGATGAATACTTAATAAAAATATAAAATACCTTGATTAACAGGAGAAATCAATTTTCAAATAACTCACCAAGAAGGGGGGAGGGGGGGAAGGTAAACTTATAAAGAAAAAAACTCCAAATCCAGGTGGATTTTGTAAATCAAACAAGAAATTCAAACAATCATGCCCAAGACTCCCCCAATGTAAAAAAAAAAAAAAAAAGCCCAAAACCCTCATTAGATCTGTTCCTCCCTGTTAGCCAATAGCTTTCACTGTTTTCTGGCTAAACTCTTTGAAAGGGCCATGTACAACTGACGTCTACACACCCTTTATCTCACTTTCAACAGTCTGACCTCTGATTTCTCCAAAGTTATCAATGCTCTATCAACTGCTAAGCCTAATGGCCTTTTCTCAATCCTCTTCCTTCTGGATCTCTATGTAGCCTTTGACACTATCACTCTACCCTCTTCTTAATACATCTCTCACTCACAGTGAGTATGCCCTGTGCTCTCTCCTGACCCCTCTTTTCTTTTCCCTCTAGACAGTTTTGCTTTATCTCCTAAGTTCCCTTGGGTTCAAATATCATCTCTACATGGGTAACTAAACCCTGAAGATCTACTTTTTAGCCTCTTTTTCAATCCTCAGTCTCCCATCTCTGAGTGCCTATCATGTAAACATCTTAAACTTAATACGTCCAAAACTGAAATCATTAATTTCCCCCAAAATCTTCCTCTCTCCCGAGCTTTCATCCAATTTTTGTGGGGTTCCCCATCTTCTCAACACAGGCTATGACCTAGGTGACCTCTTCAACTCAGCCCTCACTCTCAGTCCTCACATTCAATCTATTGCCAAATCCTACTGATCTTACTCTCATAACATCTATCACAAATGCCTCCTTTTTTTCTTCTGACACTGTTGTTGCTCAGGGGCAAGTCATTACCATCTCACATCTGGATGATTCCAGTAGCCTTTTGGCTGGTGTCCCCACCTCAAGTCTCTCATCACTCTAGTCTGTCCTCCATTCTGCCATCAGATTGACCTCCCTACAGTGTAGGTTGTAGATTGGACCGTGTCATCCCCCACACATTCAAACTCCAACGGCTCCCATCACCTCTAGGATCAAATGTAAAATCCACTTTCTGACATTCAGAGCTCTTCATAGCCACCTCCCATCACATTTCCCGGCTTCTTACACCATGTGTGCTCCTTCCGTGCACGTACTCTGGGATCCAGGAATAACAGTCTCCTTGTTGATCCCTACATAACACTTCATTACTCAGCTCTGTGTTTTCACCAAGCCCAGGATTCTCTCTCCTCATCACCACTTCCTAGGTTCCCAGGTGTCCTTCAAGTCTCAGCTACAATCTTACTTTCTACAAGGAGTCTTTCCTGGTCTCCCCCTTAATGTTAGTGCCTTCATTCTGTGCATTATCTCCAATTTACTCTCTATATAGCTTTTTTGGACATAGTTGTTTGCATCTTTTCTCCCCCATTAGAATGTTAGCTCATTGAGAGCACAGACTATTTTTTTTGACTTTTATTGTATTCCCAGTGCTTTACACAGTGTCTGGAATGTAGTAGGCACTTAATAAATGCTAGTAAAATGACTAAAAGCAAGAGAAAACAATATATGTAATGGAGAAACACTGGAGGTTTTTCTAATAACATCAGGGGTAAAACAAAGATTTTGTCATTATTACCACTAATTTTTAATATTAATATTAAATTTAATTTAAACCATTTATTTTATTACTATCATTAGTTTTTAATAAACATTTTTATTTAAAGTTCTGAGTTCTAAATTCTATCCCTCTTCCCTCCCTGAGGCAGCAAGCAATCAGATATGGGTTATGCAATGCAATTATGTAAAACATCACCATATTAGTCATTTTGTATAAGAAAACTTGAATAAAAGGAAAAAAAATGAAAGAAAGAAAACCATGGGGGCAGATAGGTGGCACAGTGGATAAAGCACCGGCTCTGGATTCAGGAGAACAAGAGTTCAAATCCACACTCAGACACTTGACACTTACTAGCTGTGTGACCCTGGGCACTTAACTCTCATTGCCCCACAAAAAAAGGCATGCTGATTCAGTCTGTCTTCAATCAATATCAGTTCTTTCTTTGGAGGTGGATAGTACTCTTCATTAGTCCTTTAGGGTTATCTAAGTCTTTCACAGTTCTTCATCAAACAATATTGCTGTCTCTATGCACAATGTTCTCTTGGTTCTGCTCTCTTCACTATACATCAGTTCAAACAAGTCTTTCCAGGCCTTTCTGAAATTATCCTACTTGTCATTTTTTATAAAACAATATTTCATTACAATCATATACCACATCTTGTTTATTCATTCCCCAATTGATGGGCATTCCTTTGACTTCC
This sequence comes from Dromiciops gliroides, assembly GCF_019393635.1. Taxonomy (NCBI): domain Eukaryota; kingdom Metazoa; phylum Chordata; class Mammalia; order Microbiotheria; family Microbiotheriidae; genus Dromiciops; species Dromiciops gliroides. The sequence goes on from NC_057865.1 coordinate 131,792,373, forward strand.
AATTCTTAGCCATCACAAAAAGAGTTGCTATAAATATTTTTGTACAAATAGGTCCTTTTCTGTTTTTGGATGTCTTTGGGACATAAACCTAGCAATGGTATTGCTGGATCAAAGGGTATGCACAGTTTGATAGCCCTTTGGGCGTAGTTCCAAATTGCTCTCCACAATGGTTGGATCAGTTCATAACTCCACCAACAGTGGCTTAGCATCCCAGTTCTCTCACACCCCCTCCAACATTCAATATTTTCCTTTTTGGTCATATAATTACTATTACTATTACTTAATATAATATTGAAAATACTCGCTTGACCAAAAGACAAGAAGTCAAGAGAATGAATATATGCAAAGAGGGAGTAAAAATATAAGCTGTACATGATATGAGAGTTGATATGTTTAATACATAGCCTTCAGGCTGTATACAGCCCAGAACACTCCTGAGTGTAGCCCAAACCAGGCTAAAATGTAATTGGGAAATATTTAACAAAGTAAATAAAAATAAAACAAAACACAGACAATATTATATTCTAAAAGTAAGTCAAAGTGTAGCCCACAGGGATCCTTCTGTATGTATTAATGGCCTGTTTCTATATGAGTTTGATATCACTGATATATGGAACCCAGAGTCAACTAAAACTTAATTGAAACAGTAACTTCAGCAAAATCATAAGACATAAATTAATTCCACCCAAACAATTTGCATTTCTATATAAGACCAACAAAATCCAGTAATAAGGGATAGAAAGGAAAGTTCCACTCAAAACAACTACAAAATGTTTAAAATACTTGAGTCTATCTACCAAGACACAAATAGAATCTATACAAAACTTAACTATGAAATACTCTTTACAGAAGTAAAGACCCAAATAATTTGAGAAATATTAAGTGCTCACCGGGAGGTTAGGCTAATACAATAAAAATGATAATATTACTTTAATTTACTTATGCAATTCCAAAACAATCAAATTATCAAAGTTTTATTTTCTAGAGCTTGAAAAATTTATAACAAAATTCATCTGAAAAAACAAAAGATGAAAAATTTCAAGGGACATAATGAAGAAAACATGAGAAAGAAGGGGGCCTAGCAGCAGCAGATCTGAAACCAAACTACAAAGCAATAATCATCCAAATGACTTGGTAATTAAGAAGAGAGGTCAGTTAGTGGAACAGATTATGTACATGACATACAAAAGCAAATCAACATGGAAACACAGTTTGGGGTAAACCCAAAGATCTCAGTTACTGAAGTAAAAACTCAAGATTTGACAACAACTTCTGGGAAAACTCAAAAGCAATATGGCAAAAATTAGGGTTAGACCAACATCTCACATTATATATCAATGTAAGCTTCAAATGGACACATGACTTAGACATTAAAAGTGACATCATAAGTCAGTTTAAAGGAACAAGTAAGAAATTACTTTTCAGATGTGTATGTATAGGGTAAAAGTTCACACCTAAACATACTACAGAAAATAACAAAATGGACAATTTTAATTACATAAAATTAAAAATACTATGTGTAAATAAAAACTAATTCACTTAAAATTAGAAATGGAATATGTAACTGGAATAAAATCTCTAAATTTTCAAGATCGATTGAGGAACTGATTCAAGTTCATGAGAATAATTGATAAATGGTCAAAAGATATGGACAGGAAGTTTTCAGAGGAAGAATTCTAAGTTATCAATGGCAATATGGACAAATGCTCTGATTCACTAATAATCAGAGGACAGCAAGTTAAATCAATCCTGAAGTTCTACTTCACAACCATTACATTTCCAAAGATTACAAAAATGGAAAATGAAATTACTGGAAGGGCTGCAGGAAAAGAGGTAGAGTGTACTGTTGGTGGAGCTGTGAAGAGATCCAGACATTCTGAAAAGCAATTTGGAATGATAACCGCAAATCTTTAAACTGTTGTATATCCATTGACCCAGTAATATCATTAATAGATCTATACACCAAAGAGTTTTTTAAAAGAGGAAAAGGACTCATCTATATAAAAATATTTATAGGTGCTTTCCCCGCCAGTAGCAACAAAATGGAAACTAAGGGAGTGCCCACGTCTTGGGGAATGGGCAAAAATATATATAGTATATACATTTGCTGAAATATTGTGCCACAAGAAACTATTAAATAGAATTTCAGAGGAAATTTGGAAGATCTCTATGAAGTAATACAGAGAAAAGCCAGCAGAACTGGGAAATCAAGCTATCCAATGATAACCATATTAAGAAAAAAACTTTGAAAGACTTTAGAAAACTCTGATCAACAGAATGACAAATTAGGAGTCCAGCAGATTAAAGATAAAACATGACACCAACCTTCTGCTAAAGCGGTGATGGATTTAAAATACAGAATGAGACAAACATCTTTGGAAATGGCCAATATGGGAATTTGTTTTGCTAGATGATGCACATTTGTTATGAAGGTTTTTGGTTTTAATTGTTCAACTGGGGAGAGAGAAATAATGACAAAAATAAATGTATTAATCAGTAAAATAAATGAACAAATATATAAAAAGTAAATGCAGTCAGCAGAAGGCAATTGAAGGAAGATTTTCAGGAGTGGAGAAAGATTTAAAACTTCAGGGTTTTGCTATAGTGCTTTCTATGGTTATGGACTTGAAGTTAAAATGGGTATTGGGGGGTGGGGAGGCGTTGGGGAGGAAAAGGAAGAAGGAGACCTATGGATTCATTTGTTTAAACTTCCTAAAGCAGGAAGTGTATGTATACTTCAGGAAACATATGTAGTCACTGAGTCAGTAGTAGGGTAGGGATAAATAAGGATGGATGAATGATCTTGCTCATAGTTCACAATTCTTGGATGGATGGATGGTTGTGTAGGTCTGTGATATCTATATCATCCTCCTCATCTACCAATCTAGAAGTTCTAGTGCTAGCCTTCTAGCCCTTCCATTAACTAACTATATAAACTCAGGACATTCAGCATCCTCATCAGCAAAATGAGGATGCTGGCTTAGATGATTTCTGTCTCCTTGTAGGTCTAATAGTCTATGATAACCCTGTTGGGTTATCAAAATTAAAACTTTTTTGAATGTTTTAAATTTTTTTTAGCTTTTTAAAATTAAAAAACCTTTTAATTTTAAAATTGAATTTCTTTTGTTTCTTTTTTTAAACAAGTTAGTATTTTATTTTCCCAAATTACATGTAAATACAAATTTTGATATCAATTTTTTTTAAACTTTGCATTCCAAATTCTCTTCCTCCCTTCTCTCCCCCTCACCCAAGAACTCAAGCAATTCAATACAAGCTACAAATGAGCAGTCAAACAAAACATTTCCACATTAGCCAGGTTGTGAAAGAAAATAGGCAAAAACAAAACTTTAGATAAAGGAACTAACAAAAAAACTGTGCTTCAATCTGTATTCAGACACCATCAGTTTTTTCTCTGTAGATGGGCTGCATTTTTCATAAGACCTTCAGAGTTGTCTTGGATCACTGCACTGTTGAAAATAACCAAGTCATTCAAAGCAGATCATTTTACAGTACTGCTGTTATTTTGTATACAGTACATTTCATGTTGCATCAAGTCATGTGGGTCTTTCCAGGTTTTTCTGATAGCATCCTGCTCAAAGTTTTTTGTGTTTTTTTAATGTAAACTATATTTATATAGTACTTTAAACAGATTTCCTTACAATAAATCTATGAGGTTGATTCTTGCAACAACAGTAATAGATAAAATTTATATAGTACCTTATATGTGACAAAGAATTTTCTTCACAGTAGCCCAGCAAAGTAAGTACCATATGTTTTATCATCATCCTCATTAATCTTCATCAATTCTCATCATCATCAATCAATTCCCATCTTCATCAATCATCATCATCTTACATTACTCTTGCCTCTGCTTCAAATTTTTTTTCACAATTACTATTGTTAACTGTTTCCCTCCATCCTACTCCATCCCCCATGATATTTACTCTATTTTCTATCTTCTTTCACCCTATCCCTCCTCAAAAATATTTTGCTTCTGACCGCCCCCTCCCCCAATCTGCCTTCCCTTCTTTCTCCCCTCCCTCCTTATCCCCTACCCCTCCTACTGTGAGAAAATAATGGGATTTGGCAGATAGTCAAAGGCTTACCTGGAGATTAATCTAAACTGACTGAATTAAGTGAAAGTGATTAACTTTGCTGATTAGCCTACTTCAAGGAAACTAAATTGTAACCACACCTGGCCGGTCCTTAAGAAGGTATTGTTCTCAGGCGCTAAGGACTTTGAACTCAACTCGAGACTACCTTCAAGTCCAGTGAACCAATGGATTTGGATGACACTAACCAATCAGCTTGGAGCAGTATGTAAGGACCACCTCTGCTCCAGACCCATGAAAAGCTTCCACACTGTTTGCTGAGGAGATCATGATTGAAGCAGGCCCATGGTAGAGGACTTGAGGAAGAACCAAACCAGGCTGGAACTCTAGGCTAGATAGGCCTTTTCTTAACTTTCTGAACTCCACGGGTTCTCTTTTTTCTAATACCTGGTATGCTTTAATAGTCCAAAGACTGGTGCTAAAGCTTCTAATCTAAGGCGACCACACATTAGACTTTTTAGCCAACACATACCACACATTAAATTTTAAACATCACACTACTTTCCTTCAGGGTTGGATATGTGAGAAAATAATGAGTTTTGGGACGCCCAGAGACCCCGCTCAAGAGGATAATATTGGGACTGATTGGATTGACTTTGCTGATTAACTCACTTAGAGTTGACTTGATTGAAAGCACATCTACCTGAGAGCCTGGCCTCAAGGGGTGTGTTCTATGAACTCTGACATGGGGCACGTTCTGCTCATTGAAAACCCTTAAGTCCAGTGAACCAATGGATTTGGGTGATGCTGGCCAATTAGCTTGGAGCAGTGTGTAGTGACCGCCTCTCATCCGACCTGCAAGAAGCTTCCAGTCACACAGGGAGAGAGACTTCCTTTTTGGCCTAAGACTCATAGGTGAAGGCACCTTTTTCTCTCTTCTTCCATAGATCCTAGCGAGGCTTTCCTAACTTTCAGGGCAATGCGCTATATCTTTACTAATACCTAATATGCTTTAATAAATGTGTAATGCCCCCAAACTGGTGCTAAAACTTCTAATTTATAAATAGCAATATATTAGAAACCCCAGCTAATTTTCCGAAAATTTGGGACAGAAATAAGGTAACCACATTTAATTTTACTGGCCACAGATAGATTACTCCACCCAATTGAGTGTTTATGTTATTCCCTCCTTGAGCCAACTCTGATGAGATTAATTAAGGTCTTCAAAACAATTCTGATGAATGTAAGGCTCATTCACTGCCCTGCTCCTCCCCCATCTCTCCCCCTACTCCATAAACCCTTTCCTACTTCTTTCATGTGGGATTTCACCCAATTCTACCTCTCCCTTTCCCCCTCTCCCAATGCAATCCTCTCACCCCTCACTTTTACCCTACATCTAGGTGACACAGTGGACAAAGCATCCACCCTGGACCCAGAAGGACCCAAGCCCATATTCGGCCTCAGACACAAGAAATTAACCCACTGTGTGACCCCAGGCAGGCCACCTAACCCTGACCACCCCCACAAGAAAAAAGATAAAAAAATAAATGCTTTACAGATATCATCGCTTCATAATCAATTCCTACCTGTGCCCTCAGTCTAAATTTATTCTTATCAGCTGCCGTAATACTGAGAAAGTTCTTATGAGTTAGACATATCATCTTCCCATGTAGAAATGTAAACAGTTTAACCTTTTAACATACCTCTTGATTTCTTTTCCTGTTTAACTTTTTATGCTTCTCTAGGATCTTGTATTTGAAAGTCAAATTTTCTATTCAGTTCAGGTCTTTTCATCAGGAATACCTGAAAGTCCTCTTTTTCACTGAAGTCCCATTGTTTCCCCTGAAAGATTATACTCAGTTTTCCTGGGCAGGTGATTCTTGGTTGCAATCCCAATTCCTTTGCCCTCTGGAATATCATATTCCTTGCCCTCTGATCCTTTAATGCAGATGCTGATAGATCTTGTGCTATCCTGACTGTGGCACTATAGTACTTGAATTGTTTCTTTCTGGCTGCTTGCAATATTTTCTTCTTGACCTGGGAGCTCTGGAATTTGGCTATAATATTCCTGGAACTTTCCCTTTTGGGATTTCTTTCAGGAGGTAATTGGTGGATTCTTTCAATTTCTATCTTACCTTCTGTTTGTAGAATATCAGGGCAATTTCCCCTGACAATCTCTTGGAAGATGATGTCTAAACTCTTGGGGTTTTTTTTGTTTTGTTTTTTGGGGGGTTTTTTGCAAGGCAATGGGGGTTAAGTGACTTGCCCAGGGTCACACAGCTAGTAAGTGTCAAGTATCTGAGGCCGGATTTGAACTCAGGTCCTCCTGAATCCAGGGCCAGTGTTTTATCCACTGCGCCACCTAGCTGCCCCCTAAGCTCCTGTTTTGATCATGGTTTTCAGGTAGTCCAATAACTTTCAAATGATCTCTCCTGGATCTATTTTCCAGGTCAACTTTTTCCAAGACGATATTTCACACTGCCCTCTATTTTTTTATTCATTTGGGCTTGCTTTATTGTGTCTTGGTTTCTCATAAAGTGATTAGCTTCCATTTGTTCAATCCTAATTCTTAGGCAATTATTTTCTTCAGAGAGCTTTTCCATTTGGCTTTTCAAGCTGTTGACTTTTTTTCTCATGACTTTCCTGTATCACTTTCATTTCTATTTTCATTTTTTCTTCTACCTCTCTTACTTTATCTTCAAAGTCCATTTTGAGTAACTCTATGGCTTGAGACCAATTCATATTTTTCTTGGAAGCTTTGGATGTAGGAGCCCTGATGTTGCTATCCTCTTCTGAGGGTGTACCTCAATCTTCCTTATCACTAAAGAAACTTTCTATGGTCCGCATCTTTCTCTCTCTGCTCATCTTGCCCACCTATTTCTTGTGAACTCCAGGATTATGTCTCATTCTCATGTCCCCTACAGTACTCCGTGTACAATATCTCTTCGTTACTTTAAAGATCATTGATTTTGTCACTGTGGCTACTTCCTCTACCAATTCAGATGATAGACGATTTTTCTGAGTTACTATGGCTATAAACTTAACGGCTGGTAGGTGACAGTCCAGTCATAAGCACACCTTAACCAAGCCAGCTGGGTCCTGGGGCTGACTAAAATGAAGTTTATTGCTCAATAAACTTGTGGCTAAAGCCCTTCCAGATGGACAGGACTTGTGTCCTGCCAGTTTAGCCTTGATGAATGCAGTGTTATCTCCACATCATGATAAGGAAGCAGAGGAACACTTGAACAGGAGCTGGATATAGGAGGTACCCAATAAATACTTAATGAATTTGCCTCCAGCCTGCACACACTCTGTCAATTGGTTACGTTGCTACCTTTGGGAACTGGTTATTAGTCCTGGGTAAAATGACAGTAAAATAGAAGTACAGAGTAAAATGAGAAAAATCTTCCTGCCCTTAGCCATTCAAGTTTCCTATCCCTTAGGCACAGACTTTCTCTCTCAGATTGGGGTCCTACCTCTTTGAATAAATCCTAGAACGGGAATTTAAGGCAGCAAGGTGGCATAACAGATAGAATATGGGGCCTGGAATCAGAAGCCCTGAGTTCAAATCCAGCCTCAGATACTTAGTAACTGTATAGCTTTTTATACAATAAGTTACATAACTTCTGCCTCAGTTTCCTCAACTGTAAAATGGAAATAATAACAGGACTTACCTCCCAAGGCTGCTGTAAATAAGATAATATTTGTAAAAATGCTTCTCACAGTACCTGGAATTAGTAGGTGCTTAGAAAATGTTCGTTCTTCTCCCTCCCTTTAGCCCTAAAAATGCCTAAAAGTCATCTTTTTCAATCTATTTAAAATTTTAAGGCAAAATAGCAAAAATAAAACAACCAAAAACATAAATAAAATAAAACAGACTGTTAAAAGTTCAATGGAGGCATGTCCAATTAATTTCCAAACTCAGTCTACCTTTCATGAGCTTTTATGCTGTTGCTAGTATTGACAACAGATCAAGAGCAATAATAGGGAGTGGCATCCTTTCAAGGGTTATCATTTTGAAAGGTTACTGTATTGACTTCAGGTTCTTTTGACTAGCATTAATACACCTTACACCATTTAGCAAACCATACCACTGGAAACAATTCAATATTTCTTTCCACAGATACAGGGTATTCAAACTAAGGGTATCTCCCTTGTGTAGTGGTTTTGCCAAAAAAGAGAGTACATCTTTGTACAAAAAGTACCATCTTGATATTCTCCTAACTAATCAAGAAAATGTTATTATTTCACCTATGTTTCATCCTTCCCCTATTCCACTGAAAATGAATTAGCATCATTCTTCTCATTCTTACACACTTTTTGTACTTTACCTACCTATTTCTCAAGAATGACTTGGGATTGAAAATGTAGTACTGTTCCACTCCTGCCAAGGAGGACAGCTACCTATTCATATAGCATATTAAGCAACCCATCTTCTCCAAAACTATGAAAGGTTTCTATCAACAGTTTTATACAATCTTTTTTCACACTATAAGTTACAGAATATTGTAATTGGAAGTATTCTTGGAACTAAAACCAGAACTTGGGTCTCCTAAATTGAAATGCAAAACACTTTCCAATAGACTTTTTTTTTTATGAGGCAACTGGGGTTAAGTGACTTGCCTAGGGTCACACAGCTAGTAAGTGTCAAGTGTCTGAGGCTGGATTTGAACTCAGGTCCTCCTGACTCCACAGGTGGTGCTCTATCCACTGTGCCACCCAGCTGCCCCTCCAATAGACTTTTTTAAAAAATCCTCAGATGAGGATAACTATTTTATTCCTACAATTTATATTGGGAGGAGGTTTTTTGGTTTTTTACCTAGTGTTTTCTTTATTTTTTTAAGTAATAAACATTTTTATTTCTAGTTTTGGGTTCCAATTTTTATCTTTCCTTCCCTCCCTCCCTCCCTCCCTCCCCTTCTTCCTCCCTGAGGCAATAAGCAATAAAGATATAGGTTATACATGTATGATTATGTAAAACATTACCATATTAGTCATTTTGTACAAAGAAACTTGAATGCAAGAAAAAGGGAGAAGGTTAAAGTATGAGATATTCATAAAGAAAGATCCAGCTACTCTCATTATTATGTCTGTTCCTTAACATAGGTATCATCTATAGTGATTCAGGAAGCAAAAGTTCCTTGTTGACCTTAAAATATTCAATAGCTCTACCTTCTCCTCCCCATGCCAATTAAAATTCTAGCTTCTCTTTTTGATTCCTTAAATTTTCTTAACTACCTTCTCTCTGCATGTAAATGTTTTAAAACTCCTAATATTAGGCAGGAACCAATTTTAAATAATTTCAGTAGAACAGGGCTATAACAGAGTACATTACTACATGGATCTGAATATGGTGTTGTTCAAGTTACCAGAACAAGCCTAAATCAACATGATTTAACTTACACAGCTGATCCTAGAATTAGATTCTTATGTCAGCATTAAAAAACATCCTATCCACTCTGTTTTCATTTGTACCAAATGTTATGGTGGTTTCTACCATATTCAACTAGATCTTCCCATTAGATATCTTGCCACAAGCCCATTAAGTACAAATTCACACTCACATCTCTCATCATTTTCACTGCCTCCCTGGTCCTCCCAAGCTTTCTTGCACACATCGCTAGCCTCCTTTTAATGTAGACCAAGACATTGGTATCTCGTCCTAGAGAGGGAAAGAAGAATGAGAATTATAAAACCATGAGTGTTCTGCTGAGCAAAGGGGGAAAAAAAGAATAATACAAAGAGGTCCATTTACCATCCCCACAGAGGAAAAACACAAGTGAAGATTTATTGCTCTCCTTCAGCACTTTCACTATTGCCAAGAGCCAGAACCCTGTTGTGGGTGATCCACAACCTGAACCCATTAATAGCAGAATGAATGTCCCACAAAGCACTAAGATTTTGAAAGGTCAGATCATCATGTGCCTGGTGACCTAGACAAATACTATTAAGCAAAGATGCTGAATATACAAATTAATGTCAGATTAATGATCTAGTTCTTGGTAAATATTTAGTAAAGAAATTCATCTGCTAGATAGTGCCTAAGAATATGAATAAACCCATCTTGCATGAAAACTTATGAGCCAAGAATTACACTCAAGTGTGCATGTTTTTTTTCTTAGGATGCAAAGAGGTGAATCTCAGGTTGCATCCTGATGAACAACTTTTTTCCCTCTGACATTAAGTCTGGAGAAGCCACATCTTGAACTTCTGTTTTATATTACTCTTGCCCTCACACTAGTGACATCATAATCATCTCCAGGTCCCCAAAGCAGTCTATTGTAGATGGCAGCATAACACATTCCAGATATGACAATAGAATATGCAATGGAATGCAAAAATACCCTTGTGTTAGAGAAAGCACTGACAAGCTAAATAGTTATAACAATAGTCACCAATATGACTCTTAGAAAATGCATTACCAACTTTTCATCTTAATCTTTTATTTAATTCTATGTCTTTTTAAATATGTTTTCAGAGCAGTGAGAACATGCATGCACTTAATCCTCTATAAAATTACCATATTGCAGAAAATATGACACACCTGTTGTAGATTAAGTACATGTATAATATGTAGCCATTAAAAGATTTTAAGACCAAAGTCCTAACATTTCAAGTCTTAAACAATGAGAACAAGATGTGTGCTGAAAACTTTCCAAGTACCTACAAATTATTTTAAAGATGTGATTATACTTTTTGGAAAGATTTAAGCAACAGGTTGAAAGGATTGAATTTTGAGGAGAAGAGAAACAAGAAGAAAGAGAAAATTTCTTCAGCTGCATTTTAGATTATGTAATTTTATGTATTAATACCCAAATAGTTCATAAAACACTCATTAACTACATATGTTTTCAAAATCCATTGTGTTGTGCCTAATGTTCATGTTTTCCAAATCAGGGCGTAGAAACAGGTGGTGATTAGAGAATTGCTTAAGCATGCTTGCTCATTGTAAATTAAATCTACATGTAATGAGGTATGTGTACATATCCCTGAATTTGTGAACTGTGTGCCAAAGATCACTCTAGTGTCTGAATAGTGAAGACTAAGGCAATGTGAGTTGTCATACAAGACCAAAATCAACACTAAGGCTTAATTTGACACTCCCGGCTATGAGAAGAAAACACCAAGTCTCATCTCTTCCTCTACAAATTAGAGTCGGGAGAACACAGAAGAAAAGGGCCATGTTCTGAAAACGACCTGTTGATGGGCAATGACACCACTTTCTATAAGGGTGGCTAACTTCAAAATTCAACTAATGAGTACCGAGGATGCCAAAAATGACCTAATTCTCCAGTTTGTGTCTCATACCTCAGTACCATAAGCCTAAGATAAATGAACACAAGATTAGAAGACCGGAACATCAGTTGATGTAAAGAAAAGCCAAAAAGGGGCATTAATTGGAGATAGTCTTTAAAGACAGCCATATAAAGTTTCCTTTAAAAAGCAAAGGAGAAGTTATCATAACAAGAAAGCAACATATAAACATTTAGCCTTCAATATTTTAAAAAAGTTGTAGTTGTCTTTTAACAAGTGCCAAGTGCTTGAACAATCAAAAATAACTACTTTTTCAGGTGGTTCCATTTAATAATTATACTGTCCCAAAATTATTAGCTATGCTTTTTGGTGGCATATGGGTAGGCATTAACCTCCCTGTGTTTCGGTTACTTCATCTGTAAAATGAAGGAGTTAATCTAAATGGGTTCTAAAATGCTTTCAAGCTCTAATATTTTATGATTCTCTGAGTCTTCCAAGGCCAATTTGGCTGCTGAAAACAACTTTAACTTATATTTTGATACAGGAGACATTTTATAATGGAGAAATATGTAGGAATGCTATAGAGATGTTTCTGTTTTATTAATGTCTACTTCCATGACTGCGTCTATAGGCAGAAAAGAAATACTAAATAGAATCAAACTACAAGTTTATTTGGCTACTTCTAGACATAAAACTCACTTCCAGGTCTGTTTCTAATGAATAGTATGTTCCTAATGGTATATCTTTTGAGGAAAGCTTAGGTGCCAACTCTTTCACAAACCCTTCCCTGATTCACGCCCTGGCACAGAAGGGCTCTCTCTCTTCTTAGAACTGTTTCATATTCCCTCTCTGCATAACTTCTCCTGTGCCTTCATTGAATTCTTAACTTGTAAATATAGTTACTTCTGTATGTGTATCATTCCCCTGTGACAATGAAAGCTCCTAAAAGGAAAGAGTATCTCTTTTTTCATCTTGCATCCCAAACAGCACAGTGCCCTACACAGAGCAGAAAGTTAAGAAAGGTTTGCTGAATTGCCTTTAATGGAAGAACCTACAAAAAGAAGACTGACTTACACACACACACACACAGGAAAAACAAAGAGGTCCATAGCTAAATTTCAAAAATAAATACTTGTTTTGGTCTAAGAAAGCCAAATATTAAAGTGGTTGGGATGGGGGCAAGAATCTCTTTTTTTGGTCCTTTATTAATAAAATGTTCGTAGAGTTAACCCAGAAGTCTTACTGTGTTGGGCTTCATACTGAGCTCCATGATGCTGTAACTGTTGGGAACGCCTGTAACAGCCCTCTCCTGCCTTCAGAGCTTGCTTGAAGAGTTTTTCTGCCTCCACAATGGTGGTGGCTTCCTCCTCAGCCAGGAGGATATATGCTGTGGCACACCTGTCAATAAAATGAGCAAAAAGCAATCAACAACAACAAATCTGAGGAAACACTTGGGGAACATAGGCAGGTAAGTGGACATGGAGAAATTTGGAAACACGGTTTGAGAGGTTATCTAACTCATTTTCTATGGTGTTTGTCTCCACAAAGTAATTATGTTTTTAAAAAATAAAGGAAAGAAAAATTTGCATCTCAGCTTTAAACTCAAATCAAAAAGCCTGGGTCAGCCCAATACACTAGGGGAAAGGTGCCAGGTTTTTGTTTGTTTATTCACCAGATAGAGATTCTTTTCAACCTGTGGTCTTCTTTGGGTGAGATAAGAATTCATTCCTCCCCCATGAAGTTTTTCTTTAATGCCTTATTATGGCATGGCATGGAGATGTCCCTGGCTTCTTGAAACCCATGCCATTGAAACATAAGCTTTGGAAGATTTTAGTCTATGACCTGTGGAGGGAGGGATAGGGCAAAAGGGGACAACCACTTATTAAGTGCTTTCTTTATGCTAGGCACTGTACTAAACACTTTACAAATACTATCTCATTTGAAGATAGATCAGCATAATTAATTATGGGAGTTCTCTGGCAATGGCAATCCATGAACTATCACCACCACCACCCCCCCCAAAAAAAGAAAGAAAAAGAAAAATGGGCTTAGCCCTACTTTTCACAGCAAAGATGATAGAATGGGCAGAAGCGGAGAAGCAGAAAGAAGGATATTAAGAATTACACAATTTTAAACTATCTATAAACACTAGTGTAACTGTAGTTACTCAAAATGAGAGGTTTTTGTCCACTGACCAATGAAAATAAATCATTAGAGAAATACTAACAAATGTAACATTTTGTTTATTTGTTTTCTATTAGTTTCAACAATGAATGCCCTTGGAATGATGAGATTCAGTTGACTCTCACTCCAACAGCTTCAAATAAGCTATCAATGCTGAAAAATAGAAGAATGAAAAAGATATTAACCCTGATTATCATATTTTCCTACAAAGGTTTAAAATGGGATCACAGATTCAGATTTAGAAGTGCTCAGGTTCACACAGCTAATAAGGGTTTGAGGTGGCATTCAAATTCAGGTCTTCCTGATTGTTAGCCCAAAATACTCTCTACTACATAATGCTGCCTCCCTATCCACCACATCATACCCATGGAGTAGTCCTATTTAGCCAAAAGAGCTTAGAAACCACGTTAGGCAATATACTTTTGGGGGGCGGGGGCAAGGCAATGAGGGTTAAGTGACTTGCCCAGGGTCACACAGCTGGTGTCAAGTGTCCAAAGCCAGATTTGAACTCAGGTCCTCCTGAATCCAGGGCTGATGCTTTATCCACTATGCCATCTAGCTGCCCTACTTTAGGCAATATAAACTCGTGTTCTGCTTGCCAAGGAGAGACAAATATCAGAGCCAACACTGGTTAAGACGACAAACTCATATGGAAAAGGGTAGTGGAAGATTATGAGCAGAGGAATCATGGTACCGGAGAAAAAACGGTAGATTTGGAATCAGAGGACTTGAGTTTCAATCTTGTCTGCCATTTACCTGAATATACTGGAGTATATAACCTATCTCTAGGCCTTAACTTACTCATCTGTAAAATGAGGTGGCAGAACTAGTCGACCTACAAGCCCCCTTCTAAATCTAAATCTGCTGTCCTAAGACTTCACAAAATAAAGAGAAAGAGAGGGAAAAAAGAGAGAAAGGAAGAGGCAGAGAGAGAAAAAAAGAGGAAGGGAGGGAGAAAGGAAGGAAGGAAAGAATTATGCAGTACTATGTATCTTGATACTTTACTAAGCTCTAGATACTAATACAAAAGCAAAGATGGTCCCTCCTTCCCTCAAATAGTTTATATATTGTAAAAGAGGAGACAAAATATATACAGGACTGGTAGACAGGGAGTGATATTTTGTTTTGGCAAGTTACAAGGATGGTGAATGGAGCCCTACAGAAATCTTCGAATGAATCCCAATTGAGTCTCATCATCCCAAGGTTATTCACAGTTAAAACTGAAACAAAAATAGAATGCATTTGTTAGAATTTCTGTAACTTTTTTGTCGTCATCAGTGACAGAGGAACTCTATTGAACTTTAAAACTTTGATATGCTTTTTTGAGTAAATTAAAATGGCACAAAGCTGAGAAGAGTTGCTTGCATCAGATCAGACAGACAATAAGAAGATCTGTCCTAGTGATTACACAATCCTGTAAAAAATCTTGAAAAATGCATATCTTGAATACATTGAGGGATTTTTACAAACTAATAAGATAGTAACAATAACTGTCATTTTAAAATTGCTTTTAAATTTATAGCAGCTCTTCTCCTGTGGCAAAGATTTAGAAATTGAGGGAATGCCCATCAATTGGGGAATGACTGAATAAATTGTGGCGTGTGATTATGATGGAATACTATTGTGCTATAATAATAATGATAATATATATAATAATATATAATAATGATGAGCATGATGCTCTTAGTAAAACCTGGAAAAAACTTACATGAGCTGATGCAAAGTGAAAAGTACTGTATACAAAGTAACAAGAATATTGGCAGATGATCATCTGTGAATTACATCCAAGACAACTCTGAAGGACTTATGATGAAGAATGCTATCCATCCCCACAGAAAGAATTGATGGCGTCCAAATACAGATTGAAGCATAATTTTTTTTTTACTTTCTTTATTTCTCTTGAGGTTTTTTTGTCTGTTTTCTTTCACAACATGACTAATATGGAAATGTTTTGCATACTACACCTATATCGAATTGCTTGCCTTCTCACTGGTGGGAGCGGGGGAGAGAGAGGAAGGGAGAGAATTCAGAACTCAAAGTTTTTTAAATGGATGGTAAAATTTGTTTTTACATGTAATTGAGGAAAAAATGGGGGAAGAAAGAACTGATTATAAAAAATGCTTTCCAGTTCACAAAGCACTTTACATCTCACTTGTGTCTCACAACAACCCTATATAGTAGGTACTACTGCCATTATTACAGTTATTTTAAGATACTTCAGAGAGGTTGTGACTTGGAATTTGAATTCACATCTCCCTGACTAGAAGTCCAACACTCCATTTGCTCTACTCCACTACCTTTCTGTATAGACAATGTCAAGAATGCCAAGTTGAAAATGAGTTAAAACTGATGAGGAATGCTAAGAATATGAAAAACAATATTTTCAGGTATTTTAGAGAAAAGAAAAACAAAAAGGAAAATAATGCTATTTGGGCTAGACAGGATGGACAATAAGGAGAAATTAGGTCTACTTATGGTCCAGTGAAAAAAGCATTTTATTTGGAGCCACAAGACACAGATTTAAATCCTGAATGAATTCACTTATGGCACTTATATGGGCATCATCACTTAATTTCTCTGATGCGTAGTTTCTTCATCTGTAAAATGAGTAAACTGTACTAGATGTACTCAAAGATCCCTTCCAGGTCTGAATCTAGGATGTTACTCAATTCCCATTTTGCTTATATTTTCTCTGCCAGGAAGAATGAACTTTGGACTGGAAGACGGAACAAAACCAGCTAATTAAGAGTTGAAAATCAAGATAAATAACATGAAATACAGTACATCACTGCCCTTGAGAAGTCCAAATCACCAGGCCCAGATGAACTAAATTGCAGGTCACTGAAAAATTTGACAGGTATGATGGTGGAGTGATTGTCAGTAGTTGTTAAGAGCTCATGGAGGAAAGGAGAGGCACCATGGTACTGGTGAAGGGCGAATTTTCCAATTTTCAGAAAGGAGCATTGGAAAACTTTGGTCAAGGAGTTAATTCAAGAATATGTGTTTTAATGAATCAGCAGGAAGCATCTACCTCTCTAGGGAAGGAAGCAGCAATCAAAATGTTTCTATGGCTCCACTAAGAATAAGTCGCTCATGCAAGGGACATTTCTTAAGCATCTAATACAATGATGAAAAGAAACCTGTCCTGGCCCTCAAGAAGCTTCTAGTCTATTGTCAAACTAACTGCATTTCCTTTTTTAAAATAAGGACACTAGGGGCAGCTAGGTGGCATAGTGGATAAAGCACTGGCCCTGAGGACCTGAATTCAAATCCGACCTCAGACACCTGACACTAGCTGTGTGACCTTGGGCAAGTCACTTAACCCTCATTGCCCCACAAACAAAAAAACAAAACAAACAAATAAAATAAGGACACTAGACGGATATATTATGGTAATGGTGTAGATAGAGTTTGACTAGATACATTAAAGCACCTGACAAAGTCTCTCATGTCATATACGGTGGAAGAGATGTTGGCTATAAAATAACTCTGTTAGGATCAAAATTAGTTGAATGATGAAATCAAAGGAGTAGCCAGTATGGACTGATGTTAACTTATAGGAAGGCCAAAGATTATAGGATCATCAATTTAGAGCTAGAAGGTGCCCCAAAGGCCAATTGATCAGTAAACATTTATCAATCATCTATTATGTACTAGCCATTGGTACCATTAAGTCCAACCCTCTCATTTCACAGGTTAAGAAACTGAGGTACAAAGAGTTTAAGTGATTTGCCCGAAGTTCTCTTGACTCCAAGTCAAATACCACGATTCAGTGGCCAACCAAGATGTGGGTAAGTCTTTGAGCCATTGCTGGGTTGCTGGGGAAGAATGTCAGGCCAGATGGATTGGAGCATGTCCATACTTCCACCACTCTAGCCAAGAAATATCCCTTCATCCTCTAATCCCCCCCATTGTACTCTTTCTTTCCCAGCTTCCCCAAAGGTTCTTCTCTAGTTGGCAGTAGCTCCAGCAGCCAAGAACTAGAATAGTCCTTGTAGGGTTTGGGGTAAGGAGAGAAATGTGGCTTTTTGAGGGGGTTGGAAGGACCACTTAAAGTACTGCATCTTAAGTTATTTAAACTCCATCTGCCTTCAGGTCACCTTTCTGGGTTCCTGAACTGGTGACTGATAAGGTGGAAGGTAGTAGAGTTTTATATCTTTTTAACTCTGAGGTTATATCCTTTTAATTCTCCATTAATAACAATGGTTTTATTGCATTTTTATGGTTCACAAATGCCTTAATGCATCTCACTCCTCGAGGCTGAATTACCAGACTTATCTAGTTTAGTCCTGGCCCTGAATAAATGACATACTTAGTAAACTTAGAGATGACACAAAGCTGAGGATAACTAAGACAATTGAGGACAGGGTTGGGATCCAAAAATACCTTAATAAGCTAGAATACTGAGTTAAATTTCATAAGATTCATTTTGAGAAATAAATGAAAAGGTCTATTTATGGAGTCCAAAAAATCAAACTTGACAAATACAATATGGGAGACAGGTATGAAGATAGTAGTTCATGTGAAATGGATTTGTGGGTTTTAATAGACTACAAGCTCAATTTGTGTCAACTGTGGGATATGGGAGCCAAAAAATAAGCCAATGCAATCTTGGTTGCATTAAGAAAAGCATAATATGTAGGACTAGGGAGGTGATATTATTGCTCTGCTCTAGTCAGAAATATGTAGAACAGAGTGTGCTTAGTTCTGGGCACTTAGTTTTAGGGAAGAACACTGATAAACTCGAAAGCAACTAGGATGGTGAAATGGTCTTGAAATCAAGTCATATAAGGATTAGATGAAGGAAATGGGGATATGTAGTCTAGAGAAAAGAAGATTTGATTGGGGAATATGATTATTGTCTTCAGATATCTGAAGGATTATCCAGTGGAAGAGGGATTAGATTTGTCCTTCTTAACCCTAGAAAGCATATCTAGGAGAACGGAGGGAAGTTACAGAGGAAGATTCAGGCTCGATATAATTAACAATTCATCATGATGATTAGTGCAGTCTTTCTCACTAGAGAACACAACATGCAGGCTGGATGACCACTGGTCAGGGAGGTATAAGAAGGATTCTTGGTCAAGTACAATAGTCTGTGAGTTTCCTTTAAACTCTAGAATTTTTTAATGACCACTATTTATTTTAGAAATAATGATAACAATATCTAGGATTTTCAATTTTTGATAGTACAGACTCCTTTACAGTTATAGTACAGTCAACCATCATTCCCTAGAGTTAAGACCCAAATTCTTTTTTTTTTTTAAGTGAGGCAATTGGGGTTAAGTGACTTGCCCAGGGTCACACAGGTAGTAAGTGTTAAGTGTCTGAGGTCAGATTTGAACTCAGGTACTCCTGAATCCAGGGCCGGTGCTCTATCCACTGCGCCACCTAGCTGCCCCTGACCCAAATCCTTTTAATAATGTTTTACCACTTACTCTTAGTAAGAAAGAAATAAGTAATTAACTAATTCTCAATAGGAAGTTTGGTGGTAAAAATGATACTCCTCTAATTATGTCGAGATTTTTGGAAAATAAAACATAATAGAGAAATAATGAATAATATTAGGTACTGTTTATCCTGGGTCCGATGATACACTTTACTTTTCTATCTTATCCATTGCCTAATCTGTGGCCATTTCCTTTTAAATCAACATCTTGATCAGGTCACAGGGGAGAAAAAAAAAACTAAGTAAACCCCAAATTTACTGATTAATTTTGTTTCTGATAAACAGCCCTTGTAATTATTGGCAGTGAGGGACAAGGGTTGAACCAATCATTTATAAGAGGGTTGGGACTTATCTATTTGTTTTCCAAGACTCTTTGCTTTGATAAGGGACTTTGTGAAAACGGTCGATGTACCCATTCTTTAAAATCCAAATCAAATGTCACCTACTCTGCGAAACTCCTTCTTGATTACTATTGAACCTCACATGGCACTTAACACTTCTTATCTACTTGGTGGAGCATAGTAGGGTCTTTGTAGCATAATGTGGTATAATGGATTTGGTTTCAGATTTGGACTCGGAAAACTAATGCCACTACTGGTTATACTACATCAGGCCAATAATTTAGCTTCAGGCTTAACATCAGTAAAATACAGATATCTGGGTTGTCAATCTAAACCATAAAACACTATGTTAAATATCGGCTATTATTATTCTTTATAGTTGTTTGTCTATGTGTCATATACCCCATCAGGTTATAAGCGATAAGACCATGTCTTATCTAAGTTCAGTATCTCCCCCTACCCACAGCACATTTCTTTGCCCACAGCTGATACTTAATAAATGTTTGTTGAATTTAATATGAATCCCCCTCACTGCATGCAGTACTGGATTTAAACTTTCCCAAGCCTATATAAGGATTTCTTCAAATCTTTTTAAGTCCTTGTTTGCTGTCTTACAAAAGAGAACACACAACTTCCCTTAGTACCTGGTTCTAATGTTTAACAGCACTGTCAGGGCAACATTTATTTTTGTATATCTTTGAAATATATAACTATATTTCATTATTTATATCTGTGGTATGCTTCTCTCATTAGCAGAGATAACATCTAAAAATATGAGAGCACTGAAGAGAATTCTGAATCAGTTACAATTTCTCCTGTTTAAAATGCAAGTGATTATACAATTTTGAATTTACATGGCATCATGAATTTCAATTAGGTCTGAAAATCTACTATATGCCATCTCTGTGTATTTGTGATAAAAAATTTTGTTAAAAATTCATTTTTCTATATATCATTACCTAGTCCAAATTCACAATCTATTACTGTCTGATAACAATAGAAACTCTACATTCCAGCCAAGGATGGAATTTTCATCATAGAGATTAAGAAAAGACATAATATCCTTCTCACTTACTCATTTAACTCTAAGGCTTCATGTGCTGCAGAAATCCTAGCTTGAGGGTTCCTTTCTCTCCAGGCTTTCTGCATGACTATTAAATTAAAAAAGACAAAAATACGTCAATCATTATAGCAGCATCAGAAGAAATCAAGTTTACTGTGACATCCAATTAACTGCTTGAATTAGGGAATACTTTACATACCAAGAGAATCAGCCAGTCTCCCTAAAGACAATCAATTGACTTTGCTATTCTCTATTATACTCAGTTGCATCAAGCATCCATGTGTCTATAGATCTTACATTTGAAGATTCAGGAAAATAAGGAAAGAAGTTTTTAATAAGTCCCTGGTCATTGAATTTAAATGTCAGAATAAAAGCATACTTTATCTTCTATGTACTCAGAAGACTGAAATACTGATGCCTTCTATTTCCATTAGTCAATAATGTCATTTATATTTGCCATTTCTCTGTCAACAATGTTTGTTGCAAGCTCCTGGACATTACAATGCCGTGCTATACTATTTTTTAAGTTAGCATGCAAGCAGAGAACTTAAAACTTTTGTTATATACATACACATACATACAGACACACAGAGTCATCTCCTTTTAGGCAGAAGGAATGGAAAGTTCCCCTTAAAATGGTTTCTTTTGTGGAACAAAGCACACATAGTTACCTATTGTAGCCAATACCATATATGCCTAGTGGACTGCTCAGTAGAATGTGACTGATGATTAATCAACTAAAAAGAATGGAACTCTTATTTACATTCACCAGTTGGGAAGTTCTAACTTGACAAAGTATTTCCTTTCAATCACTCAGAGCAAATTCTGAATCTTTAGTGTAACTTGCTTTAACACAGTCTGTTTTTTGGAAAAAAACAAAAACAAAAGCAAAAATGGAATGCAAATCTCATTTTTGTACATCAAAATACATTTAAAGGCATTAGGGAAGGTCACTACTTTTTGTCATTATTCATACAGAATTCTATTCTCATACAGCCATCACTTCAGTTCAGGCCTTCATCTCTCTTCTCACCTAGATATCATAATGGCCTTCTAATTGGTCTTGCTGTGTGCTCTACTCAATCCTCTACACTGCTGCCAAAGTGATTTTCTTTAAACATACATCTGATCAGGTTACTCCTATACACAATAAAAATTCCAATAGCTCCTAAATTACCACTGGGATAAAATATAAATTCCTATATTTAGCATTAAAAACTTTTCATAACCACCTGGCTTTAAACTATCTTTCCAGCCTCAGTGGCTATCATTCCCCCTCTTATACTCTGCTATTCAGCCAAACTAGCCTTCTCTTCCTTTGTTCCTCACATAATTTGCTCCATCTCCCATCTCCATGCCTGGAATGCATTTTGTCATATTTCCAAATCCTAGAATCCTTCTCTTCCTTCAAGTAGCTGCTCAGGTATCATCTTTCACATGAATGAAGCCTTTGCTAATTCTTCCCAATTGCTAGAGTCCTCCATCCTAACTTCCTTTGCACATACAGCTAATTTGCATTTATTTTTAGCTCTTTTCTTTATATTTATTCTGTACATACTTACATATGTATTTGTGGTCTCCCCCATTAGAATGTAAGTTCTTTACAAGCGTGGGTTGTTTCATTCTTTATACCTGTGTCCCCAGTACCTAGCAGAGTCCTGGCACATAGTAGATACCTAAGATGTACTTGCTGATGACTTGTTAAAGCCTTTTATAAAAACAACCACTGGGGCAGCTAGGTGGCGCAGTGGATAGAGCACTGGCCCTGGAGTCAGGAGTACCTGAGTTCAAATCTGGCCTCAGACACTTAACACTTACTAGCTGTGTGACCCTGGGCAAGTCACTTAACCCCAATTGCCTCACTAAAAAAACAAAAACAAAAACAAAAAAAAACACCAAAAGACAAAATTGTCATTTTGTTCCCCAATTTAATAACTCTATGTGTATGTAAGATTCTCCCCAAATGGCATGCCATCTATGATTTTTTTTCCTTATAAATTCATAACTTCTATGAAGGATGTATCTGAAACACATTTCTTACTTGCATCTGCAGGCCGCAAATGATCTGTGTCACATGTAAAGAATGTCTGATGGTCTTGTGCTGAAAGATTCATGTCATAATAGGTCAATGGCTCTCGTCCTGTTACCCATGTATACCTATAAAGGAAGATAAGGTAGTCAGAGACCTCTGAGAGAGAAACAAAAAGACTCATACACCATACCAACATCATCTATACATGAAGACATTTTTATAAATAAGTACCAAAAGAATGTGGCCCACAATTTGTTTTAACCATATCTTCATCCCTTTCAGAGTTGTGTACCGGTAAAAACAATTAAAATAATCATTTTTTTCTATAGTTCTGATCTGAATTAGGACTTGCCACAGACAAGGTGCTAAAGAAAAGTTTTTACTAACTAATGATAATGAATAGGAATATTTTTCAAAAGCCATGGAAATGTTCCAATTTGCCCAATTACTTTGCTAAATTAAATTCAGATAAATCTCCTGTAATTTCTCTTTATTAATATGTGCCAGGGAAGCTTCAAAACATTTTGATTTAATGATATGTCTGTAGCATAAAGCATCAGAGGAAGAGGGGGCCCATATAAATTACAGTTCCTATTAAGACATTTAAATTCCTGTCTGTGTTAAAAATGTTTACAGAACGCTTGGCAACATTTCCAAAGCTAACAGAAAGGGAGTTGTTGTGGCATGTTGATTTTTTTTCCCCTATTTCCCATTTTTAGGGAGGAAGAACTTGCCATCATAGGACCCAGGTTTAAATCTAGCTTGGCCACCTGTGTGATGCTGATCCCCTCTGCTCCAGAGCCATAGTCTTCCTACAGTACACAGGCTACATCACAAGTTACCATGGCTTAGTTCCCTAAACAAAGAGCTGGGTCCCCAGCAAGGCATGCCAAGGATTCCTGGGGAGTGGCACCAGGGAGCTATACTGGTTCTAGAGCTGAACTAGAGGGTTTTATTCATCAAACTTTTTAAACACTTACCTATTATACTCAGCCCCTCTAAATAGATTTAGTGGATTTCGCCAAACCTTGCACTCTGTGGCAAAGAAAAATATAAAACAATTAATAGAATCAAGGAAAAGATCAACTTATTAACTCAACAAAACCTTATTTGCCCACATCACAACATGATTTTATTTCTAGCCCCCTGTATGGGAGACAGTTTGACTTATGGGGTTGGGGGAGACCAAAACACCAGGTGAGATATCTGGCCAAATACATAACCTTGTATCACTTAATGTCTTTGTACCTCAGCTTTCTTATTTGTAAAATGAGGAAGTTGTACCAGATAACCTCAAAGGTCCCCTCTGAATAGTACTTTAGATCTGGCTCTATTACTAAGTAACCCTGTGACCCTGGGAAAGTCATTAAACTCCTCTAGGACTCAGTCACAAAGCCTTTTCAATGGAAATAAGACTTGTGTTCTCAATCTCACAAAGCGGTCATAAAGAAGATGTTTTGTAAAATTTGATGCCCATTTGTAAATTGTTTTCTGGGCTTGGAGCAGAAGAAACTTATCTCCCTTTCAAGCACTGAGAAAATTCTGTGATGAATTCTATCAGTGAAATATAATACAAGTAGAAGTAAAAAAAAAAAAAAGAACATTTTTAATAGCTTAAGTTTTTTTCTTAAAATTTAAATATCCTCTCCTATTAGAGATATTTATTACTATGTGATCATGAGCAAAATCATTTAACCTCTGAACCTCAATTTTCTTATCTGTAAAGGAGTAACAATGATATTTGTTGGACAGTGCCGTGATTCAAAGAGGATAATAAGTTATTGCTTTGTAAACTTAAAGCCTATGTAAAATGTATTATTATTATTATTATAGAGATTTGAAGGCAGGAAGAAATAGGATTTAATATCCTGTTCCCATGATTGCTTAGTTATTTAAGAAGATGAATTAACATCAAAATGAGAAAGTATAAGAACATTAAGCTATGGCCAGTAATGGCTCCTAACTTTGTGAACAGAAAATTACGAATTCTTTATTAAGGCATCACGATGCAGGTAACTTCACTGATCAGGAATAATTAAGGTCAGGTTTAATTGGTTTTAGCTCTTCATGTTTTAAAGAATAAAAATCTAAATAAAATAATGTTGTTTATAAAAATAAAATCAATTACAAAACCAAAGTAGATGCTGACCTAGCATGAATTCAGACAATTCCAGGAATAAGTGAAGCCCAATGACAGTAGAAAGTTTAAGACAACAGAATTTTAAATGGTTTGACAGTTTTAAAAATGAACAAGTGGCTCATCTTCAAATCAAAACATAAAACCACAGAATTTTCAAGCTTGGGAAGACCTGGGGGATTATCTAGTATAGACCTATTATTTTACTAATGAGGACACTGAAGCCCAAGGAGACTAAGTGATTGCCTAGATTTTACAAGGCACTTTCAGTGGGGAGGAAGTAAAAAGTACAGAGATCTGAAAACACTTCTTTCAGAGGATTTTGCCCCTCCTCTTCCCCACTCCCTATGAATCTATATTTGCAAGGAGTTTACAATTCCCAATAATTTACATCCCAGACAAATTGCTTAACCTTTCTGGGCCTTATTTTCTTCATCTGAAAAATAAAAATAATAATAATTGCATAGCCCAACTCACAAGGATGTTTCAGAGAGCTTGTTGTTATTAACATGTTGTTAACATTTACTAATAATTTTTATTATTATTATTAACTTTTCATACACAAATTTTCGTCTATGGGTTCCTTGGGTAGGTGAAAATGCTGCAGCTTGGAAAAGAACCCTTCCAAAAAAAGCATAGCTTGTCATACCAGTAGAGATATGTGAAAAGAACAAGTAAGCAGAGCAACTTAGATTGGGAAGTGGTGAATAATTGACCAAAATACTGTCAGGGAAAAGTAGTAAGCAGACTATACCAGCAGAGGTCAGTGTGTGCCAGATTTATGGGAATCTGCTTATGAAGGGCACAAACATGAAAAGATTTTTCATTCCAAATGTCCAAGTCATATTGGGGAATTGTACTAGGCCACTGAAAATACTGCAAGTCATTACAGGGCTTCAGTATATTGTGATCTACCAGGTGAGAAATTTATGATGCCTTTTGATTTTTATTATTAACAAAAGTTCCCTGTGATATATTGTGACCCACTTATTGGCAAGTCAGAGAGTTAGTTGCTGCAAATCTAATGGGATGTCTATGAAGAGATTTTTCTGGATTTCAGGTTGCTTTTGTCATGAACATGCATAAGGATTACAACATTGATTATGCTTAAGGCTACAAACACGCCACAGGTCTATGTTTGATGTCAAGTCAATTATTTATTAAGAATCTACTGCGTATCAGGCACTATACTAAGGTTTGAATATGCAGATTAAAGCAAAAGACAGTCCTTGT
Organism: Dromiciops gliroides; assembly: GCF_019393635.1. Classification (NCBI taxonomy): domain Eukaryota; kingdom Metazoa; phylum Chordata; class Mammalia; order Microbiotheria; family Microbiotheriidae; genus Dromiciops; species Dromiciops gliroides. Next base: position 131,818,118 of record NC_057865.1, read on the forward strand.
ACTTGGGAGCTCAAGGTCTAAAGGGGGAAACAGCACACAAACAACTATGTACAAACGAGAGGTGTAGAACACAAATTGGAGGTAATCTGAAAGAGAAGATACTAGACTAGCATTAAGACGGATAAGAAAAGGAGTCTTGCAGAAGGTAGAAAATTAGCTGATATTTGTAAAAAGGCAGAAGACAGAGATGAAATCTGAGAGAATTCCAGGCTTGCAGGAAAAGCCAGTGAAAACAAAGAATTAGATGGAATGCCTTGTATAAAGAACAGCCAGGAGTCCATTATCACTGGTGTATGTAGAGAGGAATAAGGTGGGAGAACACCAGAAAGACAAGTTGGGGCAAGGTTATAATGAGATTACAAGCCAAACAGAGGATTTTTTATTTGATCCTGGCAGAAATAGGGAGCCACTGGAGTTGGGGAAAGGAGGAGGATAGACAAGATTAAATCAGCAATTTAGGAAAATCACTTCAACAAATATGTGGAGAATGGACTGGAGTGGGAATCTTGGGGCAGGGTGATCAGGCAGAAAGGTATAGCAATAGTGCAGGTATGAGGTGATGAGGGCCTGCACCAGGGTGGTAGCAGAGGAGGGAAGGGGGCACATGTGATACAAGCTGGCTGTGGAAAAAGGTGATAATGAAACAGTAAGGATATTTTTTTTAAAAAGCTGTAGATTTGGAATTAGGAAAGATTCATGCAAATCCTACCTCCCATACTTATTAATTTATGTGAGACCACGTGTAATTCACTTAAACTCTATGAGCCTCAGTTTTCTAATCTATAAAACCAGGCTAATAACTATAGTTCCCACTTTGCAGAGCTGTTTTGAAGACCAAATCAGATAATGAATTAAAGTACTCTGTAAACCTTAATGATCTACATAAAAATTTCAGCTATTATTGTTGTTACAGTGTTTATATTACTGAACTTTTTCTGAACTGTTGATAGAAAACTAACTATATATTTCAAAGTTTGGTAAGAAATTAAGAAATTTCCCCCACAGGGCACTAAGATAACAATGAAGATGAGAGGAGTTATTAAAGCTTTAAACTATACTAAGATTTGGGGGCACCCTGAAGAGAAATCTTTAGTTTACAAAGCTAATGTATAGACATTATCTCATTCAATTCTCAAAACAGCCCTTTGAGGTAATTACTAGATAGTTCAGTTTATTACCAGGAAGTAGATCCACTGTTATGATGGTAAATTATGAAATAAACTCCACTAAACATTTTACATTCCATTTTGTATCTAAAATAAATTTAATTGTTTAAAACCTAAATAACACCAAAGAACGTTACTGTAGTATGTAGTATGGTACAGTACAGTATATAGGGTCAGTGTGGAACAAGGTGAAAAATCTCTGGTTTTGATGTCAGTGATGTGAGGTTCAAATCCCAGCTCTGCCAGCACTACCAACGTGACTTTGAACAAATCACTTAAACTCTCAGGGTCTCAGTTTTCTCATCTGTTAAATGAGAGGGTTGGATTAGAAAACCTCTAAGTTCCTCGTCTGGATTCATGATCTCATTGCATGGAGTTATTGTTCAACATCAGTCTTCGATTATGTAGTGTTGTTATATGACCAGCAGGGGGTGTAACAAACATCATTATGAAAAAGGGTGACTTGATTTGCACCAGAAAACTAGACTAAAAATATATATAAACACACACACACACATACATAAACACTTTCAGAGCCATGGGGTCATGATATATTCTAGATAACAAATGTTCTAAATGACATCAAGTATGCTGAAAGTTCAGACATACATAAAAAATAAATAGCAAAGATGGCATATATAATATTTTCAAGAACCAGCAGCTACAGGAAGCATGTAGATATAATTTAAATGGGCAGGATCTAGAATATCACAACTTCCTTTAATACAGCAAGAAATGTAAACTGCTTAGAAGGCTATTTTATCTTTTTGATGAGCAAACAAAAAGATCTCTTAGTAATTTTATCTTAAAATTGAGTTGAGAAATGGTTATTTGGAAGGAAAACATTTTTAATGTTATTACATGGTCTTCTTAAATTGGGTCACAGCTATGTTAATTTCTTCTTTGCCGCTCTCCTTCTTAATCCAATCCTGCAAGAGGCTATCTTTGGACAGAAGTGCCCCAGGCAACATACCCCATAAATATTAGGCTGCCTGATATTTTAGTGATATGGACAAAGGATGTGACTGCCAAACTCATTAGGCTATGAAGTCTGAAGGCAAGAGCTTAAACTCAGGTCTCTGGAGACTTAAAGCTTTTCCACAGGAGGCTCAGTTTCTTATCTTGCTTATTCCTCTGAGGAATAAGCTCCATATTTTATCAGATTTAAGCATATTTTAACTCCAAGTGGAATTTTCCATCCTCTCTCAAGATCAGCTAGGGCCCTCTGGCTGCCATGAAAAAGCTGACTAGGATTCCAACAAAATCTCATTAATGTCATTACTATCCTTTTTTTAAAAAGTTTACTGGAATGATATACACTTATCTCTAAGGCTTGTATTACTATCCATCCATGGTCTATGCCACAAGAGCTGACAAGATCATTTGTGCCACTCCACTTCTCTAAAATGATAACCAAGCAAAATGCATAAAGCAATACACCAAGTCCTCTAAGTCTACAGAAAATGATCTATTATTTGGAAATTTACATATTGTCTGAGAAAATACGATGGCAAGGGCCTTCAATTAGATGAACAATGGTATTGTACCCTATAAAATATCACCCTGGCATGATCCACAACCTGATCACAAACTACTTTTTCAGCCTTATTTGTCCACCATTTCCCAATCTGCTCCAGCCATACTGGTCTACCCACCTCCACTCAAGTGAGTCACATGCTAAATTATGAGATAGAGATGACTCTGAGATCTCAAAGGCCAAGTCAGAAAGGCACGAGCTATGTCTATCAAGTTGGAAATGATTCAAGTAGAGCCTGATAATAGTCTATGAACAAAGCCTGGCATGTAAATGTTATGGATGTCAAATGTTTCAAATATGTAAAATAGGACAGGAAAAATCTTATTTTTTTTAAAACCGCAAGCCACTGTGGTTTAGTGAGAAGAGCTCCGGGTTTGAATTCAAGAGTCCCGACTTCTAATCCTGTTTTTTGCCACATATTACCTATGTGGCCTTGGGCAAGCTGCTTAACCACTTCTTTATCTGAAAAATGGAGGGTCTGAATAGATGATCTCCACTATCCCTGCTTCATATCCCATCAGCCCTAAACTTATGAGACTATGACCTGTAAACTCCCTTCTAGCTCTAAATATTTCCTAACTGGATTATAATTTCATTGATTTATAGGATTTTATCTGACTTTGTATTTCCTTATTTCCCCACAGAGGACAATGCTTTGCAGATAGTAGGCATTCAATAAATATTTCTTGAGGAGGAGGAACTCTCAAAACATTCTAGAGGGATTATATGAATTGAATGATTACCAAGGTCATGGACTAGACCATTAGAACAATACCTAGCAGGGGCAGCTAGGTGGCGCAGTGGATAGAGCACCAGCCCTGGAGTCAGGAGTACCTGAGTTCAAATCCGGTCTCAGACACTTAACACTTACTAGCTGTGTGACCCTGGGCAAGTCACTTAACCCCAACTGCCCCACTTAAAAAAAAAAAAAGAACAATACCTAGCTCTTTTGATACTCAGTTGTAACATTAATCCTTCTACAGAACAGCTGAAATTCAGAAGCCCTGGTTTAATGTATCCCAAGGTGCCTCCTCAATGAATAACTCTGACTCAGAGGTTTGAGACAGAACTGAGGAAGATGGCATTAAATATCAGCCTGATAAGGAAATTAATGAGATACAGATGGTATACCTAGAACCTGGCTAGATTAGGAAACCCAAAGCATGGTTAGGATATGCTCAAGTGCCACCTCTTACCAGAGGCCTTTACCAATTCCCCACCCTAGCATCCAAATCCCAGCAGATGGTGTTTGCTTACCTTCCAAAATTACCTTGTACTTATTTTATATAAATTAGGTATCTACTTTTAGATGCATGTTGTTAACCCCAAGAGACGGCTTCATTTTGTCTTTGTAAGTCCAGGGCCTACCACTGTGCCAAAAGAGTATAGTTGCTTAATGAATACTTACTGACTCACAGATTGACTACTACAGCAGAGCAGAGCTGTAAAAAGAACAGGAACTTCCCTGTATGTCAAATACTTTTCAACGAGAGAATTTATCAACCACGAAAACCAAGAAATGCTAAAAGGTACTTAAACACATAAAAGTGGCTGTGGTTTTATATCCAAGTTTCTTAGTTTCTGAAATCTTTATTGAAATTTTTAGAATAAATCTTAATTTCATCTTCCAAGTGGCTTTAAAAGAACTTTATCCGAATAAGACAGGGCTTCTTCCAAAGTTATACCTTCCAATGAGCTGAAGTGTGCTCATGCTGATGATGACATTATCATTAACAACAGCAACAGCTGCAAAAACAGCTTTATTTCTAGATAAAATTTCTTCTAAGAAGCCCCCATATTCTTTCATATCAACTATCTCCTTTCACCTTAAAAAATGCCAAACATAATTTAGGGAGGAGCACGTGATGTTGCTTTTAAATACAAGGAGAAATAGAGAAAGAGGGTGAATTTTTCCTAAGTCTTCTCATAAATTAATGGGGGCAGGGAGAGAACATTCTAAGATTCAGATCTTTTAATTTTTGGTTCAGAGGACTGAACAACAACAAAATAAGCAACAGTTTGTTTATATGTTACCTATAAATACCAAACATTTAGTCTTTCCTGCTTCAGATCTTGCCTTTCGTATGCTGTTATCATAGGAGTATTGGACTAGGAGTGAGGAAGACCTGAGTTTGATTCCAGCTTCAGACACATATTAGTTGCAGAATCCTGGGCAAGTCACCTAACCTGACTGCTTCGGTTTCCCCTTCTGTAAAATGGGAATATTAAATAGCACCTACCTTCCAAGATTCATTGTGAGGATCAAATGAGATATTATTTGTAAGGTGCTTTACAAACCTTGAAGCTCTTTATAAATGCTAGCCAGTTTGTGCAAACACAAGCGATCTGGTCTTCCTCGTTATATTGTCCTGAATGCCCCTAGGCTGAGGAAGTTTGTTCACTGTCAGTCAGGACCACAGCAGCCTCTCAGGAGCAAAATAGGGGGAGTCGGGACACCACAACAACTAAGTGCTGTGCAGCTCTCTGAACTGAGGGGAATAAAGTGTGAGGCAAGACAGCAGGTGAGCTTCCTGGATGTGTGTGGTGGGCTGGGAGGTAGCATCCACTAAATGTGAATAAGAGATCTCAACACCCAGCTGGGACCAGTTCTGAAATGTTGGGGCAGAGACCTAGGCTGGTGAAACTGCACCATGAATGGCTCAGCACGGGACTCTGAGATCCAGCCCTCAAGAAAACCATCAGAAAGGACAGAAGAAGTAAGCAATAGGGGAAAATGTGGTGGGGATGGGGGATAGGGGGACTGAAATTACCAAAGATCTCAAGAAGAGGAAAACTCAAAGAGTGTGAACATAAGTAGATAAATCATCAGGGAAAACATTAACAAACATAGGAAATATGGCCTCCAGATCTAGTAAACTAGTTCAGGCATCTATGAATAAATATTGAAAAACAAAGAAAAATGATCCAGCATTTTAGAAAACAGAGGACCCTATAGAATGTGAAGAGAACATGGAACCATAAGTCAGGTGTTCCAGGGTGGTCCAAAAGAGAAATGAGAATCATGAGACCAGATTTTTAAATGTACAACAAAAATAATGGGCACAATTTTTAAAAATGGAATCGGTAATGGCAAGTCTTAATAAACAAAAGAGCAAACAGACTGGGAATGCAAATATATGTAAGTAAAGGACAGTATAGGAGAGCAGCAAAATACAATAATATTAAATTATTTTAAAAGAAAATATACTCATTATATGCCAGCAAAAATATTGATCCTGAAGACACAATGTGTAGAAACAACTTAATGATTATCGGTTTTCCAGAACACAAGAGGACAAAATCTTTAACAATATTATCCATGAAACTAAGAACTGCCCCAAACTAATGAATATAGAATACCAATTGAAAAAATTAATAGATAACTTTCAGAAAAAACCCAAACTACAAACTTCAACACATATTAACAATTTCAATTCAGAAACAACAAATTCTGCAAGCATTCATAGAGAAAAGACCTGCAAATACAAAGGAAAGGAAATTCAAATAACAAAACTATTATGCACCCACCAGAAAACATAAAAGAGAATGGAATATTGCATTTCAAAAAGCCAAGGATGCAATCCATGGTGACCTATCCTACAAAGCTGAGTTTAATCATAAATGACAAATTAAAGATGTTCAATAATAAGGAAGTATTTTAAATATTTTTAGAAAGAAAACCAGAACTTAAGAGATTATTTGATTCTCAATCACCTCAAACAACAGAAATGCAGGAGTGAATAAATGCAGCAGCCAAGGACAACAGCAATAGACTTCTTTCTAAATGTACATAAGGAGACATGGGTGAAGGTGAAAGTCTACTGAAGGTGACTGTAAAGAGGTGGTCTTGGGGCATTATGGACAGAACCTGGTGACATCTTCCTACAAGTGAATCACTATTTTTAACTTTTATTTTGTTTGGTTTTTTTGTGGGCTTACTTTATGGCATAAACAGGTATATGGGAGGGGTTTTGACTGGGGGACAGAGGGGAATGTGTGATGTACTAGGGTCAAATTGAAGGAAAGATGACCCCTTAAAAAGAGAAAAGACAAGAGGGGAATGGGTGAGGAGAAAGAAGCAAAGGAAGGAGACTTGACTTTGGTGGTAGGAGAGCCTTCCACTTATGAGTGCTTCTATGGATGAAAAGACATCATCTGTAAAGGGACAAAGAAACCTTGTACTGGTGGGACTCCTGGGCAACTGGCATCTTGGGGGAGTAAGAGAGAATGGACGTGATGAGGAGATTTTGAAAGAGAAAAAAGTACCTGGGAGAGACTATACACAGTAGGCTTGCAATGATTAGCACTGTTCTGGGAATGATGCACAATGGAAAAAGGGAAATGACAGAGTAAGCTCTACAAGATAATGGCATAAACCAAACAGAGGGAAGTACCTAGAATGGATACCTTCAGGTTCTAATTACATGAGCAATACAGAGAATACAGAGAGACTAGGTAATTAGAGGGATCATAAATCAGAGAATGATCACCTAGGGAAGACAGAGAGAGAAAGAAATCCTTTTTGGAAAGGGGTGCAAAAATTAAACTTAAAAAAACAGGACTAGTTGAAGAGGAGGAGAGGAGGAGAGAATCTACCTAACTGAGAGGGGAAAAGGAGGAGAAGAATTAAATAACCAGATAAAAGCAGGAGAGAAAAAGAAACTAATAAGCAAAACCCCAAAAGGAAATAGGTAACAAATGTACCAAATGAGAGGAGGGGATAAAGGATGAGGGAAAGCAAGCTAAAGGGAAAAACCTAAAACCAGATTAAGTTGAAGTAATGGAAGGGACATAGTCCTGTGTTTATAGTATGCTTCAGTCTATATTCAGATGCCTCAGATATTTCTCTGGAGGTGGATAAAGTAAAAACTTATGGTTTTAGAAGTGAATTGTCCTATAGAATAAAGACATAGAGCTCCCATGGCCACTTCAAAAAAAAGATGAGTTTTTTTTATCTTCAAATTTAAATTTACAACACGATTATATAACACTTCATACAAATAAAGTCAGATCTAAACAATAAAAAAATATCAACTGCTCATGGGTAAGGCTAAGCCAATATAATAAAAATGACAATTCTATCAAAATTAATTTACTTACTCAGTGCCATACCAATCAAACTACAAAAAATCATTTTATAGAGATAGAAAAAATAATAACATCTAGAAGAACAAAAGGTCAAGAATATCAAGGGACTTAATGAAAAAAATACAAGGCAAGGTGGCCCAGTAATACCAGATGCACAGTTTAGATTATAAATTGCCAATCATCAAAACTATTTATTACTGACTAAGAAATATAGTAGTAGATCAGTGGAATAGATTGGCTACACAAAACGCACTAGTAAATGACTATAGTAGTCCGGCTTTTGGGACAAGAACTCACTATTTGACAAAAACTGCTGAGAATTGGAAAACATGGCAAAAACTAGGCATAGGCATCTTACACAATTTACCAAGATAAGGTCAAAATGGGTACATGACTTAGACATAGAAGGTGATACCATAAGCAAATTAGGAGAGCAAGTAACAGTTTACCTGCCAGATCTATGAAGAAGGGAAGAATTTATGGCCAAACAGATACAGAGAGCATTATGAAATGCAAAATGGACAATTTTGATTATACATTAAATTAAAAAGGTTTTGCACAAACAAAAGCAATGCAACTGAGATGAGAAGAAAAGCAGAAATCTGGGGAACAATTTTTACAGCCACTGTTTCTGATAAAGGCCTTATTTCTCAAATATATAGAGAAAGGAGTCAAATTTATAAGGATATAAGTCATTCCCCAATTGATAAATCATAAAAGAATATAAATAGTTCTCAGATGAAGAAATTAAAGCTATCTATAGTCGTGTATGCTCTAAATTACTACTGATTAGAGAAATGCATGTTAAAACAAATCTGAGGTACCACTTCACACTTATCAGATTGGCTAATATGACAGAAAAAGAAAATGATAAATGTTGGAAATGATGTGGAAAAATTGGGACACTAATGCAGGGTTCGTGGAGTTGTAAACTGATCCAACCATTCTGGAGAGCAATTTGGAACTATGTCCAAAGGGCAATCAAACTGTGCATACCCTTTGATCTAGCAATACCACTACTAGGTCTGTATCCCAAAGAGATAATAAAAAAGGGAAAAGGACCTACATATAAAAATATTTATAGCATCCCTTTTTGTGGTAGCAAAGAAATACAAATTGGGGCAGCTAGGTGGTGCAGTGGATAGAGCACTGGCCCTGGAGTTAGGAGTACCTGAGTTCAAATCCGGCCTCAGACACTTAACACTTACTAGCTGTGTATGACCCTGGGCAAGTCACTTAACCCTAATTGCCTCACTTAAAAAAAAAAAAAAAGAAATAGAAATTGAGGAAATGCCCATTGATTGGGGAATGGCTAAACAAGTAGTGGTATATGAGTGTAATGGAATACTGTTGTGCTATAAGAAATGAGGAGCAGGTGGATTTCAGAGAAAACCTGGAAAGACTTACATGAACTGATGCTGAGCGAAGTGAGCAGAACCAGGAGAACATTGTATACAGTAGCAGCAACATTGTGCGATGATCAATCATGAGTGACTTAGCTCTTCTCAGCAATAAAATGATCCAAGCCAATTCCAACAGATTCATGATAGAAAATGCTATCCATATACAGAGAAAGAACTATAGAGTCTAAGTGTAAACCTAAGAATATTTTTTTCACTTTTTAATTATTTTTTTAAATCGTATTTTTCCCTTTTGTTCTGTTTCTTCTTTTACAACATGACTAATGTGGAAATATGTTTAACATGATTGCACATGTATAACCTATGTCAGATTTCCTGCCATCTTGGGGAGGGGCTAGAGAAGGGAGAAAAATTTGGAACTCAAAAATTTTTACAAAAAATGCATATTGAAAATGAATTTTACATAGAATTAGAAAAATAAAATTATATTTAATAAATTTAAATTTACTCTGTAAACCCATTTATTACAAATAACCATATAGATATAAAACACTCCAGAATATTATTGAGTCCTGTGAATTGTATCCAATTAGCTAGGCAGAGCCTGAAGAAAAACACAAAAGTCTGAACTGCTAAGTTCACTCGCTCACTATGCTATACTATAATTAGGAAATGCCAGTAAGAAAAGTAGGTACCCTGCCAATTTCAGGATGGTTAGTTCACTAGCACTTTACTGATTTGTACAACATGATATTTCAGTACTAAAAATAGTCAGTGAATTGTCCTTTTATATTAAGGCAATATGAGTAGTCAGATTTTTTTTTAAATGAAATATTAATGACTATACCAATTCCTCATCTGGACCCACAGATATACATCAATCACCACTCAGACAACATTATATTTATCTAAAAGAAAGAGAGATGAATGATTCTTCATAGCGCAGAAAGTATACCACCCCAAAAATCTTAAATCATGTCTTTAAATATACAATTTTTTAAAGGAATGTAATTATTCTATATGGATATAGGTATATGGATTGAAGTTTAAGCCTGGGTGTTTGAGACTGACTCTTCCTCTCTCACCCAAGTTGTGAATATAGTGGCCACTCCTGATCCCCATCCCAATTCTGATGGGGACAGAAACTGTAAGCTGCTGTTTTCCTCAGGCAGCCTGGAAATACTCTTCTCCCAGGAAGCTAGCTCACCATATTGGTACCGTACTTAATGTGGCCATCTGATTACTTTCAGCCCTGCTGCATTTCCCAACTCCTAAACACAAGCAATCCACCTGCCTCTGACTCCCCAGAAGTAGAGAATACCACAGGTTTGTACCAACGTGCCTGGCAAAGCTGGTTGCCAAACTTGATCAACTATACCCCAAAAAAGTATAAAGACTCAAAGTAACTGCTTTCTAAAAATCATGAGGACATTTAATTTTCCAAATTATATTTCTTGAGAATAAGGACTTTTTTCCCCTTTTCATACATATTCCCACTGTCTCTCACAGTGACTCATATAAAGTAGATATTTAATAAATGCTTGATCGAAATACCTAGAGTTAAGAATACAGCTAAATTATAGCAGATTAATAAAGCAGACAGATAAGTTTCTGATGATTAAGACAATGGGAATTTCAAAATAAATTCCTCTTTGCAGATATCTACAGTAAATTTATTCACTTGTCCTAGCTGAGAGGTTTCCACCCTTATTCAGAGTTGGTTGCAAATAACCCCAGTGCTCTTGAACTTGTAATTATTTGATAGCATACATCAAAAGAAGTGAATGATGAAAAATGGCAAGAGGCAAGGTGAAGTTAGTACACACCTGATACACTTTGTCGGTTTGAATCAGAATCCCCATTACTTGTGTTTGAATTGCTGGGAGAGTTATTGTCTACCCCTCCCAGAAGGGGGCGCAAATGACTCACTGATACTTGCTCAATGAAAGAGGTTCCATACTTCCGAAAATACCACCATTCAAATATCTGGAAAAGAAGCATAAAATAAATTTGAAGAGGGTCCATTTGTGTTCCAAGTAGCTTGCCATACTTTCTATTTATGTATCTGTTACATTTTACATTTGTTATATTTTTGAGTTTTGACATTGTTAGTACATTACTTAACACCGGTCAAAAAGAAAACAATTGCTATATTAAGTAAAAAAAAACAACAATGGACTGTATCTAGACAATATAGTCTTCCTCCAGATTGAAAAGTTTCCTATAAAATGTTTTTATGGGTTTAGCTGTCATACATTAATAAATAATCACTGTAAGTGAAAGAACTTTTACAACACACTTAAGATACAACTAGAGTAAACTTTGAAGAAGGGCTTGATCTAAGTATTCAAGGATTTGGTTTCAACTTTCAACTGTGGTAGAATTTATATAGAGGGCATGTATGGAATTTTTGACAAAGCAAAATTCCTTTTACAATTTAACTTTTTAAATTTTATATAATTAGAGAAACCATCATGTGGCACCCTATTGTTTCAAATCCAGCTTATGTCCCTCCCACCTGGCTCATTTACTGACAATGTTACATCTGCTAAAAACTGCTTTATATACAAACTCAACAGTTTCCTATTTTATAAACCCCACTAATCAGTTACTGTACCCTTGAATTACAAAAGAAAAATAAGTTTCCTTAACAATAAATTTCCCCAATTATATGCTGACAGAGTAACAAGAGGGACTTCCTAAAATCTGGGGCTGTACCAAGCCATCTTACCTACTCTGTTTGGCTCCACTGAGAAAATCCTCCTCCAGTTTTTCTCTCTCAGTCCCTCTCTTTTTCTCTACCACCTGCTTTTCATTCCTCCCTCACTGTGACAGGTGTTTGATTTGGATTTGGTTCCCTCCCATCCCCTAGCATTGGAATTCATTCCATATTTGAAATTTAATAATACTCAAATGTATCTATAATTGGCTCTTGCAACATTTTCTTGAGATGAACAAAATTTTTCCATTTTTACAGAAATCTCTCTACTCAGAATAAACTTAGTTCAGAATAACCCATTTCATAAAAATGAGATTTCTGTTAACTATATCAGAATAAAATATGTATTACTGGAAAAATGGGTGTTTTATTACTAATCCTTTATATGGAGTCTCTAAAGAAGGTGGACAGTATATATGTAAGTGATCCAGGGAAGACAATCCACCAAAAAATTTTCTAATCTTGTAGACTGTAGTTAAATTTATATTAAGACATATTCTGTATGTGTGAGGGTGTGAGGGTATGTGTACATGACATGAATGTTAAAAATCCAAGGCACTGACTGATGTGTACAATTTGGGAAAATAAAGAGGGATATTATTTAAGTTGATGAAATCATTAAAGGTATTAGATAAGAAGCTGAAACCCAATCACCAAATCTCAGAATTCTATAACTAAGGAACACTGCTTTAAGTACAGTGTTTTGAAACCAATAAAAGGCCCCTTACCACCCCCAAGAGGCTAAAGAAATTTAAAATGAAGAGTTTTTTAAAACGTTTAAATTTAAAATCCCTGAAAATTTTCCCCACCCCTCTCTTCCCCAAAATCTAGTTTAGAAAAGAAATACAAGACCTCCACAACCTTACAATGTAAGGTAAGATTTCTTCATGTTCTTTGCTAAAACTCTGGCTCTGGTCAGAAACAATTCACTGTTTCAAAACAAGTACTCATGGTGCTTTTGATGACCTCATATTTGGGTTGGTTTTTTTTTTTCTCCCTGATGCATAACCCAGGATGTAAACTACAAAACTTTCATAAACAAATCTATATGTAGAAAAACGGGTTTTGGATATGTTGGTAGTTTGGTGGACCTGTCATATAATATTTTTGAAAATGGTGGCAAAATAGATGACAAATGTAAAGACTAACTTCAATTTATCATGACTCATTATCTTGGGTACTTTTGCTAAATAAACCTACTGATCAGAGAAGAGCCAAAGCCCCTGTGGCATAGTTGGACTGCACCAGAGCCAGTTCAAGTATCACTGCTATGGGGAGGGCTCAAACCCTAACCCCACCTCTTTTTCTTCCAATCACCAGATAGACGTTTCCACTTTGGATATCCCACCATTACCTAAAATTTAATAAATCTAAAACCTAATTCATCTTTTTTATAATCTTAGCTCTCCCACATGACTCCCTGTTTCTGTTAATGGTACTTAATTCTAGTGCCTTCCCTCTTAACTATTTTCTATTTCCTATATATGGCTTACTTTGCATTTATTTGTTTGCATGTTATCTCCCCCTACCCATTAGATTATAAGCAAATTGAGGGCAAAAACTTTCTTTTGCCGCCTTTTAAGGCCAGAGCTTAGAACAGTGCTGGTACACAGTAGGTCCTTACTAAATCAATCCCTCAGGCAGGCAGGTTCAAAAGCTTGGGAACCATCTTTTTATTTTCTTCCTCTCCCTTGTAGCCTACATCTAATCAGGCACCTTCTACGAATAAGGTTTTGAGTCAATCACATCATACTGTTAACTCGTAATAAGTTTACAATCCACTGAAACTTCCAGTTCTTTTCCAGAGGAAATGCTTTTTACACGACTCCCCCCAAATTAAATTTCTTATGTAATATTTCTTACATCTATCCCTTTCTTTTCATTTCCAAAGCAACTGCTTCCAATTACGTATATCTACCATTGCAATAACTCTCCTTGGTTCCCCCTTTCCCATTTCCAGTTCATCTTGCACACTGTCATGAGATCTACCTTTCTAAAACATCACTTTCACCCCCCACAAAGCATTGTTCACAAATGTTCAATGGCTCCCCATTGCCTATAGGTCTAAGTACAAACTCCACAGCCTAACACTTAAGAGTCTTTTTTAATTTACCTTTTTTCAGCTTTAGCTCCCTACTACATCACTGCACTACATACAAGCACTACTCCAGTCAGACTAATCCATTCAAAGAGTCATAAAACTTCTAAAGTGGAAGTGCCACCTCCGGGAATCTAAGCTTATCCCGACCTCAAATAGTGCTTCCCTCTATATAATCCCCAACAAAATCTTAACTGCTACCTCACAATCTTCATTAAAAGAGAACTCGTTTCTCCCCAGGGCTGGTCATTCTATTTGGGGACAGCTCTAATATTTGGAGAGCTCTTCCTTATACTAAGTTGAAATCAATACCCGTGAATTTACCCACTAAGTCTTAGTTCTCTTTGGGGCCAAGCAAAATAAATCTAATTTCTATTGTACTAGGCAATCCTTTGGCTATTTGAAAGGAATTGATTACATCCCCCACTAAGTCCTGCTTCTCTAGGTAAACATATCCTGTTTCTCAAAGGATTCTCCTATGACATGGTTTTAGGTCCCTATGCCACCCTACTCAACCTCCTCTGGATATGTTCCAACTAACTCCTACCAAAAATGTGGTGCCCCGCACTGTATACACTGCTCCAGAGACAGTCTGACCAGAACAAGGCACATAAGGACGATCCTCACCTTCATTCTGACCACTACCCTTTTATTAATCAACTTTTTAGCACACATATCAACTTATACTTCCAAGTCTTTTTCACATGAACTTCTTGTCTCTCCCCCTCCACCCTAATCCTATACCACTGTACTTTGTTGGTGGTGGTTTTTTTTTTTTTTTGGTGAGGCAATTGGGGTTAAGTGACTTGTCCAGGGTCACACAGTGTTGTGTCTGAAGCTGGATTTGAACTCAGGTCCTCCTGACTCCAGGGCTGGTGCTCTATCCACTGCACCACCTAGCTGCCCCCATTGTTGTTATTCTAAGTGTAGAATTCAAATTGAGCTTTAAAGTCCTATTCTGATAGCTCATCATGGTGGGAAAGTGACTGAATTCTTGATGCATGAGCTTAAAGTTTCCATCAAATTGGAATGGCTCTGGGTACAGAAAATTAGCCATGAGTGGATAAAATTTATGGTTATAGTGACCCATGAAATGGATAAAAATACATATAAAAATGAAACAAATCTCTTTCCACCAATGGAGTGGGCAGGTAGGTGGTAAAGTGGATAAAATGCTGGTTTAATACTCAGGAAGAACTCACTGTGTTCAAATCCCACCTCAGACATTTAATAGCTGTCTGATCTTGGACAAGTTGTTCAATCTGACTACTTCGATTTCCTTATCTGTAAAAGGAAGATAATAATAGCACTTACCTAGCAGGGTTATTGTAAGAATGAAATGACATTTGTAAAGTGCTTTGCAAACCTTCAAGTACTACATAAATGCTAGCTAAGATTGCTATAGTTGCTGTTGGTCAATGATCAGAAAGGCAATCAAAAAGCACTAAAAATCAAGTAGGTTTTAGGCTCTGAAAATCTATTGTTAGTAATAATAATAGCATTTATGTGGAACTCTAACATTTGCAAAGCAAACGGCAACTCTGGGAAATAGTGCTGTTATACCTATTTAACAGATGAGGAAACTGAGGCTCAGGGAGGTTAAATGAGTGCATGAGGCAAAATTGGATCTCTGCTCTTCCTGAATTCAAATCCAACACTATCTACTGCTGGTAGTGCCAGTGTCTTTGACAGACATGGGAAAGTTTAGGGAAAAGAACGGCTGTCCCAGTCTCTTCTAATAAAGGTAATGAATGTGAGTTCGTTTGTTCAGAGATAAAGGCTCAAGCTGCTGACAGTGCAACCTGGTCACCTAAGTACAAGGTGGCCACAAGAGCTCTGTGATGCTTAGTCTTTGGGAAAGGATGGGCACCTCAGGTAAGGAAGTTTCACTCAGCTCTAACAACTCGAGGTGTCTTTGATGCTGTGGCTACCTCCAATAAATACTCCACCACCTTGCTGACCTTTGACCGAGGATTAGTAAGACAATGCTGGAAGAATGGAACCCCCCCCCCTCATCTATGGACATGCCTAAAGCCAGAAAACAAAGTTAATAACTCAATGAAAGGATAATTCGCAGTTTTCCTCAGCGAGGTAAGTAAAAGACATGGTACAGTTGGTTTCATTTTATGGCCAAAGAGAACAAGGAGAATAATAGGAAGAACTCGGTACCTTAAACTATTCAGGATTCACCAACAACATTAAGCAAACAGACTTCCAAAAGGACTATTTTAACAGGCACCAGTATCTGTGGCTAATGGAGGAAGGGACAGAGATTCTTATGAAAAACCACCATCAGTTTCTTATGCCAACATATGTGATAATCTTCGAGCCCAGAAAAGTGTGAGGAAAAATTATGGTGAAAAAAGTTTTGGGGGTCACGAAATGAAAGGAGTCCACTCTTTATAAACTAGTCAGCAGCCTCTCTCAGCTTGCATAACATGAGCATTTTTCCCAAGAAGAAAAGTGGAAGGCCGTGGGTGGGGAGCATGAAAGAGCATCACAAAAACTGAAACTCTCTATCTGAATGGTTGGGAAATGAACGATTACGTGTGTAGCGATCATTTCAGAATCAGTAGGTAGATCACTAAACAGCTGAAGCAAAAGTGAAAATCGATATAAAAGCAAGAAGCAAGACCAAAATACAGCAAAAATTATAGCAGCTACAACCTGACCCGTAGACCAAGCTGTCAACTCCCCCAAATGGAAAGAGGCCAAGACAAAAACAAAGATAGCACTCTGATGTGTTCCTTGCCTATAATTGTGGACAAGTCTCTGTTCCTCAGGTTACTCATCACAGGAAGGTGTTGGACTCCAAAATGATGTCAAAAGTCCCTTCCAGCTCTAAATCCTGTGATCTTTGCCAAGTAGAGGGCCATGCCAGCCAAGAAAAACATCAGTTTAGAGTACAAACTCATTTGCAAAACATTATTGAGAAAGAAAAACTACAAATAATATCACCTCACAGATTGAAAGCAAATGGAGAGAGGAAATGGTGAAATACAAAGGAGTTAGTAACTCTAAATCATGTAGAGAGCATTTGCAGAGAAAAGTGAAAAAACAGCAGATAGCAATCAATCCACAAGAATTTATTAGGCACCTACTATGTGCCAGACACTCTGTTGGGTACTGGAGACACAAAGAATGGAACAATCTCTATCTGCAAGCTGTATTCTGATGAGAGAGAGAAGAAGTATGTGTTTGTATGTGTATATGTGGAAGCATGAATAGATTAAAATGTATGTGTATACTGAACAACTGCAAAGAGAATAATAAAAATTAGTTAAAGAGAAAGTAGGGGGCAGCTAGGTGGCACAGTGGATAAAGCACTGGCCCTGGATTCAGGAGGACCTCAATTAAAATCCAGCCTCAGACACTTGACACTTGCTAGCTGTGTGACCCTGGGCTCAACCCTCATTGCCCCACCACCCCCAAAAAATAAATAAATAAATGAAGAGAAAGTAGTTTGGAAGGAGTGTTTGTTTTTGTTGTTTCAGTCTTGTCCAACTCTTTGTTTTGTTTTGTTTTTGGTGGGGTAGTGAGGGTTAAGTGACTTGCCCAGGGTCATGTAGCTAGTAAGTATCAAGTGTCTGAGGTTAGATTTGAACTTGGGTCCTCCTGAATCTAGGGCCAGTGCTTTATTCACTGTGCCACCTTGCAGTGAAGGATTTTTAAAGATGGGGAGGCTTGGGCATAGTTGAAATTATCAGGGGAGGAATCAATAAAAATGAGAGGTTGAAAAGTGATGACCAAGGTTATAATCTCCTGTAGAAGATAGGAGAAAATATGACGGAATAGATCTGCTAATGTTCCACGGTGGCACTCAATCTTTTTGGTGTCATGGAACACCCTTTGGCAATCTTGTGAAGTCTATGCCTGCCCATTTTCCCAGAATAATATTTATAAATGCATAAAATCAAATACACAGGATTACAAAGCTAATCAATTATTTTGAATTATATATAAACACACACACAATCGCTCACATACTACAGGTTAAGAACGTCTGTTCCTACAGAACAAATTTATGCTTCTCAGTAAAAGTCTACCACATTTGGCATCTACCTTCACCCTACCAGATGTGACAAAATGGCAATGGCATTTAACAAAATAAAAACATGAGAATGACTAAAGCTAACTGAATATGGATGGATGGATGGATGGATGGATGGATGGATGGATGGATGGATGGATGGATGGATGGATGGATGGATGGATGGATGGATGTACATACATATAAATGCTTAACTGAATATATATATTTATATGGACTGGAAGCAAGACAATTTAAAATCTCTTAAAACTCAAAGCAAAAAAATAAAAATAAAAATAAAAATTCTAAAAGATTCTAACTGGTAGATATTTTAAAGTGACTAGCATCAGCAACCACTAACCCAAATACTCACTTTACCATCACTATACAATGCTTATAAAATGATCTAAGTACAAATGGAGAGTATTAATGATGCTTGTCCCACTAAAAGGTGTAAAGAATATAATGTTCTACTGTGTTTGTTATTTATTGATCTCCAACAAGTATTTGATTCAATATAACAAAATGAGGGCTTCCAAGGTCTCCTCAAATAAGATATCTCCCCCACATGTCAAAATTATGCCCTAGTTTATGACAGAAACAGTGGGGCTGGTTAATGAGATTTGTCCCTCTTCAGAATACTCAAGAGAAACAGTCAAAATAACTGAATTCATAAGGTATAGCCCCAAGGAGGAACCAGAGAAACTATACCAACCTGCATGTGGTTCTGAGTTTGGATTGCTTATGATGCATCCACCTGAGTTTTAGCTCACTTATGATGGATACACCCATAAAAATGTGGGGTTTTGCTTACCCAGGAGTGGTGTATTTGTAAAAGTATTACTAAGCATCTTGCTTAATTCTGAATATAAAATAATTCAAACCCCTGGGTTTATAAGCCATTTGTATCCATCCAGAATCCTGAGCTCAGCTGATCAAGTCTTGTGTTTACATCTCAGAATCAAGACTTATTGGGACTGAGAGCAGCTACAATTAGGGGGGTGCTGGAGCTAGCTACTATAGGCACATTGTCAATCGTTAAATTTTCAGTGTGAACATTTATACCTTGGAAATTATGAAATACTACAAATTGGGTTGAATTACTCTTATGGTCTAGATTTAAGAAAGTAAGAAAATGTTACAAATTAAGATTAAATTTACAAGTGTGTCATGAATACATTTTTTCTCAGACCTGGCTGCTAAACATTCATCAGACTACTTCTCACTACAATGCCCACTCTATACCTATGTTCTTGAGATATTAATAAATTATAATGAAGTAAGTTCACTAGATGGTCAGTGTCTCTCCTGCAAATCCCTAATCAAACTAGATCACAAATATTTACATAAGATGTTTGCCAGTGTGTATGGGGGGGGCGGGCGGTAATTTTCTACCTAAAGGCCAATAAAAAGGATCCTCTATTGATGATAAGGTTCTTAAATGTTCCTCTTGGCAAATGGCATTATATTAAAAACCCTGAACACTCTAAAGCCTCCTCAATGAGATCTGGTAATTTGGAAAACACGTGTCTCTCCCTTTTTACTAATACCTAGTATGCTTTAATAAATGCTTAATGCCCAAAGACCAGTGCTAAAGCTTCTAATTTAAGGCAACCACACATTTAGATTTTAAACATCACACATGCTTTATCCTGAATTCCATATATCAATCACATATATTTCCTGGTACACATAGAGAAATGTTTCAAGAGTCACTTCTGAGTAATTAACCTCCCATTCATTGCCATGAGACTAAAATGATTCTAGTTTCCAAAAATCTGAGATCTTCCTATGACCTCCTACCTAGGACCACAACTAAAATGGATGATATTTGTGTCACAGAGAGTATAATTACAGTGAATGTTTGAGACTGAAGAGAGGGGAAATATGAAACTTCCCTTCAGTGTCCTATGAGATAGCACTAACCCATAACAGGAAAGAATGCCAAAGTGACACCAGCTGGGTAAGTCTTTGAAAATTTATCGGGGAGTGAACAGCTTTCAGAAAGGACAAAAGATTCACTGTGAAAAGTAGATAAGCTTTTGAAAAAGACAGGGGCTTCAATGCTAAAAGTTATCAACTGAAGACAGTGGTAGAAAGTATACTGGACTTGTCATCAGGAGGGCCTGTGTTCAAGTCTTGATTGGAATTCTCACTAGCTCTGTGACCCTGGATAAGTCTCTGAGCCCCAGTTCCTTCATTAGTAAGTAGAGATAATAAAACTGGGCATTAGGTAGTACAATGGATCAAGCAAAGGAATTAGAAGCCAGCTTCACTTACTGGTTGTGTCTGGGCAAGTCACTTAACGTGTCAGTCTCAACTCCCTCATATGTAAAAGGGGGACAATAAGAGCACCTACCTCCCAGGGTTGTTGTGAGGATCAAAGAGGCTAGTATATACAAACGCTTGCTAGCACTGATTTTTAGTGCTGTTTTTGTTGTTGTTACCGCTAGCAGGACCTTACAGGATGGTTTTGGAAGAAGCATTTTTGTTAAGCCTCAAGTAATACTCACATAAATGTGAGTTATTATAAGAAATGGCAGTTCACAAGCATCTTTACCCCTTTTTTAACTCTGACTTTTTAACCCATGGTTTTTTTTAATTCCTTGAAGCTTTTTTTTAGAGATATAAGACAGCTGCAGAGTGGGTCCAAGCCTCCTGCACTAAGCCTCAGTTCCCAGCTCCCTAAGCAGGTGTCATATCTATTCCTGAAAAATGGGCTCCCTTATTCCTTATCCCCTCCCCAGCCACGTGGTGACCAAGGTTCTGGGGAGAGGGAGAGAAAGGGAGGGAAGGGAAAAGGAAAGGAAAGAAGAGGAGGGAGGGAAAAAGAGAAACTAAGAAGATGGAGACCTGTGACACAAGGGTTCTTCCCCACTGCAGTTTGTACAAAGGCCTAAGAACTAAAATCTCTAGCAAAGATTATCCCATTTGATCATTAATTATTATAATTTATTAATATCTCCTCTCCGGCTCTCAGCAAAGGACACTGAAAATGGGGAAAGGAAGCAAGAGGGACAACATATGTAATATATGTTCTGGCTATTCTTGTTAGTTCAAGGTATAAGAGCTGTGCTCTAGGTTGGCCAAACCAAAACCAAAACAAAAAACTCTGGTATTTTAGAGACTTATTCTAAGATTTCTATTTTAAAGAAAAAAAAAAGATTAAAAATCTATTATTCAATGAATGCTTTCCTTTTACCCTGCCTCACCCAGTTCTTTAAGCCAATTACTTGGAAGGAGATTTTTGTTTTGATTGGCCCAACGAACTGCTAAACACACAGATTCATTATATTTCTCATCAGATCACAGAGCCAGAGATAGAAGAGATGTTAGAGGTCATTTTGTCCAGCCCCTTAAACAAAGTCCTGGACTGAGAATTAGGCAGCTTGGACCCTTATTCTAGTTCTCAATTTAACTTGAGGAAGTTCCTCCCCTTCTCACAAGCTTCACTTTCCTCCTCTGAAAAATGGGAGACTATACCAGACAGAGAAGCAGGCACTGCTAATGCAAGGAAGAATAATAGTCCAGCTAAGGGTTGAAAAGCTCCCTTCTTGCTTAGCTCTCACTGAGCCCTTTCCCTTAAGTGTGCTCTAATCCTTGTTCCACTCACTCCATGGCCAACCACTACCCCAAGACACTCCAATTCTCATCTTCACAATAAGATCCTTACATGTGGCAAGTCTCCCCGAACAGCTGGCTCTTCCAACTCCTGCCGAGAGCATTAATTTTCATGGTGAACCCAAGAAGCTGTAATCTGATAAAGCTGCAGGCTCCTCAGTTGCCTCCCATTGTCTGCAGCTTCCACAGCCATCTGGCCTCCACAGCTTCTCGCCCTTTCCCCTTAGAGCCTAAAATCAAGTTTTATAATTCACATGCCCTGTCTGGTTCCTGCTGCCTCCAAGACCCCAAATAAGCTTCATTTCCCGGGCCCCTTCTCTAGCCATCCCTCTTCTCCAAGATTGCAGACTGGCTCCAGAAAGTAATGGGCACTAATCGAAAAGTATAATTATGGGCTAAACTAAAAGATAATATTTTAAGTTATCCTAATGGCCCACGTGAAAAGTGTTATGACAAAAGCAGGCCTACTCATTTTAAAGAGGCTTTTTTTATTAGTAGGAAAAGAGCTGTGGTGAGAGAATCAGATTTTTAAGAGCTAAAAAAAACCTTTCCAATTTGCAAATATAATGCCCTCGTATTACAGTTTCAAAAACAGTATCATGTTTGCTTTTCTGCCTCTTTTCCACCGTGTGGTATGAAAAAATTATAACAAATGAACGTAATCTATGATTTGTCCACCTTGTCTCCTACCCACTTCCTGACTCTTTTGCAAATCTAGCCCCCTGCTGTTTTACCCCCAGCCCAAGCTCCGTCTCCTGATTTTTTTCTTCATCATTCTCATTTTCCCCTATTTTCTTGTGTTCATTCTCCCCTGCTTTGTTTCATTCATGTACAGCTCTGCATGCATACATTTGTATCTGTTTGTATATATTAATTTTTCTACTTGTGTGTGTAAACATCTATCTCCATATCATATGAGCTGTTTACATCTTCTACACTACCACATTTAAGAACAATAATAACATTTACATAGTACCTACTACGGTCCAGTCACTGTGCTAAGTACTTTAAGATTATTATTGCTTCAATCCTCTCAACAACCCTGGGAGGTAGGTGAAGTTGGAGCAAGCAGAAGTTAAGCGACTTGTCCAAGGTCACACAGCTGGTAAGTGACTGAGGTTGGATTTGAATTCAGGTCTTCCTAATTCCAAACCTAGCATTCTATCTACTGTACCACCCAGGTTCCCCCAATTTAAGTATTTTATCCCACATCATTTTCACACTCACACTCACACTAACACACACACACACACACACACACACACACACACACACACCCCCCAACATTACAAATTTCTAGCTTTTTTTTCCTGCTCCATTTTCTCAGCAGAATAGGTTTTTTTCCTTCCTTAGGCACAGACATAAATAAAGGGTTAAATTGGCAGGTTAGGGTAGTAATGACAGCTGCTGTTCTGAGAACTGTTGCAGGGGTGGGGAGTGGGAAAGTAGAATAAGGAGAGGCAGTGCCAGGAAGGCTGAGAGGCAGCTGGCACCAAAGGCTGCTCAAAGTTGAGAAGCAGGGAACTACTTGCAGCGATAAGTTGGGACGAGGAATAAATAATCGGACAACGGTGGCGAGTAAGGAATCTGGCTTTGAAACTATCATTTTTGATTTGGGGCCAGTTCCCAACCAATGAGATTGAGCTGCCCTAGACGGATGACTCATATCTAAGCTTCTCGTTTTTAAAAGAACACACGTCTGGGAGAACAAAGCAGCTCTCTACTGAATGAATTTTATATTCAGGCAGGTGTGCCAGACTGATGGGTTTTGTTTCTATGACAACAGCTACTCCCTTTTCTATCCTCTCCCTTCCTCACCTCCCCCTGCTTCTCCTCATATCATTAAATTCTCAGGTCTACTAGCCCTGAAGTGTCCAAAAACAAATTTATTCCCCAAGGGCAATGCTGTACTTTAGGGAGGCCAATGTTGGACTCCAAGAAGACTACCCCGGGATGTAGTCATTAAATAATTCTCTCTCTGCTGACAGTAAACAAAACCAAAGTGTTTTATGAACACACAGCTGTTTATAAGATACCTGATGATTTGCTTCAGTTCTGTCTACAATAAATGTACCATGCATGAAGAGGTATAAAAAAGGACAGAGGCCAGGTGCAATATGGAAGGTGGGGTGTGTGCAAACAAAACCATATGATGATAATGTTCCCTAAAAACAGGTACTATGAATAATCATACAGTTTTGATGTTTCTTGAGTCATTCTGCCCTCAAAAAAATTTTAAGGTAATTAATGAAATCTGTAATTGAACTGAGGCTTTTCCCAGAAATTTCACCAGTGAGTATCACTTGTTTTCCCCGGTACTAGGAGGGCAAATTCATCACTAGGATATACTTGAAAGCCAGGCACTACTGGAGTGAATCATCAGAAGCTAACAGTTATGTTAAGAATGCAATACAGCAACTAACAAGCCCTGAATAGCAATACTCATGGACTAGGGAAATTCCTTTATTTGGAGAGGCAAGAGAATAAGTCCAACATCTGATTTCAAAACAACCATTAAGAAAGTAAAAGAATGATGAACTACGGCTAGAACAGTAGAAAAATAACAGAGAATGGCTTACAATTTTTCTTCCTGAACGTATACATTCTGGGGAGCCCTCAACAGGGTGGTTCTATAATATACAAGCTAGCACTTACTGAAGAGACTAAAAAACAGCTGAAAAATTCTTAGATAGAGGTTGTCCTGTGATGTTCTTTAATTTTTTTTTTAATTTTAGTGAGGCAATTGGGGTTAAGTGACTTTCCCAGGGTCACACAGCTAGTAAGTGTTAAGTGTCTGATGCCACATTTGAACTCAGGTCCTCCTGACTCCAGGGCCAGTGCTCTATTCACTGCACCACCTAGCTGCCCCTCTGTGATGTTCTTTAAAGCAAGGAAGGAACTAACACTTAAAAAACCAGACTTTTCTTCTCAGTCAATGGCACCTTGGTGCATAAAATTATGACTCAACTTGCCATAAGAAAACAATCATTTCTCTATGCTTATTTCTGTGGTTTTCAACAAACAGTAGGTCTTGCTATGCAGACAATACAGAGAAATTTAAAGACAATACTATGAAAATACTATTCATAATGTTAATAACTATATTTGTGTGAATGTTTGGTGGACTCGTTTCAAAATTAAAAACACCATGAAGTATCTTTTTTAAAAGATGTAGGGTGCAGCAGATAAAGCACTGATCCTGGATTCAGAAAGACCTGAGTTCAAATCCAGCCTCAGACACTTTGACACTTAGTAGCTGTCTGACCCTGGGCAAGTCACTTAATTCTCATTTCCCCACAACAACAATAACAACCAAAGTAACATTTTCAAAACATAATATAATAATAATTTTGTTATTAAAGGATCATTTACACAAAATAAGCAGTATATCTGTTCAATTTGACATCTCTTTTCTTCATCCAGAGTTCTCCATTGTCTATCACCTCTTTTCTCACCTTCTACCTGATCATTCATATTATCATATTCATTTTTTTCCTTTCTGTCTATATCAACTCTTTATCCTACACTATGACAGAGTCTAAGAATCATTCTATCAAAATGCTTTCCCTAGTTAACTCTACAATATACTACCTCTTGGGGGCAGCTAGATGGCACAGTGGATAAAGCACCAGCCCTGGATTCAGGAGCACCTGAGTTCAAATCTGGCTTCAGACACTTGACACTAGCCCTGTGACCCTGGGCAAGTCACTTAACCCCATTGCCGCAAAATAAATAAATATATATACACACACACACACACACACACACACACACACACACACACACACACATATACTACCTCTTCTTGAAATTCTTGTTAAAACATCAACTCTACAGATTATTTGCTCATTCCTGGTACAGTGAGAAGAGCACTAGCTCCTGAATCAGAGCATCTGGATTCGAATCTGGCATCTGATCTTTACTATTCTGTGTGACCTCAGGGAACTCATTTAAGCTCCCTAGACCTCAGTTTCCACATCTGGAAGATGAAGGGGTTGGACTAAGTAGCCTCTGAGGTCCCTTCAAGTTCTAAGTCTAAGATTCAAAAATATTGCTTTGATATCTGTTCTACTTTTTTTCCCCACTGCTTTCTGGCAACGTGGCTTCTTTCATTTTTACTCTCAAAATACCTCACATTAAAACTCCTTTGTGTTTATTTATATTTGTTACTTTCTATTTCATTTTAGGTTTCCCATCCTTCATGTGTTGACTATCTCTACAGAATTTTAATCCATACAATCTTACTCTATCCTTCTTCTGAACAGTTTGAAATCTCTTCCCAAACTAAGAGTCCACATCAGCTCAGACTATACCCGGTTTGATTTTCCTTCTCTATAATAAATCTGAAGCTTGAGTAATCACTTCCTACTGGTGGTGGTGGTGATGGTACTACTACTATGATGACGATGACAACAAAGACCATGACTACTGCTACAGACAGCATTTAATGGTGCTTTAAGGTCTAGAAAGCACTTTTAAAATATTGTTTCTGGGGCAGCTAGGTGGCGCAGTAGATAAAGCACCAGCCCTGGATTCAGGAGGACCTGAGTTCAAATCTGGCCTCAAACACTTGACATTCTTCTTCTTCTCCTCCTCCTCCTCCTCCTCCTCCTCCTCCTCCTCCTCCTCTTCTTCTTCTTCTTTCTGCCGGGCAATGAGGGTTAAGTGACTTGGCCAGGGTCACACAGATAATAAGTGTCAAATGTCTGAGGCCAGATTTGAACTCAGGTCCTCCTGAATCTAGGGCTGGTGCTTTATCCACTGCACCACCTAGCTGCCCTGACACTTGACACTTACTAGCTGTGTGACCCTGTGCAAGTCACTTAACCCTCACTGCCCTGCAAAGAAGAAAAAAAAAATTGTTTCATTTTATCCTCATAATAGCCCTGGGAGGTTGGTACCATTATTGTCACTGTTTTACAGTTGAGAAAACTGAGGCAGAAAGATGTTAAATGACTTGCCCTAAATCAGACAGGTAGTGAGTGTCTAAATCTAAGTTTGAACTTGGGTCTTCCAGACATGAAGTCCAGGGCTCTATCCACTGCACCACCCAGCTAGCTGCCTCATTTCCAACACTCCATCCTATGATTATCAACAAGTTCCTCCAAGTTGGTAAGAGTCAGATCCAATAAAGCATTTCCCTAATTTCACAGACATGGCTAGGTGGCTCAGTGGATAGAGACCTGGGCCTGCAGTCAGGAAGACCTGAGTTCAAATACAGCCTCAGACACTCACTAGCTGTGTGACCCTGGGCAAGTTCCCTTAATCCACTGGAAAAGAAAATGGCAAACCACTGCAGTGTCTTTCCCCAAAAATTTCCCCACAGAGTCAAACATGACTGAACAATAACAATAATTCTACCTTTCAAAAGATAGAGGCACATCTTTTAATGCAAATTTTTAAATTACTAGCCACAGTGATATGAAAGTATATTAAAAACCACCCTGTTAGTTCTACTGAAAATATTAAGAAATAACTTTCTCTGGTCTAAAACCCTTTTCAGACTTAAAAGGTATATTAGGTCAAAAACAAAAGGCTTTTCTTAGGGAACTTGATTTATGGTGGTAATCAAACTTAGAACAAAGTACTTCTTGTGTGGTTTGGGATATTGCCTTCCCAGCCCCACAGAAGTGATTTGAGCTACTGACCCATCCATCTAAGGGCAGTCTCCTCTTTCCCTAAACTCTGTGACTCACCCTTTTTCCTTTCATAAAGAATTGTAATGTTCATCTTTAAAATGCCCTTTTCAATCCCTTGAGGGGAATGGTCAAAAAAGGAATGAGATAGTGACTATAGTTAGGCAACTATTCCAAAATTTTAATTTTAACTCAAAATTGTATTTTGAAAAATTGTGATTTTTCTTCTCCTAGATTCCAATAAGTGTTACATCAAACTCTTGGATTAGGGATGGGGATAAGGAATTTTAAAAGGCATGAAGAAGATAGGGAAGAGACTGTGTCAGTTTGGACAAATTTTGAACAACAAAATAGAAATGCTGAAAATCAATGGACAGATTAAAAAATTAAAAATTAACAAAAACTAGGAGCTGGATTAAAAATAACAATAAGGGGGGCAGCTAGGTGGCGTAGTGGATAAAGCACCGACCCTGAATTCAGGAGTACCTGAGTTCAAATCTGGCCTCAGACACCTGACACTTAACTGGCTGTGTGACCTTGGGCAAGTCACTTAACCCTCATTGCCTTGCAAAATAATAATAATAATAATAATAATAATAATAACAATAAAACAGATAAACTAATTTGTTTTAAAAAAGAAGTCAAATTATAATAAATATCAAAGTGGAAAAGGCGAATTCACAACCAATGAAGGAATAAAATCAATTGTTAGGAGCTATTTCACCTATCTATCTATGTGTGTGTGTGTGTATATATACATGTATACATACACACACACACACACACACACACACACATATATATAAAACTGATCATCTAAATGAAATGGATGAATATTTACAAAAATACAGATTGCCCAGATTAATGGAATAGGAAATTGGATTTATAAAAGATTCCAGGAGTATAAGAAATAAGCATTTATTTATTAGCATTTGCTAGGTGCCAAGTACTGTGGTAAGTACTTTTTGCAAATATTATCTCATTTGATCTTGATAAGAACTCTTCAGAATAATAATTATTATAATTCCAATTTTACAGTTGAGAAAACTGAGGTAGACAGAGGTTAAATTACTTAATGAAGGTCACACAGTTAGTAAGTGATTTGATACGAACTCAGGTCTTCCTAACTTCAGGCCCAGTGTTCTATCCACTGCAGCTGCCTCAATGTTCTACCAAACATTTAAAGAATAATTAATTCTAATATTATATAAGAAGAGATCCCACCAAATTCATTCTAAGACACAGATATCACCCTAATACCGAAACCAGGGAGAATCAAAATAGAGAAAGAAAACTACAAATTAATTTCCCTACAGAATATTGATGTGAAAATTTTAAATAAGATACTAGTGAAGAGGCTACAGCATTATATTATGAAGAACATATACTATAACCTGGCTAGATTTATACAAGGGATGTAACACTGGTTCAATATCAGTAAAACTATGAACTGACCCTATTAATAATTAAAAACAACAAAAATTACAATTATTTCAATATATGCAAGAAAAAATTTTGACAAAATACAACACCCATTCAGAATAAACACTGCTTTCTTTAAAATTACCACAGAGGAACTATATGAACACAATCATAAAACTCTCTTTACAAATAAATGTAAATCTAATTAACTGGAGAAAAATTAATTGCTCATGGGTAGGCCAAACCAGTGTCACTAGATTGTTGAATACATGGCAAAGAAGGTATGAGGAGACTGGAAAGGTCACAGGAGGCTAGATTATGATGGGTTTGGAATGCCAAAGAAAGGATTTTTTATTTGATCCTTAAAGCAACAGGGAACCACTGGGGTGTGACAAGTAGTGGGAGTAAGAGGGTCTTATTTCCACTATAGGAAAATCACTTTGGTGGTCAAATAGAGAATGGATTGGAATGGGGAGAGACTTGAGGCAGGCAGAGCCACCAGCGGATTACTGCAATAGTCTAGGCATGAGGTGATGAGGGCCTGCACCAGAGTGGTGACAGTATCAGAGGAGAGAAAGAGGAGTATTTGAGAGAGGTTGAAGAGAAATAGTGAGGAATCCAGGCTGACTCCTAGGCTGAGACCCTGAGGGACTGAGAGTGGTATCACCCTCCGTAGTAATAAGGATGGAAGAATTCCAAGCTATCAGTAGCCATATGAAAAAAGTTTTGAGTCACTAATAATTAGAGAAATGGGAATTAAAAGAACTCTGAGATACTACCTCACACCCATCAGATTGGCAAAGTTGGCAAAATGACAAATACTAGAAGGGCTATGGGGAAACAGCACTGTGCTGGTGAAGCTGTGAACTAGCCCAACTGTTTTGGAAAGCAATGTGGAAATATGCCCCAAAAGCCATTAAACCCAAAGCTAGGTTTATACCACTAAGAGAGCAAAGAAAGAGGAAAAGGACATATATGTAAAAAATATCTATTTAGAGCACCTCTTCTTGTAGGAGCAAAGCAGTGCAAGCTGAGTTATTCTATATAAATGCAATGAACTAAATAAAAATGTTTAAGGGGACAGTTTCTGAAAAATCTAGCAAGACCTACATGAACTGATGCAAAGTGAAGTGAAAAAAAGTAATCTGCATAGTAACAGCAGTATTGTAAAGATAATTAACTGGGAAAGACTTTGTAACTCTGATGAACACAATGAGCCACCACAATTCCAAAGAACTCATGATCAAACATGCTATCTACCTCTAGATAGAGTTGATGAACTTAAGAGTACATGCTGCAGCATATTTTCCTTTCTTTCTTTCTTCCTTTTTTTTGGACATGTCTAATGTAGGAATTTGTTTTGCATGATGATACATATTTGCAATGGGTTTTGTTTTTCTTGCCTTTAAATGGGTGGGGAAAGGGTGGAGGAAGGAGAGAGCTTAGAACTAAAAAAAAATTAAAAATTGTATAATGTTTAATTGAATACAATTGTTTCTGATGAACTTGTGACTAAAACTATATGATATGTTTTCTTTAATACTGATTTGAGGAGAGAGAGTGTTCTAGCAGATATCTGGATAAACAAAATTCCCTCTCATGACTCTCTTCTAGACTTGGGATCTGTTTCCCAAACTCCATCTATTTCTTCTATCAGTCTTTGTGATCTATAATATAGTCTACCAATGATTTCACTTCTGTTTCTGGCTCTTTATCCAAATGCTATCCACCATGATTTCACACTCATTCCTAAATCTCCTTACACAGATTTATCTTTAATTACAATGCTGCCCCACCCCCAATTTTTAACCTATTTTTTCTTGCAAAATTAAGTAGCGATTCCCAAATACCAAGGGGGTGTAGGGGAAGGGGAGGGAATGGTCATAAACATAGGATTCCAATTAAACAGTAAATAATTGCAGAAGATGAGTAGCATATTGCCCTTGGAGTTCACAACACAATTTTTCAGTTGAAAGACTTTGTGGAACAAAAAATTATGGGAAACTACCCACCCCTACCCCTACATTCCAGTCAAGGTTCTCATCCTACCAGGTCATGCTATTACTTGTTAGACAAAACCTAATTCCCTACAACATTAAGATGACTAGTTCATCTGGCTTATTACCCATACTTTGTGCACTTGTCCTAGAGCTAATTTAAAATTTCTTCAAAAAATAATTTATATCTTATAATTTATCTTAATTACAGAGCCACAATATAGCATTACTTAAGCTGCTTTGATGAATTACATTTGTAGACTCTTAGAACTGGAAAAGACCATAGAAATAAGTGTATCCAACAATTCTGGTGTTTTATTAATTTCCTATAATAAACAGGCAAATATGAATTTTGAAAGAAAAAGGAAATTAAAATATCTCTGCTGACTTTGACCTAATGACCCTTCTATATTCGTTACTCTACATGGTAACAAATAAAAGGTTAAAATAAAAATAATATTTCCAGTACTTACCAAAATAAGCCCTGAGATTAGTGAGGAAGTACCTGTCAGGGCAACGTAGAACTTCGGTGTTAATGTGTTCAAAAACATACTCACTAAAGGAAGATAAAAGAGAAAGAAGAACAAGAAACATGAATGTCAATAATATTGACTCTTTTCTATTTTTTTATTCCAAATAATCTGAAATATCTAAAATACAACAGAACCCTATTATCAATTGACTCCTTTAAAAAAAATGGATATACAATAGATCCAATGGCAAATCTTGAACCACAAAAATTAGAGCAACTGTTTGGTCTGCTTCCAAATGCTAGCTTGTTAAAAAACATTTTCCATTGTGGTTATAACTGAATATGTTATGCAAACAAGCTAGTTATTCAACTGTCAACCAAATTCGGGAAAGATATACCTGTGCTTTCTTTTTTATTTTTTTAACAGGACAGTGAGGGTTAAGTGACTTGCCCAAGGTCACACAACTAGTAAGTGTCAAGTGTCTGAGGTCACATTTGAACTCAGGTCCTCCTGAATCCAGGGTCAGTGCTTTATCTACTGCGCCAACTAGCTGCCCTCATTCCTATACTTTCATTGGCCCAAGAGACCAAGCTCTTGAAAAGTCAGTTATAACAATTCTACAGATACAAAGTAAGCTGAAAAGAACAGTGAGTTGGTACATTATATCCCCATGCTAACCAAAGGGAAGGTTAAAAATTGGATGTTCACTGCTAAAATTCTAAACCTTATTTATAGGACTGCCAGGCTATTCTATTTATGGAGTGAATAAACCACACCAATACACAACCTTTTATCCATCCCCCCCTCCAATCATCTTAACAACCAATTTCTTCCCCTCTCTTTAGTTCACCCAATTCATTTACTAAGATAATACAAGTTACTGAATTTATTTTTATTTATACACTGTTTTTCAAAGTATGAACAATGCCCAAGTTAGGTACATAGTTTTATTAGTATAACATTATCTGTCTACATATTGCTACATTTTGTAATTTTAATTATACATTTTGTAATTCAGAAATTCACCTTTTATTGTCCTAAACTGATGATTTATCTTTCTACTCTTTCTTAATGTGCATTCAACACATTTATGTTTCCTCACCACATCCTTCTTTGGAAGAAAGTCAGTTATTAGTGCCTATTTTAAAAACACAAAACAAAACAGCTGAACAGTAGCATAACTAGGATTCATGAGCCAACAGGCCTGAAGCACGAGCAAGGAAGGGCACAGAAGGAGGAAAGAGTAAAGAAGTCACTGAAGTAAAGCAGACACTCATGTAGTGACAGGAGAACTGGAGGGTCATAATGTTGTCTATTAGTGGAGAGAAGGGATAGGCCACTGAAGGAAAGATCAAGCTGGAGGTAGAAGATAGGGATTGGCTAGTTTTGCCAAGTGCAAAAATCACTATTTGTCACTTTCAAGGTAACAGCAGTCAGTGGAGGAAAAAGAAATGGAAGCCTCTCAGAGTTCTTGATTCATAATTAGATTCAATGGATCTGGGATTCATCTCTTTATTGATCACAATGGGATATCTTTCTACCCTCCAAATCCTACTATCCACTCTCTCCTATGCTATTTTTCTAAATGTTATTAATCAGGGAAGGTGCATTGTATTCCTTGTGTGAACACGAAATATATTACTATATTACTTTCTTTTTAATGGATTTTTTAAAAAACCTGTTGAAATTACAATAGATATTAACCTAAATCAGAATGTCTTCAAACCCAATTTTGATTCCCCAATTGTGGATGGAATGAACTGGGATGGAAGATTTTTTTATGAGTTACTAAGTTCCAGGAAAAAAAAAAGGATATATATATATATATATATATATGTGCATGTATATGTATACATGTTTGTCTGTGTGTGTAAAAAGGAACTTGATTCCACTAAAAAACAACAAATCTATTCATATACTGTTAAAATTAAAGATAGGTCACAAAACTCAATTCAGTAAATACTACATATAATACAGCAAGTACTATTAACATATACATATGCTTCGGTTCTTCATCATACTCAGTTCAAGGAGAGAGGGCAGGAAGATGGAGAGAATGAAAATTAGGCAGAAGAGGGCAGATAAATGCACTGAGGGAGAACCAGGAAGTAAGTGACAAAGTTAATACCTTATATTTAGAAATAACATCACCTTTTGTGATATTATTAGTAAAGATTTTAAAGCTACATTCCGCTTTTACAATTCTACAGACCAAACAGTAGCATCCTCTCAGTAAATTACCAAGGGATGATGATATAAGTAGCCAAAAGGTTTATTTTCAGATGAAATCTTTGCATTGAAATTGCTTGAGGTGAATTAAAAAACCCAACAACACAAGACTGCTTCCACTTTTTACTTAACAAATTTTACGTAACAAAAGGAATCCATTTGAAACCAAACGAAGACAAAAATCATTTAGTCTTTTATTTTGGCACATTCTGCTACAGTTAAGGGCAAAAAAAGTGATCCACATTAGTCTTCAATAAGAATGGATAAGGCTGAGGAAAAGACAGCAAATAATTAATTGTTTGACCTGGACAAAATAAATAAATAGACGTGCAGCTTACTCATCATGGATTTGATAGATTCTTGGATTTAAATAAAAAGTCCTGAATTTCTCTGTCTCGTGTGTGCGCGCGCGTGCGTGCATGTACCCACATCATTTCAGGGAGCTAGTTTAACAAATACCAGGTTTCCCAAAAGTCTTCATGCAGTTCTAAATATTAGCAGCTTAAAACAAGTTTTAATAGCTTTAAACTGCACTAAGATTTCTGGGACACAATATATATTGCTGAAATCCATTAGGCATAAAGGAAAGAAAAATGAAAATTGAGTCCTTTCATTAGGAAAGGAGAAAGCTCTTAACCAATTACACTAAAAGGCAGTTGCTTTTAATACAGGCTTTTATTTCTTTGGGAAAAAAACAACTGCATGTGTTCCACTGGGATGAAAGGACAAAAAAGCAGAACTGAAATGGAAGAGGATCTACTCAAAGAATACTCAAGTAAATTGGATTGTTTGAGTCTACAGACTTGAATGCCCTACAGCTGAGGGCACCTAAGGAATGAGCTAAAATGGTCACAGAGTATTATTAAAGGAGGCATGGTAAGGTCTGTGAAAACTGGGAAGAGGAAAACATACCACCTGCATTTTCAAAAGGGGAAACTGAAAATTCAATTAATTTTCTCAACCTTTTCATATGCTAAAACATAACAACAACACATATTCCCAACCAGCCCAATTTTGTGAAGAATTGATTCTTTCAAGTGCTTTTAAATTTTCCTTTTAAAACCTGGTAGTAAGTCCAATAAATCATAATGAAATAAAAGGTACAATATATCTTAGTTTTACCAATGCTTTTAATTTGATCCAATACAACATTCTTAAAGCATAATTATCCAAGAAGTATTTATCATTGATTTAATGGCCACTTTTGGAATTGAATTAAGGGCAATTTTTAAGAAGGTGAACTTTAACCTGACACAGTTTTCTCATTTTTACTGGTGACCAAAGGTATCAGAATAAAAAGTATGTTATTAAGTGTGCTAGAGGTGACAAATTAAGTGGGGGTGGTTTACAGCTGGGAAACTGGATTTTAAAATAACTTCTTCAGGGCAGCTAGGTGACGCAGTGGATAAAGCACTGCCCCTGGATTCAGGAGGACCTGTGTTGAAATCCAGCCTCTGACACTTGACACTAGCTGTGTGATCCTGGGCAAGTCACCTAACCCTCATTACCCCCCCCCCCAAATTTGCAAGTTACAGTAATGGGTGAATAAAAACAGAATAACAAACAAAAGGGACAAGTAAATGACAAAGGGGAAGAGGGCAACCACACACCTACCAAAACATGGGAGGGCTCATTTGTGTAACCATGGCAGGAAACTGTCAGTGCAACTGGAGGCAATCATGTAGGGAATACAGTCGTCAAGGCCCATACAAACATGGCATGCTCTGAATGTGCAGCTCTTCCTTTTACCCCTGTTATGTGGGTCTTTGAGAAGAAAGGCAGTCCCTACTTTTAAAGCAAAATGTACTGCTGGAAACCACAGTATCACAGCAAGCTATCAAAGGGCAGGCTGGGTTTGTCCGAATATACTGGCACATTCTTCTGCTCAAATACACGTGGTCGCATCAATGGAAACCACCCATTAAACTGGAGGGTGTGGCTAGAACTGAATTAAAGGTGTCTCTCTTATGCAATGCTGAACCATGCAAGGCAGGGAAATGTAAGGGCTTGCTTGTCCTATGTTCATTTTAAGTTCACACAACTGGAATGTAACAAAAAACTAAGAAAATTTAGAAACACACGATGAATTTTTATAAGGTTTGGGAAATGGTCTCTACAAAAGAGGAATAAAGCTAGGAAAATATTTATGCACAGCCTGGTAATAAAGTCTTTAAGGTATCTTCTACGACGGGCAAGGAAGGGTAATTTTCAATTTCCTAAGATCACAGACGCAGAGCTGGAAGAGACCTCAAAGGCCATCAAATGTAACCTCATTTACAGAAAAGGAAACTGTCCCAGGGAGATTAAGTGACTTCCCAAGGTCAAAAAGGTCATAAACATCAGAGGTGAGATTTGAACCCTAATTGTCTGACTAGATCCAGAGTTTTCTCCACTGCTCCTGGTAGTGTGACTCTGGGCTAGTCACTTAACCCTCACTTCCCTGCAAAAAAAACAAACCAAACCAAAAAAAAAAAAAAAAAAGAAGAAGATTCTATGGATCTTTAATGTTTTCTTGTTATTTGCTTCTCTCTTCTTAAAGTGGAGTGTGCCATAACAACTAAATGGTTGTTTAGGGAATGGACTATTTCAATGCAGAATTGCCTAGAGGCAGCAGGATATGATTTTGATATTCTTCCTGAAAAGGGAACTGTTTTTCTACACTCTCAACCACATCAGAGTTATTTAGTGAAGTTTTCCCTGACATTCTCCTTAAATTTTTTTGTGGCTTATGGAAATAACATTGATGATTGGCATATTAAAAGAACGAGAAATATGCTCAAGACCATGAGTATCCAAGAGATTTAATTGGAGGGAATGAATGATCCACTAATCAACCAAAGTCACAATACCTTCCGAGCCCTAAAATTAGGATATCTGGGTAAAATAATGATAGTTCATTTCACCTAACTCTGCTGAGAGTGCAGAAATCCATCTAGAAATCCAGGTCTATTGGAAGCACAGTGGATACAGTCCTGGACCTTAAATCAGATAAACCCAAGTCCAAATCCTACCTCAAAAATTTACTAGGCAGGTGAACCTGGTTAAATCATTGTGTCTGCTTCAATTTCCTCATCTATAAAAGAGGAATGATAATAGCACCTACATCCAAGAGTAATTGTGAGGAGAAAATGAGATATTTGTAAAGCACTTTTGCAAGCCTTACAGTACTATGCAAATACTAACTGTTGTTGTTGTTAAAGGCAGAATACTAAAGGCAAGTGTTAACCCTGTATCAAATAAAAGATAATACAATAATGACAACATATTTATATTATACCTTAAAGTTTACAAAGCACTTTCACATACATTTTATCATTTAGTCACTACATAAAACAGATCTGGGAAAGAGCGTTTACTCAAAAACATTTTCCCCTTTTTTCAAAATGTGTTGGGAAGAATATTATAGCACTATTTAGTCTTTCAATTGCAATTTTATATCTGGAGAAAAAAACAGTTCAGTTATAGAATAGTCCTTCTTCTTCATCCCTTATTCTCTCTATCCTGGTATCTGTTCTCTTTTTTTCCTGTTGACTTCAGGGCTACCCCTATTTATTGACTTCCTCATCTCATGAGGGGTAAAAGACCAAAAAGTTGTACTTTTTATAGCTTATCTAATTATAGGGCTTCTTAAACTTTTCCTACTCAAGACCCTTTTTTGCCCAAGAAATTTTTATGAGACTCCGGGTTTATAGGTATATAAAATAGGTATATAAAACCTTTTACTGCCACCAAATTTTTTGCAACCCCCACTTTAAGTGACATGACCACATAAGAGGTCTTGACCCACAGATAAAGAAGCTAGGATTTAATGCACATGCTTCAATTCAGGTTTTAGGGCATTGAATTCCCTAATCACAACATAATATTAGTCCTGAAAACAAAAAATAACATTGACACCACTTTGAACTTGCATGCAAGGACAGATAGGCAATGAGTAAGTACGAGCTGCTTCTACTGTTGGGAAGTTTCTCCAAATGGTTAATTGCCAAAATATACCCTAAACCTCTGTTACTATGACAACCCAGATAACCTATAATCTTTTATTTGGCTTTTTAAATCCAACAATAGAAAAGGAATTTAAGAAAAAACAACTTAGAAATCCTATAAAAACATGTTAGTCTACATGACAGTATTCAATTTTATGTGTACATGTCCATGTAAAATTAGTTATAGACCATAGAGTTTTCAAAGCAACATAACCAAGAAGTGTAAAATTCAGCTTCAATAAGGACCTCCTATGAAATGCGTCTACTTTCCCCTTCAGCCATGCCAACTCACTCTCTAAATAATAGCTAAAGCTCCCAGCTCCCCTGCCCTTGATAAACTCTGCACCATTTCTCCTGCTGAGGAAAAATAGGAGATATATTTTTAGCCTTGTTCCTATGGCAAGAAAACCCTTATAAATCATTCTATCTTTCCTCTTCTCCCTTGATATCACAAGCAGCCTCAGTTGCCTTGGCAACTTTACAGGTAAACTGTTCAGCTAGCTATCTGGGCATCTGGTTCTACCATGGGCTGGATTTCTCCTGTTTATTTCCTTTCCCCAGCTATAATCCATAGGAGACCAAGCTACATCAGCCTGGTTCCTCACGCCACATGACATCTCTTCTGTTAAGTCCTTAATGAGTCACTTTTCCCTTGCTAGAATGAGCCCATCTGTACAGTAATAGCTTTGCAAAGCTTGGTCAAACACAGACTGCTCTGCTAGCAGAGGAGAGAGAAGCAGTGCCTCAGAAGATGTTTCCTTTCATTTAATAGGAACACTGATAATAGACTAAAAAGTGTGGCCTTAGAGAGTGATCCTCCTCTCCCTCCCTGCCATCTCTTTCTTTTTAAAGCACCTTTCAGCTAGAGGAAGACTTGGGTTCTAGTCCTAGAACTGGAACTAATTAGATAAGCTTGGAAAATTATTTGACCTCTTGAAATAATGAGGCTGTACTTGCTCTCTAAGGTCTCTTAGGGTTCCATTAATCGTAAAACAAATATCTGTGAAGTTTTATTCATCTTTCTGTTTCTCTTAGACCTAGGAATGGAAAGATATTTTTATGGACTATGAACACATTAGGACCTCGAGATGGACGCTATTCTTGGGATGCAAGAGTGTTACAAATTAACCTCTGGTAATAAGCCTCTTGGGATCCGCTCAATTGTAAATTCTTCAAGAATAGAATGCTGGGGGCAGCTAGGTGGTGCAGTGGATAGAGCACCAGCCCTGGAGTCAGGAGTACCTGAGTTCAAATACGGCCTCAGACACTTAACACTTACTAGCTGTGTGACCCTGAGCAAGTCACTTAACCCCAATTGCCTCACTAAAAAAACAAAAAAACAAACAAAAAGAATAGAATGCTGATTTCTTATATACCCAACAGCATAGAATGGATAGAGTGCTGGACTTAGGAATCAGGAAGACTTGGGTTTGTATCTCTTATTTCAAACTTAGACATCAGTATGACCCAGAATAAATCACTTAAAGCTTCCTGCATCTGTAAAATGGGAATATCTGCAATATTTCACCTTTTACTATCTGTCTCTGTGACACTAGGTAAATTGCTTAATCTCTCTGAGCCTGTTTACTCATCTAGAAAATGGCAGGAGGGTTGGACTCAACAAACCCTAAAGTAAGGATGTCATTGAGACAACTGACATGTATGTAGCCTTGACATACATAAGTATGAGACACATACTTACATTTATCATCATGTAATTTATAGTTGAAGAAACTCAAGTTCGAGAAGGTTAACTGACTTGTCTAAAATCACACATCGAATGTAAGAGGCAAGATTTGAATCCAGGTCTTTCTGACTCTATACAGTACCCCAACTGTCCTCATAATGTATACAAATGTAGATGCACCTTAAAATGTTATAGAAATGTCCATTATGAGGGCCCAACAAGTATTTGTTGGTTGGCCAATGATCTGAGAAGACCCTCTCTCCTTTTCATGCCAAATGCAGGGTGCTTTAATGTAGCTTCAAACTTCACTAACCCTTACAGAACACTTGTGCGGCAAAAATATAGCAACAGAATCCTCAGAAAATAAGTCAAATCAAAAAGCTGAGGATTTATCCATTAAAACTGTTTTTACTTGAACTACTTTGATGGAAATTTTTCAAAACGGTATTATGTATTTTCATGCCTTCATCTGTAGAATATATGGTTCTAACCTTTTCTGGATGTTGTGGCATTATCTTTCGAACCTATCATTCTAGCCTCAGCATAAACACCACCTCCCCCCACCCCCCCCACCCCCCCCACCCCCCATATAGCCTCCTCTCTGTTCCTCACACACAACACTTTCTCTTTTGTCTCTGCACCTCTGTATTGGCTCCCTCCTCCCATCTAAGCCTTACACAATCCCTCTCAGTCTTCCAGGAACCACCTTCCACATGAAGTTCTTCTAGATTCCCTCAAATGCTAGTGAGCTCCCTCTCCAACTAGCTTTGTGCTTCGCTACTTTGTATTTATATGTATAAAATATGTTTATTTTTAACAGACAGCCAAAGGTCCTCATTGTCTCCCTCAATAGAATAGAATCTTCTTGGGAGTAGGAACTATCTCACTCTTTGTATTGTATTCCTACTGCCTAACACAATGCACACAGTAATAACTTAAATGTTTGTAATCGGATTATCATGATCAATTGTTATGTTATATAGTACAATATGGTTATTATGCCCGTGGGGCATATATTGAGGCATGTGAGGTTGTTTGTCCCTACTTCTAATGGCTCCAGACTGCTCTGCTTTTTTCCATTCTCATGTCTGCCTTATGAAGTTTTCTTCTTTCTCTCCTGGTTTGCAACCCACAATTTTCTGCTACTGACAGCACCCCTGATTTGTCATTCCCTTGCCTGTTTTAATTTGCTACTTTGAGTCTGCTATTTATTGGGAAATTAAATAACCAAAAAAATTGAGGAGGAATAACTCAAATAG
This sequence comes from Dromiciops gliroides, assembly GCF_019393635.1. Taxonomy (NCBI): domain Eukaryota; kingdom Metazoa; phylum Chordata; class Mammalia; order Microbiotheria; family Microbiotheriidae; genus Dromiciops; species Dromiciops gliroides. Next base: position 131,858,427 of record NC_057865.1, read on the forward strand.
ACAGCCCATGGACTCCAGTGATACTCATGTAACATCAGGAGATCTGGAGGAAGGCCCCCGGAGAAGGGTTTACATTTAATGGATCCTCTGTGGAGGGTTTACAGGGGGCTATGGAAAAGAACAGAACTCTAAAGAGCACTCAATACATTTCACTGATGGTAATCAGGGTGATAAATTGTAATTCAGATGTTTTCACAGACATTCTGGGAAAATGCCATGGATCCTATCTAATTGTAAAAGTCAATCAAATTCCTCTAATACAAAGATCTGGAATTGAAAAGAAGTGATGCAGTCATACACCTCTTGTTCACATTCCCAGAGGACAATCTGACTTCAATCCCACACTGGAACTTCAAATCTGGACTGGGCCAGAAGAGCCCCTAGAGATTCTTTTTGGGGTTTTGTCTTATGAACAATTTGACATTTTGTTAAAGGTAATAGGTAGTCACTGCAAATGTTTTGAGTAGGAGAGTGACACATGGTGCAGTGTAGAGTGTTAGGCCTGGAGTCAGGGAGACTAGTTTACTAGTCTCAGACACTTACTAGCTGTGTGACCCTGGGCAAGTCACTTAACTTCTGCTTGCCTCAACTATAAAATGGGAATAATAATAGCAACCTATCTACCAAGGTTGTTTTGAGAATCAAATGAGATAATAACTGTAAAGTGCCTGGCGTAATGCCTGGCATATACTAAGTGTTATATTAATGTTAGCTGTTATTATTATCAACCTGGCAGCTTTAAAGATATGTTTGAGAAAGGAAAGTATGTTTCAGTCAAATTTCCTTCTATATTTAGTTTCTTTCACAAATTCAGCCTGTAATAATATCTATTCCTCTAATAGTTTCATTTGTATATACTTTGTCTCTCCAATAATTCCCTAAGAACTGGGATTATGTCTCATACTCCTTTCATTATCTAGGTCTTAACTCCCACATTTTTTAGATGGAAATCAATCTAAAACTTAGCTGTTTTAGAGTACCAGCTAAGTAAAAAAGCAAAGATTTCTGATCATAAAGAAAGGAATATGTTCCCTTCAAGTTCCTAGCTTGAAGCTACTCTTTTATTGAAAGTTATTTTTTAAAATTATTAAGTAGGTTAAGATTATCTTACCAAGAAGACTAAGATAATTCATTATTACTCAATATGCTGAAGTAGAAATGCTAGGGAGAAATATAACTGGGAATGCCAAAATGATCACCTAATAAGAGGACTTCAAAGTACTAAATATAATCAATTGTTTGAAAAGCTGGCTAACATTTATATAGCGCTTATTATATGCCAAACACTGTGCTGAGCACTTTATAATTATTATTTCATTTGATGTTCACAACAACCCTTGGAGATAGGTGCTATTATGATTTCCATTTTACATATAAGGAAACTGAGGCAAATAGAGGCTAAGTGACTTACCCAGGGTCACACAGCTAGTAAGCATCTGAGGCTGAATCTGAACTCAGGTCTTCCTAACTACATGCCCAATGTTCTATCTACTGTACTATCCAGTTGCCCCCAGCTACTTGAACAGGTAACTGCTAACTCCAAAAAACACAGAAATTACTAAGGAAAGAGAAAAATGAACAAAAATATTGAATAATTCTCTATATTACAAGGAACCTTCCAAAAAAGAAATATTAAGCATTTGTTACTATTAACTTGTTCATCATTAAGTGGAAGCTAAGCAAAAGGAAAATGAAAAATTGCTATGCCACATTCTCATGGAATAAGTTAGTACTAAAATCAACAATAAAACCCAAAATTGTCATGCACAGCTAAAGGTCCACCCTAGAGCCTTCCTCAGAAACAAACTGGAATACTTTAACCATCACAGATCTTATACTTTAAAAAGGTTATCATGTTTGGATTTGCACTTATCATTTGTAAATACTTAACTGTATCATTATCTAGAATGACAAATAATGAATTTAAAACAAAAATCCTACAGCAATGCATATTATCATCTTTTTAAAAACCACTCTAATTTGTTTTCAATAGTTTCATTCTGTATGTTCCAGTTTTATCTTTTTTACTCTGATTATTTATGTCCATAGTAAATAAGTCCTCCACTGTTGAGGTTGGGGAGTTGGAATCAAAAGAGGAAGGTGGTTTAGACAAAATCCCATCTGGAGTCCACAGGGAAAGAAAAGGCTAAAGTCAATGCCAACTTTTCTTTTTTTATTATCACACAAAACACTTCATTCAATGACTCATTATTTCTCTCCAGTGGATTGTACAGCTATATGATGAAATGCCTGCAGGAAGCTGCACAGTCACCTTTCTCTACAGGGGAGAAACCACAAAGATGACAGGATACAAGTGGAAACCACCAAGCAACACCAACTTTTCTATATATTCAGTTGCTTCAACTGTCTGGTGACATAAGATGAGTACTTTGTTTATATGTTTTAAAAATCAAATGCCTGGATTAGCATCCAGCTGCCTGCTGCTCATCTCCACCTGCATGTGCCAAAGGCACCTCACAATGAACATGTCCAAAACAGAATTCATTATCTTTCCCCCTAAACCCAGGCCTTCTTATTACACTATTGGTTGAGGGTCCTACCCTCCAGTCACCGGGTTTCACAACACACAAGGCATTATCCCCAACTCTTCACTCTTCCTCACCCCCACAGCAAATGGCCAAATTCTGCGCATTCTACCCTCTCTCACACTTGTATTCTTCTCTCCACACTCATCCAACAACCACCTAATTCAGGTCCTCATCTAGCCTCAGCTAATGCAATTTCCTTCTAATTGTTCTCAATGTTACCAACCCCCTCCAACCCTCCACACAGCTGATTTACCAGAGACTTTTCCTGACGCCTCCAGGTATTCACATTTTCTCTCTGTAGCAGGTAATCTAGGGCAGAAACTGTTTCAGGTTTAGTCTTTCTCCCTCCAGCACCTAGCTAGACTGGAATGAAGTAAGCACTAGGTTAAGTATCTCCTTAATCGAACTGAAAGTAATGAAACAAGTTGATGATCCCTCCTTTTTCTGTCTTTCTGTTAATCTTACAAATACAGTAGAAGAGGAGTGAGTAGTAGCTAATGATATTTTAAAAGGAAGCTTTCTTCTTTGCCACACACCAATCTGGGCATTACTATGTGGATTTTCCCTATGGGAAAAGTGAGCACTCATAATCTGAGCCAGGTCATAGAAGACCACGGGTTAGAACCATAAAGAATCCAAGTCCTCGAGTCTGAATCCCTCATTGATTTATGCTATGAAAAGTTGAGTCAAGACAATATTTCCAAGAACTACTGTAGACCCAAATGAACAAGTCTCACAGAAGTAGTCCTGATATATATATGAGTGTACATGAGATGCAGCATACCTAAGACTGCAGGTGCACATGTCCTTGGTTCACAAGGTGCCACAAGTGTTAGAGGCAGGCACTGGACCTGTAATTTCATTGTTACAGGGCAAGCTGGTGCTTTTTCTGCATCTTATACAGTGTTATGGAGTTACTTTGTACACTGAAAGATTAAGTGGTGTACCCGGGGTCAGAAAGTCAGTCTATGTCTGAGATGGGGCTTGAAGGACTTCCCAGCTTTGAGGTCACCTCTCTATTCATCATAGCACACTCGTCTCTCTTCATCAAAGCAGTCCTAGAAAAATAATCTAAAATGTTTCTCAATCTGAGAATATTGTCTCAAATGAGATGGTATTTGATTTATTTAAAAATTAGATTTTTGGGGGGGTTGAAGCAATTGGGGTTAAGTGACTTGCTCGGGGTCACACAGCTGGTAAGTGTTAAGTGTCTGAGGCCAACTTTGAACTCAGGTCCTCCTGAATCTAGGGCCGGCGCTCTATCCACTGCGCCACCTAGCTGCCCCGATTTATTTAAAAATTTAAAAGTACTTAGCACAGTGCCTGGCACACGGTAGGTGCTATATGAATGCTTATTCTCTTCTCCTTTCCCTCTCCTCCCTTCAACATTAGTTTGTGTCATAAATGACAGAGAAAGTATACAGAATCATACAATCTTAGAGTTGGAAGGGACCTTAGCAATCAATTAGTCTAGCCCTTTATTTTAAAGATAAGGCAAATGAGACCAGGACCCATAAAATCGCTTATCTGAGGTTAAACAGATATTAAGGAGCACGGAGAATTGGCAGGACCAGCATTCACATCTAGGGCTTCTGACAACACAGCTCAAGCCCTTCTGACCACATCACACTGGTTTAGTTCATCTGTAAAGAGGGATGTGGTCTAAATGACGCCACCTCCTTCATGCTCTTTCCCGCTCTAAATTCTATGACCATCTCCTGAGCCAATAATGACTGGCTTCCACAGAGGACTCAAGCAGCCTTCTGGCAGAGAGCTCCACTGTGGATTAGAACATGGCTCTCCCAAGACAACACAGGTCTTTTTTTTCCCCTTCCTATCAAACACTTTCATGGCTGCATCAGATGTAAGGCAGCCATACCTTACTAACATCCTTCATCTGATACAGCGAGATATAATAAAGGACACTGAAACCGGAGTCAGGAATTTCAGTCAAAGGGTTGATTAGCATTTATTAAGCCCCTACTGTATGCCAGCCACTGGGCTAAGCACTGGGGATACAGGGAAAGGCAAAAGACAGTCTGCCCTCAAGCAGCTTATGATCTACTTGGGGAGACAACAAACAAATATGAACAAACAAGCTCCAGTCAGGACAAACAGGAAATGATAGCTGGGAATTTTGTCCTGGTTCCGCCACTCTGCCCTTGGACAAATCATCTAATTTTTCTGGCACTTCCATTTTCTCATCTATAAAATGGGGAGATTGGACAGAATGATCTATGAGGTTCTACTGCAGCTCTAAAGTTCTATGACCCAATATTAAGGGTGTCAAAATACTTTAATACGCAAACCATGCCCAGGGATGCTTTTTTCATCACAAAAATGCAGGTTATCCTTAGGGGAAATAGCATAACTTGAAAAAAAATACATAGTAGGATTACAAATTCATTTAAAAAAAATAACAGCACAGATCTCATTGTAAATCAGAGACCTGGTTTAGGTTTATAAATCTAAGGGAAAAGCAGAAGTTTCAAGTAAAAAAAAAAGACCCATTTATTGCTATGAATAAAAACTATATATAATAGAGAGGGATTTTTTTTCAGTATTTTATGGTTACTTTTAATGTAGAAAATGAAAGAAAAACTGAAGGTGTTAAATCCCAATAAACACAAATACAAACACATTTTGTCAAAAGCCACATACATTTAAATAATCATGTTTCATACTACTTTGTGGTGCCCATCCAGCACATGCCTGGTCTGGTTGTGCATCCAGTAACAAGAGAGAATGTAAGGATACTGAATGTAATTACCTTAGCTGGCATAGCTTGTCGTCTAACACAGAGTCTGGCACATAATAAGCACTTCATAAATACTTGATCCATCTACCTAAATTGCAGCTGAAGAAAGTGGTCACTAGTTCCTACCACCAAAGAATGAATTTTTTTAATTAAAAAAAAAACAGAAAGCAGAGCCCTTCACTCCCAAAATGAAGTCCATTTCAAAGATTAGATATTTCACAACCTTTGTCATGGGTGGATAAGGTCTGGGCATCAGTACTGTAGAGATTAATTATGGCAATGTAACCTTAAACATGTCTGCAGCCTCCTGACAACATAACAACACCCCGAGGCAGACAAACAGGCCTGTAGGTAGGCAAAGAAAATGTGTCTGCTAAAGACAACAACAAAGACTAAACTCCATTTGTCATCCTTGCATGTTTACACAATTAAGCATGTCTTGGGTTAGTACTGATAATAAGGCAGACAAATATCTCTCTCAGTCTAGGTGTGTGTGTGTGTCTGTCTGTCTGTCTGTCTCTCCCTCCGTCCCTCCGTCCCTCCGTCCCTCCGTCCCTCCGTCCCTCCGTCCCCCTCTCCCTCTCCCTCTCCCTCTCCCTCTCCCTCTGGGTCTTTTTCCCTCTCTCCCTCCTTCCCTCCCCTCTGGTCATAGAAGACTGAGAACCTGATTTAACATTTTCACTTTGTTTCTTTTCTGGAAAGGGAAAGGTGTTATTCTGAATAACTAATGAATAACTAACATGATCAAGTGGGGAAAAAAATGCACCAGGCAACACCTACAGAGCAGTTAAGGAAAAAGGCCCAGATAAGAATCACCAAAAACTTCGGTACAAACAGGCAGCGTTTCAGTCAGAGCCATTTGTCCAAGCACAGGCTCTTCTAAATTCTCAATGCAAGGTCCCAAATGACAAACTCAAAGTAATTTGCCCTGGTCGTAGCTTACTTAGAGTTCTGGTAGGATTTAGACCCTGAAGGGACCGTACAATTGTTTAATCTAATGAATTCAATTTACAGATAAGAAAATTTGAAACAGGAAGTGGAAAATGAACCAAAACTATACCAAGTCAAAAATCTATAAAAAATGAAATGGGTTCTAGTTTCCTGATAGTCCATCGCCACAGGACCCAGAAGGTGGGGGCCCAACCAAGTAACACTTCCTCAGCCCTGAGGGGGCAAATTCACTGGGCATGCTCCTCTAATCCCTCCTAGCACCGCCTGAAGTGAAAGCCTCCATCCCAGGCTATCCAGCTCAGCTCTATTACTACTTGGTCATTTGCCTTGTCTTCCTACCGTGCTTCCACAATCATCAACAAATTTCTTTGGTCTAAGAGCTCCATTCTTTTTCCAGTTCTTCCAGTTTCTTGCACTCCCATAAGCCTCTGCTCTCTGATAAAAGCACTACATCAATCTTCGAGCTGGCTGCTCCTATTCTCATGGAGTCATCGAAACAAGGATGGAGAACGGAGTCAGCATGTTCCTCATTTCCCATGACCACTCCCAGATCTCCACTCTGCCCGTCGGTTAACAAGAACCACAGGGAACAATTATAGGCCAGGCACTGTGTCTCACTTGATCCTCACAATGACTGAAAGGCAGTTGCTGTTATTATCCCCATTTTATAGTTAAGGAAACTGAAGCAGACAGAAAGAAGTTAAATGACTTGCCCAGGGTCACACAGCTAGTAAGTGACTGAGAGTAGATTTGAATTCAGGTCTTCCTGACTCCAGACCCAATGTTCTACCTCCTACATCACCAGAGGCATCTAGCCTCTGGAAAAAGACAGGCAAAAATGTGATCCCTGCCCTCAAGAGCTTTCATTCATTCTAATAATGGAGATAAACATACAGATGACTATGTACATACAAGATACATAGTATAAGTGAGACGCAATCTTAGAGAGCAGCCACTAGCAATGGGGAAGGGTCTCTTACAGAAGGTAAGATCTGAGCTGAGTCTTGAAGGAAGCTGGAGAAGGCTGGAGTGAACAGGATAGAAAAGGTCATGGGGATGGAGAAGACGGCACGGAAAGGATCAAAGATGGATGTGGTGAGGTTTGTCCTGGCAGAGCAAAGGGCAAACTCTTCCAGTGTGACAGGGGTGAAGGACAAGATAGGGAAGGATATGAAATGAGAAGCTAAGAAGAAGCTCTTAGCAAAAGTCCTCCTTTTTTTCAGTGAAGGATGAGGGAAGCTCTTCAGCTGAGAGAGGAGGAGTACCAAGGTGCCAAGGGAGGACTGAGGAAGAGTCACTGCAGTAAGTGGGTTAGTGAATCACCCAAAGCTACAAAAGGACTGTCTTGCTGCAGTGAGGGTCCCATCCAAATTATGTTACATAAATCTGAGGTGGACCCACCTGACAAAGTATGGGGATTTTCTTCAATTCTGTTCAGCAGCATTTGAATAGGAGCAAAAGCAAAGGAAGATCAGAATGGTCCAGTGCGGGTATAATCAGAGAGAACACAAAGGGCACTCAAGTGTAGAGCACAGGGTGCAATGGGACTGGTTCACCAAGTGGTCAATACAGGTAAGGAAGAAAAGCACAGCCAGTGCAGGAGAGAGAATCTGGGGGAGAACAGAGGGTGGAGGAAATGAATTAAGTTCACAGTAAGGATGAAGAACAGGGTAAGGGGTGGTAAAGCAGAGGAAAAGATGGAATGATAAAAGATAAAGAAAGGAATGTTCAATGATCATTTACCACATATTACTTGTTGCAATGACCTACCAGCCTCAGACTTCTCCTCCTTCTTCTACTCTAACCCATCCTCCTACTTGGAGATTTCAAGATACACACTGATGTTCCCTTAAACATACTGTTGTCTCGATTCATTAACATATTCAACCATCATGATCCAAATCACCACTCTACCTTAGCTGCCCACAAGGACAGTCATCTACATACTGCTCAATATACTGGCCAAGCTTTGTTGTTGTTCTGATTTAGCTAAAATAATAAGTCTCACAACAAAAAAGTCAAGTTTTAAAATACTGGCAGTACTGCTGTTGATTATAATAAAAATTCAGGATCCTGGACTCAGTTACTGAGGTATACTTTGGTAGATTTGTTATTTTAATGGTGTTGCAGATTCCAAGCCTTGAATGCCAATAACTGAACATTATGCTAGTCTTAAGTTAGTGTCGATTAAAAGGAAAAAGTCTACCTTAAAGGAAAATTTCCTCACTTTTTTTCCTGATACCAGGGATACCTATGTACAGTAGGGCTGTTCATCTGTATCCTCTGAGTCATTACATGACTAGTCTACCTCCTTTTCCAGTCATATTTATCTTAAATCATGTACATGTGTTTAACTGTAAAGACCTAATATATAAATTCTCCCTGTAAATGTTCGATTTGTATAAAATCTGACATATTTTATTTTTTAAAGAAAGGGAGTTGGAGTAGAAGACAAAGACAAAAGAGCTGACAACCTGCAGTTTGCCTTACTAGTACTGACTCCATATGCTAGATAAGGGAATCCTTTGCACCTGGCTTAGCTTCTGCTGCAGAGATATGAAAGGATAAATATTTACCTTTTTCTTGCTTTTTTTCTGAAAAGTTGGAGACTGCTGTTTATAGGTTTAAACAGAACAAGACAAAGAGCCGTTAAAGCCTAAAAAAATTCTCCCCCAAAAGAAAGTAAAAGTCACAGGGAAGAATTTCCTGCATCAAAAGTCAGCCAGAAGGGGCAGCTAGGTGGCACAGTAGATAGAGCACAGCCCTGGAGTCAGGACCTGAGTTCAAATCCGGCCTCAGACACTTAACACTTACTAGCTGTGTGACCCTGGACAAGTCACTTAACCCCAATTGCCTCACTTAAAAAAAAAAAAAGTCAGCCAGAAGCCAAGAAGAAAGCCTCTCCAATGAGTCTGATTATCAGGAAACTTCCATGAACTCCTTATCAGCTGTAGTATTATTTACACTGGTTTACAGCAACACTGACCCCAACACTAAATTTGGCTGAATCCAGTGTACCACAACTTCCCTGGACATATATTCTGGTTCAAAATAAAGTAAATAGTTCTGGACTAAACTCTTTTTAACCAAAACACTGTCCCTATGTATAGCATGAGAGATAAAGATTATTAGAAATCTCATCTGATGTTGATCAACTTTGGATTCTAAATAAAAATGCAAACAAAAGTGGAAAAAGGAAAACAATAATATTAAGACAGCATCACTAAGAACCCAATAACCAGCTCATTCTCTAGCTCTGGATGATTGTAGGCACAGCCACAAGGTAACCCTATAAACATATGATGGCACTTGAAAACACTGAATCAGAGAATATTTGAACTATTGGGGGCTTTAGACAGCATTTAGTCCAACAACCCAGTGCTATTCAGTAACAAGTTACAAGATTGGAAGATAATCACAATATCATGGATGGGCACATCATCTCCCAAGGCTAACACAATATGACAATCTATGTAGTAAAATTCTCTGGTTTAAAAAGTACTTTCTTTTTTGATTTATGTAGAAACAATGCTGCTCTTATGATGTAAGATACTCATAAACTATTGTCTCATGAAAGAAAAAGGACTGGGGGATCATCTAGTTCATTTAAATTAATCCAGAAACAAAACATTTTAAATGAGCATATTAAGAATTTCAATAGAAGTACATTTCATATCTCAGTCCATTCTACTCTTTAATGTTTAATTTCCTCACAATGTGAGAAATTTAGTTCAATTCAACAAACACTTATTCAATTCCATTCAACAAACATTTATTAAACTTACTGTGCTCCTGCTATGAATAACACATAAAGTAGGTGCCAGGGGAATGAAGAAAAAAAATTAAACAGTTCTAGTCCTCAAGAAGTTTACAATCTACATGAATTCTACAATTCAGATCACTAAGTATAAGGACATTGATGTCAGGAATTGTGACTGATCTATTTTTCCCCTTTATACATAGCTTAGTATCTTACATATAGCAGATATTTAATATATGTTTTTAATGAGACCTTCAAGTCACTTTCCATCCATTTCAGACCATGCTGCCTCTACTCTGGCCATTTTTCTCAATAACCCACTCTGGAACCCCCTGGGTCCTGAAAGGTGAGTTTTTATTTTATTTGCTTAGAACCAGGCCTCTACTTTCTTTCCCAGACATTCCCAAGCTATACAGCCTCACCCTTCCCCCATCCCACCTTCATTTCTAGCTCCCTTTTATGTGCTATGGTCTCCCATTAAAAAGTAAACTTCTTAAAGGCAGGGAATTTCCATAGTATTCTGCTATTAATTTTTCTTATCTCACACACACACACACACACACCACTTGACTAAGAAAAATTAATCACTAAAAAGAACCTTCATTCATCAGTCACTCACCTGTTACTTCTATGGGATGGACTCAAGACAATATTTAACAATTCATTCATAATGTAAATCCACTAAATGTAGTTTTTCTAAAACTATATGTTGCTGTTGTTCTTGTTCCTGTTTTAACCACACCTATCACTTATGCAGCAAACTACTAGACTGGTTTAACAAGAATTCACTTGTTCTTGTACCTGGATGTTACCTAGTATCCTTTTCTCTTCTGGGCTTTTACAAATGGATTTTATAGTTCTCTCCCTCTTTGTATCTTCTCTAAATATATAAATAAAATGGTTTTCTTAGGCAAAGATATTGGTGTGCTTTGCTATTTCCTTTTCCAGCTCATTTTACAGATGAGGAAACAGAGGCAAACAGGGTTAAGTGACTTGCTCAGGGTCACACAGCTAGTAAATGTCTGAGTCTTCTTGACTCCAGGCCAAGCACTCTATCCATTGTGCTACCTAGCTATAAATTAAATTGGTAAGCCAATAATTGCCACAATGACTTCTCCAACTTTGAAAAATACTATATAACATTGGCCCATTGGTATTATTACAGGGAATGTATCAGGGAATGTAAACAATAAAATGTTAATTTAAAAACACATTCCTTGTTCTCTTAGACCTCAGAGTCTAGCAAGCATGAAAGAACCCATACTTGAATATTACTATAGGTAACTATGCTATAATTATAATGGAGACTAAATATGACAAACAGCATGATTTGCCTGCTATATGAGTGCTTGATTTGGAATCAAAGAAGGACCAAGCATTCACGTCCTGGCTCATGAAGGGGCCAAATTTAATATGTGGAGAGTTAATTGGGTGGCTCGCCAAATATTGGGGTTCAGAAAATAATGAGGGACCTCTAGGTCCAAAACTTCCTCCCCTCCAAAGGGCCTTTTTAGTTATTTCTCCCAGGCCAATAAGAAAGGAGCTTAGCAGCCTCTTTTCCACAAACGAATCAGGTTTTATTAATGGGAATAAAATACATGGCAAAGGTGAAATTAATAAAGTCAAAGACAAGGGAATAGGGAAAGAGGAAAATGGATAATCTCCCTGGCTCTAACAAAAACCTATACAATCCCCAAACTCGCTTCCAGCTCAGCTAATTCAAAGGGCTGGATTTAACTCACCACCACTGTAGTTTCTATGGGAGTCAGCAGCCAGTCTCTAGCCAGCTCCAAAGCCAGAGAGAGAGAGAAAGTGCGAGAGTCTCTCTTACTTCCTGTTGAGGTCCTCTTTTCTACCTTTTCCTCCCTCCCCCAAAGGGGAGGTCCTTCAAGTAGTCTGAGGACACTATGGGCTGACTAGGTGGGCCAGGGGTGGCTCAAGATCTAATCACCTTAAGTGGGTACTGAGTGGTTTCTCATTCATACCCAATTCAAAGACTACTAAGTCAGTCAAGTGGAACCCCTGGGCCTATACCAAATTCCATTATTTTACCACACTCGTATTTATGTTACCTTGGACAAGTCACTTCAACTGTAAAATAAGAGTCGGCTTAGATAACTACCAAGTCCCTTCTAGCTCCAAATCTATGATCCTATGAAACAAAAGGTATTTCTGCCTCAGGGATCATGGAAGGCTTTATGGGGAAAATGGCATAATCTGGGCCTTAGAAAACCAACAGAATTCAACCATTGTAAAAATGGCCAAGGAAGGGTTGTAGGCCTCTAGAACAGCATAAGCAAAGCCAAAAAGGGCAGAAAAGCACTTCATATGGAAGAGGACAGCAAGGACTCCAGTTTGACTCTACAGTAGCAGGCATAGAGAAGAGCAGAAAAGCATCAGACTAGCAACAATACTTGAGTGCCAAATGAAGAAGTACCACATTCTTCCACAATGTTCTCAAAGAAAGTTAGCTTTCTGCTGGCTATTTTATCCTGTATAACTTCTTTGTAGTTTTTTGCATGTTATCTCCCCCTTTATACATTTTACTTGTCTCCTCAGGAGCAGGAACTGGTTTTAATTTTTAGATATTTGGCGGAAAGTAGGGAGAAAATAAGGGGTGAAAGTTCCCTTTCTTTGTATCCTCACTGATTAGCATAGTGCCCAATACATAGATGGTGCTTTGGAATTGATTTGATTGGCTTCCTAGTCTTAACAAATTTTGCTCAGATTGAGCTTAGTTTTCTAACTTCCCAGTCAAGAAAGGTCTTACCCTAAATTTAATTCTTTTAAGGATCTGAATGGATATCTCTTCCATTTTTAAATCATTAGAATTTAATACCTTGTAACTATTATCAGTTTTTCTCAAGGAATTTTATTTCTTTGACTTCGTGATATATTAAGGAAGACATTATTGCCTGTAATAATCTACCTATACCAGTCCTCACAGTATATACATGTTTCTGAAACATTTTCCCTCTTTCCCCCCATGAGGCAGGGGTTGAAGAACAAGTTAATGAACTAATACTCATATGTGGTCCTGGTGGCCGAAACAGGGCCAGGTAAAAGGTATACAGCTTTTCATACCCCTATCAATGAGTGAATCCTAAATCCTAGAAGAAAGGTGGAGGCCAAGATTACAAGTAAATCCCGCGAAGTAGTTGATGCTTCAGAATGTTCTTCTGGCTAAATATGGGAATCAGCTGAGAGTTTAGAAAAGTCCTTTCTCCCTAATGGGTTAGTACTAAATATCCTCAACAGGAACTCTGTCAATTCTATCACTTCATCACATCATAGCACTCTCTTCCCACCCCACCCCCTTTTTGGATTATATTTACAGATGTAGCCTTCCGTTGTAAACCTGTGCTGTGACTCTGGTTAGAGATAAGAAGAGGAGAATAAAATAAGATCTGAGACTATAATAAATTAAAGGTAGTGCAAAATTTTAATCGTGCCAGGATTTGTGGGGTGGCGAGGTATATTCAGAATAACAGGCATGGGAACATGGATAGTTCTAGTTGTGTGTGTGTATACACACACACACTAGTCTAGCTATTCCTTTCCCCCTTTTAATCTCGCTATTCTTATTCCCACTTGCTTCTGTATTAAATTTGATGTCTTTCTACAAACAAACTTCAAGTGTTTTCATTTTCCCGTCCATTTCAGATGAAAGGAAGACTCGTCTCTATTCCAGCCTCCATGTTTGTCTATTCTTTTTTTTTCATAAATCCCAATTATTAAAATAAAGTAAATTCTACCCTTTTCTTCCTCCTTTCTACACTAGTATATTCCTTTTACTTTGTCTTCTCTTTTCTCTCTTAGAACCCTCAAAACAAAACCAATATAGCTCCAGATTATCTCTTTTTCTTATATAATTCCTTCAATATCCTTTGAAGATATTATTGTTCTAAAGGTACACTATTAGAATGTTAGCACTATGTTATCATGCAACTCATTTCCAATCCTCAGATAAATGTACCTTTTTATGTAAATATATTCAGGTTCATATTTCAAAGTTGCTTTTTTAAGTCAAAAAATTTTTGAAAATGTTCACATAAAGGCCCATTTTTCCTCCAACAGGATCACAGACAGCTTTGTAGGATGTTATTCTTGATTATAACCCTATCTCTTTTGCTTTTTGGAATATGGGATTTTATGACCTTCGCTCATTAAAAGTTGAAGCTTCCAAGTCTTGTGTGATCCTGACGGTGGTTGCTTGGCAACTTGAACTTCTCTCTCAATGATTGCAGTATTTTTTCTTTAAACTGGTGCTTTGGATTTTGGTTATGACACTCCTGGGATTTTTCCTTTTGGGGTTCCTTTCAGGAGATGATCAGTGGATTCTTTCTATCTTTGTTTTCTGTCTCTAATAAATATGAGTTTAAATTTATGGTTTCTTAAAACCAACTGTAAAGATTTTTTTTTGAAATCATACTTTTTAGGAAATCCAAAGATTCTTAAATTAGCTCTCCTTGACCTTCATAAATCAGGTGGGTTTTTTGTTTTTTTTTTTAATAGCAGATGTCATATTTTCTTCTGTTTTTTAAATCTTTCTGTTTTGTTCTAACATTTCCTGCTATTCTATTTGCTCTATTCTAATTTCTTTCTTTCTTTCTTTTTGCAGAGCAATGAGGGTTAAGTGACTTGCCCAGGGTCACACAGCTAGTAAGTGTCAAGTGTCTGAGGCCGGATTTGAACTCAGTTCCTCCTGAATCCAGGGCCAGTGCTCTATCAACTGTGCCACCTAGCTGCCCCCTCTAATTTCTTGGGAGCTTATTACTTGTATAAGGTTTACCACTTTCTCTTCGAAACAACATATTCTCCTTGCTATTTTTTTCTTCCAAAGCTTTCATTTCATTTTTTTCATCTCTCCCTTAATTTTTTTCTAAGGACTTACGTAGTTTTTGAGGAAAATCCATTTTTTCCCTTTGAGAAATTGTATGTAGTTGTTAAAGATTTACTTACTTCTTTGGGGAAATCTCTATATCTACAGTAATTTTTTTAATACTGGTTTTATTTTATTTACTTATCCCTCCAGTTTTACTTCCTAAATTGGGGCTTTCTGCTATATCCATTATCTGCTATCTGTTGAGAGAAGTTGATCAGCCTTTCTTGGTTTCACCCAAAGTTCCAGCCTCTGAGGGTTGAGCTCATCTTGATCCTGGATGTTCAGAGTACTAGATCTGTAGGGTTCTCCAAGGTATGTCAGGATAGAGTACAATGGACCTCAAAGGCTCCTGGCTGTCTTGGCCTAAGCACTTTCATGATGTTCCCCCAAGATTACTATGAACCACACCCTGGGCTACTCTGATATCTCTATGACCTTTTCGAGGGGTGCCCACTCTTCACGACTCCTCTGAACACAAAGCCTTAAAGGATATAAATATCTCTGGCCCATAACTGAGGGGCTGGTAGAGGGGGATTATTTGCCTAGACTGGATCTAGCTTTGTTGGTGGTCCCCTTTTTTCTTGTTCAGAGGCTTTAAGCCAAATTTTTATTCAATTCTAGGGTGAAAAAAGCTGCCTACTGTAGCTTTCATTGGGTTTATTTATCATTATTCAGTCTTGTGGGAATTTCTAGGGGATTTTTGGGTTTGTAGATATCTGGGTAGTCTGCCTTCTTTTAAGTAGCCGTCTTGACTAGAAGTCTTAAACTAAGACTCTAACAAGTCACTGTTGATTCTCAGATTTCTCTTTTTGATTATGCCTTATGTCATATCCAATCTTATATTTTCAACCTGCTCCTAGATATTTCTTCTCAGGGGTCTCCTTCATCATATAAATATATCCTTATCCTGTGCCCTGAAAAAAAAAGGATCTTCATCATCATCCCTTCAAAATATTTGACCTCCCAACTCTTATGCTTTCATCATCCTTTCCCGTCACCCATGTTTATGGTACAGTACAGGGGGCATGTGATATCTGGTTTCACAAGTTCTGGATTCAAACCTTAGCTCTGCCACTTTCTACCTGCATGAACTTGGTGGCATGTCACTTAACCTCACTGGGCCTTGATTTTCTCACCTGTACAGTGAAAGTTGTAGTAGATGACCTCTGAATTCCTTTCATTTATAAATCTGTAACCTAATGATCCCTATATTAATCAAGTACCAATTGTTGTCAGATTTTTAAA
This sequence comes from Dromiciops gliroides, assembly GCF_019393635.1. NCBI lineage: Eukaryota > Metazoa > Chordata > Mammalia > Microbiotheria > Microbiotheriidae > Dromiciops > Dromiciops gliroides. The sequence goes on from NC_057865.1 coordinate 131,874,575, forward strand.
AAATTTTAAATGTCTCATCTCCCTACTTTATACTCTTCTCACTCCTATCTTCTTAATCCAGCTTTCCATCAGCATCTCTAATAGAGGGAATAACAGGAGAAAAGGAAAAGGTGCAAACTAAATAAATTCAATAACGTCTCTTCCTTGTAACTATCTGACCAGGTATATGGGGCATGAAAGAACTTAAAACAGTTTCAAAAGATTGTTTGTAAGCTTGAAGTTGGATTTTTAACAAATCACACATAGGTCCAGAATGATTCTGACCATTGAGATCTAACATTTTCTCATGTAAAACGTTCACAGGGTCTTATTTGTTTCAGATTAAATGTGACTATTTATGGATAGCTCACAAACTTATTTTAAACCTAAGGAATTTTTTTGCCAAGAAGGAGACATATTACTACTGCAGGAAGATAGCAAGTATGATTCAGAATTGCTACATTCTGCATAGACTTGTGCCAACAACATAGTCATTGCTCCTGTTCTTCAGTATGGCAGTGGTTTATAGACATGGTTTAATTGACAAGTTATTGCTAATTATAAAGCAAAAAGAATACTGAGAGATAATTCACACAAACCAATCAACTAATAGAGTGGGCATTAATTGCCTTAGAATGTCCTTTACCGACCAATTCAAATTTTATCACTCATAAAAGCATCTATATGCCCATAATTCTTTACAAGTCTTTCTCTTCATTTAAAATAGCAGACATGTCCTTGATACAGGGTATTTGTTCAGCTGCATCTCTGGCAACCAATTCCCTTCCAGCTGGCCATAAATTTCCAGCATTTGCCCCATGGCTTGGATCATTATTGTTTAAATAATGTATGTTATTACATGGTAATAAACTGATAATGGCATAATAACTCCGTCAGAAAGAATGAGAATAACATGGTAACATGAATTCATAGAGCTGTATTATATTCCAAAAAGTGCAATTAACTTGTGCTACCAGACACATGAATATATTAACATATCTTATTTTGTAGTGCAAAGATGCAGCATGTATAGTTGATAAAAGGAACAGTTTTTAAAATCATGAAGATAGGAGTTCAAGTCCTGACTTTGACAGATTCTATTTGTATGTCACTTGGTAAATCATTCTCAGTGTCCCGTATAACTCTCTAAAACTAAAATATACAAAAAATTTACTGATCTGAATCAGTGGAAGGAGTTTTCACATGAGGATTTCCCCCAATACTAATAAAATCACAAATCTAAAAAAAAAAACAACACTCTTTTTTGTAATTTTTTTCATTTTTTGTATTTACTTCCTTAATAGCTACCAGAGTACCTGGCACATAGTGGGCAATGAATATATGGCTGATTGATGTTTGTATGGACTTGATATATATAATATTGAAATCAATACAGCTCTTTGTTGGATGGAAGTCATTTACACACACATAGCTTTCTTTTTTTCTTTTAAATAGTATTTTATTTTCTTCTAATTATATGTAAAGACAATTTTAACATTCATCTTTTAAATAAAATTCTGATTTGCAAACTTTTCCTCTCCTTCCTCCCTAAGGCAGTAAACAAAAGAGGGTTTAGGTGCAATCGTAAAATATATTTCCAGATTAATCAGAAAGAAGAAAGAGAACAAAAGAAAAAACCTACCAAAAAGAAGTGAAAAAAGTATGCTCCAATCTGTATTCAGACTCCAGGTCTTTCCCTGAACATCAGTATTGTCTATCAAGTGTCTTTTGAAATTGCCTTGGATCATTGTATTGGCGAAAATTGCTAAGTCACTCATGGTTGCTCATCATACAATGTTGCTTTTACTGTATACGATGTTCTCCTGGTTCTGCTCACTTCACTTTGCATCAGTTCATGTAAGTCTTTCCAGGTTTTTCTTAAATCCACCTGCTTGTCATTTCTTATAGCACAGTAATACTCCATTACAATCACATATATCACAACTTGTTCAGTCATTCCCCAATTGATGGACATCCCTGTAACTTCTAATTCTTTGCCACCACAAAAAAACCTGTTATAAATATTTTTGTACAAATACATCCTTTCCCTCCTTTTAAAAAAATCTCCTTGGGATATGTATCTAGTAGCAGTATTGCTGGATCAAATGGTTTGTACAATTTGATTCCCCTTTGGGCTTAGTTCCAAAATGCTCTCCAGAATGGTTGGAGCTGTTCTCAACTCCACCAACAGTACACATTAGGGTCCCAATTTTCCCACATCCTCTACAACATTGATCATTTTCCTTTTCTGTCATATTAACCAATCTGATAGGTATGAGGTGGTACCAAAGTTGTTTTAATTTGCATTTCCCTAATCAATAAACATACACTGCCTTCTAATTAAAGGTGCAAAAGTCTGGCTCCTTAAAGCATTACCAAAGTGTAAGTCCTGAAGCTGTTGCTGGAATGACCTTGCTGAAAATTCTTTCTTTTTGACACCTAGGCCCAAAGATGTATCTAATTATTTTGATCAATTCCAATACAAATCTGTCTACTGCTAGTCCACACTTTTGACTAAATGCTTCAGGTAAACTCTAACCCTTAAATAAGAAAGTTGTCCCTAAGCAGAAAGATGACTATTAATTTCTTGAGAAAGGAAAATAAGGTAGTAGGTTTAGCATTATTTTCCAACCAAACACAGATAATTGCATGAGAGACCTCATCACCTTGCTTTATAGTTCCCATGAGAAGCATTTGCAAAAAGACTACTATTAAGATACATGAAGCTTGTACACTGGCATATATTAAAGAGGATGAAGCGTTAGAGAAATTCTACAATGAATTTGCTGAAACCCTCAATATTTAGTCAACATATACTTTAATATTCAGTAACTTCTATACAAATGTGGGTTTAATCAAAAAATATACTGAAAAATATGGCTCATGATTAAGAAATAAAAGAAACCGAAAAGGTTTTAAGAAGCATCACACAACTAGAGATCTTTAATACTTTCTTCAAGAAAAGGAATTGGAAATACTTTAGACATGGTAAATGCCCAATAACTTTTGGGGGGGGGAGGCAATTGGGGTTAAGCGACTTGCCCAGGGTCACACAGCTAGTAAGTGTCAAGGGTCTGAGGTTGGATTTGAACTCAGGTCTTCCTTAATCCAGGGCTGATGCTCTATCCACTGCACCACCTGGCTGCCCCACCCAATAACTTTTATACAAACAAGTAAGTACATTGGAGATATCCACATCAAAAATTGTATTCTATCCACTGATAAGAATTCTATTTTGTTACCCCTTCCTTAGATTTTCATCCACTGAAGAGTCTGAAACAAGTCATAATTGGATATTTCTCTTTTCAATAAGTGAATTTATTTGTAACAATTTGAAAACAGGCATTGAAGGTCCCTAATTCTCGTATTCTGGAGGCTTTCTCTTTAATGTTAAACTCATTCATAGTTCAATACTACAACAACTGAACTTGTGATGTAAATGCATGACAGGACAGTACCTAAGGGAAACAATGACTCTGAGCAAGGTCTCAATTCCTAGAAAGGATTAGATAGGTCGATTTTACCCTGCTTCCATATATTCATAAAGAATTTAGATTTAAACCTCAAATTCACTCCAACATGCTCTTTGTGGGAAACATATGAATAATTAACAAAGACAAAAATAAGACAAGAACAAGAAAATGTATGGAAAAGAGTCAGGGAGCCCATCTAGGGAGTACTTATCATTTCTGGAAGCCAAATTGTCTATTACAAAGAAGCTCCCAGATACTTAACCTAGTTTCTATGTGAGCAGAATGAAAACACAGAAAAATGATGTGGTGGGGGTTTTTGCCTCATTTAAAATCATTTCTTTGCACCATAAAACCCAGCTGCTTATAATATTTTTTTTTTTGGCTGGGCAATGGGGGTTAAGTGACTTGCCCAGGGTCACACAGCTAGTAAGACAAGTGTCTGAGGCCGGATTTGAACTCAGGTACTCCTGAATCCAGGGCCGGTGCTTTATCCACTGCACCACCTAGCCGCCCCCTGCTTATAATATTGAAAAATATTTAGGATCAATTTCTGATGCTACTCTGAGAGTGTAATATTATAGCGCTAAATTCAGATGGAAGAAAATAAATTAAGTGGAAAGGGGAACATGGAAATATGGAGAGCTGATCATCACATATTGACACAAGTTGGTTTTTGCTGTTGTTCTTTTTAAGATTCCAAATATATGCTTTTCTTCCCTGATCTCCCATCAAAAATTTAAGGGAAATTTGGTTGCTTGGGTAAGTATATGACACAAAGTGTTGACAATTATTTTTCTATCAAATGGAACTTAATCTACTGATGAAAGCTAGTAATTAAGTTCCCACTTTTAAAATATGAAGCTGTATAATCACTCACAAAAGGACTATATTAAATGGATTCAAGGCACAATTATACAGAATTCTCCTGTCTCCCCTTTTCATAAGGATTTTCAGCAAAGTTTTATAACATACAATAGTCTTAATCATAAAAAGAATAACAAAGAAGCTTTCCTCCACTATCCAGGCTTTGGTATAACCTAAAGCATGAATAGTAGTTGTGGAGGAAAAGCTACTGAAAGAATTGTAACATATCTGAATTCTAAACATTTGAAACTGCTGTGACACCCTATATTTGCTAACCCCTAGAATTTTAAGAAACCAACACTTCATGTAGGATATGCTTAACAGTAATATCTTTTCAAAAATGGTGTTTCCCATTCACGTATTCTGGTGCCCATATGCTTTGGATGTTATGCTTTGTTAATCATCACAAGACATCATTAGGGACATATATGATCAGAAAAAGATCCAATTTGGTCATCTAGTGAGAGCAAGGGATAACAGATGGGCAGCCCATGTGTTCCACTGGCATCTAGGCAATTCAATTCAATTCAAAAAGCATTTATTAAATATCTGTTATGAGCAAGATGCTGTGCTAGAGGCTAAGAAAACAAGGTCAAAATAAGAAACAGTTTCTGACCTCTAGAAGTTTATATTCTCCAAGGAGAATGGATGGGAAAGGGGAAAAACACCTAATACAGATAAAGAAATGCAAAGTGGTAACAAAGAAAACATACCTTTAGATTTGGCAGGGACCTTATCTAGTCCAACCAATATCTGAACAAGGATCTCTTCCACCCATTAATGAAGCATTTATCTGGCCTTTGCTTATAGGCCTCCAGCAAGTGGGAAATACATGTTACCTGCTGAGGGTACCCAAAAGAAGCTTTTCTCATGGTTCTCCAGAATCCAAGGGGTACAAGGGTTTAGGACAAAAGAAGGTTAAAGTTTTCGGGAGTGAAGCTGTAGCCTCAATCAAACAATAATTGTAATACCTCTCCTACTACTACCATCATCACCACTGCCATCAAATTCAGGTTCTTCTGAAGTAAAAGGAGTCAATTATTGAATATGGAACTCACCCCAACTAGAAATGATCTTTCTGTCCTCACACCTTTCAAATCAATGTAATTAATGGGGAGATTGGCCAATGAAGGCTTGAATGTGCTCTTTCTGGTGGGTTATACAGACCACACACACATATCCTCTCCTAGTCAGAATCTAATATTATGGCCTATTTCCAGCCACATGGGTCCAGTAGGCTGGTATGATGTTATGGCATAAAGTCTTCTAATTGGCTGCAGAGCTGGAAGAACCAATGACTCTAGGGGCAATGAGCTAGAAGTGGGTCTAAATGCAAAAGGGATGACTCATCAAACCCTCAGACTCCCTAGCTTCCAGTTATCAAGTGAGACTATCACCTATCTAATTAATTACTATGTGTCTATAAGTACAAAGCACCTGTTTCTTTTACAGTAATTATTTCCCTGATCACAGGGAAATAAGTATTCAAAGAGAGTCTGGACAATTATGTGAGTAAAGGAGAGACAGAGGTCCCATTAAAAGTCCAGTGACTGGAAACAATGGCCACCATAAAGGTAATGGCCAATGAAAAAGGAAGCACCTAAAGACAGATCTGTAAAGACGGTCATCTGAAGATAGTAGTGTTTTAAGTGATGATGACTCCCTATGAAGAAGAGTAGTACTGTAAAGGCATCAGTTCTCAAAGCCCAACAGAGTTACCCCTAACAAGAACCTTGTGAGTACTGCATGAAGGAAGAAAAGGACTTCCAGGGCCAAGAGTCAGGAAGTAAATATCCCTTTGCTATTTATGTGCTCTGTAAGTATGCCTCATTACCACTTTATGGTAAATCTAAACTCACTCTCCTAAGACACTTTAGATGTGCAAGAGGAAAAAGCTTGCTCCCCAGTTGGGGGGAGAGTGTATTTTATAGTTTTTTTTTAGTGTTTTCTCATTATTTCTCAGGAAAAAAAATCTCTTTTCTAGAAATTAATGAAAGTCAATTAATTTTAATTGGTAATGAGGAGTACACTGAAGAGGGCTTACGAGTGATAGAACTATAAATTCTAGCTATTCAGGATTTTAGGAATCCCATTCTAAAATTCTCCTAGAATCCTTAGTAGTGTCAGGGTCAAATTTAGTATGGGGAGAGTTCATTGGGCGGCTCACCATAATATTGGGGTTCAGAAAATAATGGGGGACATCTAGGTCCAGAGGTTCTCCTCTAAACTGCCTCTTTTTCAATTATGTCTCCCAGACTAATAAGAAAGGAGATTAACAGCCTCTTTTCCACAAACAAAATCAGGTTTTATTAATGGTAACAAAATTTACAACACAAGTGAAGTTAATAAAGCAACCATGAGAAAGGGGAGATAGTTAGAATCTAAATCGATAGAATAAAAAGGTCCCCAGGTACCCCAAATAAGCTCTGCTTCTTCAGCTACCCTCACTGGAAGCAACACAAACTCACCACCCCTCTGGGATCTGCAGTTCTAAGAAAAATCAGCTTTGCAGTGTCTCCTGGTTAGGTCCAAAGATCTAACTCCCACTCCCTCTCCCTCTCCCTCTCAACCTTCCTCCCCTGTCCCTCTCTAAGAGTCCTCTCTCCCCCTTCCTGCCTCTCTCACAAGAAGGGTGCTTCTATAGCGAGGCTGAGTCTCCAATTGGTTTAACATACCCCCTGGGCTGTCTCCATTATAATTTGGCCAGGCCCATGTGGGTTTAGGGGAACTCCAGATGGGGGTTAGGTACTTTAGTTTTGATATTTTGACTCAATAAATGTTCTTTGTGTTGTTTGTTCTATAATCTCTTAAAGCACACACCCATCTTTTCTTAGGCTTTTAAAGCTTGCATCTTTTCTGTCTAACCAAGATGAAGCAAAAATGGGGTTATAAAAACTCCAAATCACAATTAATTCCTTACAGTAGTTTAAAAAAAAAAAAAAAACTTGAGCTGCATCCCAACGTGTGAGTATGAGTATAGTTTAAAGGAGTGACCCTAGAGGAGGTGCTAAAGTATCCTTTCTTTGGATCTCTCATGAACGCATTATATTCTAAATAGCAGAACCCTTTTTGCCTCCTACATGAGAATTATTTAGGCATACTTACATAGCTCAACTACATTATAAATTGCTTAACAGAATCAACTTTATCTTATTTCATTTTTCTATTTCCCCAGTATTTTGTACATGGTAGGTAACATTTACCTGATATTAGGCTATGATAAAAATTATGATTAGAGAAGAAGACACTTCATTAGCTGTAAGGCCATTATTCTGCTAACTCTGAGATTAATATATGTTTACTGACTTGATTTGTCATAGTAATTAACTAAGAAAAATAAGAAAGATCAATGGAAATGGTTATTTCTTTTTTATTTTTCATTCATTTATTTGTTTGTTTATCTCTTTTTATCTATTATCTATCTATCTATCTATTTATTTATTTGCAGGGCAATGAGGGTTAAATGACTTGCCCAGGGTCACACAGCTTGTAAGTGTCAAGTGTCTGAGATCATATTTGAACTTAGGTCCTCCTGAATCCAGGGCTGGTGCTTTATCCACTGCGCCACCTAGCTGCCCTGTGAAATGGTTGTATTTCTCTTGTAAGCAGTAAAATACATAAGCCTTGTATTACATAACCCCTAAGTATCATATATCAAAATTGAATTACAAGGGACACAACTCTACTCCAAGAACATATTCACAAAGCACATTGTGAAATGACAATTAAAACGTAGTAAATACTTTCTAGACTAAGCTCCTTTCTTCTAAGTACTAGGTGGTTATAAAAGCATCAAACACTGAGCTGCAGGTCCATCTCAATTTTTTTTACAAGAAATATTTACACCTATTCCATTACAAGATTTAACCATGAAAATGTACAAGTATTTTCACTGTAAAAATGTTCTGAGAAGGCAAAAGGGTCCGCGGGGGGGGGGGGGGCCGGAAGAGGGGGAGAGCAGGCATGACAACTACTATTTTAAAAGACAACCCTGAAGGGGAAACGGGATAAACTATTCCATTTGCAATACTAACCTATTCTGTCCCACTCTCCCCTTAAAACCATTCATTATTGCCAACATGCTATATGGGAAATAACTGGCACATTTTAAAATTAGTATTCTAAAAGTGGTCCACGTGCCCTATTAATTTTCCTTTTTTTCTTATTTCAATTGTTGCTGATCACTTAGGAGGCAGCTGGCAACCTGAAAACAAAATACAGTAGAAAACAGCCAAGCAGCCAGATGCCTAGAGTGTCACGTGCAGATGTTAGGTTGGCTTCAGCACCACTTGGCATTTTCTTTTGACCAGCATCAAAAGACTTGTTCTCAGAATCACTGAACCAATGTGTGAATCCAAGCACTGGATTCTGGGTACCCATTCTTCTTTCAGCTGCTCTCTACCTCACTCACAACCTCTAAAGCCTACAGCCCAGCATGCCAAAATGAAAAGTGAAATGGTGAATTAGTTAAATAGACAGAGAATTAGTTACAAGCAAGGAGAGAGACATGTGCCATGAATATTCATGGAGCGTAGGGAATTACAATCTTTAGAGCCTACTTCCTGTGACAAGCATACACACAAAACCAAGATGGCGGGTGGCAATCAGTAACTAGCCAGATCAATTAGGCTGCTGTGAAGCTGATGATGGTATGGGAGTAAACTATTCCAATTAATCTAGAAAGGCCAATATCTTTCTAACCTTGATTCTTCTTGAACTTAGTTTTTTTAATACCCTAGGCTACTTATGGTTATTTAAAAGAGTATCTCCCTCTCTAAAAAGTTAAGAAAATAACATTTACCTTAAATAATTAAACATGCAAACTGAAGGAAGAGTAGAGAATGCAACAAAATTAAACAATTTCAGGGTATGAAAACAATGATTTCTACAGTTTGGGGACTCAGAAGTTACTGGATCATCTTCACAAAGCATATACATTCAAGATAAGGCTTTACTGAATGTGTTTACTCTTTTAGAGATTTTTTTTAAATTAATGCAAATATAGTTATTTAAAGCATCCCAGGAAAAGGAGGAGCTAGAGATAATAAACCAATGTAAACAAAATATCCAGAGGCCTTGAAGAGGTTTACAACAGTCATTTGTGACTTTAATATTTTGTATTATTATTAAAATATGTCAGCAGCCAAGCCAGTAAGAGCAAAATGTTCCAGTTATCCACCATTGTGACCATACTACAATGGACCTCACAGAGGGGTGGTAAGATTTTTGTGTTGTCTTCAGAGAAACCTTCAGGAGAAATTCAAGTCTCCAGTTATATCATATCAGTCCTCCCTGAGAAAGGGGAGAAGAAGATATTCCAAGCAACATGAAACTTGGAGAGATGAATAATTCTTATTTATTGCAGATGGCCTTTTCACAAAGCAAAAGTAAAGTATGAATGGAGCAAGACGTTGTACCTCTTCATGTAGGATTAAAGAGCTTTGGTTCTTACAACTTTTAAATTGTTCCTTGTTTATCAAAAGCCTTTGCTGTGGTTATTTAAGGTAAGTCAAATCCCACTACAATGAATATCATAACAAGTATTCTGTAAAATTATGTCAGGATTCCTACAGTTTTCCAGACGTTTCTTTTTTTTTTCCCCAGAGGTTTTTTTAAAAGATTGTTTTCAAATAATTTAATGTAGTGGTAGTAAAGGTAAATGCCTCCCCAAAATACATAGCATTAAAAAGAAAGCCAATTACATTAAAATTCAGTTATCAAGATATTAAGAAAACAAATTCATATACCTCATTTTAAGAGTCCTGAGACTGAACTATAAAAAGTATACTTCTCTGGAAAAGACTGAGAATCAGAACTGAAGAGGCTAGTACAGAATGGGGAAAGACTAGGAATCACAGCCTTCTAAGTAAGTCTTGATATCTTAACTCAGGATATGAGCTTACTCCAGTTCTTCAGAAGATCTATGATTTCATTGGTATGGGTACTCTTTCTACCATTCTATGTTGCAAGAGTGGCTGTGGCCCAGGAGAAGAAAAAAAAATCTGTCACCTGTTAGCTTCATTGCTGGTAAGGAAACTGTGAATGCAGGCCTTTTGAAACAGACAGAATCCAATGCCAGTCAGAACTTGAAACTGTTCTATCTTAATAAACTTGTTAAACCATGCTTTCTATGCCCATAGTGCAACATACACAGTAGGTAATAAAAAATAATTGATAAATGAATACCATGATGATATATAGATAGATAGATAGATATAGATATATAGATATATATATAACAATTAACTTGGAAATCAATAATACCCTTCTTTCCAGTTGCTGAGAAATCTCTTATTTTAATACCTTTCAAATAGCCAACAGGCTCAGAAACTTTCAGACTAAAATTCCTACATGCATCTACTATTAGAGGTACACATTTTAAGTGAAAATAACAAACAAATTCATGATTCTCTTCTCAGAGCACTTCATATTGTCCAAAGAGTTTTTCTTTAGAATTTGGACTTGGGGGGGGGGTGGCTAGGTGGCGTAGTGGATAGAGCACCGGCCCTGGATTCAGGAGTACCTGAGTTCAAATCCGGCCTCAGATACTTGACACTAGCTGTGTGACCCTGGGCAAGTCACTTAACCCTCATTGCCCTGCGCAAAAAAAAAAAAAAAAAAAGAATTTGGACTTGGGAAAAATCATTAACCATATAGAGCTATAAAAATAGGAATCATGAACAAAAGTCTATACCACAAAATAATCTAGATAAAGAAATGGCAAATGGCCATATGTGTCACGACTATGACCATTTGGGCATATATACACTGTGTTCCAAAGCCTACCATTAACTTGTCCCATTCTTTCTATACAATTTGATGACCTACTGCTCCCTTAGGATGGGCAGTTAGGTAGCACAGTGGCTAGAGTACTGGGCTTTTAATCACGAAGACTTGTGTTCATGAATTCAAATCCAGCCTCAGACACCTACTAGCTGTGCAAACCTGAGCAAGTCACTTAACACTGTTTCCATCAGTTCCTCATCTGTAAAATGAACTGGAAAAGGAAATAGCAAACCACTTCAATATATTTGCCAAGAAAACCACAAATGGGGTCATGAAGAGTCAGATACAACTGAAAAATGACTGAACTGAACCCTCCTAGGATACAAAACAACTCAGTTCCACATACATTTATTAGGTGAATAATATGTATGAGAATCTGGGGGGGGGCAGTATTCAAAGTTTCAAAGGCTTTCAAAGGTCTCAAAGGCTAATACAGAATAGGGGTAACTAGGTAATGTAGTAGATAGAACAGCAGGGCTGGAGTTATGAAGACTCTTCAAATTTCAAACCCAGCCTTAGATGTTTACTAGCTGTGCGACCCCAACACCCTATCTGCCTTAGTTCCTCATTTGTAAAATGAGCTGGAGAAGACAATGGCAAACCACTCCAATATCTCTGCCCAAAAAACCCCCCAAATTTGGTCACAAAGAGTCAGACTGAACCAATTAACAATACGGAAACACAGAAAACAATACCAATGCAAGATACTATATAATCAATGCACTTGAGAGATGTAAAATATTTGAGATCCAAGTACAGTCTCCCAAATACACTTGTATTCTTATTTCCAATTCAAAGCCTTTCTTCATGTCATTCCCTATTCCTAGAATCTTCTTTCTTTTCCCCTTACGCTATCCACAACATTTTAGAGTTGGAAGGAACTTTAAAGAATACCCTTAAAGAATCCTCCCTTGATCTACTAGGCACCAGATTTCCCCACTTGGTAAATAGCTCATGCTTTGACCACAGAATATGAAAGTACTTCCATAGAAATAAAAACACGTGCATACAAGCCTAGAAGAAACTCAACATAAGCAGGAATCTGTGCTGTTGTTTTACAATGATATCACAATACAGCATAACCAAACTTCAGGATAATATGGCCAGATTTTGTTGTAACAACATCAGAACAAATCACCTAAGGCATAATCACATGCAACATGAGGCATCCTGGGGCCCTCAGTGACCATCTGAACTATCTTATAAATTTTAGTGGCAATCAGTTATAAGTGACAGCCTGTGTAAAATCACCATACTGTTTACTGTTTGTGCATACACACTGTTTCTATGGCATCTGTTACTAATGTCCACAACTTAAATAAATGCAGTAACATGAAACAAAAGAAATAAATCCTAACCATCAAATCTCAAAGTTCATAATGATATAATAAAACTGAAACATTATTCTCAGTACAATATCAAGCAACAGTCTTTATAAACATGAAGCATAAAAAAATACAAACACTATACACACACACACACACACACACACTAGAAAGTATTGATTTGTCTTGAAGAGTACTGAAGTTTGCCTTGCCAAAATTACCTTTACAAGTATTTGATCTATTCTTCCTAGTCTGAGAATTCTGGAAATAATTATTGTTTGTATACATCCTAGTAACACAGTGACTTGTGACCAAGAGGTCTTTAAAAAGCATTTGTATGTGTTGCATTAAATTCTTTGCCTCAAAGTTGTTTTGGCAGGCCTAAACATGCAGTGTACTTGAAACATTTTGTTTGTTACTTTATACTAACTTAGAATGCAAAATTGGGAGCAAAGAACCATCTCACTCTTGAAATCTACCCTCAGTACCTGCCTTGCACAGTACTGGGGACATTGTAGGTCCTTACCTGACTGAGTGGTATAAGCAACCCCCAAAACCAACATGCTGCCTGGTCATACATTTACATGGAACAAATTAACAGTGAAATGCTATAATCTGTAGATATATGCGTTAAAACTAATTTTACATGCTTGTATTGAGGTACAAAAAACCCAGCATTCTCATAATTCAGGCTATTGTTTCAAAGGCCTGAAACTGTCTTTATGAAACCATAAGAGGACAAATGCATCTATGTAAGAGGGCTTAAGGAGAAAGTCAGAAAGCATGCATACCGGGCTTGATGAGTTATGGGCAGTGAGGCTCTGAAGAGCCTTCAAAGACAGAGAGGCAGAAGTGAAAATAAGAATGTCTCATGGAATTCTGACTCTACTCTATTTCTCTTCAATAGAGTTAAATGTAAATGGAAGAGTTAGGAAAGCAAGCGGCAGCATAGGACCACTGATTTGGAACTGGAAAGGGTTTAGAGATTAAGGGGGGGGGGGTCAAACTCAGAAAAGGAGCCCTGCAGGTCACATAGTAATTTAGAAAACTACAAACTAACATTATCTAGATTACATTATGTTTTTATTTATTTTGTTAAGCATTTCCCAATTACATTTTAATCTGGTTCCCCATTCTGGAGTTTTTAACATCTTTGACTTAGTCCAACCCACTAATTATACATAGGGGAAACTGAGGTCTATAGAGAGGTTAAGTGACTTGCTCAAACTCAGTGTTGGAGCCAGGATTTGCACCCAGGTACTTAAATGCATTAGTCACAAGCACTGTCTCCAGAGAGCACCATTAGTAGCAATTGCATCCTGGAATAATCTCACTTAACTGTCTTACTTAGAGAGAGCATTCTACCCAAAAGAAGCCCAAGGGAAGGAGTGCAGGGTTCCAGGGATCAGTTATTGATAAATTCACACAGAAAGGATAAAGCTTAGAGACAACGTGGGTTACTATCAGAAAGCTGCATAGGGCTGGGATGGAATCATGAGAAGATTACTGTTACATCGTTTCATAAAAATATATCTAATGAACAAAGAGCTGGAAGAGACATTGTTTACTAAAAATTATCTGATATGGGGAAGATTAATTTTCTCATGTTTTCTAAGCCTATTTCAGGTGCCTTCGGTTGTATTGGCTTTTAAAGATAGCTATAACAGTCAATGTGCATCATGACTTTAGTAACAATACTGCAGAAATATTTATAAATGAGGTGGAGGCGTGGGAAGGAAAAAGGGAAACTCATTTTTATCTGAGGTTCAAGGTTCTCCATATGGCTAGGGAGTTTGGGCCCTAACTTAGCAATGAATACTTTTTATCTTTTACATTTTTTTCTTAATGTTCCTTCCTAGAGGAAGAAGAAAATTGCTATAAACAAACAGTAAAATGTAAACTCTTTGAGGGCAGAAACTGACTCCTTTTTTTATCTTTGTTTCTTCAGAACCTACCAAAGTACACATCACATAGAAGATACTTAATAAATATTTGTGGTTGAATTGAATTTAACTTTATATTTTAAAATAGGTTTTTTCCAATTTTATTATTTGTAAAAAATAGCTGGTCTATTAAGTAGCTGAAAAAGTGAGAGCAAGGAAGAAAGAGGGGTGGCTTTTAAGAGGAAAATTTCTGCAAAGCCATTTTGAAGTTTATCAAGCTGTGCCATGGTTGATTCCACTAGCAAAAAATGCAGATATGATGTTCTCACCCTTCATGGTAAGTTGCTGCCTTTCTCACAAACACATCTGAAATGTACTTTACACCTGGGAATTCTGCATGATCATTTAAGTCTTGACAAGTTAAATCCTTCTAAGATTGCTCTAGAAACTAGTAACAGAAGTCTAAAAGATGCAGTTTTAGAATTACCTTGCTATTTTGTGTAAAGGTTTTTACTGACTTTCACAAGTGGCTAAATAATAAATATTTGTTTTAATTTTTTTAACGGAATAACTAAAGATAAAAGGGCAAATAAGTAAACAGACCTTTGTAGATTTCCTGGTGAGAGAGGTACCTTCAGAAGAGGATGGCAATGTCATGGCTCATACATCCAAAGCTTCCAAGAAAAATATGAATTGGTCTCAGGCCATAGAGGTGCTCAAAAAGGACTTTGGAGAAAAAGTAGGAGAGGTAGAGGAAAAAAATGGAAAGAGAAATGAAAGTGATACAGGAAAGTCATGAAAAAAAGTTAACAGCTTGAAAATGGAAAAGTTCTCTGAAGAAAATAATTGCCCAAGAATTAGGATTGAACAAATGGAAGCTAGTGACTTTATGAGAAACCAAGACACAATAAAGCAAATCCAAATTAAAAAAAAAAATAGAGGGCAAGCTGAAATATCTTCTTGGAAAAACAGCTGACCTGGAAAATAGATCCAGGAGAGATAATTTGAAAATTATTGGAATACCTGAAAACCATGATCAAAACAAGAGTTTAGACATCATCTTCCAAGAAACTGTCAGGGAAAATTGCCCTAATATTCTAGAAACATAAGGTAAAATAGAAATTGAAAGAATCTACCGATCACCTCTTGAGAGAGATCCCAAAAGGAAAACTTCCAGGAATATTATAGCAAAATTCCAGAGCTGGCAGGTCAAGAAGAAAATATTACAAGCAGCCAGAAAGAAACAATTCAAGTACTGTGGAGTCACGGTCAGAATAGCATAAGATTTATCAGTTTCTACATTAAAGGATCAGAGGACATGGAATATGATATTCCAGAGGGCAAAGGCATTGGGATTACAACCAAGAATCATCTACCCAGAAAAACTGAGTATAATCTTTCAGGGGGGAAAATGGGGCTTCAATGAAAAAGAGGACTTTCAGGTATTTGTGATGAAAAGACTTAAATTTACAAAAATATTTACAGCAGCTCCTTTTCTGGTAGCAAATAATTGGAAAATGGCTCTTATTTTTATAAATTTGACTTTCCTATATATTTGAGATATGAGATCTTTATCAAAGAACTTCCTATAAAATTTTTTTATATTACTTCACTGTCTATGGTAACTTTTAGCTGTGAGAATCAGGGCGCCACCCCTTGCTGAGAAAGACATTGTGAGAACCAGGGCGACATTCCCCTGAAAAGAAAGCATGTAACTAGCATCTGGAAGCTGCCTAGTGTCAGGAAGTTATGTCTATTCATAGACCACCTGTAAGCTATGTCAATCAATGGACCAGTCAATTACCTTGGAGCTATGTGTGGGAACCACCCCTCTTCCATTCCCACAGGAAGCTTCCACTAGAATGCACAGAGAATTGTCCCTTTTTGGTGGGGAACCAGTGTGTGGTGGCAGAACTTCATGTGTTCTCTTTGCAAGTGTGGATAGCTAAGTGGATAGCTTTCTCTCTCTCTCTCTCTCTCTCTCTCTCTCTCTCTCTCTCTCTCTCTCTCTCTCTCTGCTAACCGCTAATATACTTTAATAAATGCTTAAAAGCCTAAATTGTTACCAAATTTATCAGTAAACTTAGCTAGTTCTACCCACCCACCACCCCCCAACACTGGGGGGGGGCGCAGATAAGATGATCACACATTAGATTTTAAATATCACATAGCAAAATGTAGTTTTCCTTGATTTTCTCTTTTAATTAGGTCTATTTTTGCTTTTGCCTTGTCTGAGAACATGATTTCTACCCCAGCCCTTCTTAAATTATGTCTCCTTGATCTGTTTTCCAGGATAACTGTTCTTCTGATGAGATATTTCACATTTTCCATTTTTTGAGTTGGTTTTATTGTTTCTTGATGTCTCATGTAATCAGTAGCTTCTACTTGTCTAATTCTAATTTTTAAGGAATTATTTTCTTTAGTGAACTTTCTGTTTCTCTTCTTCCATTTGGCCAACTCTGTTATTTTACTCTGTATTTTTTATGCCTCTTAACAAGCTGCTAATTGTATCTTCTTAATTTTCTTACATCACTCTCTTTGATTTTTCCAACTCTTCTACTACCACTCATCTCTTTCAGTAATGCTTCCTGGAATTCTTATTGGGCTTACATCCAATTTGCATTTTGTTTTGAGGCTTTGCTTGTACTTGTTCCATGTTGTCTTCCTCTAAGTTTGTGTCTTGATCTTCTTTGTCATCACAGTACCTTTTTGCAGTAAGGTTATTTTTGGTTGTTTGCTCATTTTTTCTCGGCTCTTTCTCGACTTTGAACTTTATGTTAAAGTTGGGTTCTGTCTACCCTTGGGGAGGAGAGGCACCATGCCACGCTTCAGGCTTTTTCATACTGCTGTTTCCCAGAGCAATTTCTGGGGGTGTGCAAGATTTTGGTGCTTCCAAGATGGTATCATCCTAGAAAAGGTATGGTCACTGTTCTCTGGGCCTGTGCTCTGGTCTTTACCCAGGAAGGATCCCAGGTCACCTCTCAGCACTGAAACTGTGACCAGAGCCCCTGTTCCCTTAAGACCAATTGCAATTGTTCCTCTATGCCATGGAACTGTGACCCAGAACTGCATATGGGTAATAGAGGTGCCAACAAGTACCTGGTCCTGCACCCGTGCCAGCGAAGGGTCACCTATAATTTCTTTTGTCTAATCTCCTTACTGTCTCTTGGCTGAAAGCTTCTGGAATCTGCTTCTCCCTCTTTTCTGTCACCTCCAAGGCTCACTGCTGGTGTTGCTACTGAGTGTACTCCAGGCCAGTGCCCATTCCAGTACAGACCTCTCCTGCCAACCTTCTAAGTTGTCTTGGGCTAGAAAAAAAATGTCTCACCTCAACCTTTTGTTGGCTCTGCTGCTCCAGAATTCTATTTGATGTGTTCTTTTTAAGGTTTTTTTGGAGGGGAATACTGCAAAAATTCATCTAGGTTACTATCTCTATGATCTTGGCTCCAACTACCATGAATAAAGCTTTTTAAAAATGCTTACTTCCATCAGAAGCATCACTGCAAAAATATTAGTAAGAGAAAGAAGGAATGTTTAAAATGTTGTAGCCTGGTTTAAAAAGTCTCCAGACTGACAAATGTCCTTAACTCCAGCACATATCTAAAACTACACAGCTATAATTTGACATCACTTATGTAGATAACTGTGTGTATGATCACATCCAAATCATTCGTGTTTCTTCTCTTTCTTTTGATCATAAGCAACTGGACAAGAAAAATTCTATACATCACTTTCTAGATATGTTCTCATGATACTTTTATACACATAATATTCAATAAACATTGGTTAAGTCACTTGGGAGGTAAGTTAGACTATAGTACATTTTCTATATTTGGCTTCTGTTTTACTGAGGAATTATAGGTGCCAACATGAAAATGGGAGCTACATTCTTTTTTCTGATGCTGATTTTCCACTCATGCATCATAATTCTCCCACTGTGCATGTTTCACACCCTCCCCATCAAAAAAAGTTATCTAAGCAAATAAAACCTTCAAATGAAGATGTCTTTGTGTGCCACCAAATGCACTCATGGTCTTAGAGTGGGTTTTCACTCTGTTGTTTTCTACACTACACCTTCAATAATCCATAATTTTGTCAATATGAGTACTTGCTTCCTACACTGACACAGACAGCAACTGAGACAGGTCTCAGACTTTAGAGCCTAAATCCTTTCACATTACAGATGAGGAAACTGAGGTCCAGACAAAGAAATGTTTAACTTAGTTCACAGCTGAGCAAAAGGTCCCTTCAGATCAAGAGTGGGTGGGAAGGAGCAAAACTGATGCTAAGACTAAGGTTCTTCTCACTCCTGCCACTGCATATGCATATGTATATACTTATACATATGTGTATTTGTTTATTTATTTATTTATACAACCCCCCCCCCTTCTCAAGGGACTGGCTAGGACTCTTCTACCATAGAGCTGCCAGGTTCCTAAATTCCCTGGTTCTGGCTCGGGTTTACTATTTTACACAAAGCCTACAAGGCATAAGAAATCTCCTCAACCAATCTAAATATTCTAGCTATGCAGCATTATTTAAATTCATTCGACAGTTTGCAAAGACTTCTAAAAGTGACCAGTGACTTCACACTTACTCTAAAGTCTATAATTAATTATTCAATATAGATGTCCAAGCTTTATTCACCCTTAATTTGTACCTGCAACTGATTGACTGGTTTTTCTCATCTGACATTAGTATTCAGGATATAATGTCTTATCACTTTAAGTGAGGTGATATAAATTCTTGAATCAATCCACCCCCAACTTTGTAAGTATAAGATATATCTGTCTTAAGCTATCAGTACCTCAATTGGAAAGGAATACCAAAAAAAGCTAATTTAACCCAAACCTAAGTAGGCATGTACAAAATTCAGTCTCCTCTTAAAAATCTACAGTGACAATAACTCATTACTTATAAAGGCAGCTGTACACATCTGGATAACTGAAATTGTTAGACTTCATCCAAGGAGATCTCTTTACTGAAGTACCAGAACAACCCTATTATAAACTAATTTCCATTTTACAGACCTGAAGGGCAGTACGTTTATATTAAAGCTCAAGCTTACAAACAAGTATAAGCAAAATATTTTTTTATTTTATACCTAACATTTTCCCCAATTAAGAATATATGACATTGGGTCTTTTTCCCAAAGAGATCACAGAAAAGGGAAAAAGACCCACATGTACAAAAATATTTATAGCTGTTCTTTTCGTGGTGGCAAGGAATTGGAAATTGAGGGGATGTCCATCAACTGGGGAATGGCTGAACAAGTTGTGGTATATGAATATAATGGAATACTATTGTGCTATAAGAAACAATGAGCAGGAGGAGTTCAGAGAAACCTGGAAGGACTTACATGAACTGAGGATGAGTGAGATGAGCAGAACCAGGAGAACATTGTGCACAGTATCATCAACATTATGTGTTGATCAACTGTGATAGACTAGATTCTTCTCACCAATCCAACAGTACAAAAAAGTTCCAAAGGACTCATGATGGAAAAGGCTCTCCAAATCCAGAAGAAAAAAAAAGGTAACTGTGGAATATGGACACTGATTGGACCATACTATTTCTTTTGTTTTTGGTGCTGTTGTTTTTCTTTTTTGAGGTTTTTCCTTTTTTTGCTCTGATTTTTCTCGTATAACCTGGCTAATGCAGAAATATGTTTAATGTTATTATATGTATACATATATACACACACACACACATACACACACACACACACACACACACACACATAAAACCTATATCAGATTACCTGCTGTCTAGGGGAGGGGGGGAAGGAGAGGAGGGAAGGAGAAAAATTTGAAATTGGAAATCTTATCTAAATAAATGTTGAAAACTAAAATAAATTTTAAAAAAGAATATATGACAGGATTTAATGATTACCTTCTAACCAAAGGTAAGGATCGTCTTTTCCCCCCCATTATAACTCCAACGCCTATTCCTCCAAAGTTAACATGTGACATGTACAGTGGAGACTATGTCTAGATACTGTTCCATGGTCGCAGAAAGTTTAAAATAGAACTTGAAGGGTAGATTTCCAACCTGACACCCAAGGATTCAGGCTTATAATTCCAAGAACATAAAAGACAACAAACAAGATAGGCAGTGAACAGGAGAATGATAAAGCATACACGCTGCTCAGCTGTTACCATCCATTTATATGATGTTAATTTACCATTTGATAAAGCAAAGTTTTATCTTGTTTTAGAGGGAGAGAATATTCTTGGATCAAGTACCTTTTAAAAATAATGGTTTGGGTTCATTTAAGAGATTTAGAAACCAGCATAACAAACTTTTAACGTTTGCTGTTGAATAATTCTAATCTATCAAAAAAAAAAAAAAAAACCTGGCAGCCTTTTCTTTATTTTCAAATTGTCATAAAAAAGAAGCCATAACCACTTTGCTTTAGGTAACTACTTTCCTAAGATAAGCAATTGCCAACCTCAGACTGATGTCTTGTCAAACCATATTCTCAACAGGGCTTTTCTCACAGGTACTACACAGGGGGGAGAATCACCTGAAATAAAGGAATAGTGATCTTTTTTTTTTATTATTTTAAAAAAAGAACATGCAGGTGCTAGTACAAAAATGAAATTCAGAGATGGACCAACATGAACTCCAGTGCAAAGATGACTTTTATAACTTTGTCAGAAACCCACAAAATTGGTTGGTGAATAAATAGGGACAACTGAGGTGCAATCTAATGCGAGTTTTTCGAATGGTGCTATAGTGGGAGCTGATGAGGTTTAATAAAAGGGGGAGGGCAGGACATTTCTAAGGCTGGCAATAGAATCAGCATTATGAGACAGTCTGGGAAACCAGACCAGGCATCACCCGGCCCTCAGGCACTCAGCCTTCGGCTTCTGAGCACATGATACTGAGGGCACACAACACAGCATGCACTGCGCTCAGAGTCTGCATTCATGAAAAGCTCTAGTTTCTGGAGGGGGCAGGAGAATGTGGATACAAACGCAAGGAGCGCGCGGGCTGGTACCTCACTCACATCTGCCAGCCTCTGAAGAGAGGGGAAGGTGACAAATCTTTATTTAGGGGTGTTATGTGCCGAGCACTTGCTCACCATGTTACATGCACTATCTTATTTGAGCCTCACAACTACCCTGGGATGTGGGCGCTTCTACCACCTCTATTTTACAGTTGCACAAACTGAGGCAGAGGTCAAGTGAACTGCCCAAGGTCACACAGCTAAGAAGTTTCTGAGGCTGGACTGAACTCATATCTTTTTTTTGTTGTTTTTTGTTGTTGTTGTTGTTGTTGTTGTTGTTTTGTGTGTTTTTTTTAGTGAGGCAATTGGGGTTAAGTGACACTTGCCCAGGGTCACACAGCTAGTAAGTGTTAAGTGTCTGAGGCCGGATTTGAACTCAGGTACTCCTGACTCCAGGGCCGGTGCTCTATCCACTGCACCACCTAGCTGCCCCTGAACTCATATCTTTTTGACCCAATGCCATAAACCACTATGCAAACCAACCTCTATACAAAAGAGAGTAGTCTTTTCTCCTTAAACATGCTTTATGTAGTAGAAAAAGAATTGTATTTGGAGTCAGGAAAAGTTACATTCTAATTCTGTCTCCTACACAGACTGTGTGACCCTGGGCAAGTTGCTTCACTTT
The DNA here is from genome assembly GCF_019393635.1 of Dromiciops gliroides. Taxonomy (NCBI): domain Eukaryota; kingdom Metazoa; phylum Chordata; class Mammalia; order Microbiotheria; family Microbiotheriidae; genus Dromiciops; species Dromiciops gliroides. The sequence continues at coordinate 131,896,522 of NC_057865.1, forward strand.
TGTGGGCCTCAGTTCCATTATCTATTAAATGAGGGGGTTGTCAGCTCTAAAACTATGATCCTATGACTAGATGCACCTTTTTCAAACAGAAACTGCCAATAGTAGATGATAATCTCTGATTCCAGAACTGAATAGATGACCAAATGTGGAAAAGCCCCTGGCTATCAATTTCTGTAGCAGTTACCAAATGACTAAAGCAGGCCAAAGATAACCTGAGTACTGATGGTCAACCTTCGACTCTCATGCGCATTTCTGAGGAGGTGACTTGAGAAGGTCATTTTTTAATTTCTGCATTTCATTTTCTGAATATGCCCTCTCAGCCATTTCTAGGATTAAGCAGGATGAGTCATGCTGCCTTAACCACCAAAAATTCCCAGCCTCCAAATACAGCTTAGTAGGCAGACCATCATCCCCACCCCCGAGAGAAAACTCTTACATAAACATGTATAAAGTGAGAATACTGAGAATGCTAGGACTGCACACAGATACTCTGGAATGGTAGGTCTGAATTAAATGGAAAACAGTTTTGAAGCAGGAATATACATTTGCATAGAGTTGAAATTGTCCTACATGGTTCTTTCCACATAATTCGATCACTGGACAGTCTACTTAGCTCAAGGCTTACTCTGGGAATGTATGGTATAGTCAAAGAAAGCAAATACTCTCCTTAGTACCACAACTTCCCTAACCCTGGGTGTGTGGTATACAGTTACCCTTCCCATCCATAAAACCAACAAAGTCACGCATCAGTGCAATTAAATGGTTCTGGTGGAACACACGGCTCTTAGATGCCACCTGTTTCCTCTGCACACACTAATGACCATTTTCAAGACCTCTTCCGCTTAAATGTTCACAATTCACAACTTATCAACAAAAAGACAAATAACAGTGAGAATTTTGCAGGGCGAATCAACAAAGTGATTTGAGAAACAAGTACATCTTAGGTCTGATTTCCTGACATTGTATGAAATAAAGGGAAAACCACTTTGAAGCAGAGAATACACATTTGCATAGAACTGAAATTTTCCTACATAACTCTTTAACTAATTTACATTAATCCCACTTATTTGTTTACTTATTTATTTTATTTCTTTCTTTACATAATCTTACACTAATTTATTCAGGCATGGTTCCATTCTGAAGCTGGGCAGTAGAAGACCTTCACACTTAACTGTCACTGACAGAATAAAATCATCACTGCTAAATGAGTCACAATTATAGCTATTTGGTAAAGCTTTTCTAGGTCATCTTTTATAAGCTTTTGACAGTAGGTGTGCTTTTTTTTTTTTCATTTTATGATTCCTTGAGTTTTCCTATACCCAAAATACCCATACCTCCTAAGAAGGGGAGAGCACTAGGCACTGCAGTTAACCCCTCCGTTTGCTTTTAAGTGGGTTAAGTGGTATCTATAAAGGGTCTGGATACAAAAAATGATGCTAATTAAATCTTCACACATGATGGGGGTGGACAGACAAAAAGAACATAATGGAAAAAAGGGGAGCTGAGGATGATCTGAGAGTCACTGCCAATACCAGCGAAAAACTGTCCCCACCTTAAAGGCTTAAGATCTCCACAACACAATGGAATTTCCCTAAACCATTATTACCTCTCACACAAAGAAATAATTTAGCTAAAGATTACTGTCTGGGAATCTAGGGGATCATTGGTTTCTGTCTCACTCTTCTTATCCTCTGACAATACAGTGGATACAGCCAGGCACAGAGTCAGGAAGACTTCAGTTCAAATTCAGCCTCCCACACTTACTAGTTGTATGCAAGTCCCTCAACTGCTATTTGCCTCAGATTTCTTACCTGAAAATTACACAGCTGTAACTGGAAATATTATAATCTACTATCCTACTAAACAGTAGTATAGTGATGTGTTTTTTATAAGTTTAGACAAGAATAACGACAACATCCCTAAAAATTTAAGAATAAAGTTTTTAATACATGCTGCCAATACCAAATACTTACAAACCCCCAATCCATGGGGAAATCAAAAGCTTTTAAAATGTGGAGGCCTAACCTCTATAATTTGACATCAGAGCCATTTGGAAATGAGATTCATATTCCCATCATGTTGTCTGCTACTTGCCATGTTCCAAAGAATCTCTCACTAAGCCTGCAGAAGATGAATTTATATCTCAATGCTTTTTTTTCCCAATTACAGAAAGTAATCATTTTATCCTTTATGATTAAACAAAAAAGAAAAATAATAGCATGGTGACTGGACAATTTCTAACTGAACACTACTGAATATGAGAATAAGTAATAATAAAGATAAAAATTCCTATGAGGTATTAAATATTCCAGTGGAATTGTGATCACACAGATGTTAGCATTCCCTCCACCAGTACAAAGGCAACCCACCCAGGGCTGCAGATTAATGAGATAATAGTTATGAAATGTTCTGAGTGCTTCAAATGACCAACAACATCTATATATTATAATGGCTTAGACAACCACTTTCTCATCAAGGGAAATGAGGTAAGTCTCCCTTTAGACCCTCATGATAGATCTTAATTAGCTAAGGGAAAATCTATTAACATTACAAGAAACTTCCCTTTCCTCAGAGGATAGAACATAGGGCTTATCCTTGACAATCAAAGCTCTGGATGATGAGGGAATAAGATATAGGTGTGGGGCTATATAAAACCATTTTCTCTTTCCCTCCTTTCCTTACAAATCAAATATTTAAGTAACTGGTATGTGCCAAGCACTGTTCTAGGTGCTGGAAATAAAAATACAAAAATCAAGACCATGCCTGCCTTAAAGGAGCTCATTATAGTTGACTGATGAAGAATCTGAGGCTCAGAACTAATTAAATTGACATTATTTCTTGGAGAAATAGACTCAGAAATTTAAAGCTAAAAGGGATACAGTACTCATTTAGTCTACCTTTATCATCACTTAATTCAGGAAAATGTAGCCCAGAGACTTCATATGTAGTAACTAAGGAGCAAACCTAGGCTTGGAACCCAAGAATCCTAATTTTTCAGTCCATTATGAAATTAAGAAAAAAGCAGGTAAAAATAGATACTTTTTAAAGTATAAGATCATAGATCTTAGGATCATCGATTTAGAGCTGGAAGAGACCTTTCAGACTGTCCAAACTCCCTTATTTTACAGATGAGGAACTAGGGCCAAAAGAAGTTAAGGAATTTGTCCCACAAATTTAGAGGAAGTGTGGTCTCATGGATAGATAGCTGGCCTCAAAACCAGGAAGCTATGGGTTTGAAGATCACCCCTAATCCATACTGGTTGTCTAACCCTGGAGACAGATACTTTATTTCTCAATGATCTAAGCAATCCTCTAACAAATTACTTCAAAGGGATGCCTTGACAGGGCTTTCTTTACCCAGAAATCCCCTACAGCAGTGCAATCACAGGTCTAGTACTTCCCTAAGTGTGAAAATTCATGGAATCACAGATTTAGGGCTCTAAGAGAACACTGGAATAAGCAATTCATTAAGATCACATGTGTGGAGCTCAAAAGAACCAATCCCATCAATTTGCCAGATGAAAATACTAAACTCACAAAGTGTTAAGTGATCCAGATTAAATTGAAGTTCTCTGGTCTCTAACCAGAATGTTATCAAAGGAAAGAAATCTATTTTCCCTAACAACTCCACTTTACAACATTATTAGTGGTGTGTTGATAAATATTTTACAACTGGCTCTCTGGAAAACATGACACAATGTGTTATGCACTATAGACACAAAGAAAGGCAAACACACTGTGCCTGCCCCAAAGGAGCACTCATTCTAATGGAGAAAATAACATGTAAATAACTATGGACATACAAAACGCATACAGAGTAGATGGGAGGTAATCTCAAAGTAGGAGGCCCTAGGAAGGAGTTAGGAGGAGGAATGCATCCTGCAGAAGATCATGAGACAAGTCATGAAAGGGCCCAGTCCCTGTGGACAAGATTGCAAAACATAGGCTAGAGGATAATACGCCTGGGTCAGTTTAGAACTTCTGTCAACTCCAGGACCCAGAAAATGTTGATTAATAAATTGATGTCAGACCAAAGGGAGATGAGAAAACTAGTACAAAATCAGAGAACTTTGTCATTTTCTATCTTCAGTTAAACAGTTTTATCAATGACTTAGATAAAAGCACAGATGAAATGTCTATCAAATTTGTGGACAAAATGACATCAGAACGAATAATTCAACACAGTGGGTGAAAGAACTGGGAACCAAAACAATTTTAACAAGCTCTAACAAAATCTAAGAGGGTATAATTTAATAGTAATACAGACGAATTCTGCATATCAACTGTAAAAATACAACATGAGAAAGATGTGGCTAGGCACATAAAAGATAAACAATATGGGGAAGGCATTGTCTGCAGAGATGACAGAGAAAGACCTCCTACAGAAGAAGGTGGGAAAGGAAGGGAAGCTAAGGGGAGGAATAACTGGATGATATAGTAATGTATAAGACTGAAAAGGCAGGAAAATGCCAAACTATCAAGAGCTTTAAATGCCAGAGGACTATATTTGTAACAGGGAATCACTGGAGATTATTGAATTGGGGGTGACATGAGTACACCTATACTTAAGGAAGATAACTTTGACAGCTAAGTGGAGAATGGAGTGAAGTGGGGAAAGACTGGAGGGAGCGAGACAAATTTGAAGGCTATTATAATAGTCTAAGGAAAGAGGATATGAGGACTTGGGTGGCTGTGTGAGTAGAGAGAAGGAGATATATAAATATAGATAGATAGATAGATAGATAGACAGACAGTCAGTCAGATAAGAAAAATCTATAGACAGAAACATCAAGTTTTGTCAACAATAAAGTAGCACCTCAATAGTAATAGGAAAGTTTGGAAAAGGGACAGGTTTAAGAAAAAACATAATGAGTTCTAGTCAAGATGAATTTTTGAGTTGCTTATGGAATATACTGTTTGAGATGTCCAAAAGGGAATTGATGTTTAGGCACTGTAACTCAGAAGGGATAAGATCTGTTTGAATATACAGAACTGGGAATCATTTGTATGGGGATGATAATTTAACCCCTGGGAACAAATGAAATGACCAAGTGAGACACTGAAGTCTCTAGTACATAACCCTGGGGGATACCTATGATGAAGGATGAAGAGAATGAACAGTTAGCAAAGGAAACTGAGAAGCTAATGAGCTAATGAGATCACCAAGTAGTTCAGAGAAAGGGCCCAGAACAGAGTGCTAGAGAACAGGGTTTCTTAAAGTTTTCCCACTAGCAACTCTTTTCGCCCAAGAAATGTTTACGCAACCCCAGGTATGTATGTATATAAAATAGCTGTACAAATCAAACATTTACTGCCAAATATTTTTGCAACCCCCACATTCAGTTACATGACAGTTATAACTCACAGTTTATGAAGCTTTGCTGTAGAAGACCCAGTATTAGTGGGAATGAACTGGAAGAGGATCCAAGAAAAAGACTGAGGAGTGCTGTGATAGGGAGGATGAGAACTAGGAAAGTGATGTCCTAAAAACCTAGAGAGAAGACCATACAACTTTGGGACACCGAAGGCTTGCAGGCACCCAGCCTAAGCTGTGAAAGCAGCAGCAGGACATAAGATGGAATCTCAGGCCAGACATCCCAAGAAGTATGCAAAGCTCAGAACTAATGCAAATTCCAAAGCCAAGAAGGAGGCTAGAAAATGTGCAAATGAAAAAAGAACGCCATAATAAAAAGCTATTACAGTGACAAGAAAGCTTCATACACAAACACAGAAGACAATGACTTGAAAAAACCCACAGGCAAAGCTTCAAAGAAAAATGCAGCTTTGATACAAACCTGACAAGAATTCTTAGAGTTAAAGCAAGTATTTTTTAAAAGGAGCTAAAAATATATTTTTTAAAAAACTATACAAGAGTACTAGAGGGAAAATGTGGGAAAAGACACAAGAGGTAGGTAAGAACAATATGAAAAGAGAATTAACAGTTTAGAAAACTAGGTACATAATCTTATGGAAGAACATAGATCCTTGAAAATTAAAACAGACATCAATATACAACAAAACAATGTCAAAAGACTGAAAAAATAGAAGAAAATGTGAAGTACCTCATAGGAAAAACAACTAACCTAGAAAACAGATCAAGGTGATGTAATCTAAGAATCACTGGGATACCTAAAGGGCATGAACACACACACACAAAAAAGGAGCCTAGACATCATATTCCAAGAAATCATAAAAGAAAACTACCTAAATATCTTAGAACAGCTAGTGAAGTAGAGAAATTGTAAGAATCCATCAGTCACTTCCTGAAAGAAATCCCAAAATGAAAACTCCTAGGTATATTGTAGCCAAAAGCCAGAGCTTCCAGGTCAAGAAAAGAAATAGTGGAAGTAGTCAAAAAGAAAGAATTCAAGTACTGAAGAGCTACAGTCAGGATTACACAAAATTTAGCAGTCACCATTATGAAGGAACAGAGAGTTGGGAATGATATTCCAGAAGGCAAAGGATCTAGGCTTATGACAAAGAAAGACACACCCAGCAAAACTGAGTACAATCCTACTTGGGGGGGTGGAGGGGGTGGAGAATGGGAATGAACCTTTAATGAATGGAGGATTTTCAAGCATTCCTGATGAAAAGACAAGAACCAAATGGAAAATAGGACATTCAAACACAAGACTAGAGAAAGATATAAAAAAATAATGATGAGTGAGATATCATAATGGACTAAACAAGGATAAACTTTCTTATATTGGGAGTTAGTCTACTTAGAGGGTCAAGAAGAAATTCTATAATTTGTCCATAATCTCAAAAACTATAGAAAAGGTAGAGAAGAGGTAAACAGTGGAAGATAGAGGAAGGGAAAGGAAGAAGTAGGAAGATTACCTCACTTAAATTAAGTGTGCAAAAGGAATTTATACAAGGAGAAATATGTACGAGGAATGGATGACATGAGTCTCACTCTCATATTAACTGGTTAAAGGAGTAAAGAATACTGGGAAAATAAGAGGAAAAGGTGTTCTTAATGGGTGGGAGAGGGGAGGAAAAGAGAACTTGGAACTGAAAATAAAATTTTAAAAAGAGATCATTGTTAATTTTGGAGATGGCAGTTTCAATTGAATGATAAAATCAGAAGCCAGACTGCAGAATTTTTGAGAAGGTAGCAAGAACAGGGTGAAGCTGTGAATTGATGTGCTCATTCTTCAAGGCAATTTAGAACTATGCAAAGAAAATGATTAAAATGTCAACTCCATACCTTTTGACTAAGAGATTTCATTGCTAAGTATATACCCCACCACAATCACCAAAGGGAGTTAGTGACAAAAAGAAATTCTCCATATAGAACAAAATAGTCACAGGAGCAGTTTTTGTGGAAGCAAAGAACCAAAAAAAAAAAAAAAGTGATGCCCATTGAGTAGGGAATGACAAAGTAAACCGTGGTATAGAAATGCAATTAAATATGACTGTTTTAGAAGAAATGACAAACATGATAAATACAGAGAAGCATGAAAAGACTGAAATGAATTCTTGAAGAGGGAAATAAGCAGAAAAAGAAAGCTATATACAATGACCACAAAAATGCAAATAGAAAGACCAACAAAACACATAAAAGGGAATTTAGTAAAAGCTTGGCCTCCAAATAAGATATTCAAAAAACCACTTTCCTTACTCTTTTGCAGAAGTTGGAGAGAGGGTCAGCATGTGTGGAACATTACATATACCACTGGACTTTCCTGATGTGCTGACTAGTTTTCCTGATTCTTTTTTCTTCATTAAAATTTTTTGTGTTATAAGATAGCTCTCTGCAAGGGAGGAAGGGGGCAAATACAAGGAGATTGTGGGTGATATAAAAACAAAATATATCAATAAAAATCTATTTTTAAAAAAGAATTCATTTATATCAGAACTTAATATGCAAGATTTTCTTTTTCTATCAGTAAGTTCTTTGAACTTATCTGTTCTTTGCTAACTAACAATATATTTTTGATGGTAACCACACCTATCTTGTAGTTCTGGATGATTTAATGAATAGAACAGGTTTTCTAAGCTTTGGTTCATCCCTTTGTATGGCTGATTCCTACAAGTTTCATTGAAGGGATAAAGGAGAATACTCCAATAGCAGCAGCAAAATTCACAATCAATTTGTCTGAACATCTACTAAAATTACACTCTCTTCTCAGTGTAGAAAAATGATTATATGCTAAAAGCTCAATACTGCCTCCTAAAATGACGCATATCTCTGTGCCACTGAAAAAAATCAGCTAATGCTCTTGCATACATATTTCATATACTCTGCTGCATGGGTTCAGGGAATACATATCACTAGGCAGATTAAGCTCCTGATGTCTGTTCCCCAGAGAATTCCCTTGATATTCCAGAAAATCTGTTTTGCTGATGCCGAAACTGATTCAATCTTGAAATGGCTAATAAATTATAGCCTATATTATAGCTTAAAAGCAAATAAACAAACAATAACAAAAAACTCTAATAATCCTTGATGGACAATAAAATTCTGTGAAGGTGATTCTATAGTGTTAAGAAAGATAAATGTGTAATTTAATGTAATTTAATATAAATTTAAATTTAAATTCAAGTGTTTGACCTTTATATAGAGCTTTATAGTTTACAAAGTGCTTCCCTCACCATATCCCTGTAAGGCAGGTAATAAAAGTATTATTATCCTTACTTTATAAATGAGGAAACTGAGGTTCAGAGAAGGTAAATGATTTGCACACATGGCTAGTAAAGCAATAAAGGCCTTCTAGTTCTAATTCCAGTGCTCTTTTGAGGAGCCATAAAACTTCTGCACTTTTCCCTTTAAATAAAATAAGAAATATTGAACATAATTGACAAAAGGAAATTAGTGCCTTTTCCTATCAGTTCCTCCCCAAACTTGTCATCTGAAGGTACTAAGGGTAAGAATAGAAGCAAATGAATCAGAACACACATAATTCAACCAAAGTGCAATGACCATTAAAAGGTAGCTTACCTATTACTGTTCTCAAGATATACATACACAACTACAAACATATATACACATATACATTGATTTTGAAAAAGAATTGGGGCTACCCAGGCTAGTAAGTCCCTATGTACCCAAGTGAAACCAATTCAATTATTGGCTGACATAAGGTAAAATCCACATAATGTAATAAAGATGGTATTAATGAGACCCCATGAGCTTTTGAGGAGTTTTCTCCACCAAAGAACTACCTTGATCTTTCAATTATAATTAATTATAATTTCCCTTTGTGACCAATGGTACACATTTACAAACTGGGTACCTTGGCTTAATGGGATGGCATAGACACACAGAACAGTACCATACAACTTGATCCACAAAAAGATCAAATCTATTGCCTGGGTTAGAATTTATTATTACAATTAACTTTTAACCAACCACAGAAGCAATATATACATACATGAGTGTATGTATACATGTGTGCATTATACATACACATAAAATACACATACATACACAAAAGGGGGCATACTTTCTTCATTTTAGCACATTTTAAAATAATCATTTCTGTTTCAAAAAGAAAACTATGAAAGTTCCTAATTAAAATTCTTTTCCAAAATGTGTTACAGGGGCAGCTAGGTAGCACAATGGCTAAAGCACCAACCCTGGATTCAGGAGGACCTGAGGTCAAATTTGGATTTAGACACATGATACTTACTAGCTGTGTGGCCCTGGACAAGTCACTTAACACTCATTGCCCCGCAAAAAAAAAAAGGGGGGGGGGTTACTATTGAATGATGTTAGGTATATATAACAACAAAGATAGATTTTGAAAATAAAACCTCATCCTTCTCTCAGGTATGAATGTTTTCTCATTTTTAAAAAAATTGCATGGACACTTTTGTGCCATTAATGTAGTCATTCATTGCAATGCACAAAGTATATTACAAAATGGATACTAGTAGACTAGAAAAGTTAACAGTTACTAAGAGTGATTTCTCATTTCTGGAAATGAAAGTGTACTGACAGGACTCAGTTTCATTCTTTGTATTTCTCTTCTCCTAGGAACAGGATTGGTTCTTTAATAATCTGCTTGGATATGGCAACTTAGCATGAAGACACCTTCAGGTAAATAAGATTTAACTGTCTAAACCAAAATTTTATCAGAATTAACATCACACATTCTTGGCCTTATTATAAATTTAATTCAAGGTAATAGTATTTAATAATTCAATTCATTAGCTATGTTAGTACTTTAAAGCTATATCTATATTAGAGCCCATTTTTTACCTTGACAATCTGTGTGGCTGGTCTATAGATCTAACCAGTGTACTCTGGGTAAGGAGAGAATCTGAATGACTAGGAGTTTCCATTTGAAAACCTACCAGAGCTGGGGCAGCTAGGTGGTGCAGTGGATGAAGCCCCGGCCCTGGATTCGGGAGTACCTGAGTTCAAATCTGGCCTCAGACACTTAACACGTACTAGCTGTGTGACCCTGGGCAAGTCACAACCCCCATTGCCCCGCCCCCCCAATACGAAAACCTACCAGAGAATATACAAAATAATGGTTTGATGTAACTGTTTTTTAAATTAAATATTTTATAGACTAGACCTCTTCTATATAAAATAAATATCCACTAAAAGTGATCGATTTTTTCCCCAAAAGTCATTTTACTATTAAAACAAAAGGATTTTTAAGTGCTAGGGAAACCCAAGGCAAACTACAATATGTGTGTTCTATTTACATAGACATATTATAATTACATATAAATATAATTTGATGTTATTTGTTATAAAAAAATTTTAATATAATTTGAATAATTCCTCCATGAAGTCAGAAGCATAAGCAGAGATTAAGGGGCCTTAGAAAATTTAAATATAATATGGAAATATAAAAATATTTTAAATTAAGTATAATACAGAGTGTTTTGTGTAACGGACAATCTTAATACTAAATATTCATAAAGACTGAAAATGTTAATGTATTCTTCTCTCAGATTACATTTTACCTAGAAGAGGTTTACACAATCCAATAGGAATTTACACACACAAAAAAAATGACCACTGATTACTTAGGGTAAAATCTTTCTGGGCAACCTCTGAGTACCCAGCAATACTGTGGCTTAAAACATATGAGTCACTTTCTCTGTTGAAATGCCATCATAAAACCCTTTTCTCTTTAGTTTGCAATTGGCTCTCCTTGTGAAGCTTTTGTGAAACTAGTGTTCATTAAGAGTATGATATAAAAATGCAATGTCTTGTATTTTCATGCAAAATTCAAGGTCACGGGACCTTATTCCCCAAGGCCAAATCCCTCTAATCACCATCATAAAATACCAATGTTTAGGAGAAAATTGAAAAACCTAATCTGCTTGGGCAATTACTCTGGCTACCCATGCAACAGCGATGGCAGCTGTTCAGGGCAAAGCTGCTCCCTTCACTCTTATTGCCAGTATTGCTAAAGCCAACACATTACTACTTCTCTTCCCCAAACTGAGGACAGTTTGGGGGATTTTAGCAAATGGGGTCACTTCACCAAATGGACAACTTTATAGCAGTGAACTTGAAGGTTTCCAACATACTTTACATTCCTAATAACACAATCTTCACAACAACCCCAGGAAGTTGGATGGAATCCTTAGTATCCCAATTTTAGAAATACGGAAACTAAGGTTCAGAGAGGCTGTGACTTGCCCCAAAACAAGCTGCTACTGTAGTAGAAAAGCCTGAACTCAAACCTGGGTCTTCAGCTTCTTGGTGCCCAGCTCTGAAATTAGCTATGTAACCATGGATGGACAAGTCTCTTGACCTTTCTGAGGTTTGGTAAGTATTCTGCTGCCTACGAATACAGTCTCTCCCCAATCCATAAAAAAAAAAAAAAAAAAAGATCATGTGGTCCTCCCATCTGCCACAGTCATCCTCCATGTCCTCCCCTTACTGGCTAAACTCTCTGAGAAACCTGTCTGGACTAAAGCCCTCCTCTCTCCAATCTCATCATATTGCTTCCCACTCCAAACCATTCTCTACTCAGCTGCCAAGGCAATTTCTCTGAAGTGCAGGTCTGACCATGCTGGCCGCCTGTTCTGTGAGTTCCAACGGCTCCCTATTACCTCTGGGATCAAATATAGACTCCATCATCATCTGTCCCCTTCCTCCCTTTCCAGTCTTCTTACACTTGGCTCCCTTCCATACACTCTACAAACTAGCAGCCCTGACCTATTTTCAATGCCTCCCAGGACACACTCAAATTCCCTGTGGGCATTTGCACTACCTGCCCCTGAGTTTATAGGGTTCATACCTCACCTTTGCTGCCTCTCAGTTTCCCAAGCAGTCAATGCCTTCCTCCCCTTCTAAGACAGCCCTTCAGTACCTAGTGACTTACACAGCATCTCCCCCATTATAATGGGAGCCCCTCTGATAAAGACCTCATTTCTCAAATATTGCTTCAAATATAAAGAGAGAACTGAGTCAAATTTATAAAAATACAAGTCATTTCCCAATTGATAAATGGTCAAAGGATGTGAACTGGCAATTTTCAAAGAAATCAAAGCTATCTATAATCATATGAAAAAAAATTATTACTATTGATCAGAGAAATGCAAATTAAAACAACTCTGAGGTATCACCTCACACCTCTCTGAGTGGCAAATATATCAAAATCGGAAAATGTCACATGTTGGAAAACCGGGACACTAATCCACTGTTGGTGGAGTTGATAAAAGATCCAACCATTCTGGAGAGCAATTTGGAACTATGCCCAAAGGGCTATAGAACTATGCATACCCTTTGATCCAGCAATACCACTGCTAGGTTTATATCCCAAAGACATCCTGAAAAAACACCTATTTGTACAAAAATATTGATAGCAGCTCTTTTTGTGGTGGCTAAGAATTGGAAATCAAAGGAATGCCCATCAACTGGGGAATGGCTAAACAAGCTGTGGTATGTGATGGTGATGGAATATTATTGTGTTATAAGAAATGACAAGCAGGATGATTTCAGAAAGGCCTGGAAAGACTTGTATGAACTGATGTATAGTGAAGTGAGCAGAACCAAGAGAGCATTGTGCACAGTGACAGCAATATTGTTTGATGAAGAACTGTGAATGACTTAACTATTCTCAGCAACACAATGATCCAAGACAATCCCAAAGGACCAATGATGAGACATTTTGTCCTCCTCCAAAGAACGAACCAATATTGATGGAACATAGACAGAAGCATGATGTTTTTCACTTTTTCATTTTTTCTTTTATTCAAGCTTTCTTATACAAAATTAATAATATGATAAGGTTTTACATAATTGTAAGTGTATAAATCATATCTGATTTCTTACCACCTCAGGGAGGTGAGAGGGGAGGAAGGATAGAATGTAGAATTCAAAACTTTAAACAGAAATGTTTATGATTTAAAAGAAAAAAAGAATGTGAGCTCCTTGACAGCAGGAGCTGTTTCTGTCTAATACATACTCAGCCTTTAGTCCATTTCCTGGCAAGCAGGAAGCACTTAATAAATGATTACTGAGTGACCAACTAAAATGGGAACAGGAATATCTGCAGCATCTATCTCACAAGGTTGATTTGAGTAACAAAAGAAATAATTATGTGAGGCTCCTTAGGCAAATTACTACAAAAAAGAGGCAGCTAGGTGGTGCAGGGAATAGAGTGCTAGGCAGGAAGACTGGCTAGGTGACCAGAGTAAAGTCACAACCTTTTCCTGCCTCAGTATCCTCTCCTATAAAACAGGGATAATAATAGTGCCCCACTCCCAAAATTGTTGTAAGAATAAAATGCAAAGCACTTTGAAAACCTCTCAGGGCTATAATAAAGTATCTATTCTTACAAATATAATCTAAGACAATGACGGTGATTATGACATAACTGCTGAGGCTTTCCAGTCAGAGGGCTGAATCCTAGATCTGCTACAGAATACAGAGATCATCTTGGATAAGTTAGTTTGCCTTTCTAGGCCAATTTCCTGAACTATAATGACAAGGTTAGACACCATAGCCTTTCGCAACTCTAAAGCCTGATTCTGTCATTCTATTGTTTGAAATATAAAAGAGTGAATCAAACCTTGAAAGAAATTCAGTATGTGGCAGGCCAGGGAAAAGTCGTAATTGTCACCTAAATATTCTTGCTCTTTCTTCTTTCTTTGTTCAACAAGTTTCTTTAAAAAGGAAGAATAAATGAAAACGTCTCATTTTGACAGTAGTTCACTAAGAAACACTTAATACAAGGCCAATCACAGCTGTAACTTAGCCTTGTTCCTACCCTAGTCTATAAATGGCTACTAAAATTAAGAGTACACATTGAGGTGAAAAAGGCATTTTACTGCTCAGAAATTTCTCATTTTGACTCTGCAGTCCTCCTCAACTCAACTAAAAAAGATATTAACATCAGTGCACTAAAAGATAATGACATGGATAAACTGAAACACTCTATAGTTTCTAGGCTTTAATTTATTATTTTTGTGGTTGGTTGTTGAAAACTAGTCAGCCCTGAAGGAAGTGATTCATCTGAATGAAAGAAAAATTGAAATTCTGCTGCTTTTTTCTGTAGAGATCAGAACTGGATTGGGAGCTCTAAAAGCACAAGAAAATCTTGGAATGGAAACATGAGGTTGCTAAAGAGATGTGAAGATCCCCTCAGGGAGATTTTTACCATTACTATCTAGGAACCATGTTTTATAATTAACAACCACTAATCAAATCTGAGGGAAGGGAATTCAAGAGATCATTTGTCCAACCTCCTAATTTGAAGCTGAGGAAAGTCAGATCAAAGGAAAGTGACTTATCCAAGGCCACACAGCTACTAAATGTCCAAGTTGATTCTTGAACCTCAGCTGTGTAAAAACAGCAAAGACCCAGAATTGTGGGACCTCAAAATATGGAGAAAAAGTTTGAAAAATACACGAGCACTTCAGGAGCAAAGGAGCAAATATATTTCACGTGGGCATAAATTAAATCATAGAATGTAGAGTTGGAAAGGTTATCCTTACAGATAAGGGAACAGCGGCCAAAGAGATCAAGTATCTTGTTCAAGCCTCAGTCTTCTCACACCAATTCTAGCACACTTTCTAATACACTACACCAAGACTGATACTCATAGAAATATCTGCATGTTTTTATTCAGTAAATCAAAGGGCATTTATTAATAATATTTGTCCCTGTTAAACTTTATCTCAGTGAACTATTAGATTAGACATTAAGATTTAAGTCAATCCTTTTTTTAAATGGGTGGATATACATATTCTGGAATACTAGACCCTGAATCAAAGGCAATAGAAATAAATAAAATATCAGCAATAGAAAAATCAACAAAATTGATCTCAACAAAGTCTCATAGCTATAATCCCCAGGTGTAAACCAAAAGGGATTTAATAAGCACTTCCGCTGTGAAGAGCAGTTTACTGGGTTGTACTGGGATGATTAGAACAGCCTATAAACAAAATAATAGCATTTGCCCCTGACACTGTGAAACTTACAAATGAGTTGGGATAGAGAGTAAATGCATGTATATGATGGCAAAGAACAAAGCTCAAAGACAGCTATGACTATGTAACTAGCATTTGGTGTGTTTTTAAGTGTGCCTAGGCATGGCTGGCGAGGAAAAGGAAACCAGTTTAGGCAGTTAGTGGTTAAGCAAAACATGATACAGTAGCAGAGTTAACTGTCAATGTAAACATAAAGAATTGCACCCTAAAATTTTAATTTACTGAGCAACCTAAAAGTGAAATGAAAGGTATAGATTCCTTAAAGGCACCTAGTGACCACTTTCTTCTTTGATTACTTTTCAATAAATCTCTACCAGTCCCCGGGGACCATATTATTAGATCCCTGTCTTCTAATTAATTACTCTTCTGGTATTTCACAGCTGGATACCAACATATCAGTTAGAGATACATGCACAAAGGTTTACTGATATAAGCCAATAGGAAAGGTCAAGTTTCCAAGGGGACACAAGAAGATTGTACAAAAGTAAATTCTCTTTCAAAGTTGGAAAAAAATTGTTTTTCCTTTCACACAACAGTAAAAAATTTCATCCTTTTTCTCTCTTCCATTGTTTGGAAAATATATTATGCATAATTATATGAAGGTAGAGCCATCACTGATGAGAAAGGTTGCAAAGCATAGTAAAAAAAGTACACAGGATCTGTCATGCTTTGAGAGACCTGTGTTCAAATCCTTAAATGACTACTCGTTGTTGTGTACACTTGGAAAAATTCCTTTCCCATATTCAGGCTACCTTCTTTACAAAATTAAAAAGTTGCACTAAATCAGGTATCCTTAATCTTTTTTGTGTCATGGTCCCTGTTGGCAGGCTGGTGAAGTCTATAGACCCCTTCTCAGAATACTGCTTTTTTACTTCATAATTGAAGGAAATGCTACATTTAGGTTAGAACTTCATAAAAATATGCTTTTTCCCCTGAAAGAGATAAAATCTTTTTTACTCAATCAAGCTCAAAGAACCCCCTGAAATCTATCCACCCCAATTTAAAACCCTCTTCATTAAATTATTTCTAAAGTTCTTGTGGGAGTTTCCATATTTAAATTGGCCATTAAGATTATCCTTGTTTTTTCAGAAAATATTTTCTTAATCATTCTAGAGACTAGCTTCCAATATTCTTAGTCATACTCGTCAAGTCACGGTAAATCAAAAATCAGTCAGTGAAGAAGCATTTATGTTCTGTGTGCTAGGCACTATGCCAAGTGTTGGGGATAAAAAGAAAGGGTAAGAATAGGCCTTTCCCTTAAGAAGCTCCCATTCTAATGGGGAGACAACATGTCAATCACTCAATACAGACAAACTATATGAGTATGCAAAAGAGGCCCTCTGAGAGGAGGGAGGCATTACCAGCCAGGGAAACTGGGAAAGGCTTCCTGGAGTAGGGGGCATCTGAGCTGAATCTTGAAGGGGAAACTAAGTCAGGGAAACTAAGTCACTGGGGTGAGAGAGACTGGAAGAGCCATGTACATGGTGGATGGAGTGAGCATCCTGGGCAAGCAGGGCAGTGCTGGAGGACTGCTGTGTACACAAAGGAGGAAAAGAAGTTTGGAAAAGCAGGAAGGGATAAGGTTATGAAGAGCTTTAAAAGCCAAATAAAAGTCTCTATTTGATCCTGAAAGCAAAAAGGAGTCATTGAGAAGATGGTGACATGGTCAGCCCTGCTCTTTAAAAAATGTCACCCTGGCAACTGGGTAGGGGATTGGATTGAAGCTGAGAGATGCTTGAGGCTGGGTGACCAATTACAAAGGCTTTTGCAAGAGGTCAAGTGAAAAGTGACAAAGGCATGAAGAACAGTGGTGGCTGTGGGAGAAGGTGAGAGAGAGAGAAATATAGATAGAAATGACAGACAAAGAGATGAGAGATATAGAGATAAAGCCATGAGAAAGATGTGTAGATACTAACTACAAGATTACAGAACAGACGGGTACTAGTGAGGAGTCAAGGGTGACATTTGAGCCTTTCTGAGAGACTGGCAGCCAGCATGACTGGAAGCATGATGATACCTTCAACAGTTATAGGGAAGAAGGAAAGAGGAGACAATTTGGGCGAAGGAACAGAGAAGTCTCTTTTGGATCATTTTAGTAATGTGTTCATTTGAAAGCCTGTTAATAAAGACTATTCTCTATCTGAATTGGAATTTTGAATTGGTTTTTAATAAAGTTACACTTCCCTATCAGAAAACTATATTCTTAACATGGATGCATGAACACATTTTAAAAATTCATCTTTGGGGGCAGCTAGGTGGCGCAGTGGATAGAGCACCGGCCCTGGAATCAGGAGTACCTGAGTTCAAATCCGGCCTCAGACACTTAACACTTACTAGCTGTGTGACCTTGGGCAAGTCACTTAACCCCAATTGCCTCACAAAAAAATAAAAAATTTTTTTAAAAATTCATCTTTGGATACTGGATTGTCATGATTATCAATCAGTCTACTGACTTCTAGGTAGTCTAGGAGAGCAAAAATAAATAATATAAAGGCAAAAAAAAAATCTTCTAAAGGAACAGTTCTACAATTTTCTATCCAGTCAAGCAAAATACAGTCTATGATAAGAGTTTAATCTGAGAATTTTTAAAGTATAAAGAAATTATATAAATAAGCTATATATATATATATACAGAAACACACATATATACATAAAAGCTATAGAAACTTTTTTTCATAATTTTAAGAGGGTAGGATTCCTCATACTAGGAAGAATACATCCAAATTATTTCACATTGTATTTTCTAGCATCCCATACTAAGCCCTACCATATGTTTAGTACATTATAATAGTAATAAATAATAATATATGTCCATATTTATTTATTTAATGAAATTACTATTAATGTTTTGAAATTAAACTACAAATAACCAGAGCCTTTTCTGGCTAGGAATCCTTAATAACAATGGGACCGGTTCACATCCTGTATAATTACCCATGGGAGAGTCAATGGGGAAAGTTTCCATATATGGTTATTTTCCCCATAGAATCCCCACAGTTACACAGGATATGAATCTAGTCATTGTGACAGTGCAAACAACAGATCACTAAAACCCATTTATAAATTTGCCAGACAGAATGTAGACTAACACTTATTCAACCAATCATAAGAAGGAAAATTGGGAAGGGAAATATTGGTGGAAAATTTAGAAATAACTGCAATTTTTTTTGGTCCATGTTTTTATGTTACTAAAATGGATCTATAAATAAAAATGGGAATGAATTTTCCCACTTTACTTTAAGTTTATTTTCAAATCCTAAAGCATTAAAAGTTATGCAAACAATCAACACCCAAGAAATCCAAACAGACGTTTAACACCAGAACCTCATGATGTCAGAAGGAGAGAAAAGATGATACAGCAACATGAGTCAAAAATGGAACATGAGCTTTAGGTTACCAAGTGAGCTGAACATGTGAGCTTGTTACAGTCTAAATCCCTGTGAGCCATGCTGCTTTTTCAATATTCAGGAAGTTAACAACATCTGCTACTCTGTTGCTCTAAAGGTGAATAAATATGATAAAGTTTCCTTTTAAATTCATGGCTACCTAAGGGAATTTAGATAAAATTTTGTTGCTTTCAACTAAAAAATATATTTCTAAAAATCTACTTCTACTATAAAGATAGCTAAAGATAGGAATAAAATGGCCAGAGTTCTTAAACTAATAAGCTTCTTATGACAAATAATCATCAAAGGGAAAAAACAGAAAACAGAAATGCCTAATTTTCTGATAGTACAAATTATCAGAATTTGCTGAAATTATTTCAACCCATATATACAGGTCCAAGTGTGCCTGATATGAGTAGAGCTGAGTAAAATAATTCTCACTGTCTACTTTTCTACCAATTTAAAGCTATAATTTCAAACAACAAAATGCTAGGCTTAAAAATAATATATCAGGAGAAGCTAGGTGGCGCAGTGGATAAAGCACTGGACCTGGATTCAGGAGGACCTGAGTTCAAATGTGGCCTCAGACACTTGAAACTTACTAGCTGCGTGACCCTGGGCAAGTCACTTAACCCTCTTTGCCCCCACCCCACCCCCCAAAAAGAAAAAAATAATAATATATCAGTTGAAAAGGTTAACTCTGACCTATGCATAAAAGCAAAGTCTGACATGGTTTAAATTATCAAATGTAAATGTTGAGGGCAGCTAGGTGGCACAGTGGATAAAGCACCCGCCCTGGAGTCAGGAGGACTTGAGTTCAAGTCCGGCCACAGACACTTGACACTAGCTGTGTGACCCTGGGCAAGTCACTTAACCCCCACTGCCTCACACCCCCCCCCCAAAAGTAAATGTTGGCCTATCCTTTGCTACAGTATAAACACTTGGTTGTCTTCCACATAAGTAGCTCATGATTTTGGAATACTTATTTTTACATTAAAAAAACCTACTGCCATCTATAATTAAGAAATCGTATTTCTAGTTCCAAGTGTTATTAGTTATTTCATGTTTTTCTTCCACTATTTCTGTCACAAATTAAAACAAAAGTGACATCTAAAATTGGCCAGGACCACTTGCCCAGAGAGTCCTCCTGGATCTAATAAAAAAGCAGGCATTTAGACTCTAACCCACACCATTCCCTGGAGTATGGAAACTGGGAAGGAACAATAAGAAGAACTCCTTGGGAGAAAAGGTGGGTTGAGGGGTCTTTGCCGCTTCTTTTGTTTTTTAACTTTTTAAAAATGCATTTCCTTTCTTTGGTATTTTTAATTAAATAAAAATATATCTTCTTCCCTCCCCCCGCCAACCCCCAGACCCATTTCCCATCCACATATATCCTTCAGCCTTCCCCTTTTTGTTATTTCTTTTCCTCTTCAGTATTCTGGATGGGCATTTTAATCTGATTTCACCAATATAAAATGCTGAGGGTGATGGGTGCCTCTGATGGCTCCGTCCCCAAAGGGATAGTCCCCAAATCTCACACTAACTCTGGACAAATCTGCTCACTAGTCAGTGCCCACGTCAGTCTAGTTAGCAAGTCATGTGCTCAGGGAAGCCCATTAACACTTTCTGGCCACCAGGACACAATTACTGCTTGCAGTGACTCTGTAAATGGTACCCTAATGGCCTGGAGAGTTAACCATGAGGGAGGGACTTCAGTACGTGGGAGGATAAAGTCCAATAAATACTAATTGAATAGAATTTAATCTTGCTTGAAGTATTTACTTTTGAGAGAATCTCTGCCTTTATCAGGTTGCTATGCTTTATCAGGGAGTAACCAGATGTCTGCTGTAGTAAATACAGTATAGGGTCAATTTTTCTTGCCAACATAGCTAGAATACATAATGACTTGTTTTTCACCTACATCATTCTTTAAGGCCTTTGGGCTCTCCATACTACCAACTTGAAATATTAAGTTTTTAAAATACTGTGAAATCAACATTTGGTCCCAAAAGATGTATTCTGAAAACTAAAAACAATACTTTATGTCATTGTACTTCTTCCAGAAGAACTCAAAGTACTCTCCCTACAGAAATTCTCCTTTCACATCTTGCAAGCACAGAGGGTGTTGGTCCCATAGCCCCCATTTTACAGATGAGAAAACAGATATGCATTAACAACAATGCAAATTACAAGAAATGTAACAAAAATTCCATTTTCTTCCTCAAAGGGTAAACATACAAAATGCCGCAGAACTGCTCCAACTAATATTATCTATTAAGTCCAAATTCAATTCATTTCAACAACCACTTTTTAAAAGATGCCTGCTATTTTGAAGGCATTACCCATACTGCTATGGAGAGTATACACAACCATGTAAATGGCAAAGAACTCATGAGCTGTAAGAATTTAGATCCATCACCTCTCGTTAGAGTTAGACTGATTCTCCTCCATTCTCCCCCCAGTTCATTGTCCTAGTCACCATTTCTTTGTTAAAAAAGAAATCCGTAACAAGCTAAAACGCAAATGTCGGCATTATTAATGTTCTTAACATTAACAAGCATGGACATCTTTTTTCTTAGGAGAGTTGTAAGGATTGCTTCTATCAGTGATCTTTTCATTGCTTTCAGGTACTTTTTATAAGGAGCTTAAGGAATTAAGCAGTATAGTTTAGAAGGATAGAATATTGTGTAATGTGACACCCAGGAGGATGCAAATTGTTGACCTCAAAGGCCTAAAACATAAAAACAGCCCAATCCAGCATGTGGACAATGGAAGATTTTTTAAAAAATGATTTCTTTTAGAAAGACACAAAGAACAAATGATGTCCCTAAAGGAAAAAAAGAGATACTTCTTTGGATAACTAATATTTGTTAAAAGAAATCCAATAGACCATGGCAAAATTTCAAGGTTAAGAGAGATAATATACTATTAAGGTGAGTAAGAAACAACTCAGTCTTTCACAGCACAACTACACAGTGATGAGAAGAATATAGTAATTCTATTATAGATAACAGACTTGATTCCTTCTAACTTTGTAGAATTCCAAATAACAAATTAGTTTTAGATAGCTTCAATCCCTAATTAAATATAGACACAAGAAAAGAGTAAAGTTCCCCCAGATATATGCATATTCAACAAAAACAAAATAAATGTCAATAAGGCAAGACAAAAGACTTGACCTTCATTTGAATGCAAGCTTTTAGGCACCTACCCTGCCCTGGATACTTCTGACTAAGAACATAACTGGCTTGCCCTTTGGTTTGCCTCTAACCCTACCATTCAATAAGTTGTTTTTTTAAGGCTTATAGAGCAAGTCAACTATTTTCTAGCATCTTTCCTTCCCACCCACCCCCCCTTATGATTCAATGATCCAGTGGTAGCCATGGAGACCAAAAGCAACCAGCAATCTTCAGCCAAACCAGATAGCACATGGATAAAATTCTGTTCAAAAAGATTAAGAAGCTGCTCCTTTGTGATATACTTAGCCAAACAATATCAGAGCATTAAGTCCAAGAATCCAAAGCATATCAGACAGCTTCATTTGTATAAAACTCAAATTTCCTTGTGTTTGTGTGTGTCTATATTTATGCCTATATTTGTACACCTGAACAAGCAGAATTCCTTGACTAAGAAGGAACTGGAAGATCTTAGTCACTGACTAGCAGGTCCTTAGTAAAAGCCTATTTCTAAGTGGAATGATTTACAAATGGCAAAAAGTAAATAAAAGTAATGGGGAAAAAGAATATTCTACGGAATATAAAAATGTGAAGAATCAAAAATTAAATTTCACTTTTATTCTTTCCTGACCTTGATGGGTCGTTGTGCCAGTGTCAAGGAAAGCAAAGCTGCCACCATGAACCAACAGGATTAATCAACCTCACAAGAAAAGCCAGCCAAGAAACACTTTTTTAAAAAGCTGAGAATCATTAGATATATTATTAGGTTACTGTTCTAGGCAAATAATGAGCTATACAAATGTCACAATTCAAGTTTTCAAGAAAAAATATACGCCCAACTCTTTCCTCTTCTCCAAAATGAAGTCACTTCTTGCTAAATTTTAAAATGTACTATGGCCTTCAGGTTTGCAACCATGTAGAAGTAATTCTTCACCCTCATCTTGGAGGTGAGGCAGTCATTCAAATGCTCTTCGGAGCTGTACAGCACATTTACAAATGATATTATTCCACATTTGTCATTAAATAAACCTTATGTGCAATAACTTAGATAAGCCGTCATTTTTAGCATCACTTTAGGTTTCCTAAGATGATACTGCCACCCAACCTGTCCCACTGTCCAAGGTTTGCAGGTTTCATTGCATAAGTTTAATCACACAGAAAATGCTGGATCACTGCTTTAGCCGACACATGTAAATCTAACATGTAAAATGGCTCACTTTCTGAAATTAAATGGATTTCATTTTTTACTTATAAAATTAAATCTACTCTTTTGTTTTAAAAAATGAAGGGAAGGGAATACAATAGCATCTTCTGTCCCTTAATATAAATTGTTCAAGGCTCTCCTTTCTATTCTAACCAGCACCATCTTCTTGAATCTTTCAAGTATTTACATCAAATCTGTGTGCCACAACCATGACTGAACATATAACAATAGGGATCACTGACAGACCTTATCCTATCAATTAACACATTCAAGTGAGACTACCTAAATCCTAGGGCTACTCTCTTCCTCCCACTCTCCCTCCCTCCCCTAGGCCTAGTTTTGACCATACTGACATCTCTAGCTTCAAGGATGCACCACCCAGTTAAAGGGGAGTCACCTCCCTGGGATCAATTCCTTTGTAAACAGACCCCAAAACGCAGCTTTTCCTAATAACCTAAGGCAAAGAGAAAACAAACTCCAGATGAATGAAACCATGCTATCAAACAACCTTTTAAATAGGAAAGAAGTGGCATACATTTACTTACATGAAGATTCAGTGCCAAACATGGCTGGCCCCAGATGCTGCTCTTTTAAAAAAAAAGGGGGGGGGAGTAGAAAGATTAAAAAAAGAGGAAAGAATGAGTATTAGAGAGTAGAGATGAGACGACTACTCAGCAGGGGTCATAAAGCCAGACAATGCAGTCCAGGCTGTCTCCAGCTGCCAGATTCTCCTCTCACACGCTTCAGTTTTCTCCCATGTAAGTGAAAAGCAAAGGTCTCCTGGAGAACGAAAAAAATCAGGAGCTGCTCTTTTCAATCCAATAGACAAGAGAAGGAAGGCCGACGTGTCTCTTATGTGATGCAGTGAGGCAGGACTAGGTAGCAGCAGCAGCAGCCAGCAGATACTGCAATCCCCAACCCAGGCTCTCCCAGTAAGACAATAGCAGAGCTTATGCATACACTGGATGACGTCAGGACACTGCAAAGACTGACTGCTGCTGTTAACCAGCGGCTCA
This sequence comes from Dromiciops gliroides, assembly GCF_019393635.1. NCBI lineage: Eukaryota > Metazoa > Chordata > Mammalia > Microbiotheria > Microbiotheriidae > Dromiciops > Dromiciops gliroides. Next base: position 131,920,715 of record NC_057865.1, read on the forward strand.
GAAGGGGCTTCGACAGAGCAGAGCAATTCAAATGGGAATTCCTTTGTCACAAAATTCACAAGACAAAGAGCCAGACATATATTTCCCTCTCCAGTTAAAAACTTCATCCTTTGATATCACTCAGACTGAAACAGCCCTAAGATAAATTAGGAATGTATGCTTTGAAGCAACTTGGTCATGAAATTCATCATGCAAAATTGGTTTTATGCATCAAGTAGAACTTTCAAGTGACAGGAAGTAATAGAACTATAGAAGAAATAAATATATAGAACCATTAAATAGTTATATATTTCAGAAAAGCTAATTACTCTTATTTACTCAATTTAGTATGTTAGACTATCAACTCAAGGGTTACAGGCACACATATCTAGAGGTATAACTAAAATATTCATTTGGTGTTGCAGTAGCAATTAAAAACCTACTGCAAATCAAAAGAGAATCTTGAAATGGAAAATGACCACAAGAAGAAATTGTGCAACTATTATTCAAAAATGGAAAGCTATATTTTAGCAAAAACATGGATAGATAGATGCCTTTTTTTCCTACTATATTCCTTCTTCCTCATTTGCCTAACTGTGCTGCTATTCATTTCACCTGCCTGTCAGAATGACTACTTCCAAGGTCAACTCACTCATTTAAAGGGATTGCATATATGCCCATGTAATGTGGACTTCTATGAAATACACATTTCACACCGAATACACATGCATTTTGTATGTGCACACATACATAAATAACTGAAGCCATTAACTACTTTGAATCACATGGCAAATAAAAAGCTTCCTATGTTACTGTATTCTCAGGAATCAAGTAAAAGAGTCACAGAGAAGTATGAGTCTTCTGCTACTAGAATAGTTATCCAGAAAGGTCAAAGGAGAGTGTATTTTTAATAGCTCTTAATGAATAAGCTCACACAGCTGCCATCAGAGCAAAAAGAAAAGTACTGAAAAAGAAGGGAAAAGGTCTGGTTAATAAAAGAAGCGCCCCCCTCCCCAAAAAAGTATTCATGTTCTTGAATGCTTTTGCTTCCTTTGATACTTGGCTTCCTGATTTTCTAAAAGAAATAAACATATCTGTTTTTAGAGAAAGAAAAGTCTCAGTAAGCATGTTGTATAAAAATAGTTTTGTGAATATTTCCTAATAAAATCCTTCAAGAAATGTGTTTATTCTAACTATAATTACTCTACTCAGATTTTTCAGAAAATGAACTTTCAATCTAAACATAAAAAATATTTGAAGTTTTAGGAATTTTTGTTTGGTTTAGTGTGCCTAAACTTTTAAAAAACAATCATACCCTCTGTGATCAGGACCAATTATATAGCATAAAATTATACTGTACTTCTTAAACCATGCCTTATACTTTTTCAGAAACATTCAAGAGCAGTTTTTCTACTGACATTTTATTAGGTAAGATGGAAGAAGACAAGCATTTCATGCAAGTGTTTGTGACTTCTATCAATTCCACTGTCACTGCAAAAGATCACTAGTTAATAAAAGGTATGTTCATAACAACACCATGTGTTTGCAATTTGGCTGCCATGGCAATAATAAAAAGAATATGAGTATTCTTAAATATAAATTGTGATTTTCTATTGAAATATTACATGATCACCCCAACCGACATGTGAACATAACATCGATTGTCATTTACAAGGCCAAGAATCTGAAAGTATATAATTAAGAGTAAAGTGGGTCCCAAAATTTCAAATTCAAAATACACACACACACACACACACACACACACACACAGTCCTTATAGATGAGTTCTTTTGGGGGGGGGGGCAAGGCAATGAGGGTTAATTGACTTGCCCAGGGTCACACAGCTAGTGAGTGTCAAGTGTCTAAGGCTGGATTTGAACAAGTCCTCCTGAATCCAAGGCCAGTGCTTTATCCACTGCGCCACCTAGCTGCTCCCTATAGATCAGTTCTTGAATTTATCTGTAAAACTAGTTCACTAATATTCATTAGAATTCCTGTAATGTAATCACCATATGAAAGCTACATTGCCTTTTATTAAATACTGTACCAGTACAGTTTGATTTTTTAAAACCCATTTAACTCAACAAAATGAGGCCTTAAAAGCTATTTGCAAGACAAGCTGTCTCTAAAATATACATTAAAATTACAAAGGACAGCATAATAAATGGAACTTCATTCAATCAGGAGAAACAAAGCAGAAAACCATAAACTGACCCAAAGTATTTGTCAGTTTTGCTGCATGTGACTCTGAATAGGTCATTTAATCTCTGGGCATCAACTTTTTAAACTGTAAAATGAGAGATAACCTCTAATGTCCCTTCTAGCTCTAACAATCTATATATCATATTGTGCACAAAATTCAAACAAAAGAAGGATTTCTCATTGATGGTAAGGTTGTTCAATTGTTCCTCTTTGCAAATGATATTGTACTAGTTGCACCATGACCTGGAAAAATACCAAGCCTCCTCAGTAAAATGTTCAGGAATACAAGAGAATGATCTAAGTGTTCACATATTGAAAACAAAGTTGATATAAAATAATTATTAGAGTATGACACAGCTGAACAACCAGCCCTTTGAATCAATCCAGCAATATGTATATTGTGAACAGGTACTGAAGATAGACAATAAGCTAAGTTCAGAACTGAGTAAATGGAGTAGACTGGAGCTGACTGGATCTTATTTGGAAAGTTATATAGGACTTTCAATGATTACAATTATTCACTCAAAAAATCCATTAACACCAATATTCTTCTAGTGATACCATATGGGTGCACAATCTTGACATTAGAATTTCAAATAATGTAAAGATCATTAGGAAGATGAACATTAGGAGCATGTCAAAATATTGCTGATGATGGCAATCATGTGAGGAAAGGCATGAAAGGCATCTAAAAGATATGTAAGACTGGAAAAGAAGGTAAGTAGTAGATCATATAATAAGAATGAAAGAAGGGGCAGCTAGGTGGCGCAGTGGATAGAGCACCAACCCTGGATTCAGGAGTACTTGAGTTCAAATCTAGCCTCAGACACTTAACACTTACTAAATGTGTGACCCTGGGCAAGTCACTTAACCCTAGTTGCCTCACTAAAAAAAAAAAAAAAAAAAAAAAAAAAAAGGATGAAAGACAACATACTAGCAACCAGAGTTGTAAAGTAGTAAATAACACATAATAAAAGAAGCTCCACTGTTAAGGCAGATGATGTTCCATGAAGGATTTGTGGAAAGATATACGCAAGAATTATATAGGATGAGAAAGAATGGAGATCTGACAACCAGACTGTCCAAACTTTAAAGGGGCTGCTTCAGGTTCTGCATCAATGGAGGTATTCAAATAAAAGCTAGATGATGGTGCAGAGATGGTATAAAAATTAGAGAGTGATAAGGTACAAAGAGTACTAAGAGTCACAAGACCTGAGTTTGAATCCTATCTCCAACATTTATTGGGCATTTCATTCAACATTTCTGAAACTTAGTTTCCTCATCTATAAAAGATGGATTATTGTACCTGCTTCCCAGTATTATTTTCAGGAATGCATGTTTAGGATTAGAAGAAAATGTAGAGGCCATCAAGTCCAGCCTCCTCTTCTTATAAAGAAACTACCACTCAAAGAAATTAAATTATTTGCTTGCTTAGAATATATCAGAAATGTTTAATTGAATCTAAAATAATCATAAACCTTTAAAAACTATATAAATATGAGCTATTAATATTGAAAAGGATTCCAGTTCCAGTATAGGTTGAATTAGACAACTTCTAAAAAACCTTCCAATTTGGATGATTTTATGATTCTATTCATTTAATATACATCAGTGAGGGAGGTAACTACATAGATGAAATAATCCACCAAGGCACAGAATTATACCTACAGTACAAAGCAGAACTGAAGCTGCTCAAAAGAAACATGAAATGCGCCAATTTGGAGACTCCAACACATGGGTTATTTGTGCCCAACCTGTGGTAGAACATTCCAAGCTCATATCAGTCTGATCAGCATCAGTCAGACACACTGTAACTTGACTCTAACATAGTGTTGTCATTTTGGTCCTCCTTGAGAACAAAAGACAACAACCAACTAAGGTATTGGAGTACTTCAGCTGTATCTGTTAAGTACATTACAAGGAATCTAGAGGGTCAAGTCAGCCAGATGGTGTTAGAGAAAAATAACATAATAATAATTTAAAATAACAAAGCACTATTCATTTTCCTCATTTTGGATCTAAAGAATGTTCATCTTGAAGATTCTACTGTAGTCCAGAATTTAGTGCCCACAGACTGTTAGCACCCCTGAAAGCTAAAACTAGACATGTTTTGTTTGACTTTATGTAAATGAGTGAGAAAAAGAATGTCTTGTTAAACAGAATTTTGCTGTTTAATTGTATAATATTGGAAAGTATTACTTTTAAATAGTATATCTCTTCCCAACTGTGATGTTTAAAATCTAACTGTGATGTCTAAAAAATCTAATGTGTGGTCACCTTAAATTAGGAGCTTTAGCACCAGTCTTTGGCCATTAAGCATTCATTAAAGCATACCAGGTATTCACGTGGAATTCAGAAAGCTAAGAAAAGGCCTACTGGCCTACAGTTCCAGCCGGTTCAGGTTCTTCCTCAAATCCTCCACCATGAGCCTTCTTCAGCCACGAACTGCTCCTCAACCTGAGTGTGGAAGCTTTTTATAGGTCTGCATTGGTCGTCTTCATCCAAATCCATTGTTTCACTGGACTTGAAGGTGGTCTCCAGTTGAGTTCAAAGTCCTTAGCTTCTGAGAACAATACCTCCTTAAGGGCCTTACAATCTAATTAACTTGAAGTAGGCTAATCAGTAAAATCAATCACTCTCACTTAATTCAATCAGTTTAGATTAATCTCCAGGTGAGCCTTTGAGTATCTGCCAAAATCCCATTATTTTCTCACAAGTGGTATTGACAAGTGCTAGAGATAAGGTATGCCACATATTTAGGTCAAATAATGACAAAGATCTTAATAATCACATTAAATAATTCCAATAAAATGCACAGAATATTGACAATATCAGTAGAGAAGAATCTTTGCTTGGTTTACAAAAATTATATTACCTAAATACTTAAGACTGTTATGTTCCATATCTCATTGCCCTACATAGAATGATACAAAATGTTTGGATGGATCTTTCTTTCTGAGAAAAGCTTGGGTTCGTTTAAGGAACCTTGCAATTTCCTGAAAGCAACCCAGTCCACTCTTTTCTTCCTGTTTAATGCTGAGCCAAACTAGTAATCCATTTGGTCTATTTATCCGAGATTTATATACTAATGAACAAACTCTATTAGGTTATCCATTTAACTACTTGTCATAATCTGGGTAACAGACCTTCTTCATCCACCTTGTCTGCTCCATATAAATGGTTAGACCAACCTCTTTCGAATGGTTACAGAGATCTTTCAGGATGTTTTGCAGTGTTCTGGTAATTGGTGAAACCAGTAAAATGTCATTAACAAACAGGAGCAACTAGAGCACCACATTATTAACAAAGATTCTGTCAACTTAGACGATGCATTAGATCTCCTCCATCAAAATGGCAAGCTTGCATCTCCCTGCTTTATTGCTCACTTAACATCTATGATCAGAAGATCAATGAAGAATATTTCTGTTGCTGTATCTTGAAAGGAATCTTATCTCTGATACATGAATGAGAGATACATTATTAGAAGAGAGTCCTCAAGCTGGGCATCAAAATTAGCTTATTTATTTTTCATAATCAACAAACAATAAGCAGGGTGGGATCTTGCATTCTCTTTATTTTTCAGTCAACTGCAAAATGGAAAAGAAATGATCCACTGTAGAATATCAATGACAAAGACCTTGTTTCCTTGTTTTCTAATAATCTTAAGGAGAAGGCCTTCAATTGATATAGAGGTGAGTAAAAGAGGAGCAGAGGGGGCACATGGAGGGGAGAAAGGAAGGGCAAAGGGGGCAGGAAAGAAATGGGTTCAGAAAAGGGAGAGGGGGGGATCTGTGGTCATGGACTTGCCTTTCCCTGTATGATACAAAGAAGTTTTAGTTCTTTGGCAGTTAATATGGCTATCAACACTGTATTGGGAACACAGCCCATTATTTATGACTAATGTTTGCACAGATCAAACCACATATCTAGATGAGGAAATTAAAAAACAAATTTTTTTCAAGCTATAATGAAAAAATGCAAGGAAAACAGAAGTGCAATAGAAAATGATGAGGGCTAGGGTGGCAAAGGCACCAGCACTGAAAAGCTAGACACAAGAAAAATCCAAAAGACAGTGAGGGGGAAGTAAAATATATAAAAAGTATGGGAGGGAAATCCAAGAAAATATAAAACCTATCCTTCCAACAGATCATATCAACAACTATAGAAAAATCAATACTGATTTTGAGATAAAGCAGAAATGAGATGGAGTAAACTGACTTAAGTCATACAAAGTTTTTTGTTTCATAAATGTTTGCTGAACTGAAATGGTCATAGTATTGTATTTAATACAATAACTCAAAATCAAATACTTGATTTTATAGATTTCATAGGTTACACTTGTATGTCACATATATAGCTATCATTATATGATGAGGATGATCATCAATAACAATTTATTAAGCACTGACTGTGTACAAGGCATTGTAATAGATGGAAGAGACACAGATACAAAATAGTCCCTACCCTCAAGGAGCTTACATGTTAAAGAATAAGGCAAGAAGTTCAAATCTAAGTATATACAAAATAAATACACTAACTGATCTTATAGAGTTAAACTTTACAAAGTACTTTAAATATCTTATCTCAATTGACCCTAAAAACAACCCTGTAATATAATACTGCTACTATCAGCTCATTTAATAAATGAGAAAACTGATCTTCAGAAAGATTAAATGATTTGTCAGAGGTGGGACTTGAAACCAACACTCTCCAGCCAGTGCTCTTCCCCCATATCACAGTGACTGACCTTTAAAATCAAGAGAAAAAGGAGAGTGAGTAGAAAAAAAAGTCCTTTGGTGAAATGTTTTTTTTTGGGGGGGGGGGGGCATTTGCTAGTTGAAACCATTGTTTTGTAATTGTGTTTTATAAAATTTCTTTTTTCAATTTACACACCCAAATTATGGGATTTTAAATCTATCCCTTGGCTCATCCCTGTGAAATGAGAGAGTGCTAAAGAGAATATACCTGTAAACAATATATTTTTTTCAAATCAACTATAATAAGAACTGTATATTATAGATATCATGCTTTTTTCCTCATTCATTAAACAACACATAAAATGCAAAGGGAAAAAACTCCTTAAAATAAATAGCATCAATAGATCTGACTTTTGTCTTTGGAGACCTGATAAATTTCTAAGTATTTTTAAATTTATTTAGATCCATACAATAAGGGGCATCTATATCTCTTAAACAACAATAACTAAACTCCAGACTAACCTTGTGGTACGAGTTCAAAGAATGAAACATTATTTTAAAGATTAGCCTACGTAAGAATGTAATAAAAAACCAAATGTGTTTCCTCCTCCTCCAAACCCCAAATCACATAATGCAGTCCAGAAACCAAATTATTTTTTCTCTTCACTTTGATCACTTGTATTTGTATTCCTTTCCATAAATTAATATCCTATTTTATTTTAAATAGAAAAATGAACAATGAATTCACAAACTAAAGAGACACAAATAATAACCAAAACTCTTCAGAGGTCTGGCTGCCATTATTTAGGTTTGCCGTAGCCCCTCTGATATAGGAAGATGAAAACAGCCACAGTTTTCCAAGGAAGTCTATGGACTACATGGAGGAAATTTCAGGAAAAAGAAATCTAATAGTTAAACTTGGCTATAACTCTTTGAATACCAAATTTCAAAAAGAATGTTGGAAGATACAATGGCAGTGTAGCAGAAAGATGGGAGTCAGAGGACATGGGTTTGAACACTGTCTGCTACTCACTGTGTAACCTTCAACAAGTCAAGTGACCTCTTTGGACTCTCTTTTTCTCATCTGTGAATGGAAAGGGTTGACTAACAATCTCTCAGGTCCCTTCCAGCTTCTGAGTGTATCAACTTTCTAAATTCCTTTGATCTGCACCCTTCATTTTACCTCAACCATCACCAATAAGTATTCTGCCCCCACCATCTATAACTCTCCTTGAATCTATAAGGTTCCACTGCCCTATATGTCCCTTTCCGGACTCTAAGACTGATCACACAACTATATTGGCTGGATGTTCAAAGAATGGGTTATCTAATTTTAATTGAAGCTTCTCTTTTTCTCTTCCTTGATAAATGTTATTACATTTCCTAGCACGACTGTTCCCAATGTCTTCTCTTCTCAAACTCCCTACACTAACATCATCCCTCTATCCCTGAAGACAGCCTTGTCTTGGGCTTCACTAACCCCCCCAACAAGGAAACGCCCCTCTCTTACCCAATTCCACACACCAGCTCATCTCATCATCGCCCTCCAAATTCTTCTCGTTCGTCCGGGGAGGAGGTTGCTCTCTTCTTTTCTAAATAAACCCCAATTCCTCCACTTTCCCTCTTCCTTAAGTCTATCCCTTCCTGTCTCCTTGGCAACCTTGTCTCATTTCAAACCTCTTCTTATTCGCTGACTTTCTAAAACTTCCCAAAATGCCCACATCTTCTCCATCCTCAAAAAATCTTCCCTTGAACCTATTATCCCTTCAAGCGATCATCCTATAGTCCAACCTCTCTTACACATACAAATTCAAAATATAAGCTGACTATACTGATCATGTTTGCTTTTGTACCCTTCTTAGCCCTTACAATCTGACTTTCATCCCCCACCATTGGGCATAAGTTGCTCTCTTCAAGGTCAACAATGATGTCTTTTTTTTTTTTTGCAGGGCAATGAGGGTTAGGTAACTTGCCCAGGGTCACACAGCTAAGTAAGTTGTCAAGTGTCTGAGGCCATATTTGAACTCAGGTCCTCCTGAATCCAGGGCCAGTGCTTTATCCACTGTGCAACAATGATGTCTTTATTGCAACATCCAACAGCCTTTTCTCCATCCTCTCAACCTTGTTGACTTCTCTGCAGTATTTGATCTTTTTGACCACTTCATCTTTCTGTATGTTCTCATATTTTGGAGGTTTTGTATTCTATCAGTAAACTGGTTCTTTTCCTATCTCTTCTCAAAGATCAAAATCCATGTCCAATCCCACATATGCAGACGTACCCCCAAGGTTCTGTCCTGAACTCTCTCTCCTCTTCTATCTCCCTTCTCCCATGGGGATCTCATGGGCTTCCACAGGTTCCTATATTATTTCCTTTTGTTTTATTTTAATCTAGTAAAATTCTACTGTTTGCTTATTTTATTTAATATTTTATTTTCCCCAATTACATGTAAAAACATTTTTCAACATTCATTTTAAAAACTAAGCTCCAAATTCTCTCCCTCCCTCCCCCCCTCACTGAGAAGGCACGCAATTTGATATATATGCATAATCATACAAAACGTTTTCATATTACTCAGGTTGTAAAAGAAAACAGACCAAAATAAAAACCCAAGAAAAATAAAGTTTAAAAATTGTGCTTCACTTCTGTATTCAGACTCCATCAGTTTCTTCTCTGGGAATGAATAGCATGTTTCATGATAAGTCCTTCAGAATTGTCTTTGATCACTGTATTGTCAAGAATAACTAATTCATTCACAGTTGATCATCATACAATATTGCTGTTACTGTGTACAATGTTCTTCTGGTTTTAGTCATTTCAATTTGCATCAGTTCATGTCTCTCCAGGTTTTTCTGAAAGCATGTAGCTCATCATTTCTTTATCATAATAGTATTCCATCACAAACATATACCACAAATTGTTCATATATTCCCCAATTGATGGGCATGCCCTCAATTTCCAGTTCTTTGCCACCAGAAAAGAGCTGCTATAAATATTTCAACATAGTTCCAAATTGATCTACATAATGGTTGAATCAGTTCACAACTCCACCAACAGTGCATTAGTATCTCAATTTTCCCACATCTCCTTCAACATTTATAATTCTCCTTTTTTGTCCTATTAGCCAATCTAATAGTATTATTTTAATTTGCATTTCTCCAACCAATAGTTATTTAGAGCATTTTTTCATATGGCTATAGATAGCTTTAATTACTTCATCTGAAAACTGACTGTTCATATTTTTTTTATCATTTGCCAAATGGAGAATGACTCTCATTTTTATAAATTTGACTCATTATATATTTGAGAGATGGAGCCTTTATCAGAGAAACTTGCTTCAAAAAAATTTTCAGTTATGGTTGCTAACTATATTTCCCTCCATCCTATTTCTTCCCTGTTTATTCTATTCTCTCTCTCCTTTCAGCTTGTCCCTCCTCAAAAGTGTTTAGCTTCTGACTATTGCTTCCCCCAATCCACTTTCCTGTAGGATATTTCTATACCTAAATGAGTGCATATGTTATTCCCTCTTTGAGGCAACTCCAATGAGAGTAAAGTTCAAGCATTCCCTGCCAATCCTCCTATATTCCCTCCACTGTAATAGCTCTTTCTTGCCTCTTTTCTGTAAGAAACTTTATCCCCATTCTACCCCTCCTTTTCCCTTTCTCCCGGCACATTCCTCTTTCTCATCTGTTAAATTTATTTTTTTAGATATCATCCCTTCATAATCAACTCACATCTGTTCCCACTTTATATATATATATATATATATACTCCTTCTACCTGCCCTATTAATGAGAAAGTTATTAGGAGTTACAAGTATCATCTCACATGTAGGTATATAAACAGTTTAACCTTGTTAAGTCCCTTATGATTTCCCTTTCCTGTTTACCTTTTTATGCTTCTCTTGAGTCTTGTATTTAGAAGTCAAATTTTCTGTTCAGTTCTGGCCGTTTCATCAGGAATACTTGAAAGTCCTTTATTTCACGGAATATTCATTCCCCGCCCCCCCCCCCAAAAGATTATATTCAGTTTTACTGGGTAGTTGATTCTTGGTTATAATACTAACTATTTTGCCTTCCAGAATATCATATTCCAAGCCCTCCAATCCTTTAATGTAGAAGCTGTCAAATCTTGTGTTATCCTGACTGTGTGGTTCCATGATACCTAAATTGTTTCTTTCTAGCTGCTTGCAATATTTTTTCCTTACCCTAGAAACTCTGGAATTTGGCTACAATACTCCTGGGAATTTTCATTTTAGGATCTCTTTCAGGATTCTTTCAATTTCTATTTTACCCCCTGGTTCTAGAATATCAAGGCAGTTTTCCTTGATAATTGCTTGAAAGATGATGTCTAGGCTCTTTTTTTGATCATGGCTTTCAGGAACTCCAATAATTTTTAAATTATCTTTCCTACATCTGTTTTCCAGGTCAGTTGTTTTTCTAATAAGATGTTTCACATTGCCTTCTAATTTTTTCATTCTTTTAGTTTGGTTTTATTGTTTCTTGATGTCTCAGAGTCATTCACTTCCACTTGTTCAATTCTAATTTTTTTTTAAGTGAGACAATTGGGCTTAAGTGACTTGCCCAGGGTCACACAGCTAGTAAGTGTTAAGTGTGTGAGGCCAGATTTGAACTCAGGTACTCCTGAGTCCAGGGCTGGTGCTCTATCCACTATGCCATCTAGATGCCCCTCAATTCTAATTTTTAAGGAATCATTTTGTTCAGTGGGATTTTGTCCCTCCTTTTCCATCTGGCCAATTCTGCTTTTCAAGGCATTTGTCTCCTCACTGGATTTTTGTATAAATGGTAGAAACCATTTGGCCTAGTCTGTTTTTGAAGGTGTTATTTTCTTCAGTATTTTTGTGCCTCCTTTCCTAATAAGCTGATAACTTTTTCCATCATTTTCTTGCATTACTCTCATTTCTTTTCCCAATTTTTCCTCCACCTCTTTTACTTAAAAAAAATCCTTTTTGAGCTCTTCCATGGCCTGAGACTAATTCATATTTTTCTTGGAGGCTCTGGATGTAGGATTTTGGCTTTGCTGTCTTCTGAGTGTGTGTTTTGATCTTCCTTATCACCATAGTAACTTTCTATGGCCAGATTTTTTTTCTGTTGTTTGCTTATTTCCCCAGCCTATTTCTTGACTTTTAACTCTTTGTTAAAGTAGGGCTCTGATTCCAAGGTGGAGGGTACACTGTCCCAAGCTTCAGGGGTTTTGTGCAGCTGTTTTCAGAGATACTTCTAGGGATCTATAAGTTTTCAATTTTTGCAAGGTGATATGATGTAAGGAGAGATGTGTTCACTACTCTTCTAGTCTGTACTCTGGTCTGTGAATGACCATAAGCACTCTTTTCTGCCCTAGAACTATGATGAAGGTCCCTGCTCCACTGGAGCCACAAGCTCTGATGTGCCAGTGCTCATCCTTGCCCAGGGACTGCCAACCAGGACTGTGACCCGGATCCCAGTGCAAGCAAAGCAACAGAGTCCTGCCCCCAGTGCCAGCAAAGAGACCCTTATGATCTCCTTCTGACCAGTTGTCTTAACCCCCTTACCATCTGGGTGAGCCGAGACCTCCAGAAGCAGTCACTGCAGCTGCCAATTTATTCACTTCCAGGCCTGGTCCTAGTTTGCTGAGGCCTGGTCTGCAGTAGACAAGCCTACAATGAACTGAACTCCACTCTCACCCCAGTGTAACAAACATTTCCTGCCAAACTTTTAAGTTGTCTTGGGCTAGAAAATTGTTTCACCCCATCCTTTTGTGGATTCTCTTGCTCCAAGATTTGTTTTAGGGCATCACTTAAAGGTCTTTGGAGGGGTTTGGGGAAGAGCTCAGCCAAGTCCCTGCTTTCTCTCTACCATCTTGGCTCCACCCCTCCTTTACCATCTCTTTATAGATGACTTCAAACCATGTCACTTGCACACCAGCCATCACTGTCCTCTCCATCTCACTGGAGCCTTGGCCTCTGCTTTCGGACCCATGGGCTCTCCTAGATGAGCTTTAGTCTTATCTTGCCCAGAATCACGTAACTTCCCAGCCATCACCACACCATGCCACTATACACATTGTTCTGCCCCTTTCTGGTTCCTTTGTTATGGACCATCTCACCCCATTAGAATCTAAACTTTCTGAGGGCAGGGCCTCTCTTTGAATGCTTGTCTTTGAATCCCCAGAATTTAGCACAGTACCTGGCACATAGTAAATGCTTATGAAATGTTTACCTATTGATGTTTATGTAATCTTAATCTCTCCCATGATCCAATTCCTCTCCAACTCCTTGCTAGACATCACTACTTAGATGTCACACAGACAGCTTAAAACTAACATGTACACAGCTGAAGAATTCATTTTCTTCCTCCCTAAATCTGTCCCTCCTTCTAATTTGCCTATTTCTGTTACAGACATCACTTTTTTTCTAGGCTCCCCAGCCAGCCAGGTTCAGATACTTCACTCTTATCCTCCCTAATATCCAATGAATTGACAAGTTTTACTGATTCCACTTTTTTAATAACAATCATATCCTTCTTGATATTAATACCATTCCCTAGTTCATGCCTTCATCATCTCTCACTGAGATTACAAGAGAGTCCCAAATGTTCTCCCCATATCCAATCTCTCCTTTGTCTGTTCTCTACATAGTTACCAAAATGATATTCCTTAAGCACATATGACCACATCACTCTTCTACTCAAGAGCATCATGGATTCTACCTTTCCTTTAATATGAAACACACCAATATTATACAAGCTGTTTGCAAAAATAGGAAAAGGGAGACTTTCAATAGCTTTCTATAATACAAATATGGTCTTAGCACCTAAAACACGGAGATACAAAGAAGACAAAGAAAACTATAGATCAGGGGTTCTTAACCTAAAGCCATTTAAAGATTTTTTGATAATGGCATTTCAATGTGATATAATTCAACAACAAAACCATTTCTATTTCTATTTTATTTTAGACATTATAATTTATTATATATTCCATTTGTATTTTATGTTCTTAAAAAACATTCAGAGAAGGGGCACATAATGCTTTCCTAGATTACCAAAGGGATCAGTGACCAAAAAAAAGAGTTAAGAACCCCTGTTATATAGACTAATATTCCTAATAAACAATGGTACAAAAATGTTAAAATATTACCAAATAGATTACAACAACATATTAAAGAGATTATAAACCATGACCAAGTTAAATTTTCAACACGAATGAAATGTTGGTTCATTATTAAACATAATAAACTATATTAATTACATAAAACATAAAAACCACATAATTATATCAACAAATGCTAAAAAGGGGATTTTGACAGAAAAAATAAAATATTCATTTGTTTAAAAAAACACTAGAAGTATAGGAATGTCATTTCTTGCTTAATATAGTAAACAAGGTCAATATAAAACCAAGAACTAATATTACATATAATGTAAAAAATTGGAGGCCTTTGTAATAAAACGGGATAAACCAAGGATAACCATTATGACCAATACCATTTAACATAGCATTAGGAATAGTATATATAGGGATAAGACAGGAAAGAGAAATCAAGGAAATAAGCAGACAATGAGAAACATAATTGTAGTTCCTCGCAAATGATAGGATGATTTACTTGGATAACTAAAAAAATTTAACTGAAACAATAAATCAGCAAAGTTACAGGATAAAAAGTAAATTCACATAAATATTAAAAAGCAGTTACATAGTGTGAAACAAAACCCAGGAGGAAGAGGCAGATAAATTCTATTCAAAATAACTAGAGAGAAACTATAAAATATTTGGGAATTCATCTACCAAGATATAGCCAGGAACTAAATGAATCCAACTACAAAAGAAGTCAAACAAATACTTGAGAAAAGTCAGACAAATACTTGAGAAAATATTAACTTGTAATGAGTTCACTTTACCAATATAATAAAAATTATATACTACCTTCATTAATGTATTTATTCAGTGCCATTATAAACTACCAAAAGATTATTTTGTAGAGTTATAAAAAAACAACAACAAAATTCACATGGAAGAACAAAATGTCAAGAATCTTTAGGGTAATAATAAAAACAAAGCATGAAAGAATGGGAATCTAGCAGTACCAGATCTCAAACATTACTATAAAGGAGTAATCATGAAAACAACCCTAGTACTGATTAAAAGAAACATCAATCAGTGTAACGTACTAAGTATACAACTAACAAAAGCAAAGAACCCCAGTGCATTGTTTGATAAATCCAAAGACTCTAGTTACTAGGGGAAGGGCTCACTAATTGACAATAAACTGCTGGGGAAAACTAGAAAGGAGTCTGGCAGAAATTAGGTATAAACCAATATCTCATACCATATAACAAAATAAATTCCAAATGGATACGTGACTTAGACATAAAATATGACACAATAAGTAAATTTTGAGGTACAAAGAAGAAATTCTATTTCCAATCTATGGATAGAGGGAAAATTCTAGATCAAACAAGAGGAAGGATGATATAAGATTAAAGTGGATAATTTTTATTATATAAAATTAAAGCTTCTGCATAAACAAAATCAATGCAGTTAAAAATAGAAGGTAAACAAGTGGGAAACATCTTTGCATCAAGTATTTCCTGAAGGTTGCATATTCAAGATATACAAGAAAATGATTCAAATTTACAAAAATAAGAACTCTTTTAGAGATCAAAGAAAGTGGAAAAGATTTCCCCATATACACAAATATTTATAGTAGCTTTTTGACAGCAGAACAAAACTAAAAACTAAATAGCTATCCATCTATTAGGAAATGGCCAAAGAAAGCATAGTATATGAATGTAATGTAATTTTACTGTGCCATGAGAAATTATAAAATGGACAGTTTCAGAAAAAACTGAGAATTCCTCTATGAACTGATGCACAGTGAAGTAAGCATAAGAAGTTATACAATGACTTTATATAAGAAAAATAACTTTGAAAATCTTTAGAACTCTGATAATATAATGGTAATCATAATTCCAGAAGATTAAAGATGAATCATACTAGCCATCTCCTCCTAGAGCGGTGATAAAAATTGAAATGCAGAATTATATATACATTTTTTGACTTTCTCAAAGTAGGAATTTGTTTTGACTATGTATATTTGTTATAAGGTGTTTTTTTTTCATTATTCATGTGGTTGGGTGAGAGTGGAAAGGGGGGAAGATAAATGATTATTAATTGGAAAAAATAACAAAGTTAAATCTAAGGAAAAAAGTAAAATACAAACTCCTCCATTTGGTATTCAAAGCCCCTTACAATCTGGCCCCAGCATATACATTCTAGGCTTATAATAAATATACACTCTATGTTCTAGCCAAATTGATCAATTTGCTGTTCCTCATACAAAACATTTTATCTCCCATCTCTATAACTTTAAACAGTCCACCCTGGTGTTCTTTGATGCCTCCCCTCCAACTTTTGAAAGTCCTAGCTCCCTTCAAAGCTTGACTCACCAAGTGTTCTCCAAGTTATTAATGCCCTTCTCCATTGGTCATGTGTATTTTGTATATATAGATCCAGCATTTGTTTATCTGTGAACATATGTTTTTTGAAGAGCAGGAGTGTCTCACTTTTGTAATTATCTTCCCAGCACCTAGCAGAGTGTCTAATACATGTTAAGCCTTTAATAAAGTCTTGATGACCAAGTGATAAGCTCACTAATCATATGAACTTTCCTAATTAAGAACATTTAGTTCCCCAATAAGAAATGAAATTTGCTTATTCACATATTCTTAGGAACTGAAAATTTTTTCTTTATAAAATTTAGTGGCCTGATTAAATCTTATTATATTAGCCAATCTGAAATACTTCTAAGAATCATGTCAAAATGGATGTAACATTGCAATATGGCTTCACGGCACTCCAAATGTGTTTACCAATGTAAACTAAATAATGTATATAAAATATTACTAATGTATATTAAATCAAGCCACAATCATTTCCTACAGCACTTTTAATAATGCCCTGATTATTAGTCTCTTTTTTAGAAATTTTCTTCATTACTGACCTTTGCTTATTTTTTATTGTTATTACCCTTCATCTCTAGTATTTTTTCCCAAATTCCATTATATGTGTATTTAAATTTCAAAGAAAAGTTTGGGTTTGTTTCTTACTGCTTTTACAGTTATCTTCATTGATGAAATTGGTATTAAAAAGAGAGAAGGGATGCAGTTGGTCACAGGGTACAATATGTTTTTATTTCAGTATTCTGGCACTAAAAAAAGTCTTGCCCTAAATTAACCCTGAAAATAAATAGTCAACCTACAAGGCAATAAATTGTAGTACAGGTATAGCCTGCTTTAGGCAAGCCTCTGAATATGAATAGCCAAATTTATAGAACAGATAAATTCAAAGTCAATGATTTGCTTAAAATAATCTTCATTTACAAAAGCTTTTACAAAGGCAATCCTTGAAATAGCAAGCTCCTGGAACACTGAGAATGATGCCTTTTACAAAGGTCCAATTTACATGTGATTTTAACACAGGTACTACGTAAAGTAAAACACATCTGTAGTTTAAAATAATTAATAGTGAGTGACCACTTTAGCAAACAATATTTAAAGTTTCTGAATGCACAATGAAAGTTTTCCATCACACTGGCCAACCATCCCCTGGTATATAAGTAAAATCATTTTGTTCCAAGTAGCCTAATATGAAAAAGGACTCTGTCACCACAACTAACAGACAAGCACATTGTAGTTATCTACAATTCAGGACCAAATTTCTCAGTTTCAGTGCCCATCATATTGCCCTATACTGACCTAAATTATGACTTGTTTCTTTACCCTCAGTCCCTATCCTGACCCACAGAATCTTCACTCAGTGACTCAGAGCCTGTGCACATACTATAAACCTTGGTCAAGGCAACCTTACCATTATTCTTAAGCCCCTCCTATTGGCTCTTAGTTCATGAATCCGCCAAGCAACAATATTAATAACTTGGTGTAACTAATGCAACCAGGGATTAAAAGTAGAATGACTACATGCTAATAATACTTCTGACAGTTCAATTTGAGACTGCTAAAACTAAGTCTGGACATCCCACAGCCTTATGTAGTAAGCAGGAAATCAGCCAGTTCATCAAGTACAAAATAAAGTTTCAATTTTCAATTCAATTTACTTTTTAACAGCATAGATCCTTCATAAAGCACACAATTATAAAATATGCCAAAATCTGAAGTTCTCCACTGAATTTGTATTTTTTCCTTATTAAGTACCAAACCTGGAATATTTCGTTTCCTTCTTTTAGTCCAGACAAAAAGTGAATATAAATTAATCATAAGATCACTCATTTTATAAATCTAGTCAAATGTGAGCCAGAACCAAAAATGCAGAAGTAAAAGCTATAAGACCTACAAATACAGACACTCCTGAGGAATTCCCTTAAGTGCCTGGCCCCAGCTTTCTGGAGCAAATCCCCTATTAGCCACCTGAGAACAAATTCATTCACAAATTTAAAAACAGAAACAAAACCAACACAAGCAAAATGATCCTTGCTCTGTAGTAATGTTTTAAAGAACTTACATAGGTAGGCAATAAATTAGATGTTAACTTTACCTGAATATTCCATAATGCAACTATAAGCAGGGCCAGGAAACCAGTTCCTTTTTCAAAGAAGTCTATCAGCTCAATCAGGCAAGAAATGTAACAGTCACACTGTGCCACTAGACGGCCAGGCTGATCTAGGGAAAGTTTCCTGACATGTGACGTTGAACACATGCACACTACTGCTATCTTTAAAGAGGCAGCACTGCTATCCTTTCATGATGCTGCTTTTCTAAGCCCCCCTTTGTACTTAAGAGAAAAAAAATGACTCTTTTAAAATAGAATTATAATGGAAAAAGTAACTTTTAAAAAAACAGTGTAATATTAGGTCAGAAGAACCAAAAAAATAAAATAATCTTAACTTTTTCCAAATGAAAAATGTCTCTCACCACAGACCTCTCCAATATTATAGAATAACCTAGTGGAATTCCCTTCTCATCCTCTAGGAATAAAGTGTAATTTTAACCTGAAAACCCAAGTGTTCCAAAAATGACTCTTTAAAACATACGCATGTACACACACACACACACACACACACACACACACCCATATATATATATATATATATATATATATATATATATATATATATATATATATATATATATTCATAACCTCCACCAAAGTGAAAAAAGCTATCTGATGTAAAGCATATAGGGTTGCTATTATTATTAAACTTACATTTATAGTCCCCTAGGCCATCTTTTCCTTCATAACCAATCAATTCTGAGTATTAGTGTTACCCATAAGAAATTCACAATGACGTTGGACAGAAAATGTTTCATTTAGATGCATCATTTTCTACTTTGCCTAGAGATGGCACACAAATTGATCAGTATGTCACAGTGAGCAGTCAGGCTTCATTTCTTTATTTCAACGTGATGAACTTATTTTTGGAAAGCTAAATGACTAGCTGGACAGTTTCCTATTTTTATTTCTATCAAACATAAGAAGGTCACAGCTATAATATGGGGAGGAGAAAGGAAGGAACTGTTGCTTATTTGTATATATATATATATATATATATATATATATACATATATACATATATATATATAAAAGTTCTTCCTTTTTACTAAATAAAATACTTTATCTAGGTATAAACTGATTTAAGTATATACAGTGCTATAATATGCATAGTTTATAATGTTCATTAAAATGTCCATTTGGAAATATATGTGTATATATGTCCATTTGAATGTGTATCTATATATAATCCACAATGTCTGCTAATAATGCTATCATTTCGTAGATAAAAGCAATGACTTTTTTAATAAAATGGATGGTAAAACAGTATTTCATCCTTTCACACACTCATGCCACAGGTAGATCACATTACAATACTCCCCTTTTGGCTAAAAACTAACCATCCAAAGCTGTTAATTCCCATCGTCTTCACCTGTCATTGTTGCTGAAAAGCTCCATCCCACTTCCTCTGGCATCAATCCACACTATCTTAATCTCACATACAGATTGAGAAGCTTTCCTTAAACTAAAAGTGTGTGTGTGTGTGTGTGTGTGTGTGTGTGTGTGTGTGTGTGTGTGTGTGTGTGTGTGTATATATATATACCCTAAGAATCAAGATGTAGAAGTACTTAAAATACTTGTTCTGCCTTTGTTTTTAAAAGGTTTGTTAATAATTCCTAATAATAACAGGTATATTTCATTTGCACATAACTGGCTAGCTGTTATGGCATATGAAGTGATGCTATAAACCCTTCATAATCCCCATAGTTTGCATGGATTTCAATTTTTCCCCAAAATATTATAGAACAATTTCTTTAAGGAGATCCTCTTTCCTCTCCTCCTCTACCATAATCCCTCTCCTTTTCCCCCTCTTCTCTTCCTCCACTATAGTTTCATTACCTTTGTTCAATACCCAGGATTGGTATCTGTTTGCCAGACCCAATGACCACAATCCTCATCTAAATATGACAATTTTGGCTAATTTTTTAATATCTCTTCGGTGTAGATTGATTGTAAGGACTGGGTTTCCTGGTTGTCTTCCAGAAGCATGACATTTTTTTTTTATTTC
This sequence comes from Dromiciops gliroides, assembly GCF_019393635.1. NCBI lineage: Eukaryota > Metazoa > Chordata > Mammalia > Microbiotheria > Microbiotheriidae > Dromiciops > Dromiciops gliroides. The sequence goes on from NC_057865.1 coordinate 131,941,164, forward strand.
CTTATTTTTAGTCCAGTTTCCCCTTGAGACCAACACAACACTGGTTCTGGCCTGGAGCCATTTGGAAAATGGTACATGTATACAAACACATGCTCAGCAATGTCCCACCCCCTCCAAAACCCCCCTCACAGATTTTCCCTACCCCTCTAAAGAAAGAGCCATCCTTTTTACCTTTACCAGTCCCACACAAAATCATAAAATCTCATATTTATATATTTCTTTAACATTTACAAAGCACTTTTGCCTTTACAACATCCCAATGAGGTAAGTAGAGCAAGTGTTATTCTTTCCATTTTACAGATGAGGAAACTAAAATTCAGAGAAATGAAGTGACTCAACCCAGGTCACACAGCTATTAAAAACCAGAACTATTATGCAAACTCTCCCCATATACAAGCACATTTGTTGTACATTGTTAGTTGTTGTTGTTTTTAATTTTGAACTTAAAACCAAATGAGATGAGTATTTCTGTACACAAAGAATAAGAAAGGGGATTTTACATGAAGCTACAAGTCGGTTTCCTTTTTTTGTTTGTTTTTTGTTTTGTTTTTTAAATGAGGCAATTGGGGTTAAGTGACTTGCCTAGGGTCACACAGCTAGTAAGTGTTAAGTGTCTGAGGCCGGATTTGAACTCAGGTACTCCTGACTCCAGGGCTGGTGCTCTATCTACTGCGTCACCTAGCTGCCCCCTTGCTTTCCTTTTTAAAAACCTAATAAACTTAATGTGCTATTTTCAAAACCCTCCTGCCTGACTAGGCTCTTTCAACCATTTCATAACACCTCTCAATCCAGAAGAGCAAGGAATCTTATTCAAAAGCAACAGCCAGATGATCAGGTCCCAAAGGGTGGGGGGCAGAAGGAGGAGGGGAAGGGGGAAAGGGGGTGAACAATGGGACAACATCAGCTTGACCAAGTGGATTCCATCACAGTCCCTTCCACTCCTGAATCCCAACCAAGGAATGCATGATTTCAACCCTCCAACTTCAGGAGAGAAAGAAGACAGGACTGGAAGTCAAGAGATTTAGATTCAAGTTCTGATTCTAGTTTTGATAGTAGCTGTAGGATCTTATGTAAGCACAATGTTTCTAGATCTCATTTTCCTTATCAGTAGAAAGAGGGAGTTGTGATACGTGTTTTCTGAGGTTTCTTTCAGCTTGAACATTGTCTGACTTGATGATTCTACCCTGTACCCAGTCCTAACTGGCTGGGGTGACTCATTCACTACCTACCCTGCCATTAAAAATGCATTCAGAGTCACAGCACTCTCACTCATACCTCCCACCACCCCACCCTGTTTCATCATGGCATATACTTTGCGAGAACAGCTCTATATCCAAATAAAAGCCCCACACAGGGCTCCTGACTCTTCTTACTAAGGAGAGCATCCTACAGAGCGGTTCCTAGAATCTAGTGAAGAGTTTGGAATAGAGCAGTGCTATTGTACATATGGACAAAAGTGCCACAGACAGTGAAATAGGCCCTTATCTTCCAGTAGCCACGCAGCTTCCCTTAAGTTTTCTAATATCACTCTTCACTGCACAGAAGGTAAGTTTCGTGTGCTGAATATCTCACATACTCTTATGTCACTCTTTAGTCAGGAATGAAATACCATGCTCACAAAGGTATATATGAAAACTGAAATAAGAAGACATTTTATGGGGGGCAGCTAGGTGGCGAAGTAGATAAAGCACCATCCCTGGATTCAGGAGGACCTGAGTTCAAATCCGGCCTCAGACACTTAACACTTACTAGCTGCGTGACCCTGGGCAAGTCACTTAACCTTATTGCCCCACAAAAAAAAAGAAAGAAAGAAAAGACCCATTTTACAGTGTCATAACTACAAATCACAAATAAAGGAGCTTTCCAGATAACATATACCTTAGGGTTAATTGCTCTATTGGTTGCAATGACAGCAATAGCATAACCAACTAACTGATTATTGGAAAGGACAAATATTAATTTAAAGGGCAAGGCCACTCACAATTTCAGAATCTTAAAAAGTTAGAAGGGTCCTCAATGGTCATTCATTCCAAACTATACCTGAGTCAAGAATCCCCCCACCACATTCTGATAAATGGTCATCCATTTTCTGTTTAAAAGTCAAAGACTTGGTTACCTTATAACAAAATCCACTCCATTTTTAACAGCTCTAATTGTTAGGAAGTTCTTCAATTCATCAAATAAGTGTTTATTAAATAATCCATTGGTATAATTCACCGTGCTGTGATCTGGACTCAGAGATGAAATCTGATAGTCCCCCATTTCCTCCTCCTAATATAGGAAGTCCAGAGACAACAAAAAATACAGCAACCATGAAGTGCTGAATATGGTGTCAGGAAAATGTGGGGTCTATGTCCTACCTCAGATACTCACTAGCTATTATGACTCTGACCAACAAGTCTCAAAACCTCTCTGGGGTTCAGTTCCCAGATCTTGAAGAATGGGATAACTGGGATAATGTTGGGAGGCTCAAGCAAGATAATGTATGTAAAATATATAAATGCTTCATAAATGAGAACTATTGATACTATAGTAATAAGTGCAATATTTCCAAACACTGTTAACTGATTTCACCATATGAGAAAATGTTTATAAATGCCACTGAAACTATAACAAAAGAATTGATTTTGATGAATTTAAAATCAAGAGTGGGAAAGTGATTTTAATTTGAAGCAGGTAAAAATGAAAAGATTAGGATCTATACATATGGACTACACCAATGATATGAGTCTGTTCATATTAACATCCTGGAAACCTAGTCATCTAAACAGACATTTGTATAATAGACCTAAGAACTAGGATTAGGACCAAAACCAAAAGTTTTAAAACAATTTTTTTTCACCAACCAAGAGGAAGAAGAAAAAATGGTATGGAGAAGGCCAAGTTCAATCCTAAAGCAGAGAAGCTCTCAAAAATCTAGAGAGCACTAGGGCCGAGAGCAACAGACCTTGGAATGTGATCAGTTCACTTGGTTGACAAAAGAGATGTGCTCGCAGTCAGATGAAATAGACCTCAAGCAAGCCCTCATGAGTTGAAAAATGTAGATGAGTGACTATTTGAGAAACATGGGATGTTCAGGAAGATCCCTTTCCAAGGGAAGGAAATCACAAACGTCCTCAGCTCTCCAAGACACAAATAGATTTTCCTCAGTCTACAATACATTGGCCTGGTAACCAAGGAGATTCAAGGAGAAGTGAAAAATTAAAGCTTTTTACATGAAAGCTTTACATGTGGCAATCTCTTGCCTGTCACATCTACAAATTCTAAGAACTGACTGTGAAATATTCTTATAAAAGGATCGTCACCCACCAAAAGTCATCTGAATAATGTGCTCAAAACTTACTGCAAGTTTTATGCATCAACCAATATAATGGACAATGGACCTTCTTTCTCCAGGTCAGACCACAATCCAGAAGAGGTGACCTAGCACATAACTGATGTCAAAAAAAATATTGAACATTATTTGATCAAGAAAAAAGACAGAGGAATACATGAAGAGAGTATATAAAATTACATTTCAAACTACAGCAGTCTCCAAGAAAATCTCAAACTAACTCTCTAACTGCAGCAGTTTTGTGGATCTAACTGCAATAGTCTTGGCCACTCAAACATAAACTAAACCTAGAACTACTGTGACTACCCTCAAGGCCATTTCCACAGCCAAGTTTGCTCATCTATAAAAGCTGAAGGAACATTTAGAGCTATTCTACCAAAATGGTCTCCAAGGGCAGGCAGAGCAAGCCCCACCAAATTACACCGGGCTCAAAAGAGACGGTAAATAGCTATTCAACCAGTGCTCTCCCAAAAAGTAAATGGGGAAAATATCTTCCTGGAGGAAGAGGGGGCAGGGCACTAAGAAACTGGGTAAAAAAGAAAAAGAAAGCTTTAGAGCCAAGAGCACAAGTAAGGCAGAGAGTTTTCCAGACTTTATTTTTTGACATAAACATGCACTACATAGCACTCAATAAGGAATGTACTTTTAAATTGATGCCGGAGAACGCAGTATGCTGACTGTATCTTAAAAACAGTGTTCTATCTTGGTCACTGTTTCTATCATCAGTTGGGGAGGAAATGTGATATGAGGGCAAAAGGGGGGTTAGAAGGCACTGAAGTTGTTTGATCAGTAAATGTTCTTTAGCATTAAAATAAAAATCCAATAGCATAAGTGTTCATGTAAATTTTAAATTGTTAGAGAAGGGGAAATGGAGACAATTCATGTTTTCATTAATATAATAGGTCAGAATATAAAAAAGATTAAGTATTTTGTCAATATCCCCCTTTTTAATCACCATATTTACTTCAGTGAGGCTTGTTAGTCTATGATCAATAACTTATTACCTTTCCTTTCCTATGTGTTATTAAAGTAGTGCTGCATTTGAAATTTATATATTAATAATTCACAGTGAAAATGTATTCTAGGAAAAAGACATATTTGTCCATCAGGTAATTTCTTTTCTGTCCAGAGAAATTCACAAAATCCCTTTACTAAGGTGGAAAAGGTTTGAAATCAGCATCATGGACAATGAAATCACTGAGCTTTCAGATCAATAATAAAAGATAAATTAAATGAAAAATGCATCATTGCATTAGTACTTCACATTTCTACAAATTGGCTCCATCTCAGTAAAAATAGATTTTCAAATATTGTTCACTAATACTCAACTTTTATAGAGGAGGTATCAATTATTTTTAAGTATACATTAAGAACAGATGTAACAGGATAATGTCACAATGAACAAAATACAGAGGCCAGGGAACTTCCAGGTATTATATAGTAGCAATACATTTAAGCAAAGCCAAGTATCAAAAATAGAAGAGGAAGTCAAAATATGAAACATGCTAAATTCCCATAACCTGAATGCTACCCACCTTTTAAAATAAAATAAAAACAAAATCCCTCTTCTATGAGAAATAAGTCTTCTACCTGAAGTCTGAATGTTAAAAGATTTTATCAATTGCCTTTCTTTGCTAGCTGATTTGCTTTATGAAAAGAAGACAAGCCATTTTGCATGTGATTTCTATTAAATACACAATTTTAAAATCAGATTTTAACTTCATTAAAATTATATCAAGAGGGGCAGCTAGGTGGCGCAGTGGATAGAGCACTGGCCCTGGAATCAGGAGAACCTGAGTTCAAATCCGACCTCAGACACTTGACACTTACTAGCTGTGTGACGCTGGGCAAGTCACTTAACCCTCATTGCCCCGCCAAAAAACAAAAACAAAAACAAAAAATTATATCAAGACACTTCTTTCAAAAAAAGGTAAAATGAGAACCCACTTAAACCCAGAATATAGCAATTCATCAGTGAATATAAATGTGAATGTGAATTCACAAGTGAAAGATACAAAATTTTTTATAAGGTAAATAGTATTTCAACAATCAACAAAATTATGCGCAGTTCTGATCCATGACAAGTAAAATGATTCTTAACAAAGTAAATGGGATTCTTATTGGATACCCTTAAGGAATTATCCTTGAACACACATCATCTTTTATGCTGACGAATACAAAAATTAGGGCCCAAGAGCTCTTCAGACCAGCTCAAATAATCACAATCTTTTCTAGGGAGACTCTATGGATTTTGAACCTTATCTTCAAACTGACTGAGGCCTTCTTTTTTACTTTTCTTTTTCATACTACAGTTTAGAGTATATCTGATAAGTTGTAATAATTTGAACTTTCTCACTGTTTCCATCATATACTTGTATACTGTGTGAAATATTAGAAGCTGAGATTTCTGAAAACTCAAAATTTATTTTATCAATCAACAATTTAAAAAGTTCAAGACAGTTATTAAACTATCTCATAAATACCAAATATAATAATTTGAAACAAATTACTGATATATAGCTTCTAAATATGACTGCTTTAAACTTTTTTATAAAGAAAAAATATTTGAAATGTACAAAAGCAGGGTTTTTTCTCTAATCATAGAAAATTATTTTAATGAATTCTAGATAAAAACTGAATAATTAATTCTCTAAATTATTAAAATACTTTGCTGATGTTAAAAAGGATCAATAGGAGGTTCATTTCATTCTTACACATGCAAAAAGAATCTGAAATTATAATTTATTTTCAACATGAAGAATTTATTGTATAGTCAGATTAATGACTGTACCTATTTTCCATACATGTAGGTCAGTGGTGTCATGGCAAAGATCTTGGCTAAACAACGAGGCATACAAGAGAAGGCCAAGACACATTTTTAGTTATCTTCCAGAACCTTTTAAAAACCCCACTAACTACAAAATTAATGGAGCTTTGTAGTAACTACGACAACTTTACATGTCTCCAAATTCATAAGTATGAAAGTTCCTTAAAATGAGCATTCTCAAATGAAGCTGAGTTCTCTCCCTCCTACAAAATTCCCACAGGATCTTGTCCTATCTTCAGCCCCTTTTTTCTCCTCTCACTATGTTGCATTATACTTGACTTCATAAAAGGAGCATCTTTTCAGTAGTAGAATATAACTGCCTTGAGTTAAGCAACTGCCTGGTTTTTCATCTTTGTATCTCCCCACGCTAGCACAACGCCTTACACGTAGCAAGTCCATGACAAATATCTGCTAAGTATTAATTCTTACAAATATTGAAAAATGTTTAATGTGAAGTTTTAACTAATATCGTGTGAATAAAGAGAAGAGTGCCCAAATCTTCATTAAACATCCATTATCATATACAGAAGAGAGTCTACTTTGAAAAAGCAATGTGGCAACTTTTATAGCCAGATGATAAAATGACTAGTGCTGGACCTGGGAGTTGGGAAGGCCCTAGTTCAAATCCAGCCTCAGACACTCCCTTAGGTACAAACCCCTAGGCAAAAAATAAAATAAAATGACAAATAGAGCTTCTCTATTTAAAGGGGGGGGGAGTTAGGAGGAGAAAGATGTCTGCAAGCCATCTCCTCCCCTCAAGAAGTCTTTGATTTCCCTCTTGGTCACTTTCTCTAGCACCCAAATAAAAGACCATCTTTATTTTTTTTTTTAAAAAGCAGGGTTGAATTCAACAGCCTCCAAAATCCTTTCCAACTCCACATCTATCTTCCTACAGTCCTGTGAAACTGAATGCTTCATCATTTTAACAGAAAAAATATATAAAATGAAACTTATCAAAGCTTATGAACATAAAAAATATAAAAATTGTAAGAAAATTGGTATTCCAAGATAACTATATATCTTCCTAAGAACAATAAACATTGACAATACAAATGTTTTAGCAGACTCTGAATAAGCACTTCAGTTTTCCTGAGTTCTGTTTCATTTTGCATAGACAAATATTTAGGAATTATTTTATAGTCTGTTAATTTCTGAAAAAGCAGGAGCTTAGTATTGGAAAGAAGAAAAATTAATTCTTTAAATAATATAAAAATACCAATCCTAACTCTATCTGCTTTCCATTTTTTTTTTCAGGGCAATAAGGGTTAAGTGACTTACCCAGGGTCACACAGCTAGTAAGTGTCAAGTGTCTGAGGCCGGATTTGGACTCAGGACCTCCTGAATCCAGGGCCAGTGCTCTATCCACTGTGCCACCTAGCTGTCCCTGCTTTCCATTATTTTTTTTTAATTTTTATTTTTTAGTGAGGCAATTGGGGTTAAGTGACTTGCCCAGGGTCACACAGCTAGTAAGTGTTAAGTGTCTGAGGCCGGATTTGAACTCAGGTACTCCTGACTCCAGGGCTGGTACTCTATCCACTGCGCCACCTAGCTGCCCCTCCATTATTTTTTAAATTCTTAACAACACATGCTATACTGAAAGTGATTTCTAATTACTATGACTGTCAGTCAAACCCAGTCTAGAAACATTCGTTGCAGCGGATTATAACCTACTTTACTGGACACCATGGTAGGTACTGCTAACTTACCTGCATTTGATTGCTTTTGAAAGCATCACTACTTGAACCATGCAATGTTATCACTGTTTCTAACTACTGATCCTTTCTGTAAGTCCCCTAGATATAGAATTCTATCTTTCCAGTTCATTCATTTCAAGTATAAGGTTCTTTTCCTGGAAGACAAATATCTAAGCTAAAGATAACAAAGCAGCTCAACTGTTAATGTAGTTTTCACTTAACAGAGATAGACTCCTAATGAGGGAGCATATTTTGCAATTATGCTGCAAATTAAACGGCTTGATCAATCTATTAGAAAAGGACAACTGCATAAGCCATGGCTGGAGACTCATGTCACTATGACACTGGGCAGGCTACATGCTTCTGCCAAGTTAAACACGACCTGGAGCATGTTAGCCCTGTCAGTTCAGTATCTTCAAAATCTTTCCATAACTTCTTAAATACTCACTGGATATGGTACAAGTCTCATCTGGTTCTGCTCTTGAGGAATGTCAAACTGCTCCTTCATTGCTTCATAAAATCAACATTCACATGTTATGTTGTTCTCTATTATGGTATTGGTATTTTAAGAGAATGCTAGACTCATAACACGCTGGCGTGAAACACTGAGAGACTTGAAGTACAGTAAAACTTTAGGAAGGAAACAAGCATTTATTAAGTACTACTATGTACTAAACACTTTATAAATATTATATCATTTGATTCAATAACTTTTGGAGGTAAATGTAATTATTATACTCATATTACAGTTGAGGAAACTGAAGCAGGCAGAGGTGACTTGTCCAGGGTCACACACTTATTAAGTGTCTGAAGCTGCATTTGAACTCAGGTCTTCCTTATTCACTAATGGAACCTAGGTGGTGCAGTGTACAGAGCTCCAGGCCTGGAGTCAAAAAGACAAGTTCAAATCCAGCCTCAGACACTTAGTAGCTAGCAAATCACTTAACCCTGTTTGCCTTAGTTTACTCATCTATAAAATAAACTGGAGGAAGAAATGACAAACCATTCCAGTATCTTTGCAAAGAGAACCCCAAACAAGGACACAACTGAAATGACTGAGCAATAACAATTTCCTGATCTAAGCACAGTAGATCCACTGGGCAACCTAGCTGACTCTACGTAGCCTGATGAGGTCAAAGAAAAATTTTATGAAGAACTGGAAACCCTTCCCCATCAATGTGCCAGAAAAAGATAGGCTTATAACTCCGAGTGACTTCAATGGCAGACTAGACACAGACTATCAGAGGTAGCAGGGAGTACTTGAGAGGAATGAAGTCGGAAACAGCAACAGTCACTACTAAAAAGTTGTCTCATGACTTTCTCTCACCAACACTGTCTTCCGTTTACCTAAATAAAATAAAATTTCATGAATGCACACACGCAGCAAACATTGACATTTAACAGACTATGTCACTGAAAGGACAAGAGACAGAGACAGCATGTGAGAATGATGAAAGTGATGTGTGACAAGGAGTGCTGGGCCAGCAAGATAGTTTATCTATCTCCAATAAGGCAGCATTTAACTCTATCAAAAATAAAGGATAGGGGGCAGCCAAGTTGCATAGTGGATAGAGCACCAGACCTGGATTCAGAAGGACCTGAGTTCAAATCCAGCCTCAGACACTTGACACTTACTAGCCCTGGGCAAGTCATTTAACTCCAATTGCCTCACCCCCCAAAAAAATATATAAATAAAAATAACTCCTGGCTTTCAAGCTCAATGAACCTACTCTTTACAAAAGATGAGAATAGGGGGCAGCTAGGTGGCACAGTGGATAGAGCACCAGCCCTGAATTCAGGAGGACCTGAGTTCAAATCCGGCCTCAGACACTTAACAATTACTAGCTGTGTGACCCTGGGCAAGTCACTTAACCCCAATTGCCTCAACAAAAAAAACCCAAAAACCTAAAAACAAAAGATGAAAATAACAAAGACTATCTACCAATGCCCCAGCATACTTTATACGTTTTAGTCAATAATGCCATGATTTTATGCATAAATTATCCTAAGTTCCCAGGAATTTACATATATAGATATTCATTTTGTTTCATTCTGGTTCGGTCACATCAGACTCTTTTTGACCCTATTTGGGCAAAGATACTGGAGTAGTTTGCCATTTCCTCCTCCTGCTTATTTTATAGATGTGGAAAAAGAGGCAAATGGGCTTAAGTGATTTCCTCAGGGCTGCACAGCTATTCAGTATCTGAGGCAGGATTTAAACATGTCTTCCTGATTCCAAGCCCAGTGCTTTATTCATCATGCCACATGCTTAAGTCCAAAACAGCCTATGTTTTAAAACATCCTATGCTCCCTCCTTTCCTGTGATATTGCCACCACCCTGGTGCAGGCCCTCATCAAGTTATATCTAAACTATTGCAATAGCCTGCTGCTTGGTCTGCCTGACTCCACTCTCTCCCTACTCCAATCCTGCTGGTTAGCCCAGTGCACAGAGGCAAGGAAATAAACAGACTTAAAACCTAGCCTTCCTGCCTTCAAGGCCAACTTTTTCTATCCACTATACCACACAGCCTCTCCAGGACACACCCAATGTGTCTCATTCTCAGAAGAATTCAAATTACAAACAAAAAGAATAATGGAAAAATATGTGTTGGGAATAAACAATCTGTGTAGCATATTATTATTTTTTTTTTTTTTTGGTGAGGCAATTGGGGTTAAGTGACTTGCCCAGGGTCACACAGCTAGTAAGTGTTAAGTGTCTGAGGCCGGATTTGAACTCAGGTACTCCTGAATCCAGGGCTGGTGCTCTATCCACTGCGCCACCTAGCTGCCCCGTGTAGCATATTATTAACAATAACTTATATGCAAAAAGTAAGGCCTAGAACAACAATGGAAAGGATAAGAGACAGAGACAGAGAGAGAGAATGAATCATTAAAATGATAAGAAGTTTGGCACTTGTGATTTAAGAAAATGTACCTCTTTGACTTGTTTGCCCAGGCCTAATCCTATGGGTATGAGTTTGGATAACATGTTGGTTTTGATAAACTGCCCTTTAAAAAATGTTATTCCTTAAGGGATAAAGCATTGGGTAGGGGAGGGAAAAGGAGAATTCAGAAACGATGCTAAAATAAAAACAATATTTTTAAATTTAAGACATAAATAACTAGACCAGTCATATAATAAGAATAGCTAAACAGTCTGAGGAGTACCCCAAGATCCTCAAAGAACAAGAGGAAGGTGCTCCTAGCAATGAATATTCTAATGAAAATGTATGTGACCAGCCCTGGATTCAGGAGGACCTGAGTTCAAATCCAGCCTAAGACACTTGTCATTTATTAGCTGTGTGACCCTGGGCAAGTCACTTAACCCTCACTGCCCTGCACACCCCTCAAAAAAAAAAAAAAAGAAAATGTATGTGAAAATAAAAGGAGGTATACAGGATGAAGACTTGTGGAAGGGTTATATTCTGTGAGGTTATAATCTTTGAGGGTGAAGGGAGTATCTCTTGCCACCCTTCCCTCTGTTTATGTGCCTACTAGATTGTACAGGAAGGAACAATTTATAAATAATTTTTGTATATCTTAGGGTAACATCCCCCCCCCCCATCCTTGCCTTGCACCTAACAGTCCTTTATTATTTACTCAGTTACTTAATATTTTCTCTTTTAGTTGAGCAGGACCTTTATCTTTTTGGATTTCATCTGGATACCACTTTGGATTTGCAGCAAGGAGCACAGTTTAAGACATGGTGAGTGCTTAGTAAATATGAATTGCTTAAATCTCTTTTCCTCTGTTGCCCCAGATAATTAGAAATTCTTTTTTTAATAAAACACATTTAATGGTGCTTTGGGATTTTTTCCCTCATGTTTTAAATTGTTTTATCTCTTCATTGACCAGAGAAAAGCAACTGTCTTAATCTTTATTCACCTTAATGTCAATAATAGCTAGACCACACAAAACTTCAGTTTTCAAGAAGTAAAATTGAGACCCATTTGGTTTCTCTTTAAAAGACTGCCCTCTAGAGTCCACATTATGTACTAACATGATTATCATTATCCAAAAGATTTTATATATGCATTTTTAAATGCATGAAATACATTTACATGAGTTAACATTGTAAACCTTAAAGTCCTATAAAATGCTATAATTATTAAATAAACTTGGAGTCTGCACATATTTAAAGAACTTGGAATGAACAGAATAAAAATATTACTCTTGAAATACTGCAACAGGTAATGATAATGTTGGTCCTCACTAGACCAGCTTAAAGAAAAATCATTTTCAACTGAAGATAAATGAAAATATACCCAATGAATGTCATTTTAGATTAATATTGACTATAGTTTATTATAAAATATACTAAAAAAATTTATACCTATTTCATAATACAGAAAGAACACTGGATTTGGATTCAGAGGTTCTGGTACAGCCTCTATGACTTTTAGAAAGTCACTAAATCTCTTTGAGCTTTAATTTCCTAATAGGTAAGATGAGGAGACTCTACTAGACAATCCCTAAGGTCTCTTCTATCTCAAAATCAGTGATGTCAAACCCAAATAAAAAAATGTCTGTGGGCATGATATTGAATCAGAAAACCACAAGTTAACATACTATATGATATTTTTGTTTATTTTGTTAAACTTTTTTGTTTATATTTTAATCTAGATGTTTTGCCTAACATGTACCTACAGGCAGTGAGTTTGACACTTCTGATTTCAGAGTCTAAATCCTATAATCTTTTATAATTACCACCTCCAAATACGCAGAATATTGCCAAAAGACATGGTCAACTCCCTCAAAAGCACACTATGCTAAATATTAATAAGAAGATAGGCTTAGTGGCACATAAAAGTAATGATTCAGGAAAATAGCTAATATCTTTACCACTGTACCACACCACTTCCTGTTTTACTTCCATGTTTTTAACTAATACAGCATCAGCCAGCCAGCCATGAAAGCACACCAATTTTTTAAATATTTGCACTTTTTTTCCAGAAGAGAGGTAAATAGCACTTATATAGACATAAGAGAAAATACTGGATAGGAAAGCTAGATAAAGAACTAGCTTAGAAACAAGGTAAGAAAGGAGTGAATAGGGCAAAGGGGAATGAAGGAACAAAATTGAGCCAACTCAATTACAAAAAAAAAAAAATTTCATTATTAGGCATTAATGAAGCAGTGCAGTAGAGGGGAAAGAACACTACACTAAGATGACATCTGGGCTCCAGACCTGGCTCTTCCAGTCACTAGTTACATTACTTTGGGCAAGTCATGGACCTCTCTGGATGATGGGTTCCTCATCTATAAAATAAAGGGACTAATAGTTCCCTTCAGAGTCAGTGAATAGATGATGACTATAAATAGTCTGTGACTGTATGAATCAAGAGTAATTATACAGCTAGGTAATGTAACAATTGGAATGATGCCACCTGCTGGAGAGCTACTGTAGGAAAGCTCTGCCATGAGGAGAAGGCATCTGAGGGCAAGCCATGTGGTCAGTTCCTTGGCGTCAGGAAGTGACGTTTGCTCATGGCTACTGTCTATCAAAGCTACCAGCCAATCAACTTGAGGAGCCTCCCATTTCTGGGAGGAGGACATGAAGTAGGAAGCAGCCGCTGGGGGGGGGGGGTCTTCCTCTTTTGGTTCTTGACCTCGCCATGGTGGGTTGGATGATGGGGTCTTTTAGAAATAGTTAGATTTTTACCTTTCTCTCTGATCATTAGATCCTAATGCTCTTTAATAAATACTTAAACACTTAAATACTCTCACTAAAGTTTATAATTTATTGGCGACCACTCATTAGATTTTAGATAGTATAGCTAGAATTTTAGCCCCTTACAGTAAGTTAATCAAAGGGTGTACAACTACCTGCTTAGGTCAATGGATGAAAGTTCTACAAAAGCAGACTTGGCCTTAACATGCGGAAAATTTCCTAACAATCAAAGCTATGCAATAATCAAAAAGCCTTCCTCAAGAGTTGATGTGTTTCCCTTCACTAGAGGTCTTCAAGCACTGGGGCTGCATGACCATTTGCACGATATGTTGTAGAGAAGAGTTGTTCAGAGGCAGGCACCCTGTGCAAATAAGAGTGATGGAGCTGGAGTCAGGAAGACCAAAGTTCAAATCCAGGTGTGTGACCCTGGGGATGTATATCACTTAACCTCTGTCTGTATCAGTTTCCTCAACTGTAAAATTGGGGGAAGGAGGGGAATAATATCTGTAAAGTATTTAGCATGGTGCCTGGAACACTGTAGGCTTTTAATAAATGCTTGTTTCTTTCCCTCCTTTAGGTACCAACTGTTCTAGACAGCCTCTACTTGGTTTCTTCTAATTCTGGGGTTCGGTGACTGGTGCTAGTAAGGATGATCCTTACAATGGAGAGAAACAAACCTGTTCTGCTGCTGAACCGTATCTTAAACACTAGGCAGCAATTCCAAAAATGCCTGTTACTTGTCAGGGATATGAATCACCTAGAAAAGGAGTATAGACAGAACTCTAAGTAATTCACATCATGTTTTGAACCAGACCTATAGTTTCATCAGTACAGGTAGTTCCCAGTGAAGAATTCCCTCTGTGAATGGAGGGTGGCACCTTCCCTGCTACTTACAATCTTAGCAAGTTGCCTCAGGAATTAAGAGATTAAGTGACAGGTCAAGACACAGAGATCAAGGTCTCTATCCACTTACTGCACTGCCTTGCAACTCATACCTACTACCAAAAAAATAACTGAGCCATGTGCTACTGATGGTGGATTTAGGTTCTCACTATATATTTCCTTGATAATGTTCTAGAACATCCTTACAACTGTGGAATCCCCCAAAAGTTTGGTAAGCAATATGCCAAAATGTTGGCATAACTGCTTTCCAAAGGGAAAAAAAATAGCTACAACTATCATGGCGGTCTCCACAGACTATAATCATTGTAAGCATGTTCTTCAGAAATTTTAGTTTCATCATTTCCATACACTGCCTCCTCTAACACTACAACAGGAACCAACGAGTGTCAAGAGATGAGCTGCACTTAATAAGAAATGCAGGACATGTCTTCCAGCATGCTGTACCAGCCACAAAAGTAACAGACTCCTGCTGGCTAGATTGGGAAGGATGAAGAGTCCATACTTCATGTGGACCAGAACTATATCAACTCTAATGGCAACTAGTCTCTAAAGTCACGTATCTAGAATAGCAGAATGTACATGTTATTTCAAGAAGCAATGTTTTCACTAAAAAATATATGTATAGAAAAGAACAAAAGGTCAGGTCCCTCTTACAGCTACAACTAGGGAGTGAATTCTTAATCAAACATGGGCTACAGGAAACCACAGAAGATAATTTGTTACATGAAATGGAACACTTTAGTACAAACAAACTCAGTGCAGCTAAAATAAGAAAAAGCCTAGACGAGGATAAAAATATTTGCAAAGATTTGACAAGCACCTGATATGCAAGATACAAAGGGAATTCACAAAAACCTATAAGACTGGGGCAGGTAGGTGGCACAGTGGATAGAGCACCAACCCTGGAGTCTGGAGGACCTGAGTTAAAATCTGGCCTTAGATACTTGACACTTAGTAGCTGTATGACCCTGGGCAATTCACTTAACCCCAACCGCCTCACCAAAAAAACAAAAACAAACAAAAAACAAAAACCTATAAGACCAAAAGCCATTCCCCAATGTATACGTGAAAAAGATAGGAACAAAAAGTCCTCCAGAAACTGCAAACTATTAATAATCCTTAGAAAAATTGCTCCAAATCAATAAAAAGAAAAATCCAAATCAAAACTATTCTGAGGTTTGACCTCACACCAATAAAATAAACATAAGATATTTAAAAGGTAACTAAGGAGAGAAGTATAAGGTAACTAGGGGGAGTGGACATATAGGTGGCACAGTAGATAGAGCACCACTCCTGCAGTAAAGAAGATCTGAGTTCAAATTTGACCTCAAACACTAGCTGTATGACTCTGGACACATCACATAACCCTGTTTGCCTCTACTTCCTCATCTGTAAAACGAGCTGGAGAAGGAAATGGCAAACACTCCAGTATCTTTGCCAAGAAAACTGCAAACAGGGACACAAAGAGTCAGACATGACTGAAACACCTGAACAACAAATAAAAAAAGAAGCAAAGACACTAGCAGCTGAAGTAATCAGGAAAGGTATCGTGTAGCCCGTGGCACTTGATCAAAGTCTTGAAGGAAGTAAGGTCTTCTCTGAGGCAGAGGTGAGGAGAAAGAGAGTGCATTCCAGGACTGCCAGTATAAAGACAAGGCAATGGAAGATCAAGTGTCATGTGTAAGAAATCGGGGGTGGGAAGTTTGACTGAATTGCATCGAGTAGAAAGGAAAGGAATGTACAATGAGGCTACACAGAGAGGAGGGGACCAGGTTGGGAAAGGCTTCAAAAGCTAAACAGAGGGGCAGCTACATGGCGCAGTGGATAGGGCACCGGCCCTGGAGTCAGGAGTACCTGAGTTCAAATCCGGTCTCAGACACTTAACACTTACTAGCTGTGTGACCCTGGGCAAGTCACTTAACCCCAATTGCCTTACTTTAAAAAAAAAAAAAGCTAAACAGAGGAGTTTCTATTTTATTCCACTATGCCTGGTGATTAGGGAATAACTAAATAAATTGGGTAGATGAATGTAATGGAATATTATACACTGTGATGAATGGGGAAAAAATTCATTAAGCTCATACTGTGAGCCAGGTACTGTGCTAAATGCTGGGAATAAAAATACAAGGAAAGACAGTCCTTGTCCTCTGGGAGCTTATATTCTACTGAGAAAAGACAACACAAAAAGGGGGACTAGACAGGGGAAAGGGGGGTAGGTTCATGTGGTACAGTTAGGAAAAAGCAGGGAAGGGGATTGTTGGCCTGGATGGGGAAAGAAAATGTGAAAATCTGACTCTTAGAGTCCACCTGGGTCCCAGTTCTGATGGTAGGGGATGAAGAAGATGGCCAGAGTGTAAGCAGCAAGGTTTAGAGATTGTCAGGACATGTTATTCCACAAGAGATAACAAATATAAAGACTATGGAAAAATATGGAAAGACACATATGATGCTACACAGTGAGGAGAACAAAGCCAGAAGAATACACACACAATGACTTTAGCAAAGTAAATGAAGACAATACAAGTCATTAAAACTTGGGTCAAATACAGATGACAATGCTGGCTCCAAATTACTGTTATTGTGGTCCAGTTGTTCAGTCCCATACAACTCTTTGTGACTCATGGACCAAAGCATGCCAGGCCCTTCTATCCTCCACTATCTCTCAAATTCTGTCCAAGTTCATGTTTGTTGTTTCCATGACACTATCTGTCCATCTCATACTCTGCCATCCCCTTTTCATTTTGCATTTAAACTTTCCCAACATCAGGGTCTTTTTCGATGAGTAAGTATTGGCTAAAGTAATTAAGTTTCAGCTTCAGGATGTGACCTTCCAGTGAACAGCCTGAATTAATTTCTTTAAGCATTGACTGAACTCTAAAGTCTTCTCCAGTTCCACAATTCAAAAGAGTCAATTCTGCTGCATTCAGCTTTTCTCATAGTCACACTCTCACAGTCATACACTGATACTAGAAAAACCATAGCTTTGACATCAAATTACTTAAGTTTAAATATACATCCTTCCTTTCTGTTAAAAAATAGCGTGAGAGGGGCAGCTAGGTGGAGCATGGGCCCTGGAGTCAGGAGAAACTGAGTTCAAATCTGGCCTCAGACACATAACACTTACTAGCTGTGTGACCCTGGGCAAGTCACTTAACCCCAATTGCCTCACCAAAAAAAAAAGGAAAATATAGTGAGAGCTCTTTTCCTGCAGTAAAGATCTCTCCTTGCCAACATGCCTCTTGCGAAAGATCTCCTGCACCCCTCTCCTGAGGAGAAACAGAAACACAAGAAGAAGAACCTGGTGCAGAATCCGAACTCATATTTCATGGATGTAAAGTGCCCAGGCTGCAATAAAATCACCACAGTCTTCAGTCATGCACAAACAGTGGTTCTCTGTATCGGATGCTCCACTGTACTTTGTCAGCCTACAGGAAGAAAGGCAAGACTTAGAGAAGGATGCTCCTTCAGAAGGAAGCAGCACTAATGACTGAATCAAGATGAATGGGGAAATGTAAAGATTAAACAAATTTGGTACCGAAAAAATAGTGTGAGAAATAATTATTAATAATCAATATCTGGGAGGACCCAGAGATCTCCCCTTCTTTCTTAAGGCAAGCTCACTCTCCTTGAGAGATTCCATCAAATCTCATCTGGATCAAACCCAACCCAACCCCAAGCTTACAAAGAATTGTGGGTGAATACAGATCCTTTTGTCTAGATAGCCCATGAGGCAAGGAAATCTATTTTGCTCTGATCAACTTGAGTGGGGGGTCTTACATTCCTTTCTCTGATGTCATCCCTAAACTTCATTTTAATATCCCACCTCCAATCACATCAACCAACTCGATTTGAATGTTAACCAATTCAATTTGATGGCTGTGTGATGGACCTCCTACAGTGAGAAGGGTATATGAACCAAGACCCAACCACAAGGAAGGTATCGGTCTGAGGTGCCATAGACCTCCTTTTATTAATACCCTGCAGGCTTATTAATAAAATTATTAAATTACCCAGAAACTATGTCTCTCATATTTTTAATTGTCACAATAGTCAACTACTGGAAAAAAGTAAAGTTATATATACTCTCTTGGAATCACCATTGTGAGACAGTTTCATTTAACTGATTTTGGGGGATATAGGTAGCATAGAATGGAATCATTTATTGACAAGTGAATGATATGTCAAAAACAATGGGTATCATTTTTAAAAGAGAATAAACCTAATACAAAGCAGATATATTTTTAGACACAAAAGAAAAAACTCACCACTTCAACCACACAAAGAGTTAATTGTTAACTTTACCTAATCTTTTCAAAAAAATTCAAGTGAAGAAATTGGTTGGAAATGATTCAAAATTATCTAACTCCTATGCTGCCAACAACTGTGAGATCAATAAATAACTTGTTTTTCTTTAATCTCTTCCTGGTCACACAACATAATTTCTAAACAAGTAAGAAACATATCCTGTGCAAACTTGATGTAAGGAATATCACTTTGTGAAGCCAAGTAGCTGTAAATTATCATAGCAGCAGCACATTTCTAATAATTATTATATATTGAATATTACATATATTATTTTTTTAATTATTTTCAAAATTAAAAACAAAACACTACAACAAAAGAATACAACACACTAAAAAGAAACTGGTTTCATTACTAAATGTTTTCATCAACTCTCTTTGCATGTATCTGCAGTAAAATCAGATAATTTTGATTATACAAAATTAAAAGGGTTTTCCACAAACAAAACCAATGCAACCAAAATTTTAAGGAAGGCAGAAAACTGGAGAAAAGTATTTGTAACAAGTACCTCTGATAAAGGCCTCACTTCCCAAATACATAGAGAACTGAGTCAATTTTATAAAAATATAAGTCATTCCCCAATTGATAACTGGTTGAAGGATATAAACAGGCAGTTTTCAAACAACCAAAGCCATCTATAGTCATATGAAAAAATGCTCTAAATCACTACTGATCAGAGTAACATAAATTAAAACAACTCTGAGTTACGACTTCACACCTATCAGAGTGGCTAATATGACAAAAAAAAAAAGAAAATATTGGGCTGTTGGAGGGGATATGGAAAAACTAAGACACTAATACACTGTTGGTGGAGTTGTGAACTGATCCAAGCATTCTGGAGGGCAATTTGGAGCTATGCCCAAAGGGCATACTCTTTGATCCAGTAATACCACAGACAGGTCTATATCTCAAAGACAATCAAAAAAAAAAAAAAGGAAAAAGGACCTGTTTGTAGAAAAATATTTATAGCTGCTCTTTTTGTGGTGGCTAAGAACTGAAAATCAAAGGAATGCCCATAAATTGGGGAATAGCTAAACAAAATGTGGTATATGATTATAACAGAATATTATTGACCTATAAGAAATGACAAGCAAGATGATTTTAGAAAACCTGGAAAGACTTACATGAACTGATACATAGTGAAGTGAACAGGACCAGGAGAATGTTGTACATAGTGACAGCAATATTGTTTGATGAACAACTGTGAATGACTTAACTATTCTCAGAAATACAATTATCTAAGACAATCCCAAAGGACTATTGATGAAGCATATTATCTGCCTCTAGAGGAAGAACTGATATTGACTGAAGACTGAAGCATGCACTTTTTCACTTTCTTTCTTTCGTTTTTATTCTTTTATTTGACTGTTCTTATATAAAATTACTATTATGGAAATGTTTTACATAACTGCACAAGTATAACCAATATCTTTTTGCCACCTCAGGGAGGGAGCTGGGGAGGGAAAGAGGGAGGGATAGAATTTGGAACTCAAAACTTTAAATAAAAATGCTAAAAATTTGGGGGTAAAAATAAGGCATATATTTTCAGACATGGTGAGTATATTATTTTGGTTTGCTTAACTACAAGTGAGATTTTATTAGTGGGAGAGTTCATTACAAGTGATAGTAATAGTAAAAAGAAAAACTATTTTATATATGTACACACATAATTTTTATGTATATGAGCATATACGTATATACAATATGCAGTCTTCCATATAAAAATAAAGTTTTATGGAGGAGAAAAAAAGTACAGTCAATATTTGATGTACATTTAATTTTTCTTTTTGTCAATGACCTCCTTGGGGTATGTGCCTAGCAGAAGAATCTCTGGATCCAAGGGCATTTTGGTCACTTTAATTCCAAATTTCTTTCCAGAGTAGTCATACCAATTCACAGTTCCACCTACAATGTACTAATGTCTGTTTTTCCATAGCTCCTCCAACACTATTTCTGTCATTTGTCATCTTTGCCAATTTTCTGGGTGCTTGGATATGCGTTTCCTTATTATTCTTTTGGAGCTTTCTTTAATATGGTTGTTAAGAGTTTCTACTTCTTCTGAGAACTATCTGTTCCTATATTTTGACCACTTGTCTACTGACGAATGACTTTTGGTCATATGTGTCTGTTAGAGGCCTACATAATTTGGATACCAAACCTTATGAGAGAAATTATATACAAAGCTTTTTGCCAGGCAACAATTTCCCGCCTGTCCTAGACAGATTTTGTGCAAAAGCTTTTTAATTTCACATAACCAAAAATATGGATTTTATCTTTTGTAAGTGCTTCTATCCCTTGTTTAGTTAAGAATTAATTCCCTACCAAGAACTGTAAAAAGTAATACAACCTATTTCTCTCCTAAAATTTTATTAATATTAAATTCAAACATTTATTTTGAATTTATTGTAAAATATGATGTAAAGTATTGCTCTAAGTGGAATTTGCACCATAGCACTTTCCCGTTTTCCAACACTCTTCTCCAACAGGGAGTTCTTTCCTAGTTAATTCATATATTAGGGTTTATCAAACAAAGTGACAATTCTATTATTTCTGATTCTACTTCTTCTAGTGTGCTTCACTGATCAACTTTTCTATTTAAAAAAAAATACTGTTTTGCTACTTTATAATATTATTTGAGGTATAGAAGTGCTATTCTCCCTTCATGTCTTCCATTTTTTATTTCCCTTGATGTTCTAGATTACAATTAATTTTGCTCAATCTACTAAACATGCCTTTCCCCCCTGCTCTCTGCTGCCCACCCTCAACTACCTTCATCTCATCTGCCAACTCTTTCCCTAGTTTTAAAATTTTACTTCACTTATCCATAACCTCTCCTCCTCCCTTTCCAGACCTCTTATATGTTACTCCCTTCTACAGACTCTAGGATTTAGCGACACTGACACTGTTCCTTGCTGTTCCTTACACAAGGCAAGACACTCCCATCTCCTAACTGTGGCTGTCCTTCATTCCTGGATTGCTTTCCCTCGTCCTGCTGGCTTTCCCAGCTTCCTTTAAGTTTCACCTCTTGAAAGAAGCTTTTCCCAGTTCCTCTTAATGCTAGTACCTGAGATTAAATAAAGTGGAGAATTTATCCTGAATATAGCTTTGTTTATACATAGCTGTTTGCATGGGATCTTGCGGATTAGATTATTAGCTCCTTGTCAGCAGAAATGGTTTTTGTCTTTTTTTGTATTCCCAGGGCTTAGCATAGTGCCTGACATTTATCAGCTCTTGACAACCTGATTTATTGGTTTCTTTTTCTTTCCTTCTTTTATAAATGGTTCATTCAAAATCCTTCCTTCTGTCCTGCTTTTCTGTTTATTTTTTGGTTAGTTTTTTCTCCCCTTTTTTCTTTCACACTTTTCTAAGAAGTATTCCTTTACCTTGTTCTCCTCATTAATTTTCTTCCATGTCTACTCTGAACTTTTACTTTTTGATTCATGAACTATATACTTATTATTCCTTTTTCAATATATTTGTGTTCCTCATAGAATTAAAGCTTCTGAAGTACTAGGTTTAAGCTTCATCTTCTAACCAATGTCTCTTGAGTCAGCATGTTGTACCTGGAAAAGTATATCTCTCTCATTGAGGAAGTGCCCTACTTGTACACCAACAATCTAATGATGATTTGTTTTGTGTACCTAAAAATTCTGGTTATTTTTCTTGTATTATGTTGTACATTGTGGTGTTCAGCTTCTTGGATGTTATGCTCTTCAGGAAGGCCTAGGATCCTTAAATTGTCTCTGTGCAACATGACTTCAAGATAAATGGCCTTTACTTACATATAAGTTAGGTGTTCTTTCACCTTTATTGCCTTATGCTCCTCTTTTTCCAGACTGCCCTTCACTTTATTATATTATTCTTAATCTATTGTTCTTTTTCATTTCTTAAACAGACTTGCCACTGTGGGTCCAAACTTTACTAACATGCTAATTATATCTGCTATGAAGTCCATAAATTCATTTGTTCCCTTCTAACTTCCTCTCAGTTTAATTTTTCTCTTGAATCCTTCTGGAATATTTTGCTGTTATGTTTCTATGCTCAAATGGGATTCCATAGGGTTCTATTTTGTCAGTACTTGGTTCAATTAACTTTGTCTTGTAATATAATAAATAAGTATTTTAGTACTCATCCTATCTTCTAATTTAGTATCCTCTCTGTTATGCTTTAGGTTTTTCAGTTGATTTTCTTCACCTTGAAATCTTTGGCAGCTTTAGAGGGCTTTTCCCTTATATTCCCCTATCACTCTATTTCTGACTCTTTCCCCTTTGATCATGGTTATACCCTTGCTGCTGAACTTCAATACTGTCTCAGCTTCCTCCAAGATCAGCAAATTTACTTTCCTCTGGCCTCAGTCCATGCTCCAAGTACCTATGGGGATAAGACTGGCCCCAATTATATTTCAGTCCTATTTCCTTCAGACTGGATAAAGCAACAAATGCTGACTCTCTCTGCCCTATTCCATCCATTCTTTCATTCTTTAGTTCTCTGGCTAGACAGAATTAGTGTCTGTTGCTTTTTTTTTTTTTTAGTGAGGCAATGGGGGTTAAGTGACTTGCCCAGGGTCACACAGCTAGTAAGTGTTAAGTGTCTGAGGCTGGATTTAAACTCAGGTACTCCTGACTCCAGGGCCAGTGCTCTATCCACTGCGCCACCTAGCTGCCCCATTGTGTCTGTTGCTTTTTGCAAGAATGGGAGAAGATGTGTTCCAAGTCCCTAACCTAGAAGCCACCCAAGGTAAAAAAAGAAGTCTGAGTTCCCTCCTCCTTATTCTCCATACTACCTTGTATAACTAGTCAGAATCAATATCCACTGATTGATGCAAAGGAGTGAAAGAAGGTCGGGGATAAGCCAGAAGAATCTCTGTGGCAAGAGGGAAATCCCTAAATGGGGCCCAAAGCACAAATGGACCCTGGTGGGGGGAGGGGGTTACAGAGTGTGCACTTTACAAATAAGGGTTACCTGTTGAGCTTCTTGCTTTCTTATCCTGTGGATTCAGCTGTAACTCCTCTACCTCTTGTGAATAACTTCTCTTTGGGAGGCCTTTCTGAAATCATCCTGCTTGTCATTTCTTATAGCACAATAATATTCCATCACCATCACATACCACAGCTTGTTTAGCCATTCCCCAACTGATGGGCTTTCCTTAGATTTCCAATTCTTAGCCACCACAAAAAGAGCTGCTATAAATATTTTTGGACAAATAGGTCTTTTTCTCTTTTTAGGCACATCCTTGGGATAAAAACCTAGCAGTGATATTGATGGATCATAGGGTACAGCCCTTTGGGAATAGCTCCAAATTGTTCTCCAGAATGATTGGATCTTTTCACAACTCCACAAACAGTGAATTAGCCTCCCAGTTTTCCCACATCCCCTCCAACACCTAATATTTTCCCTTTTTGTTATATTTGCCACTCTGATAGGTATGATGTGATACCTCAGAGTTGTTTTAATTTTCATTTCTCTGATCAATAGTGATCTACACCATTTTTATATGATTACAGATAGCTTTGATTTCTTTGTCTGAAAATTCCCAGTTTTCTCCTTCCCGTATATAACGTTGGTTACATTAGTTTTCTTTGTACAAAACTTTTTAAATTTTATATAATCAAAATTCTTTTTTTTCCATTTTATATTGTTCTCTATATCTTCTTTGGTACCAAATTCTTTCTCTGTCCATAAATCTGACAGATAAACTATTCCATGCTCTCTTAAATTGCTTATGGTATCACCCTTTATGTGTAAATCATGTACCCATTTTGACCTTATTTTAGTATATGGTGTGAGATGTTACTGTTATTACTGTTTTGCAGTATTTGTCAAATGATGAGGTTTTGTTCCAAAAGCTTGGATCTTTGAATTTATCATATACTAAATTACTATAGTCATTTACTATAGTGTAATTTGTATCTACTCTATTCCAATTATCTACCTATTTCTTAGCCAGTACCAGATTGTTTTGATAATAATACAGTTTGAGATCTGGTACTCCTAGACCACCTTCTTTCACATTTTTTTTTTCACTGATTCCCTTGATATCCTTGAGGTTTTGTTCTTCCAGATGAATTTTGTTATTATCTTTTCTAGATCTATAAAATATTTTTATAGTACTAAATAAATTAATTTAGGTAAGATTATAGTTTTTATTATATTAGCTCAGCCTACTCATGAGCAATTAATATTTTTCCAATTGTTTAAATCTAACTTCATATGTGTGAAAAGTGTTTTATAGTTCCGATCATATAGTTGCTAGATTTGTGTTAGCAGGTATATCTATCACTCTTAACCTCAAAGACTGGGGGAGGTACCCCCTAAGTCTGGAAGAAGATTGGGCCCAGGAAGCCAGGTAACCCAAGGTCAGACACTGGCTACCCCACAGATTACGATCTCATCCAAAATCACAGCAGGGGACTGAACCTATTCAGGAACTAAAGCTGGAAAGATGATTGATTAGACCAAATAAAGCACTGGCAGCAAGTATCAAAAATTACTGCAAATGTAGAGATCTTCAAAAGGGCAGGAGTAACTCTGTAAGGTCAGATGATAAAGATTAAGAGGAACAGAGTCCCAGGCTGGAAAGCTTTGAAACTTAAATGTAGAACTTGTTACATTTAAAAAGAAAAGCAAGCTGAACATAATAGATGCACAATTTCACTTCCAATTCACTTTTTATTTTCTCTAAGTAAATGGAAATGCCCATTTTAACTGACATTTGGTTAAGGATTTTTTTAAAGACTTCAAATCAAAAAAATAGGGATGTCCTATTAAACATGAGAGCAGACATTCCCCATAATTGAAATTTACGGCACAAATTGAAATAGTAATTGTAATTTCTCCTAAAAATATATACATTTGCACAGAATTGGAGGGATAATATTCCAACATGTACAATTTTTTATTCACAAAAAAAGCAAATATAGTTTGGCAGTGTCTGAATAGGCAAATCCAAACATGTCTCCAACACTTACCAGTTGAGTGACCATGATTAAGTCACTTAATTTAAGTTCAATCTCTGTCAAAAGGAGCTAATCCCTCTACTACATAAGTCACAGGGCTGAAGTGGAGCTCAAATAAGATCATATGCATAAGGTGTTTTGCAAACCCTAACACACCAAAATGTCAGTTATCATTACTATCATCTGCTTGTTATGACCTAAAAATTAAAGTTTCATTCCAGCACTACCGTCTTCAGCTAGTATTTAGGATTCAAGTGAGCAACTGTCATCTTAACTATGAGAACTTTATGACTGCAGTCATGTGTGAAAATGTGGATTCACAACAGGGCTCTTGCAACTGTATAAGACCCACTTTAAACAGTGAAGTAATTTTGCTGTATTGTGTAACCACTTTACAACCACTACTATGGTGAGAAAGAAAAAAACAACAGCTGTTACATAAAATCCCACAAAAATCCAAACCATTTTATTCAACAGTAGGCCCACACTCACTGTGCTATCAGAAGAGCAGCCCAGTCAGTGTTTATTTAGACAAGCGTGTCCAAGGACTCCAAGAGGGAAACAAAATGCCTGCCCTGAGAATTACCCATCACTACCCTAAATATTATTCACATGAGTTCCTCAAACAAATCTCCCCCAGTCCTATAGGCACACAATTGATTCTTTAAATGTAGCATTTATTACCAAACACCAACATGCTATTTGTCTGAAGTTGAAATAGAAGTCTTGTTAAGTACAGAAAAATTCTTCACCTGGATAGTATCCAAGATATTTTTTTCGCTACAGCAACTTTCAGAGACCCCCTGAACCATGGAAGGGTAGTAATCTTTATCAGTGGAAAGAAACCTACACTAATGAAACTGAAAATCTTAAAGTAACAAGCAAGTACAGACTTTAATTTTATCCCTATAATTAAAATAACACATTGTACCTTTTTATTGTACTTCTACATTATATGATTATATCTCCTATCATCATTTTTATCTTCCCTACTACAAGGTCAACACCAAGAGGGCAAGGACCATAATCTTCAATGTCTTTGGTTCCCCCATAGTACCCAGCAAAGAGACTTACAAAAAAATAGGAATTCAATAAATCTTTGTTAAGCTAAACTGATACTTAAATGGAGACAGTATCTCATCAATATGGGAGTTCCCTCCAGTAGAGCAATTGAAAAGCACCTGCCACGTTCTCCTCCTGTTTGATGCTTACCCAAGTCTTCCTCCACAGAGAAAAAAGGAACTGCCCATCTGAAGAGGAACTAGGACCAACAAGAGAAGCAGTTACATGGAGTACAGATATTCCTGAATGAACCAATGATGGCATCAAAAGCCTGCAGTCCAGAGTTGTAAACTATCCTAAGCACATGGGTTTTCTTCCTCAAATGTTTTCCTGACAGGTTCCTATAAGTATGTACCCAATCTTCACCACAGATACCGAGGGCCTTGGTGGGAGAATGTGTTCAACAGTCACTATGGTGACATTTTAGGAATGGTGACCACCAACAACAGCCAAATGCTATAGGTCTATAGCCTACAAGTCAGTCTGTCAATAAGCATTTATTAAGTACTTACATTGTGTCAGGGACGGGGCTAAGGGCTAGCTAGCTAGCCAACTACCTTCAAGGAAGTTATTAAGACATTACATTAAAAAAGAAAGGTCCCACATACCTAAAATACTCACAGCAGCATTTCTGAGGGAGCAAAGAACTAGAAATAAAGTAGATGTCCATAGACTGGGTGATGGCTAAACAAATTGGAGGCCATCAATGTAACTGGAGGACATGATTGGAGGACACTTCTTTACACCCCCCACACACACACACACACACAAGAATGACAGCTAATCACCATGTCTATGCTTAAAGACCTCAAAGGAGGGGGAACCCAACAACTCTCCAGGCAATACATTTCACTTTGGGACCGCTCTAATCCTTAGCAAGTTTTTCCAGTAGTCAAACTTAAATTTGCTTCTTTTTGGCAACTTCTTACCACAGTTCCTTGTTCTCCCCTCTGGGCCTAAACAGAACAACTCTAATCACTTCAAATACTTGTAGACAGCTATCCTATTCAACATGTGTCCCTACCTCTCAGTCTTCTCTTCTCCAAGCTAAATATGCCTAGTTCCTTCAACTAATCCTCAAAAGTAATGCACACTCAAAACAAAATGAAATTCATGTCTGTACTTATTAGGACACAGAAATTTATCATTCAAAAAAGTAATGTGCCAAATCAGAAATGGCTTTCTCTCAATCTTCAATTGTACTTTTGTACTAGTTTTTATTGCATTCTCTAACTTTTAACCAAATGAAAATGGAAATTCAGTTTTCAGTTTAGGAAATAAAAAACAAGTAAGAGAAATGGTTAGGTATTTATAAGTATCTCAATGAGAGGCAACAAGGTATAGTAGACAGAAAGTCAGCATCAGAGGGAAGAAAACCTGGGTTCAAGTTTAGCCTATGATACACAATACTAGTTAGAGGGCCCTATATAAGTCATTTAACCTCTCCCTGCTCCCAGTAAACTCTTTATAAGTTGCAGGACAGTTGTGAAACTGCATTGGCAAAGTGAGTTTCCTTATCAGCAATAACATATCACTGAAGTCAAATACCTAGACTTCCAAACTTCTCTCAATATGCTGTAATTCTATTTATGTTCCATCTATTACATATTAAGGTTATAGTATGAGGTTAATGCTGAAAAATTCACTTTCCCAAAAGATTCATTATCTGAACAGAAAGAGTATATATTTATGCAACACAAATGTACTGTAGGAAAAAAATTTCTAAACTTATGTCAAATAGTTTATGCCTAAATTCAACAAACTAGTCTTTTCTTTAAAGCCATATTATAAATTTCTATCTAATTAAAAATGTCAACAGGAAATCACAAGCAGTGTGCCAGGCGGTTAGAGTCCATAGGCACCGGGTGTGCCAAGCAGTGTGCTAGGATATGCCAAGCAGTGTGCCAGGCGGGGTGGTTCCCAAGAATTCAAAGGGTTCATTAAAGACTGTGTTGAAGGAACTAAGATGAGGAATGCCACCTCTAGTGATACAGAAAAGGAAGAAAATACACCTCCCTAAAATTCCCAAAGACAGCACTTTGGGAGACAACTTAGAAATCTGGGATAAACTTGAGAAGTATAGAGGAAAATGCAAAAAGAGAATGGTAAAATATTGTTGCCTAATATGGGCTGGGGTTTCCCTCAAGGGAAGTTCAGTCCTTTGGCCTAAATTTGGGTCTAATGAAAATCATGTATGTCAAGCCTTAAATGTATATGTGAATAGTAAAAAACCCCAAAATCAAGAAGATTTGGATATCCTTACTTGGGAAGGGAAACTGTTAAGGGTGAAAATTCTAGCTAAACTGTCTAAAATATCTAATGAGTGGTCACCAATAAATTATAAGCTTTAGCAAGAGTTAGACTTTTAAGCATTTATTAAGGAGAATAAGAATTTGGTAAAGAGAGAGAAAGGCCTAGATTCCTATCTATTAAAGGGAAAGCACATTTCTAGCTCCGCTCTCCACCAGAGTCCTGAGGAAAGAGAGCCAGACAGAGCGCTAGTCTCTTCCTTCTTCCTCCCACTAGCCTGCGTCACTTCCTGACGCCAAAGAAAAGACTCCTGGTCTTGCCCTCAAAGACCTTCACTTCATGGGCGGAACTCTTCTACAGTAAGTCTCCAGCAGGTGGCGTTATTCCAATCGTTACAAAACCGAGTTCCCAATAATAGAAATGAAAGACATGTTTCTCAGAGAATATATTTCTGGCCTCTCTGCCTCTGTTTCTTTACTCCGACAGAAGGGACATCTGGCCTATACTGCTCCTCTCGAGTTTCCAGCCCACCAATTTAAGCCTGGAGCCTGGAAGAGCAACAAGTTGGAACCTGACTGGGAAGAGCCGTTCCTGGTGTTACTTTTCACTGACATTGCAGTGAGGACTGAGGAGAGAAACTGGACTCACTACTCTCAAGTAAAACCTTTTCCAGAAGAAAAACCAGAGCCAAAACATGAGCAGTGGACTGTGAATAAGGAATCTGATTGACCGAGAGTGAAGTTTAAAAAGACTTTAATGTACAATATACCAAGCCTGGTACAAAAGGGGGGAAGGACGGTAACATTTTGGGGCAGTGGGAGCTGCTCAAACAAGTAATGGAGGAGCAAAAAGGATTTGGTACATGGGAATCTGAAGGAAGAACTGATCCCGTAGGAAGAATAGGAATATCCTTTGAAAATCCCATGGATCCTACATCCCCCTAACCTTTTAAGACTCCAGAAATAACCTCTCCAAGTCCAGAAGGGAAATTAGGAAACCCTGAAACTCCTGAGTTACAGGCCATTGAAGTTAAGGATGTGAGACAGACAGTGGAGACAGACTGGGTTTGGAGATTCAAATGCTCAGATGGAATGGGTCAGCACTTTGGGAAGACCAGCTGCCCATACTCTAAGTCCACATTTTAGCCTGGAGGGGTTCTGGTGCCTCCTTCAATTATACCAGAACGGGTTGGCAAAGGGTGAGAGTTGCAGGGATTTGGAGCTACTCTTCCCTGTAATAAAAAGGACAGCAGAAAAGATCATACCAGTTTTTGTTGGAATCCCAGGAAACCAATCCCACCTGTCTCTCCAGATGGGTGAGAGAAGGTTTTCTGGTCTTGGGTAATATGAGTTGTGTCCAAACATGGGAAGTAACCGAGAACAATTCGGTAGATTTTTCATCCCTGATCCTCCCCCAAGCCGACCTATGGTGGTATTGTGGTGGAAGACCAACCTTACCCCCCCTTAACTGAGCTGGAACTTGTGGGTTGGTGCAACTGGCCACCCCCTTTACAATGGCATCTAAGCATTTCTTCTAATCTGAATCTAAATCAAGAAAGAAACACATCCCAGAGGGGCAAAAAGGGTCATTTGTCGCTCTAATCTGCCTAGATAGCATAGGAGTCCCATGGGGCATGCCAGAATCTCTCCTACAGTGGGTAACCATAACCAAAAATGTAAATTGGAACCAGCAGAGGTTCATCAATTACAGTAGGGATGTGGTACAGGGTATTTCTGAACAACTGGCTGCAACTCGCAAAATGGCTTGGGAAAATAGAATAGTTCTTGATATGATGTTAGCAGAAAAAGTGGGAGTGTGTGTCATGCTGGTCGGCCAATGCTGCACCTTTATCCCAAATAACACTGCCCCTGATGGTTCAATAACTAGAGCCTTGAAAGGCTTAAGTACACTAACACCACCTGGATGGAATGGATGGAATCCTGGTTTGGGAAATGGAAAGGTTTCGCTGCCTCAATCTTCACCACTCTCATTATAGTGGCAGGACTTTTATGCTGTATCCTTCCCTTCCTTGGAGGGTCAAATCAGAGGCTAATAGAGACGTCTCTGACAAAGTTTACTCCATTTGGGAAAGTAAAGGTAAACACTCAAATGCTAATATTCACAGATTTAGACCAAGAGGCAGAGGAGATATTCAATAAATGGAATGAGAGGAGCCAAATAGTCAAAAATAAAGAGGGATTGTGAGAAAATGGGTAGTTGTCTCCTCTCAATGTGGATATAACAGTCAGTCATACTCCTCCTGACCTGTTTGTAGGACAAAGGTCTCAGATCCCCTCCTCCCCCCCAGGTTAACAAAATCACAAGGTTCAAGGAGCCCTGGTCTCAATAAGGTCCACTCTATGGGGGTGGCTAGGTGGCGCAGTGGATAAAGCATTGGCCCTGGATTCTGGAGTACCTGAGTTCAAATCCGGCCTCTTGACACTTACTAGCTGTGTGACTCTGGGCAAGTCACTTAACCCCCATTGCCCCGCAAAAAAACAAACAAAAAAATCAATAAGGTCCACTCCAGAGTTGTGTCCATATAAGGAAGTATAAGGTCCATTCCTGAGTTATGCCAATACAAGGAAGAGGGGTGGGAATACTGCGTTCAAATTAGCTAGTTTTTGCACGTAATCAGACCAGTGATGAAAAGGGGGAGGGTTCATTCGTGTTAGGGACTAGGATATAAAACAGGGCCTTTGAGCCCCCTTTCTGGGCACCCACTAGCTGCACACTAGGGTGCCTCCTTATCATGAGAATGAAATAAAGAGCCTTTGTCACATCCCTATTGAGTTCCTGAGAATTATTGAGAAGAGGATGGTTCTTTCCCTTACATCACCCTACATCCTTATTTATACAAACCAATGCCTCAAAACCCTACATCATTTTTATACATCAAAATCCCACTCACTTCTCAAAACATAACTCAAATGCCACCTTCTCTATGTAACCTTCCCATATTTTGCCGATAAGAAATTCCTTCTTCCTTTTAGGAAAATGATTTGATTTTTCATTGATTTATTAGGCACTTAATACATGCAATGCATTGTGCTAGACCCAGGGAAAGATACCAAGATAAATGAGACTTAGTTGATACCCTCAAGGAATTTAAAATCTAAAGATGACATAAAACTTTAATTGTGTTTCTCTTATGCAATTTTGTATTGATTATTTGTATATACATTTTCCCCTAATATATAGTGTGCTCCTTGAAAGCAGATACCAAGTTTCATCTTTTCAACTCGTCTAGCGCCTCCTAGCACATACTTTCTATGTAATTAATATCTGCTGGATAAGTGAATGAGTGAAAATTATATTCAAAATTTAATAAAAAAGCTACTTGAGAGATTGTGATAGAAGAGGAGGTCTTCTTTGAAGAAGGCCTAAGCTGCAGTCTCAGTGCTGTCACTTCAAAGTCAAGTCACTTAACCTACCTGTGCCCCAGTATCCTTATCTATAAAATGGAGGCAATAATC
Source organism: Dromiciops gliroides (assembly GCF_019393635.1). Lineage (NCBI taxonomy): Eukaryota > Metazoa > Chordata > Mammalia > Microbiotheria > Microbiotheriidae > Dromiciops > Dromiciops gliroides. The sequence goes on from NC_057865.1 coordinate 131,973,639, forward strand.
CCTAAGTTACGTACCTCATGGGAGCAATGACGGTAAAGCACTAGAAATATATTGACAAATTATTTCTTTCTTGTTAAAGGAAAAGAATCCTCACTTGTAAAGGAAATTTCAATATGTTAGACCCCAAGTACTGCTAAGATAGTCATTTTAATAATGAATCAAAGTACAAATAAAAACACTGTAAGAAATCTAAGAAGGGAAATACTACTTCCCACTGGGAGGAATGAGGGAAGGCTTCATGGAGAAGATGCTATTTAAAGCAAACGTTAAAGGATGGCTAGAATTTTAGTAGCCCGAGTATGAGAACGGTATAAGCAAAGGTCTAGAGGTAGAAGAACCCAACACATGTTCAGAGAATGAGGACTAATCCAGTTTGGCTGGATTATAGGACAGAGGAATGGAGACAATGGGATACAAGGCTGATCTCATACGTAAATTGAGACCTGCCTTGAATTGATACAGTTCATTACATTGGGGAGGGGGGCGGGAAGCCCTACCTAGATTCAGGAGGCTTAGGGAATCCCAAGAATCCCACCTTGAATATTAACTGTGTGGCCATAGACAAATCACTCAACCTCTCTTCAGAACCTCAGTTTCTTCAGCTGCAAAATGGATATAGTAAAATGTATTATACAGTGGACCCAAAGTCAAGGAAAATCTGAGCTCAAATCTAGCCCCTAACAATGACTAGATGTAACTCTGGGCAAGTCACTTAATCTCTGTCTGTTTCAGTTTCCTTGACTGCAAAAATGGGGATAATAATAGCATCTACCTCCCAGGGTTGTTGTAAAGATCAAAGGAGATAATCTGTGTAAAGGCACAGTGCCTGCAACATAAATATGCAGTTAATAAATGTTTCCTTCCTTCCTTCACAGCTTTGTTTTGATAAAATGACTTTATAAACCTTAATATATCAATATTAGTTGTCATTACTACTGAATGCCAGGCTCAGTTTTTACTTTATTCATAAGGTAAGAGAGTTTTGGAGTGGCAATAGAGACTACAGGATGGGAGGTAGGTTAAAAGTCAATTTCTTGTCCAAGTGAGAAGAAATAAAAATCTCAACTAATTTTCTGGCTGCGGGACTAGAAAAGAGAATGAATGCAATGAATATTGAGGAGTCAGACAGTCGGACTTCTTAAATTTTATAATAAATTACATTATTAGGGAAACATAGGCAAAAGCAGCCCTAGTTCTGGACTTTAAACTAAAAAAATATATATTTAGTACATTGAATTACCTCATCATTTAACTCATAAAATGGTTCAGTCAGACAGTTACAGAAGGGGTTATGATCTTGGGTTAGGATCTGACAAAGTTACATATCCTTGAAATATTGAAACACTTATTCCCTTGATGCAAAGAGAGGCACTATAAGATCAATTTTAAAGAACAGAGCTTTAAATGGTGTTTACACAAATTCTAGGGAGCTAAGTGACACAGTGGATAGAATACTAGGCCGAGAGTCAGGAAAGCATCTTCCCCAGTTAAATTGGGCCTCAGATACTTAGTAGCTGTGTCACCCTGGGCAAATCACTTAACCCCATCTGCCTCAACTTCCTATTTGTAAAATGAGCTGGAGAAAGAAATGGCAAACAACTCCAGTATCTTTGCCAAGGTCACAAAGAGTTGGACATGACTAAAAAAACCAACTGAACAACAAAAATAATTTCCTAATGTCAAATCCCTAAGGTAAACTAGGATGTTTGGAGGTACATACAAGTTCTGTAAGGTTAACACTAAGAACAACCAAAATATTTTACAATGTATTTGTAGAGATACTTAGTTAGTGGGTCTTGATTCTGTGAGGGCCAAAATTTGATATACTAAGCGTTATTTGGGTGATTTGCCTTAATATTGGGGTCCCAGAAATAATGAAGGAACTTTTAGGTTTACCCTCTCCTCTGAATTGCCCTTTTTAGCTATTTCTCCTAGGCCAATAAGAAAGGAGCCTTTAAGCTTTAATTCACAAAAGGATCAGATTTTATTACTTGGGAATTAATTAAACAACAAAGATAAAACTAATTTAAAAATCAAAGATAAGGAAATAGGAAAAAAAGAAATACAGATAAATACTCTTAACTCTAAACTTAACCTATGCAATCCCCAGATCGTTTCCAATTAAGCTAGTTCAAAGGAATTTAGGGTTTTCCGTAATTAACTCACCAAAACCTGGACAGCCTACAGCTGCTCACACCAACAAGACACTTCGCCTCTCTTCAGGGAGCATTCAATCTTTCCTCCACCAAAAGAGGAGGTCCTTCAAAAACTGCCTATGGAGAGTTCTCCTTCTGACCTCAGTAGCATACGTAACTTCAATGTGGGCCAGGTGTGGCCCCTCCCAAATGAGTCAGCTAAAAACTGCAACAATAATTTTATCACAAATATTTTTTTACCACAATTCTAAGTGCCTTGAGGGTAGTGACCAGTGCCCAGCACAGTGATTTACATATATGAAATGCTCAATTAAAGTTTGCCATTGAATAAATAGTAGGAGTGATGCCTTAAAACTAAGACTGGATCAGTTTAATAAACTTTGAGTAATTTTACACCCCAAATTGCAAGAAATAGAACTTTTGGTGTAAGAGTTGGGAGATAGCCCTTCATTATTAAAGTGGCCTTGACTCCAAATGGAATTTCTTTGCCATGGTAATTCCTAGCTACAATCTATGAAAATATAGAGGTGGATATACACAACCACTGTATTTGTCCACAGCAGCCAATAAGGACAGGGAGGCACACCATCTAACCCTGTCAAAAGTGACCACATCCCCCCAAAGGCATAAAATCCATTATGTTAATCATAGATAAAAGTTTCTTTACTTTAAAAAAAAAACCTCCTAGGATTCCTCATACCCTTTTTTCCCCCTCATACCCTTTTTGGACAAAAGAAAGTAATATACATATATAGTTAACCAGAAATATGAAAAATGTATATCTTCTACCAAATAACTTGAAAGGAAGATGGGAGAAGGGAATAAGAATATAGAGCCTACTATGTGCTAAGCACTTTTTACAAATATTTTCTCATTTGATCCTCTCAATAACTTTGAAAAATAGATGCCATTATTATCCAAATTTTATAGTTAAGGAAACTGAAGCAAACAGAGGTTAAGTGATTAGCCTGGGATCATACAACTACTAAGTGCATGGAGCAGAATTTGAATTCGGATCTTCCTGACTCCAGGCCCAGCACCATCCATAGCACTACCAGCTACTGCTGATGTATAATTTAATTAAATAACTTTAAGCCACAATTTTCCTATATCCTAGGCAGTTAGATATCAGTGCTGGACTTAAAGTAAGGAACATATGAATTCAAATTCATATCTGAATTTGCCTCAGATACTGACTAGCCATGTGACCCTTTGTATGTCATTTAATGATTATATTACTCAGTTTTCTCATATATAAAATAGAAATAATTAACAGCACCATATCTCTCAGGGTTCTTGTGGGGAAACAATGAGATAGTATCTGCAAAGAACTTTGCTAACATAAATGATAGATGATGATAATGATTTCAATGTATAAACTGCTAAAGTACATCCTCAACTCTGGAAACTTGTTTCCAAAAATTATTTAAAGAGTTATCAAAACATTTAAGTCATTTGATATAAAAATAGCAAAACTGCACATTTTTAATGATGTATTATATCAATTATATCTCCAGCTCCTGCAACCTTTCAGATAAAGATAAAAAGACTACCACTTAAACAACAGTGGTATGAAGTTCGTTTTATCACCATGGTTTTTCAGAGCCAAATCTAGCTTACTATTTTTCTTATTTAACAAAGCCCATTTGATTCTTCCTGTCTACAATTAGTTTTCTATCTTGATATAAAATCGACCTCTGGGGTTACTACGCTTGGGAAAAATATGACATGTAATAAAATGTTCAGTGTTTTTAAAAACCTTGTTAAAAGCTTAGTCTACTATATTTTCAGTAAAACATAAAACCATATTAACAAACCTCCATCTAAGCATAGGCCCAGTAAGCCACGAGCCCAAACACATGCTGTAGTGTTTAACATCAAAGTTAAAGTATGAAAGCTGACCTTTGTATTCTATTGGCCTTTTTCTCCTTTCTTTTTAACTCATTTTTCATTGCAAGTTTCAGGAACCCCTGTAAAGGAACAGAGTTATCTCTGTATAGTCTAAAGCAAGGGATGCTGGGAATTTTCCCATCTTTAACCTCCCTACTTTAATTGGCATTAGGTCAGTTCAATGAAAATACATCAATTCCCTGAAGGGGCAATGGAGCAGGAAAAGGAGAGTAACACAATTAAAGAAAAGTTAGAAGAAAATGAAATATACACATATATCTACATATATGTGTGTATTTCATTTCATTCAATATTTCACACACACACAAATATGTAATATATATGCTAAAAAAAACAAATATAAAGAGCTATGAAGCTCTTAATTTTCAGTATATTCTACAATTTTCCCAAAATTAGTACTGTCATTTTTTTGAAGGGAAAAAAAAAGTTACATAAAGTATGTTATAAAACTTAGAGGTTCCTTTTTTTTTTTTGTTACAAAATTTGACTAGAAATGTAAAAATGCTGGATTCCAAAATAGCAAAGTATATAAACAAAGAAGGAACACTACAGGCAATATGCCAGGCAAGGGAGAGTTTCAAGAAAAAATGACATTTTTAGCATATTTTCTATAACCTAGAAATGGCAGAATTGGTCCTGTTCTAAAACAAGAGGCCTAGACAACCTCAGGGTATTTCTTTCTCAACCAGGTAATATTTGTAAAAGCAATGTAGAGATAATGTTCTCAATTTCCCAGAGAGGTCTGTATCCATGCTTCACACTTACTATCCCCTAAAAACAGCTCTTAGAAGAAAGCAGGCCCTCAAGAGACTATTTGCCTTCTCTGTCAGGAGAAAAGAACAACCAACAGGGGAACAATTGCCTGAGTTAAAAAGGAATGGATAAGAGATTTATCTCTTCCCAGACTTTTTCAACAATAAGGAGGTAGTTACTGTCTCAGAAAGCTAATAGGGCCTTTGGCATTTGCCTTTTGGCACTGGGAATTCAATAAACTGACCTTAAAGACCTTTTCCAAAAAGGGAGAAAAAAATTAAATCTGACAGCAAATTTTTGGCAATTTCCCCACTATTTTCTCTACTTCTCATTTTAATGTAGGGGGAAAAAAGAGAATGGTCTACAGTGCCTTCTACTGCACCCATACAAAGCAAAACTATGTTGAGGTAGATTGATTTAGGTCTCAAGAATAGAAAGCATCCTTAGAAGTTTGACCTTAGCCGTTGCAGAAGTCTCCAGACAGATGATCTAGGCCTGGAAAGGCTCTTAAAGATCACCTAGTTCAAATTCATTTTATAGATGACAGAACATTAAAATATTTACCCAAGATCACAGTAAATGGCAAAGCTGAAATCACAACCCTAAGTTCTCTGACTACATCTCATGGCCCTTTCTACTCTACCACAAGGCCCCACAGTCTCTGCCTGAACTGGACAACCTTATTGTTAAAAAAGAGTGACGGGGGCAGCTAGGTGTTGAAGTGGGTAAAGCACCAGCCCTGGATTCAGGAGGATCTGAGTTCAAATCCAGCCTCAGACACTTGACACTTACTAGCTGTGTGACCCTGGGCAAGTCACTTAACCTTCATTGCCCCACAAAACAAAACAAAAAAAAAAAACCTCATAAATTCAACCTCAGACACTCACTAGCAGTGAAACCCTGGGCAAGCCACTTAACCTATGTATGTTTTAATCCACTGGAAAAGGAAATAACAAACCAGTCCAGTATCTTTGTCAAGAAAATTCCATGGACAGCTTTTTTCATTCTATGATCTACATGGGTCATGAAGCTGGACAGGACTGAACAAGAATACTGTTAAAAAGCCATTCCAAAGCCTAGGATGATGGCTAGGGTCAAATAGTAGGCGCTTAATAAATGCTTGCTGATGCACTGGACTGAAATCTGCTTTTCAGTGATTTCTGCCTTTTGGTTCTACCCTTTGTATTAATAACAAAGAATAAATAATAGCCTTCTTTTAGCAGATAGTCCTTCAAATATTTGAAAACCGTTATCATGTTCCCTTCCCCCTTTGGATTCACCAAGCTAATCATCTCCAATTCCTTCAACCAATTCTCATTATTATTATATATTTTCAAAGAACGATGGGAGGAAATTTGCTTTCAAATCTTTGTTTTGTTTTATAATTGGCTCCTTTCCCTCTTTTTCTTTTTTTTCCATAAAGAAATGCCAAGGGAGGTGAATTTCTCTCAGCCATTGTCTTCTTTTTTTTTTTTTTAAGTGAGGCAATTGGGGTTAAGTGACTTGCCCAGGGTCACACAGCTAGTAAGTGTTAAGTGTCTGAGGCCGGATTTGAACTCAGGTACTCCTGAATCCAGGGCCGGTGCTCTATCCACTGCGCCATCTAGCTGCCCCTAGCCATTGTCTTCTTACCTCAGGTACCTGCTTCCAAATACAGGTGAAACTAGCCCTATATTAAAAAGATATAGTATCAGGCACAAATAACTACTCAACCTCTTAGTTTCTATTCCAGTTCTTTTTGTCCTAAGAAGTGAAGAATACATACAAAAACTGCCAGAGAGAGCTATTTAGTAAAAATGGTTTTAAAGTTGTTAGAAAAGTTGCATGATAATAGCTCATCTATGTATACGTTATACTTTCCACATGACAACATTATGAAATAGGTAATACAAATGGGTAGTTGCTTCCTACTTTTTAGACTAGGTCACAAACCTAGAATTAACTCCACTCAGTAGTCAAAACGTAAGTCTTTAAGTCAAAAACTCTCTCCAAATATGTATATACTTCCAGAGTGCCAAGCTACTACATTAGTTTTTCTCCTTAAAACTAATCTTCCTAAAGAGCAGATTTGACCATGTCTACTCCCTATTAATAAATTCCAGTGGCCAACAAGTGTCTGAGCCAAGACTCTAAATCCCTTGCTCCATCCATTGTTACACCTACCTGCCTAAATTCGAACTCTTTTGGGGTTTGGAAATAAACCCTCAGAACCCTTTGTGACCCAGGGTCACAAAGATGGCGAGTGGAAAAGTCAGAATTCAAATCAAGTCTTCTGAATCCAAATCCAGAAACCTTACCACTGTACTACATATCCATGATCATTTAGTTCTTGAGCTCTGTACAACACCTAAGAACCAAAAGCCCTTCTAGTTCTAATTGAAAGTTAAATTGTGAGGCAGCTAGGTGGTGCAGTGGATAAAGCACTGGCCTTGGATTCAGTAGTACCTAAGTTCAAATCCAGCCTCAGACACTTGACACATGCTAGCTGTGTGACCCTGGGCAAGTCACTTAACCCTCACTGTTCCATCAAAAAAAAAAAAAAAAAAAGAATTTAAAAAAAGAAAAGAAAGTTAAGTTCTTCTCAAGTTCAGATGCATGACTTCTACCCAAGAAATGAATCAATTAGTCAATAAGTATTCAGCACTCTTTGCTAGGTCCTCCTGATATAAATACAAAAATAAAACCACTCCTGCCCTCAAGGAGCTTACAGCCCAAGTTAGCAGTAAGTAACAAAATAATTTAGGCCACCCAAAACTACTATAAAGAGTTTAACACAACACATAGAAATGCATGTCTAAGATCTCTTGGCCCCTCCAGTTCACACATCACTCAAACAACACAAAATCCATATGCAGTACAGTAATTCCAGAATTCTCAGACTGCTAGTAATCAATAGAGAACTTGCAAAAATTAGTTGTGGGGATGGAAACTATAGTACAATTCAAGCCAGATTTTCACCACTTTCTAAAATACATCTCATTTTTAGGTGTGAAATGTTTGTTAAATGTTTCTGTTGCTGTGGTTTTTAGAGAACTTGCTGGCTATATAATTTTCCATTTTATTCTACCATTACAAACCCTGAGATTTGAAAGTTAGGACACATTTCTTTGGTATGTGAAGTAACTGCATTAAGTTCCAGACTGAAGTCCAGACAACTCTTTAAGACTCCAAATTGCAGAGCTGTTTGCTGCTCCTCAGTGATAGTGAGTTTCTTTACCAATATTTCCTTTTACCAATCTAGTCTTTAAAAAAAAATTCTGACACAAATAACAAACGCCTTATATTCTGCTAAAGGAAGTGGAGAAGGGAAAGTTAGAAATTTCTTTAAAATTCCCATTAAGACCACAGTAAATTCCAGATTTCCTGTCTTTATTTTTGTTTCTTCTACATCTGCGTTAGAGATCTGGTGCTTCATTCATACTCCCTAACTTGCTGAAAAGCAACCGACAAATCTTGTTAATACACGGTTAGACATTCACCACCCCATTCAGCACAGTGATTTTTAAGGTCGAAAGCGAGTGAGGAGTAAACAACCTTCACACCACCCTAGCAGTCACAGCAACTCATACTAGTACAGACGGAGCTTTGGGGTTGACAAAGTACTTTCCTTACAACCCCCCCTCCCCCAAGGACTTCAAAAGTGGCATGTGGGGGTGGGGCAAGATGTTCTACTCCCAAGCCAGCGCCAGGCCCACCCAGATTCCCTGCACCACCACCCCGGCAGGGTCTAGTCTGCTTTTCTGGACACGAAGTTCTGCTCTCTTCTCCAATGCCTCAACAGGCCCGTTTTCCCCCTCCCTCCTCATTTTCTGGCACCGTCTTCACCCCCACGGTCTCCGGTAGTAACACTACAAGCGGGCACCACCCCAGTGTGTGTCACGCCACAACTTTCTGACGGACGTCCAACTCGGTGGTGGAGCCTGAGCAACAGAGGCCACTTATCTTTCCCGGACTCTGTTCCCTTTTGGATTTAAAAGGAACAAAGTAGAGAAAGGAGTAAGGGTGATGAACTGGGTAGAGAGGACGTTACTTAGCAGCATAGGAAGGTCTTTGGATGCTCCAGTACCAACCTGCCTTGGGGGGACGGGGGTCTGGGATGATTCCCCTCTCTCCACCCCCTACCCTTCTCCTGCCTCCTTCCCAAGGGAAAGTTGCCAACTCTTGGAAGTAGCTGCTGCAGTTTGCACGCAGCAGAGGGAGGGCATGTGCAGGGGCAGAGGAGTGGGGGAGGAAAACCGGCTGGGACGATTTTCCCTCCACACAATCGACCCTCTCCTGCTCCCCCTCCCCTGGGTCCTTCCCAGAACCAAACCAAACTCTGGGAAGTTGGCTGGTTTTCATTACATGCGCGCAGCTGGGAGGAGGGCGTAAGCGGAGGGATATTGGGGCGGGGGGGGGTCTCTTTGGGTCTGGCACCTTCTGGTGCGGGACGGGGAGGGGAGGGAGACAAACGGCTCCGGCCCTACTACCACCACCACCACCACCACCACCCCCCCCCGCCCGCCGCCCCCGCTCACGTACGTGGCTCCCACAGGCTCCATTCTCCCGCCTCTCCCCCGCCGCCTCCCACCACGGCTGCCAGCCCTGCTCTCCACGCCCGCAGCTTCTACTGTCCCGAGGCTACGGAAGAAGTGGGCGGAAAGGCCACCCCGGGGGCTGTCCCCAGCCCCGGGGAACCCCACGCGGCCACCACCCGCGTGGGGGCCGAATCCCGCGGGCGCTGGGACCCGGGGGGAGCCGCCGTGGGGCTCGTTCCCAGGTTCTGCCGGCCCCAACCCCCCACCTCCGGGGGATCCCCAAACACCCCCTCCCACAACGCGCGCGCGGCCACTCTCGCGCCCCCCACCCCCGCCCACGAGGCGGCCTGCGGGGGCAGCGGGGGCGGGAGCGAGGGCCCCTGCACGAGTTCCACAAACTTTGGCGAGCGGGCCCGGGACGCCGGGCTCCCGCCTCCTACCTGTGCTCAGGTTGTCGTTGATTTTCAAGGGCACCCGCAGGATGTAGACGAGGAAGAGCATGATGAAGAACCACACGGTCCAGAGATAGGTCCACGACCACACGATGCAGGACTTGAGCTGCTCCAGGAACCCCGGCCCCGCTTCAGCCATGTTTTCTGGCTCGCTCACCGGGGCTTTTTTTTTTTAAGTCAAGAGTTGCTCCTGCTGTTCCTCCTGCTGCCGGCGCCGCGGCCTCTCGGCACGGGCCGCCGGGCTGATTCATGGGCCGGTCCGGGCCCGGCCTGCCCCGCGAAAGCGCGGCGAGTGAGTCAGGAGCGCGGGCGCTAGCCCCCCCTCCCCCAGCCCCGGCGGTGGCTCCCCCGAAGCAGCCCGCGCTGCCCCGGCCCAGACGTCCTCCACCCTCGCGGCTCCTTCCCCTGTCGGGATCCCGGCTCCCCCCCCCCCTTCCCCTCCCCCTGCCGAGGTGACCCAGCCGTGGCCGGGCCCCCTCCCCCCTTCTCTTTAATAGTTAGGATACTTATAGTTATCGAGACCCGAGGGCCGCCTCTTAAAGGAAAAACTACGGGCTCAACAAGAGGCCGGCGGGAGCCCCGACCCGGGCAGGAGCGCCTCGCCGCCCCGGGCTCCTCACCTCCCCTCCTGCGGAGCCCGCGCGGGGTCCGGGCAGCCTGGCACCGGCCCCTGCCCCAAGGCACGCGGCTAAAGCATAAACCGCTTCCTTACGAAGGAAACCAACTACTAGAAATAGAGTTCATCATTCAGATGGAGGCACATCATTACATGCATATTTTGGGAACACCCTTATACGTGTGTATGGATATAGGCAGGTTATCCCCCCAAAGCGTAAAATAAATAGGATTACACAGGAAACCACTTATATGAGTGATCGATCTTTACATAAAGGTTTAAAATTATATATATGGAACACTATATGTATACATGTGTACACGTGTGTATAGAAATAGAAAAAGCATAAAATACATCGGATTACAAAGGAAACCATGTGTGTATTGTATAATACATATGCATACATAGTGATCAATATTTATGTGTGTATATATGTGAATATATAAAATACATATATACTTTTGGAAAGCCTGTGTATGTGACCATGTGTATGCATGTATAGAATCAAAGGAAACCAATTGTATAGAAATACAGTGATCAACACAGGGATGTTCCAAAGGCATAAAATATATAGAATTATAAAAAGAGCCAATTATATAGAAATACAGTGTTCAATATATATTTTAAGTATATAATATACTGTTGGGATACCCGGGATGTATGTGTATGCTAATCCCTGCATTTCCATATAATTGGTTTCCTTTGTAATTCTATATACTTTATACCTTTTGACATTTTGTATATGCATATATGTATAAGTATATATGCATATATACAGACCTACAAGCACACATATAGAGGATGTTCCAAAAGTGTAATACACATCCTGCACATGTATGTGCCTACATATATATATGCACACACATGCTGGGTGTCGAAAAAATCTCTGCAGTTTAAGGTTAAGAGAGTAAGGAAATGTGAGGTAGGATTTTAATTGTACAAGTCAACTAGCATTAGGAAGAGCCTACTATGTACCCAGCATTAGGCCAAGCACTGAAGGATACAGAACTTGGGTTTCTTGTCTCCTCCAAACCATATACTCTTTCTATGACATTATGTCCCCCTCATTTCATCCAGTAAGATTCTTGCCCATGTTCTTCAATATATTTTCTGCTTGAAATTCATCCTGTGTGCTAAAGGCCACCTTCTTGGTCTTTTTAGATTTGTGAGTTCCAGTGGAGCCTACAACTCTTATCTCTCAATCTTAATATATAATTAATTCACCTCCCCCCCAAAATTATACATTTACTTTATAATATCCCTTATACCAGCAGTTTCCAAAGTTAGCCTACCTCACATAACACTAGAATTAACCCACTTTCCTTGAATCCGTAAATTAAAATAATTCAGAATTACTATATTGGAGACAATCTGGCATAAGTAAATCTTCAAGTTTAGCCAGTCAGGAGGCATGAACCACTTACCTTTATTTTCTTTTTGTTTGTTTACTTTGGGTTTTTTGTTGGTAGTTGGAACCATGCAAGTTTATTGACAATCCTTCCTCCCCTCCCCTACCAAAAAAGTCAAATATAATTAATATTATTAGTTTTTCCTTTACTTTCTAGATCACAGGTCAGACATGCTCAGATTTTCCTTCCTAGGTCAAAGAGGCCCTTTTAAAATACAAGTATTCCCTTGCATGGCTTTGGCTCATTAGGCTATAAGCCTGCTACTTATATCCATTAAGCCAATTATGAGCTTTCTCTTATGCCTGTGAGATGAAACAGGATAGATCCTGGGATCTCAAGTCAGAAAGAGCTGAGTGTAAATCCCACCTCAGACATATTACTAACTGCATGACCCTGGGCAAATCACAGAACTTTTATTAGCTTAGGGGACCTCCTTTATAAAATGGATACTGTAACAATAACATCTACCTCCCAGGATTGTTGTGAGGGTCAAATAAGATAAAATTTCTTTTTTTTTCTTTTGGTGAGGCAATTGGGGTTAAGTGACTTGCCCAGGGTCACACAGTTAGTAAGTGTTAAGTGTCTGAGGTCGGATTTGAACTCAGGTGCTCCTGACTCCAGGGCAGGTGCTCTATCCACTTCGCCACCTAGCTGCCCCAAGATAAAATTTCTAAAGAGCTAAAGTGCTATATTAAATTATTATAATTATGTCTCCTGCCTTAAAACATTGCTACATCTGCTGATACTTTTTTTAAATCTTGGTCTTTTAAGTTCTTATCATAAGCCTCTATGGCTCATTGTTTAGGTTTTGATGGCCTAGAATTAGTGTAAATTGCGATTGTTGTCTGTTCTAGCCAGAAACTTTGAGGGTCTTCGCCTCCCAGATTAATATTTTTGTGATGGTAAATTAGGCCATCTTTTGTCTAAATTCTCACAGCCCTTAGTCTTTGAAAGGGGGTTGCCTCAGAAAGACTGAGGGCTGGGAAAGACATCAATGTAGAAAGGCTAAGGTCACCCACTATATCCCGGGCCATCAACTGTGATCTTGACTTGTGTCTTGCCACTGAACTTAGATGACTCTGGGAGAGAGAGTGGGGTTGACAACTTTGTACAACTCTGCCTCACTTAAATGCAATTTACTGGAAAGTCAAAACAGCACCCTCCTGATGTCATTGGTCTTCTTTGAGAATGAAAGGCAAACTATACCTCCACCAATATTTGGTAAGGAAATAGTCTCACCATTTCTTCCAACTAACATTCAAGTTGTTCGGTGATTTAGAATTCCAGGGGGAATATTTCATATTCAGTATTATTTAATTTAATTCTTTTTTACTTTACCTATAGTAAAATAAGGTGTTCTATATTTCCCTCTTGACAAGAACTTAAGTTAGTAGTTTAATGACTCCATGATCTCATCAATGTGGATATTCCGTTTAGTAATGCAGATTGCAATCCATCCATGAGTTTTACACAGATAAAGCTGCTTATGTGAATGTACTATTGGGGGCCGGGGAGAAAAAAAAAGAGAATGTACAATTGGAAAAAGAGGTAGACTAATCAGTCATTGAGAGAGATAACAAATGGACAGTTATTTATGGGCTGCACTGGAACTCATAAAATGTTTAAATAATAATTTTTTAAAATAGCCTAAGAGGTCCGTAGCACACTGGATGGATCCTGTGCTGAAAATCTTTGGAAAAGCGTGGACGAGAATACCAGAAAATGAAAAGTTGTATCCCTAGTGCCTGGCAGGCAGCCAGGTGGCAAAGTGGATGGTAAGGAAGATTCATCTTCCTAAGTTCCAATGTGACCTCAGATACTTGCCAGTTGTGGACAAATCACTTCACCCTATTGTCCTCAGTTTCCTCATCTGTAAAATGAGCTGGAGAAGGAAATGGCAAACCACTCCAGTAGGTTTGCCAAGAAAACCCCAAATGATGTCACAAAGAGTACGGCACGACTGAAATGACTGAACAACAATAGCAAATTGCCTGGCAATCAGTTGATCAGTCAACTAGCATTTCCTAAGCAACACCTACAATGTGTTAAGCACTGGGGATGCACAGAAAGGCAAAAGACAGTCCTTGGGATCAAGAGGTTTAATGATAATAGAAGATCTTAGATTCATTTCATTATCAAACAATCAAAAAGCATTTATCATTTGTTTTCATGATTATTGTACTGAATCTCCTCCAGAGTAGTATCTTTTGCCTCTATATCCCCAATCCTTAAAACCCTGCCTGGTACACAATAAGTAGGTGCTTGAGAAATCCTAGTTGACCAACTGACAGTCAGGGACTGTGCTAAGAAATAAGAGAATTTTCATCCTGTCGGATTCTTTTCCATGTTCCTCCATGGATTTTTTTGCACAGGATTCATCCCATGTATTCAAGGCCTTCTTCTAGGTTTTTTGGGTTTTGGGGGTTTTTTTACATTTTATAGGTTCCAGTGGTATCCGTAAATTTCTGTCCATTTGTTATCTATCACTCTGAATACCTGTCTAGCCCACCTCTTTTTCCACTTGTAGATTCTCTTGATAATATCCCTTATATCCTTTCTCTTTGATCAACTTTGGAACTACTTCTGCAACCTAAATATGCCTACCCCCCACATTCACACTTAGGTGATCCAGAAGGATGTTTCCTCAAATTTCAGTGTTCAAGATGCACAGCTCTGTGTGTGTGTTTGTGTGTATTTGAAATGATTGGTCTTTTACTAGGGAGCAGCTTGCCACCCTTAATGAGTTCTGCAACATTCCCAAATAAAATCCAGCCTGCTTTCTTTCTCTTGTACTAATAGGCAAGCTAACCAATCATGTGGTGGTATAGTTTCTAAAATAGGCATCTTTTTAAAAAAAAAACTTTTAGTTTTTCCTCTATGGATTATTAACATGATCTTTTCTTAATAATCATGGCTCTCACTGAGGAGACTGTAATGTTTCAAAACTTGACAGGATCACCACAAGGTCATCTGCAAACAAAGGTACCTGGAAGACCTCACCACCTATGTCAGTAAGTCTATGGATAGATTTCAGGGGACTCTGAACTTGTATAGAAAAAATGTACATCTTTATTTTAATATGATTGATTTCATTTTTAATCCTACGTATTTGATTTTCTTCACATTATGCTGAGAAGGGGATCACAGACTTCACCAAATTGCCAAAGGGGTCCATGACACAAGAAAAGTTAAACATTCCCGATCTGAAGGAAACCTCTGTTTGTAAAACAACCCCAGGACGCAGGCTAGCACCTTTGGCAATATTTCCACTTGAGATACAACCTCCATTTGGTAATAATCAAAGGGTCATTGCACAAAGTTATTTCCATGGTTGCACTTATCAAGAAATCTGACATGCTCTTAACATATACATGAGAAACTCCTTGTGTAGAACTGTTAAGGCTGCTTCTTTTTCTACCAAGTCAAATGCTTTAAACACAGCTGTAAGTTATATTCTATAGACTTCTGAGTCAATTTTTTGACTATTAAGATATGGTCTACGGAAGAGAATCATTTACAAAAGCCTGCTTGCTCCCTTCTAATATTTTCATCTATTAACACCTTCAATTTGCATATAAATCATTCTCATAAATATTTCATGAGATGAGAAAGTAGATATATGGGTCAGTAATTATTGATGTTCTCCCGATTGCCTCTATTAGATATTAATATCTATAATTTTTCCATTCTTTTGTTATCTTCATATCCTTCAAATATCTTATAAAAAGATACATCAAATGCTTTCAAGGTTGTATTACCTCCAACACAGATTTCTTCCATGTATCTGGTCCAGCATGCATGATTCATCATAAGTGATTTTTTTACTCCCTCCTAAAGCACATCAGAGAATGTGGTAGTCTGTCACTGATAAGGAAAATATCTTATTATAGAAACATTGACAGATATATCCCATTTTACTTTTATTAGTAGCCCTGCCAATTCCATCTACTAATGTTTTAAGGATTCTGTGTCTTAGCTGAGTCTCATGCCAAGTTTTCTATAAATCTGTCTTTCCTTCCACTGCTTTTCACTGTTTTATGAGGTGATATTACTCATAATCTTCAAAGTATTTCACAACTGTGTATGATTTCTAAACTTGTGTTGACCTTGCATGCAATCTCTTTCAGCTTGGCAAAGAGATCAAGTGCTTTCTTGCTTAAGCAGTTTCTGGGCTCTTTTGACTTATAAGGAATTTTATAACTATTCAACTTAGTAGGAAATAGTGATGATTGAGATTAGTATCTTTTCCCAATTCTGTCATTCCCCAGTTTGGAATAATGACAGGTCCTTGAATGAATGCTTTGAAGCTGGAGCCATTATTTTAGTATCTTCTCATCCTTTTCTTGTCATCTGATTTGATGCTGAATTTGTCTTTTCTTCTATTCAGTAGTCTGCAGAGATGGCCACTTCCAAAATCAAGTAGTCAACAACCATTTATTAAGCACTTACTATGTGCTAGGCATTGGAAATACAAAGATAGAAAGAAAGGAAATAATCACTTCTCTGGTGAAATTTACCTTATATGGGGAGATACAATATGTATAATTAGAAATATGGTACAGTGCAAAGTACTAGATTTGAAGTAAAAGAATCGGGGTTCAATTCCTGTCTCTACCGCTTAATGCCAGGGTGATCTTGGGTAAGTCTCTCTGGGCTTCAGTTTTCTTAAGTGTAAAATGAAGGTATTGGACTAAAAGACCTTAAAGGTTTCTTCCATTTCTAAACCTATAATAAGTAAATACAAACTATTTTGTTGTCATTTTTCAGTAGTGTCTGACTCCTTGTGACCCGATTTGGAGTTTTCTTGGAAAAGATACTAGAGTGATTAGCCATTCTCTTTTCCAGCTCATTTTACAGATGAGGAAACTGAGGCAAACAGGATTAAGTGACTTGGTCATACAGCTAGGAAGTGTCTGAGGCTGGATTTGAACTCAGAAAGATGAGTCTTCCTGACTTTAGGCCTGGCACTCTATCCACTGAGCCACCTAGCTGCTCCAGTACAAACTATATACAAGGTAATTTCATGTTATGGAGGAACAGGGTGGGCACTAGCAACTGAGATGATCAGGAAAAGCCACATGCTAGAGATGGTCCTTGAACTGAACTTTAGAGACTAGGTTTTCAAGAGGTAGAGATGAGGAAGGAGCTTATTACAGACATAAGAGTCAGTCTATGCAAAAGCACAGAGATGGGAGGTGAAAAGTAATGTGTGAGGAACATCCAGGGCAGTTTAGTTGGACAGTAGAGTACAAGAAGAGGAGTAATGTAAATTCTGATTAGAAAGGTAGACTGGAGCCATATAGAAAAGGGCTTTCAAAACCAAAAGGGGAGCTTATATTTGTTCCTGAAGGAAAAAGGGAAGCATGGGAATTTTTGGAACAGAGGAGTGACATGATAGTGTTCATTTCTTCCAGTAGTTGATCAATTTATTGGTTGCTATGCAAAGTACTTTCAGTTAAGTTAATGCTTGTAGGTGTCTAAAAATGTTGTGATTCTTAGTATCCTTTGTTCCCTTTCTCTACCATTGTCACTATGGAAGCAAAGAGGCCTCCATAGGACTGATGGTGACTGTTTTTATTTTTATATGTGTTATGGTTAAAGAATTTAACACCTGGTAGCCAGTCTACCGATGAGCCTTTCATTACTTAGATAGATTGGATCTCATGGTATAGATGCACTAACTCACACCAGAACAGTACACAAAGCTCTTCTAACCTGATAGAAGACAGAACTTAGGAACATCCAGGCTGACCTTCAAACCATGATGAGGAATATGAATAGGACCTTGTATAAGAATTTTATGGTATGAATTTATTTTCTTGAACCTCCTTTTCTTTTGGTTGCTTGTTCTGAATCTTAATGTATAATTTGCTACAATGTAAGCATGTAGGTGGTTGTAGAATATATATATATATATATATATATATATATATACTGTCAGACATGATCAATGCTTTAATTAATTTTGTAGAACTATTTGTTTTCTTTATAAACCATCTTATAAAGGATGGCTTACTGAGTAAAATATGGGAGAGGGAAACTTTTGGAAATGAATGTGATCTAAAAATACGTATCAAAACCTAGATACTTTAAAACCATTTAAAAATGTATGTAGGGTGCTTGCTTCAGCAGCACATTTGCTAAAATTGGAATGATACAGAGAAGATTAGCATGGCCCCTGGGCAAGGATGACACAAAATTTGTGAAGCTAAAATGTATGTAGGAAAATTTTATTGATATATATTTCCTTATCTATGGTAAACCAATTGATTTTTTCATCCAGTAATTTATCTAGAGTCTTGCTGGAATAAAACTATTAGAGAAAGCAGTGTAGTAAATTAGAAAGACCTTTGAATATTGGATTTAGAGAATTTTTTTTTCTGGGACGATGGGGGTCAAGTGACCTGCCCAGGGTCACACAGCTAATAAATGTCAAGTGTCTGAGGTCAGATTTGAACTCAGGGCCCGTGCTTTATCCCCTGTACCACCCATCTGCCCCCTGGATTTAGAGAATTATTTGGAAGAGCACTTAATGTTGAAGCAGAAGGACTTGGCCTTTAATTTTAGCTCTATTACCTATTACTTTGGGCAAGCCACAATATCCCTAAGTCTATCTTTCCTCATTTGTAAAATAAACTGGACTAAATGATCGCAAAGGTCACTACCGCCTCTAGATCCTATGTCAAATCTATTTCAAGGTTCTAGTTTCCTATGACATTTTATTAAATGGCATGCTAGGTGTTGAATAATTTGTATGCCAAGAATATCAGCCAGTTAAATTTATATTATAAAAGACTGCTTCCCCCATTTCTTGTGCCTCACAATCATTAATAGCTGTCCTTGATGTTAAAGATATGAAGATGTTTACTTTATAACTAGCATATCAGATATCAACATTATTTCCCAATATATCAAACATTTTTAAGGGTACAGTAATTTAAACAGTTTTGGTTGTAACATCAAAAATTATATATACTGTCGAAAAGGCTTCAAAAGAATTTCAGTCATAGAAGTTTTCATTAGTCATTTCCATCTCTGTGAACTCATTTGTTTATTTTAAACATTCTCCTACTGTATTTAAATATACCTGGTTTCTGTTTTTAATCCTATATATAAAAATTTATTCTGAGAAAGGGACCATAGGCATCACCAGGCTGCCAAAGGCATCCATGATACATACAAAATGTTAGGAACTCCTAATATAAAGGCCATGAACATAATTGTTTTTAGTGCTATAGAAAATAAAAACATGATTTCTCTTAGACCTAGCCAATCTATATTCCTCAGTAAATTATTTTAATCATGGATTATCATAACTACCAAATATTTTAACATAAACATATGAGAAACTCAGAATGCTCTTTCATTAATAATGTATAAATATTAATATTGCTAATACATACTTTTGACACCTGATAAATATTACGATTTTATTTTCTACCAAATAGTGAACATAACTAAAAGTTTATTTGAAGGCAAGTAATAAGTAGAATCATATAATCTAAGAGTGTAAAGAGAATTCAGAGGCCATCTAGTCCAACCTGTACCTGAGAAGGAATCATCTCTTTAACTTCTCCAAATAGTAGGGATCCAACCTCTGCTATAAGACCACTTATTAGTAATGGAACAGACCCTCATATTTCAAGGCAGCCCATTCCTTTTTCTTTTTCTTTTTTTTCCATTTGGGGCTGTCATTACTGGCAAGTTTTTCTTACCTCTGAAGTAAAATATGCCTTTCTTATACTCACTGTTCCTCTGGGGCCAAGCAAAACAATTTTAATCTTCAGCCATGTGAAGGGCTTTCAACGACTTACAAACAGGTATCATGTCCCCTCAAAGTCTTCATTTTTCTAGGTAAAGGATCCCTACTTCCTTCAATCAGTCCCTGGTTGGCATCTCTCAGGTTGCCTACCCTGTATTCTTGCCAGCTTAA
Source organism: Dromiciops gliroides (assembly GCF_019393635.1). Taxonomy (NCBI): domain Eukaryota; kingdom Metazoa; phylum Chordata; class Mammalia; order Microbiotheria; family Microbiotheriidae; genus Dromiciops; species Dromiciops gliroides. The sequence goes on from NC_057865.1 coordinate 131,993,386, forward strand.
CAATGTTCTCCCTAAAATGTAGTTGCCAGAATTTAATACAGTCTTCCATATGTGGTCTGACTTAGGCAAACAGTAGAAATATCATCTCCCAGTCCTAGGCACTTTAACTCTTTAATGTGGTTTAAATATTTATTGAATTATGTAGTCTTTCACATCCTGAGGAAGTATCTACATCTAGGTGAAACTCCCCACTCTCTATTATTTCTCTTCAAATGAAGGTGCCTAAAATAAGATTAAGGAGCTTTGTTGATACACACAACAATCCTGGTTGACAGGATGCCAGGTGGTGAACAATAAGAGCTTTATTAAAAGATGGTAGTGACCTAGCCCTACCTTCTCCCTAAAGGGCCTGCCTCTGGCAATGGAATGGTGAATCCTAGCTTCCATTAGGAAAGCAAAAAACACTGTACTCCCCTTGAAAGGAAGGGGAAAAGAAAATGAACCAGCAGCTCTTCTGAACATATATTAATAGTTTCTCTTTCTGACCATATAACTATATAGCGCTTATAAGGTTATGTAGTGCTTTAAGGTTTGCAAGGAACTTTATGTTTATTTTCCCGTCTGACCAGGAGGGGATCCTAGAGGAAGGTAAATGACAGTGTAGGGATGAATAAATGGATCATCTCAAAAATACCAACCAAGATCCAACTTCTCAACAAAATCCAACTGCTTTATTGTATGGCAAGGTATAGTAGAAAGAACATCGCAACAGTAAACAGCAGAACTGAATTCTAGTCCTTACCACTTAACTAACTCTAGTTTTCCTGATACTGAAAGAACTAGCCCTCCATTCCTAGTTTAAACCCACCTGGCCTTAGTGTATAATCTTTTTTATATTTTGCTGTGGCTTCTTTACAAAGACTTTTATTTTAAAATTTTTCATCAATAGTAATTAGGGATATTGATCTATATGTAATAGTTCTCAAACTTTTTGTTTCTCAGTACCCCTTTGCACTCTTAAAAATCATTGAGGGAGGGGGCAGCTAGATAGCGCAGTGGATAGAGCACCGGCCCTGGAGTCAGGAGGACCTGAGTTCAAATCTGGCCTCAGACACTTAATACTTACTAGCTGTGTGACCCTGAGCAAGTCACTTAACCCCAATTGCCTCACTTAAAAAAAAAAATCATTGAGGGTGCTTGCTTCAGCAGCACATATACTAAAGTTGGGATGATACAGAGATTAGCATGGCTACTGCACAAGGATGACACGCAAATTTGTGAAGTATTCCATATAGAATTTTTAAAAAATCTTTGAGGAATGCAAAGAGCTTTTGTTTATGTTAACTATATATTTACTATATTAAAATTTTAAACTGATAACTTTTAAAATTTTTATTTATTCATTTTAGAATAACAATAAACCCATTACATGTTAATACCATATTTTTATGAAAAAATAATCTTTTCCAAAATAAATCTAGTGAGAAGAGTAACATTATTTTATGTATTTTTGCAAATCTCCTTGATGTCTGGTTTAATGAAAGACAGCTGAATTCTTCTATTTATTGAATTCATTCTCTTGTGATATGTTGTTTTGGTTCAAGTAGATGAAGAAATTACAGGCTCACAGAGAAGGAAATAGTATTTTACAAAGTAAATAATAGCTTGGTATGATTTATTTTTGAGGCAGTGGGGTCAAGTGACTTGCCCAGGGTCACACAGCTAGTAAGTTTCTGAGGCTGGATTTGAACTTAGGTCCTCCTGACTCCAGGGCCAGTACTCCATTCGCTGTACCACCTAGCTGCACCAACTTAGTATGATTTTGAAAATAATCTTGATTTCATAGATCCCCCTGAAAGGGGAATTCCCTAGGAGTCACAGGGGTACGGCTATCTCTTGCCCAGTTATACTGGATCTACAGCTGCTTCTTCAGTCCAGGCTGGATCCATAAGGTCAGAAGACAAAAGCTAACAGTTGGTTCTTGTTCTTACCCCCCAAACTGTATACAACCTCAGATCCCTGGCATGGATCTTCAACCACACACATTGCCCTGGCACGTAGCTCCACTTGCCCTTTACTCCAAACAGAGCTGCCTTGGCTTAACACCCCGACTCCCCCTCCAGTGCTTGCAGGCCTCTGGCAGGCTCACTATACTGACCCAGGCTGGAAAATTTACTATGGTTTCTCCTTTGATTTCCTCATCAGCCACACAGTTTATTTTGATTTTTCTTGGAGATAGTTGTGGGAGAGAGCTGGGCTGTATTGTTTCTCCTAAGCTGCTATCTTTGCTGGCTGCCCCAGAGACATTTCTATATTTCATTCTCCTAAAGTCCTTACCACTTAACTAACAATGCTTCCAAAAGCATCTCACACCAATGAAGACCAACACAGAAGATGGATACAAAGAGATGAAGATATTTTCTGTAGATTGCCAGTACCATTATCTTACTTGTACACTGATCATTGCTTTCGTCCGGTCTACCTAATGACAACACAACTACAACCAGCATTAATTTAGTTAAATGATACACCAAACCAGTCTCATAAGAAAAGAATCCCCAAAACAGATCATATTATTCTACTCTGCCATTTCTTTATTTGTAAAATGAGGAGATTAGATTACAGGATTGCTAAAGGGCCTTCCAATTCAAACATCCTACAATTTTGTGACTGGTAAAATGACGGAATTGGCCAGTGGACTCAAACTGCGATTCTGTACAGACTGCCTTGTTTTTCTTTTTCTTGTCATCAGATGAGGTAATTCTTAGACTTCATGTGGAATTACAGTTCCTAGTGATTCTATGAATTATATAGTATTCCTACTGTGATAAAATAATGGGATTTGGCAGACACCCAGGGGCCCCACCTGAAGATTGATTTGGAATTGATTGAATTGGGTGAGACTAAGAAACTGACTAAGAACCTACTTAAAAATGATTAAATCAAGACCACACCTGGCTGGCCCTGAGTGGCATGTTGTTCTCAGAGGCTGTGGACTACAGCATCTACAGGAGATCACCCTCAACCAATCAGCCTGAAGGACTTCCCCTTTCAGGGAGGGAGACAGGAAGTAGGAAGGTGAGGGTGGCTCGATGGATCACTCTTTTTCATCCAGGAACCAACTTGTGGTGGCAGAACTTCACATGTTTTTTTTTGGAAGTGTGAGCTGCTAGGTAAAGGCAAGGTTTTCTCTCTGGCTATCCCACATAAATCTAAGTTAGGGTTTTCCATTCTATAAGAGATCTCTTCTCACCCTCTCTCTCTTCACTAACTTCTAATACACTTTAATAAATACTTAAAAGCCTAAACTCTTGCTGAATTTATCAGTAAATCTTAGCTAGTTTCCCCCAAAAGATTGGCGGGGGGCAGGTAAGGACCCACATTAGATTTTAAACATCATACTACTAAGAAAGTTTATCTCAGTTCTTTTTATCATAATACATCACTTTACATTTTATAGATCAAATTTTCTTCCATTTACATTTTGAATATACAAGAATAACTGCACAAACACATAAAATAAAGGAGAAATGTGTTAATTATCTGGCTTATTTGACCAGAGTAGAAAAAATAAACTACTCAAATCTCAACCTGATTTTCTCCTTCATTTTGTGCTGTCAGTTCACTATCAGTGCCTTTTTTATTATTTAGTGTTAATTATTGTGTACAATCATGCCCAAGTTAACATCATATGAAGATTTAACTAATGGACTTTATTTCCTTATTAATAAAGCCAGTAAGAAAAATTATTAAAACCAAGTGATTTCCCTTAGGTTGTTAATTCCCTGTTGTCATTACCTAAAACATTTAAAATTTGCATTTGTCCCTTTGATGAAAACTATTTATCTGATTCTTTAGGATTAGAGCATTGAGTCAAGCCAATTAGAATGAAGTTGGTAGATTTGAGTGTCTTGTGCTCCAACAAGTATCTTACTAAAGCCTACACTTAATCATAAGTACTTGACTTAGATTGACTGATGACATCTTACTGGTTTATTCCAGAATTGCATTTAGTTTTATATATACTTGTTTAGGCATGTTTGTTTAGTGTTCTTTATAAATTCATTGATAAACACGTTACATTAGTATATAATTTTTTTTTTAATTTTTTTGCAGGGCAATGAGGGTTAAGTGACTTGCCCAGGGTCACACAGCTAGTAAGTGTCAAGTGTCTGAGGCTAGATTTGAACTCAGGTACTCCTGAATCCAGGGCCCATGCTTTATCCGCTACGCCACCTAGCTGCCCCAGTATATAATTTTTAACCCCTCTCAAATAAACTGATTCTGTTATTTGAAAACCCAGGGCCCTTGGTAAAAAATCCCCAGTGCTTTTTCCCCCTATAATAATCTAATTCAGTTCTTATGTAGCATACTACTCTTCATCTTCAGCCCTTCCTCTACTATAGAGAATGGGAAGGTTTGAGCTGTCCGTTGGAGACCAAGAATATGCTCCCAGCCAAGGACTTAGTAGTTAGTTTTGTCTAACTCGTCTAGGTATACTAGTCTAGTATTTTTTTTTCTGGTGAGGCAATTAGGGTTAAGTAACTTGCCCAGGGTCACACAGCTAGTAAGTGTCAAGTGTCTGAGGCTGGATTTAAACTCAGGTCTTCCTAAATCCAGGGCCGGTGCTTTATCCACTGTCCCACCCAGCTGCCCTTCGTATTCTTTATAAATAGCTGCATGTTACATTATTACCCACCCTTTTTAGCCTCATTTCAAATATTATCATTCTATTAATTTTAAAATCTGAGATCTTGGGTAGTACAAATCCACAAAAGAAAGCCAAATGCATCTTTCTACATGTAGTACCTACATGCCTACTCAAGTACTTCCAAGAACAGAAGGAATGTTTTAAATTTTTCAAGCACAAAAACTGGAATTTAAGATATCAAAGTTAGAAAGATGACAAGGTGGAAAGACTGCAGCAGGCTTCTCCTTGCCTGAGCCTGCCATTGAATTTACTCTGTGTATTTCACAAGTAATGATCTATCTGCTCCAAGATATAGTCAGAGATCTCTGGCAGTGACAGGACACCAAGCAAAAAACCATTATCTTAAGTCCAGGGGAAGCTAAAATCCAGCTTCAGGGTTCCCAAATGTTCCTGTAATGATTATTCCTAAAGAAAATGTTAAATTGATTGTCAACTGGGAAATGAGTTTTAATCTATATTCCTTTGCCTGCTTGCAGGAAAAAGAGCAGTGGAAAGTTAGTCAAACTAAATTTTGCCTTTCCTAGAATTCCTGTGTTTTGTGGCCCAGATTTTGTTTAGAGTTATAGGACCATGTCCATGTGGTAGATAATTCATGAAATATTGTTTTTATTCTTTCTGTTCAAATAACAAAACATCAAAAAATGCCCAAGTATTCATTTCTGTCCCTGTGGAGAATGACTCTACTATACCAGTCATATCACTCTAACTCAGTGAAATATAGCATAGTCAAGGAGGAGACAGGGTTTGCTTGAGGTGGGAGCTCAGAGCTTTCCTGATTGAGTAAATTCACATTAATGACACCCCTTGGACTACTGGGACCACTTAGTCACCAAAAAAGTCAGAGATGTGGGATCTGACACTTCCTGAGAATCATAGAAAGCTTGGTACTTTTTAATCACCTCTGCCAGGTAATGTACCATAACCACCATCATGAACATGAAATGTACCCAATCTCTGATTCCCTCTTGCTAACTACAATTTTGCTAATGATTTGCATGCCACCTGGTGGTTAAACTTCTGTATAAAATTTTGATGGCATAATTAAGTGTAATCCTTTCATAAATAAATTATCTTAGTTTCTTTGTAAATAAATTCCCCATTGATTTCAGACTTCCTGGAGGTAGGGAGAATTATTTTTGGCCTCAGTTTCTCTGTTCCCTGAAGTTAATATTATCTATGACTTTTTCCTTTCAACTTCAACAAATATTTGCTTAAACACCTATAACAAGTGAAAAATATTATTAGGTAACATTGCTACATGATTTTTAAAGTTATTGATTAATAAATCCATTTATACATTCAGACTTATTCTCTTCATCTTATTTTCCTTTTATTGGCATACATCATTTTGTAAACATTTAATCCAGAAAAGTCGTGTGTAGGGGGGCAGCTAGCTGGCTCAGTAGATAAAGCACCAGCCCTGGATTCAGGAGGACCTGAGTTCAAATCCAGCCTCAGACACTTGACACTTACTAGCTGTGTGACCCTGGGCAAGTCACTTAACCCTCATCGCCCTGCAAAAACAAAAACAAAATGCTTCTGGAAAAGTCGTGTGCAAATCAAATTTTTCATGGTAGATTGAACTATATTTTTAACACATGGGAAGGGGAGAGATTTTCTATTAATAGGCAAGAGAGAAGGAAGGAAAGCTGGCTGACCTATCTAAATGGTAATGCTGTTGAGTTGCAAGAAAGGATAAAGGGGATAGTTTTAGAAAAACCTGGAAAGATTTGTATGTACTGATGCAAAACAAAGTGAGCAAAATTAGAATTTCTATAATAACAGCAATATTCAAGAGACAAATAAATTTGAAAGACTTGGGAAGTCTGATCAATACAATGGAACCACAGTTCTAGAGGATCATGATGAAACATGCTATCCACCTCCACATAGAGAGCTGATAAACTCAAAGTACAGATTGAAGCATATTTTTTGGACATGGATACAACAGATATTTGTTTTGCTTGATGACAGATAGATAGATAGATAGACAGACAGACAGACAGATAGATACATACACAGGCAACCAGGTAGTCCAATGGATAGAACACCAGGCCCAGAGTAAGGAAGATCTGAGTTCAGATCTGTCCTCAGAGACTTAATAGCCTTGTGACTCTGGACAAGTCATTTAACCCTGTTGGCCTCAGTTTCTTCATCTATAAAATGAGCTGGAGAAGGAAATGGAAAACCACTCTAGGATCTTTGCCAAGGAAATCCCAAATGGGGTCATGAAGAGTTAGACATGACTAAAATGGCTGACCAACAACAAAATTTGAAAGTGGAAACAATCTTATTGTTAAAGTTAAAAATCTAGTCAGTGGAGCAGGAGAACGCTGTGTTCTTAGTGTATCTGGATTTCAACCCAACATTTAACAAAGTTAAACTCCCATATGCTACACTGACTTCTTAATAATTATTCATATTCTTTGAGGTTTGCAGTGCTTTCAGCTAGAATTTGCCCCATTTCATAAAGTCTCAGAATTGGAAAGGATGGCAGAGGTTTAGATAATCTGACCCTGACTTAAATTATAAATTCCTTCTATAACAATCCCAGGTATTTATTCAGCCAGTTCTTTAATATGTGCAATTACAAGGAACCCACTGCCCTCCAAGGCATCCGGTCCTTTTTTCTAATTGTTTGGAAGTTTTTTGTTTTGTTTTTATGTGGAATTGAAATCTACCTTCATGTAACTTTCATCCACTGGTCCTTGTTGGGACCATGGAGACCATGCAGACTACCAAAAATTTCACATTACAGTGCTTCAGGTGTTGGAATAAAAAGATTATATTTCCTTAATTTTTCTCCTTTATTAGTGAGAATCAGATCACAATAACAGAGATACTTGTTCCTTGAGCCACCCTCTGGAAGATTACGTTCTCATCAAGGGAAGTAAAAAAATCTATTAATTGCTTTCAGCAGAAAGAGACCTTCAACAGATGTCTGGATGGTTGAAATCTGCTTTCGTAACTATGTCCTAGGACTGTGTCAGCTTTGTGATCTAGGTCAAGAACTCATCCAATTCCTCTAGCTTATTGCCTATCTTTCTCCCTATTTTGATCTTCCCCAAGTTCTCTCTACTATGTTTACTCTCACAGATTCAAGAGTGCCCACACATTTGGATATCCTCTTGATGGATAATGTTGCCCTTCCTCCCCTTCTTCCATTGCTATAGTCATAGTCATGAGTCCCATCTCATAAAACCTCAGTGATACCTATGAGATTTTATCACCCACATTAAAATATCTAGTTCAGTTTGTTTATTATTTTGTGTAGCCTTCCTTCCTGTACTAACTACCTATGTGACCTTGTACAAGTCATTTTTAACCTAGCTATCAATTTCCACTTCTGTAAAATGACGTTAGGCTATATGACTTTCTTTGACCTATGTAAATCTCTTCTAGCTCTCAAATTCTAGAGTTCCATAAAAGGAAGGTTAGTTTGGCATTTAGAAGGAGCTGAATCCACATGTGTGTAAATGATGGCCTCATTATTGAAGCTCTCGGCTCACATGAACTGCGTTCAACTTGGAGTCTAACAGATTTCTTATCTCTATGGTTTGTTTTCCTCTGACCCACAGTTTCCTCCCTGAGAAAATCCGAGTTTATTTCATTTTGCCTCTATCCTCGGAACATTAGCACTTACGTTCCTCCAAGGGCCTTTTGCTCCTATGCATGTACTCAGGCTAACAAAACGATGAATATAGGACAGGTTTTATTTAATCCAACCAGAACTCCAAGGACTCCACAGCTCATAAACAGCTGAAATACTTTTCCTTTTTGGTGGGCTTCCTTCTTCCCCAGCAATCTATATAACCCTTCCTACTTAGGTTTCTTATACCCCTTCCTCTTCCCAAAAGGGGATGAAATTCAGAATTGCTAGGGAGTCCAGAAACCTTTTACTCTGGCAGGTTACACCTTCCACTGGAATTTACACAGTTCGGGGGCAGCTAGGTGGTGCAGTGGATAAAGCACCAGCCTTGGATTCAGGAGGACCTGAGTTCAAATCCAGCCTCAGACACTTGACACTTACTAGCTGTGTGACCCTGGGCAAGTCACTTAACTCTCATTGCCCTGCAAAAAAAAAAAAAATGAAGAAGAACTTACACAGTTAAAGTGACTCATGGTACCAGTGAAAGGATAGGTGCAAGTTGATGCTCCATTGCATAGATTCCTGGTGTGCCAATCTTTCTAAACCTTATGATCATTGCCAAATAAACTCTCCACCTCCTCCTCTTGTTATGCATTTCTCACTCCCTCTTGGTCTATGTCTCCATCTGGTTTTGATTCTTCCTCTTCTGGAAGACCATATAGTTGCTGTCTCAGTTTGTTAATTCATTTATGTATCTAATTTAAAAAGTAATGAATGGATTCATCTTTAAATTTCAAAGCATTTATTAGGGTCTCCAAAATACATGTGTATTTTTCTATATTTATGTATATTTATGTATGTATACACGGACATATCAGCTTACAGTAAAAAAAACTGCAGTGTTGGAAGGGTACCACATTTTAAATTGAGTGCTCTTGCATCTGGGCCAAGAATTCCTACATAGTCAAACTAGACTCCAACTTGCCTGTCCCTAGTGATACAGTCAGCTTTGTAATGGCTAGCATTCAAGACCTGGCATTACGCAGGCCAGTGACTCCTGGCAAGACATACGGAGCTGTGCTTTTATAGCCCTCCTGAAAGCAACGGAAACACCCAGTTGGTCCTTTCAAAAGTTGTTTCAAATATTTGTTGACATAGTGCAACCTGTCCTTGTAAACTACTCTTATTAAGGCACTGCAGGGCAATCAACTCCAAGCAATAGACCCTGACTAGGAATCAGTAGCAAAAGAGTGTATCCACAACCAAATTAGTTTATCTATCCCTCTCCCAAGTTGTAGTGTATGTCTGACTCAATTCTCCTTTGGCCTGTGTTGCCACCTGGTGGTTTCCCAGTGCATGAAGTTTCATGGAAATCCACATGGTTGTGTTGGTCTCTTTCCAAGGCACTCAGTCCACCTTTGTGTGGACCCCCTCTTCAAGTTTCTCTGTCTTCTCTCCATCCTTACCTCTTACTTTTAAAGGTAATTCCCAACATTTTCACTGCATTAGCAATGTGGTATTAATTCATTCATCCTCATTTTAAAATTGAAGCTGATTTTAAGAAAATACAAGAACAAAGAACCCTATGCAAGCACTCCAGAAAGATGAATTCATACCTTTCAAGGACAACCTAAAGAGAGCTAGGGCTCCTTCTGGGGTATATACCAGGACTCAACTGGCTTCATTTCTTAAAACCATCTTTCCTGCAATTTGTTACATTTAATACCCTCCTCCCACATTTTTAAAGTAATAAATATTTTTATTTATAGTATTGGGTTCCAATTTTTATCCCTCCTTCCCTCTCTCCCCTACTCCTTCCCTGGGGCAGTAAACAATCAGATATAGTTTATACATGTGCAGTCATGTATAACATTAGCATATTAGTCATCTTGTATAAGAAAACTTGAAAAGAAAAAAACGAAAGAAAGTGAAAAATAGCATGCTTCAGTCTGTGTTCCATCAATATCAGTTCTTTCTTTTGAGGTGGATAGTTTCATCAGTGGTCCTTTGGAATTGTCTTAGGTCATTGTATTGTTTGTTTGTTTGTTTTTTAGTGAGGCAGTTGGGGTTAAGTGACTTGCCCAGGGTCACACAACTAGTAAGTGTTAAGTGTCTGAGGCCGGATTTGAACTCAGGTACTCCTGACTCCAGGGCCGGTGCTCTATCCACTGTGCCATCTAGCTGCCCCAGGTCATTGTATTGTTAAGAATAGTCTTCATCAAACAGTATTGCTATATCTGTGCACAATATTCTCTTGGTTCTGCTCTTTTCACTATACATCAGTTCATACAAGTCTTTCCAGGCCTTTCTGAAATCATCCTGCTTGTCATTTCTTATAGCACAATAATATTCCATCACCATCATATACCACAGCTTGTTTAGCCATTCCCCAATTAGCAGGCAGTCCTTTGATTTCCAATTCTTAGCCACCACAAAAAGAGTTGCTATAAATATTTTTGTACAAATAGGCCTTTTTCTCTTTTGGGGGATGTCTTTGGGATATAAACCTAGCAGTGGTATTGCTGGGTCAAAGGGTATGCACAGTTTTATAGCCCTTTGGGCATAGTTCCAAATTGCTCTCCAGAATGGTTGGATCTTTTATCAACTCCACCAACAGTGGATTAGCCTCCCAGTTTTTCCCACATCCCCTCCAACATCCAATAGTTTCCATTTTTTGTTATATTTGCCACTCTGATAGGTGTGAGGTGGTACCTCAGAGTTGTTTTAATTTGCATTTCTCTTATCAATAGTGATCTAGAACATTTTTTCATATGACCTCTGTTATGTTTAAAATGTAAATGTGTGACTAAAAATCTAATGTGTGGTCGCCTTAAATTAGAAGCTTATAGCACCAGTCTCTGGACATTAAGCATTTATTAAAGTATATTAGAGATTAACAAAAGAGAAAGGAAGAACACATGGAGTTCAGAAAGAAAAGGCCTAGCTACCCTGGTGACTCTGCCAGGACCTGCATCCGAAAAGACAGCCCCACCCCTACCCCCCTTCTCCTGAAGCTCCCTGTGGGACCACCATAGGGGCGGTTCCCACACAGAGCTCAAGTTAATTGGCTGGTAGCATTGATTGACATGACTTATAGGCAGTTCTCTGAATAGGTATAACTTCCAGAGGCTAGTCACATGCTTTCTCCTCAGGGTGGCGCTGCCCTGGTTCTCACAATGTCTTTCTCAGCAGCAGGGTGGCACCCTGATTCTCCCACCTCCCACCTTTTTAATTAAAAAATCTTTAAAACCCCACAGAGCTCATTCAGGTTATAAAATCTTAAATTACTTTAACTTATGAAGTTTTGTTAAACTCAAAATGACACATTCATTTTGGTACAATGAAAAGAATACAGCTCTGAGATTAGAGAAACTGGGTTCAAATCTCCCCTTTGATGTTTATTGCCTGTGACCTTAGGCAAATCATTTCTCTTCCCTGGTCTCAATTTCCTCATCTGTTAAGGGAAGGGGCTGTACTGATGGCTTTCCAGCGCCTTCCAATTCTAAACCTATGATTGTGTAACCTACTGTTTTGTTCTGTGCTTTGACCAGGTCATTTTTTGCCATACAGGATCTCATTGATTGGCTAGCCAGTGTGTGGAGAGTTTTCACTGCTTAAAATAGCCACCTCAACTGAATTTTAACCAAATAATTATATGCTTTCACTATTTATTAAAATTGATGAAAGACCTTAGGTAATGGAGGATCTTGATTATATCTATTATTTTTCCAGTAATAAGCCTCATGGAATGTGTAATAGCAAAGAATTTCATCCTTAGGGAACAGTCAATATTAAAAACCTCAAATCTAATTTTAATACTTAACAAACCACCACTGATTGCTGTCAACACTTAAGCAGCACATAACTAAGATAATCTTCAAATAAATGACAAACTATCCCCGGGGGAAATTATATCTTATTCCAGGGTCTTCATCTTCTCGTTATCTAAGCAAGATGTAGTCAACCAAATTTCCCTCTTAGGGACAGAGAGTCTCAGACAGAAAGAAGTTTTACTTGTTAAGCCTCACTCCACCCAACCTTCATTGAGTAAGAAACAAATTCCACCTGCAGACCTTGGTTCTCTTCCTTGCTTTATTAAAAAGTGTCTTCAGATTTGAATGCAAGGGCCATATCAACACGGCAGCAAATAGTGGGGATTTAACCTGATTAGCTTATGGAGAAATTAAGTTGTTCTCACCAAAAACCAATCCAGATTTTCTATTTTGATTCTTTGCCTGGAATGTACTTTTTACTCACCTGACTCCTAGTATCCCTAGCTCAAGGAATGAGCTTAAGGGCCATCTCTTGGATAAGGCCTTTCTTGGTCCTGCCTTCCCCTCCTCAGATCCCCATTTAATGTTTTTTCCTCTCAGAAACTCCTTATTTACTTTATACATAATTTTTATTTACCTATCTATGTTCACATTGTTCTGCTTTACCAGGGCTACCAAGGACTATTTCATTTTTGTCTTTGCATAATGATTGGCAAATACATATAGTGTGTTCTTTTTTTTTTCTTTTTTCTTTTTTTTGGCGGGGCAATGAGGGTTAAGTGACTTGCCCAGGGTCACACAGCTAGTACATGTCAAGTGTCTGAGGCCAGATTTGAACTCAGGTCTTCCTGAATCCAGGGCTGGTGCTTTATCCACTGCACCACCTAGCTGCCCCCACATACAGTGTGATCTTGATGAATACATACTGAACTGAAAAAAAAAGTACTCAGAACTCAAAGCCCATGTATTCCAACAACTAATGTATTTCAACTATAGCACCTCTTGGTCTTAGCCCCATCTTGTTGAAATCCAACCTGCCATTAGAAGCAAGTGGAAGAAGGAGGACAATGAACAGCTCCAAGTATAAAAGGAGAAAGATGAGACAGAGATCCAAGTAGCCTGGCTGTGCTGACCACTGTGGGAATAGAGACATGGAATACCAGATCCCCATTTGCATGTGGCAGGTCACCCTACTATGCCTGTACCAGCTCTCCCACTGATCCAGAACTCTTATCTCTGCCATCTAATATTGCTACCATTCAAATCCTACTTGTCACCGAATATTCCATCTTTTTTTTTTTTTGGTGAGGCAATTGGGGTTAAGTGACTTGCCCAGGGTCACACAGCTAGTAAGTGTTAAGTGTCTGAACCGGATTTGAACTCAGGTCCTCCTGAATCCAGGGCCGGTACTCTATCCACTGCACCACCTAGCTTCCCCTATTCCATCTTTTAATGACAATCAATCTTCCTGAAACCAATTTGCTTAGTTATGTTCCATCCAGGACTCTCCTGATATTCCAGACTGAGTGTTTTCTTTGTGACTTAGCATAGCACTGATATAATAAATCATTTTGCCTTTTTTGGTTGAAAAAAATCACCCTTAATTACAAAAGCTACTCTTCAATAGTTCTCGTCCTATATAGTCTTATAGTTCTGCAGAACATTAGATTTAGAATTGGAATGGACCTCGGTCCATCTAGTCCAACTCTTCATCCTATAAGAAAGTAACCAAAGGCCCAGTAACCTGTGCAAAGCCAAAGAGATAAATGGTAAATCTGAGATGTGAACCTGGGTCTTCTGATTCTAATCCCACACTCTTGACATTGATAGAAAGACAGAACCCAACACTAAAATAATATGTATTTAATTCCTTCCTTTCCTTTCTTCCATTCTCATCAAGTTAGGAATAGATTTAGAGAGTCTGAAGATAAAGGGGGGTAGGGGAGAAGCATTTTGAATACCTAACCTAAAATAAGTATGACCTTCCCAGAAATCTTATGAGAGACTTTATATCTGGCTCCTTTTTTCCATTCACTTTATCTCTTTAAGTCTCTGCTTCTTCATCTGCCAAATGGGGGTGATAATATTTGTAATATAATAGGATTGATGTGAAAATAAAATGAGATGAGTTCAACAGACCAGGGGAGCTCCCTGATCACCTCTTTTACAAAGTGCTTTATAAATTGTAAAGAGCTATATGAACATTAGACGTTATTATTACTCTTAATACCTTTATTTCCCAACACTTTCTTTTCTCTCTCCTAAATACCTGTAATTCTGAAGCTCCCATTGGATTATTGTAAATCCATTTAAGATTCAACTTGGCGTTTTAGAAATATTTAAAGAGTGTAAGGAGAAAGAGATGAAAACTAGAAAGAAACTAAAGCAGAATCTAAAGAGTATAATGGGGAACTAGTCAGTGAGGGACCAGTCTTGGGAGCAGTCTTGGTGAACGTGCTTTTCTGAGCATGCATGATGGAGATCCCTGCTCCCCTCTTCTGTAACTGTTTCCTGTCTGCTTGCCCCGTGGCAAAGGCTTCTGAGTGAGAACAGAGTATGCATACAAAAGGCCCCAGCGATTTGACCCTATTCTTTTTCCAGCCTTGGTGTGTCTGATTGAGGAGGTAACAGCTGCTTAAGTCTTTGAGTGGGGTGGCACACAAAGTAATCTCTGTTACTGGAGAGGCTGTGGCTGGAGGATAGCTTGTGCTTGAAAGCTCTGAGCTGCAGTAGAGCTAAGTCTTAACTAACTAAGACTGGCACCAATGTGGTTAGCCCCTGGGAGCACAGGGCCACCAGGCTACCTAGAGGCCTAAACCAGTCTACATTAGAAACAGAGCAATTAAGAACTTCTATGCCAATTAGTGGGATTAATTAAGCCTGTGAGAGTGGTGATTACCCTGGTCAAGATAGGGAGACTAGGCCCTCTCTGCACCCCCACCTCCGCAAATCTTTTGGTTGGGGAGGGAAATAGCAGCAGGGATGACAGCAATACTGTTGCCAGCTGTTTATTTCCCCACTTACCAGGCTAATGTGTGATACATGGTGCCTCAGTTCTTTGCCTCTTCTATGTCATTTTCTGCTCTAAAGCGAAGGATTGTTAGAAATAGTTACAACCTTTGCAATGCTGAAGCTTTGAAAGGCTGAAGAGGAGTAACCAGCACTGAACTCAGAAGTAGACTGACCCTGCAGCCAAGATACCATTTCCTGTAAGCAAGGGAGCCACTCTGTCCATCACCTATGTCACAGTGGGAAGTGAACTTGGTGAGATCAAATGCTTTTAAATATGGCTTTAAATATGAACCCATTCTTCCCAAGGAACGAGGTGGTAGAGGGGGAAGTATATTCCCACTCTTGGAGAGAAATCTTTGTCTTTTGGGTCTTACTATGTCTTTTCAGTAATATCTCTTTGTAAAAGCTAAATGATGCTAAGTGGTTAAGAAATATTAGGGTGCTAATCACCCTGTCTCTTCATCAGTGGCCTACTCTCTCCATCCAAAGGTTTAAGTGGTTATTACCTCAAACATATTTGGGGCAGCTAGATGGCGAAGTGGATAGAACACTGGCCCTGGATTCAGGAGTACCTGAGTTCAGATCCCCCCTCAGACACTTAACACTTGCTAGCTGTGTGACCCTGGGCAAGTCACTTAACCCCAATTGCCTTACTAAAATTAAAAAAAAAACAAAAACAACAACAACAAAAAAAAAACACACATTCAGGCAGGAAAAGAGGAAAAAGATCAAGTTAATGAGACTTTTCAAAGGCATGCTCATTTCATTCTCAGAAGCAAATCAAAAAGCCTTCCTCTGCCACTCAGTGAGTGAATGAAAAACAGTTAATAGAATAACTGTGCGTGCTCAAAAATGGCAAACAGAGCCCTCCCTTATGCATACTCAGAAGCAGGCTCACCAAACATCCACGTGGTCCCAGGACTGAGTCCTCACTGGCCAGTTCTGAGGATGACTTCTACAGTGCCTTACATTTTTAATATTCTATGATAAAGGGGCAGCTAGGTGGTGCAGTGGATAAAGCACCGGCCCTAGATTCAGGAAGACCTGAGTTCAGATCTGACCTCAGACCTTTGGCACTTACTAGTTGTGTGACCTTGGGCAACTCACTTAACCCTCATTGCCCCCAAAAATTAAAAAAAAAATTCTATGATAAAGTCAGAGTGGTGAGGTGGAAAGGATCCTGGCTCTGGAGTCAGAGATGCTGTATTTAAATCTTTCTTCTGACACTTACTACCTGGGCAAGACATTTAACTTTCCTAGGCCTCAGTTTACTCATCTGTAAAATGAAAAGATTAGACTACTTAGCTTTTGAAGTACCTTCCAACTCCAGATTTATGACCCTTCTCTCAAAAGATGAAAAAACCCAAAACACTTCTAAATCTGTCTTTGATGTAGGACATTTAAGGGTCCTCACTCACAGCCATTTTTACTCATTATTTAGAAAATGTATAGCATTTTATATTATATTTTACAAAGACTGACATACTCAAATATATTCATTTGTTCTCTTGTGACTTTTCACAAATAAATGCCCTTTCTCTATTTCTCTGCCCTTTTCTTCTGTTCCAATCCTTAGAGTATGATAATGGATTTGTAAGAACCTTTGATGATGTAGATTAAATGCTCTTGCTAAAAATATCATCAGTCCAAAAAAACCCTCTTCTTTCCTCTTTATAACCCTCCCTTATTGCCTTTGCTCATTATTCTTCTGCAACTCCCAGACTTACAGTTTCCTCAAGTTCCAGGGGAACAAAGAGGGGAGGTAGATGGGTAAGGAAGCTTTCTTGCAACAGACTCATTCGTTGAATCTGAAATTCTCTCATGCCCCATTTGTCTTCAAATCACAGCTGAAAAGAGAAACTATATCCTGATAGTTTGCAAAAGATGGCAGTTGCCTTGATGGCTGTATGTCTCCTGATTTAAATAAATTTTCTGGAAGCAAACTCTAATGAAATAAATACACTGGGTCTACCTAGAAGAGATACTGACCTCAAACTAAAGCGTCAGTGGAAGATCCATAGGAAAGTAAGACAAGTCTTAGCTCACATTTTCTACCAGCCTCAGGTGTTTGCTTTTCCAACCCTCCAGAGCATTTTTAAAAAATGAAATAGTTCTAGAAATAGTTTCCCTCAGTTTCATGACTTTTATTGGGAAAATTTTCTTGACATGCTGACCAAATTTTCTCTCCTTTAAGGGTTCTTCTTACTCAGTTCAACTAACATAACTTTCCCATCCCTTGCAGTCATCATTTTGCCAAGAAAGCCCCACATCTACTTTATGCACGACAATCTCAAGGTAGGCTGATGTAATTTTCTCAGTTAACTCCTCCTTCAACCAAAATGTTACCTACTCTATAACACTTACACAACTTTTTTAATATTTAGGAGCACCTTAAAGCTATGGAAAGAATTGCCATGAAAATGGACCAAATGGGGCAGCTAGGTGGCGCAGTGGATAAAGCACTGGCCCTGGATTCTGGAGGACCTGAGTTCAAATCTGACCTCAGACACTTGACACTTACTAGCTGTGTGACCCTGGGCAAGTCACTTAACCCCAATTGCCTCACCAAAACAAAACAAAACAAAACAAAAACGGCCCAAATAAAAATATACTTCCCACACTCAAGCCTATTTTTAAAACTTTTAAAGAATTTTATGATAGACCACAGATGAATAAAATGTTATGAGATAGTGTGTTGTGATAATTAGTAGGTATACTATGGCTGAAGCAATAATTTGAGGGCCCTCCTTTAGAGTAATGGCTTTCAAACTATTTGCTGATGTTTTCCTCATGTTTTGTGCATACAGAAAGAAAATTAAAGCAGTGTATATGTACTTTTAAATTTATCATAGCTCTGAATAGTCCTTTAAGCTATTCAAAGATATGAAAGTAAGCATGCTTTAAAAGGCATGGGCCTCTTAAAGTGCTGACACCCAAATAAGGCTAGAGATTTATAGAAAAGAAGGAAATGATCCTGTCATGTGGTGTTTAAATGAGAGAAAATTATAGGGAATTGTTATATGTTAGCTGCACCTTTGGCCCGAAATCATTTTTTTTGTGAAAGTAAAATATAGATCTTCCTTTGGACAGTCATCTAGCATGGAAAATCCTTCCGCCACACATTCATAATTGTAGTTTTAGAGAGATGCCTAGGACACTGAGAGGTTAAGCAATATGTATAAATGACCACATATAAACAAGATATTCACAGGCTAAATTGGAGATAATCAGCAGAGAGAAGGTACTAGCATTAAGAGGGATCAGGAAAGGCTTCTTGTGGAACCTGGGATTTTGTAATAATGGCTCCAGTTATAATGAGATTAGAATCATAGGCTCTCAGAGTTGAATGATACCTCAGAGATAAGTATAGTGCCAGGGAGAGAGTTCTGTGTTTGGAGTCAGAGGAATTGGGTTTGATTCCTGGGATATTTCACTTGCTACTTATGCGACTTTGAGCAAGTCATTTCATTTAATCTCTCTAGGCCCCAGTCCCTTCTTTTGCAAAATAAATTGGAGTCAGACTAGATTACCTGTAAAGTCCCTTTCAGCTCTAAATCTAAGATCTAATTCAACCCTTACCCAAAAAGGGAATGAATCCCCTTCATAAAAGGCCTGCCAAATAACCCCTCCACACAAATGGGTAACTTCCTGAGGTAGCCCATTTTACTTTTGGTTGGTTAACATTATTAAAGAGGTTTTTCCTGGTGTTGAACTGAAATTTGACTTTCCTACTTCTAGGTGCTATATTTATAAAAATTAAAGCCTCAGAGACAAAGCAAACAAATGGTTTCAGCTTTAAAGCTAATGTGTTGGGCCCTTTTTCCTCTCCCCTGTTATTAATGCTTCTTAAAGTACTTATTATCAAGAAAGCTTCCCATTACCCTTGCTGAAGTAGAAATTGTAAATTGTAACTTTCAGAATATCTAGAAATTACCTTCAGTTTTTTACCTGGGTCTGTAAATAGTGAAGGTACATCCTGATTGTCTCACATGATTCCCCTTCTTTGATTACATTTGCAAATAGCTAACATTAATACTAGAGAAAAAAATGGGAAACCACTCTAGTCTCTTTGCCAGGAAATCCCCAAATGGGATCACAAAGAGTCAGACTCAAATGACCAAACAACAACAAAACATTTATATAATATTTTATGATTTGCAAAGCATCTTGCATGTTAACTGATCTGGTCCTTATAGTAACCCTGTGACTAGGCCCTACTATTATCTCCATTTTACAGACAGGGAAACTGAGGCTATGAGAGATTAAGGGGTTTACAAAGGGCCATACAACTAGTAAGTATCTGAGGTGAGAGTTGAATTAGGTCTTCCTGATTCCACGTCCAGCATCATAAACTGGACCTCCAAGAGAGGATCAATCCAGACAGAGAAGCTGAAATGTAGTTTATGGGATAGGAGATACTTAACTTTGATTACAAGATCCTTTCCACTCTCAGTTGTCCTGATGAATTTGTCTTTTACCCCCAAAGCAACCAACAGGTATTAGATGTGAAAACTTTGAAGAACACAGATTACAAATAAGAAATGTGCCTCAAATATTTTTCTTACAAGTACCTGTTTCTTACTATTTCAAAGCATACTGATGGCCAGAGTCTTCTAGTCAGGAAAGGAAAGAAAAAAACCCCAACTTTTCAGAGATCTGTCCTTGTTAAAAATGTGATCATGAATTGCCTAGGCATTTTTGGACCTGAGAGGGGACGATCTTAACTTGAAAGTTGCAGTCCAAGTATTTCTTCTCCCATTCTGAACATTGGATGCTCTACCAAAAAAAAAAAAAAAATCCAATAACATAATAGAGAAATAAAGTAGCATGCAAAGAACCAAGGCTACTGATCTACAAGTTTCTAGTTGAATAAAGTGGATGTATGTCATGGGAACAGTAACATTTTATCTTCCATTGAAAGGAAATATTAGGAGGGTGCTTCATCCCTGCAATCCCTCTGCAGCTTCCTGCCAGAAGGAAGAAAACCCCCCATAGCCAGGGACCCATTGGGAAGATGAGAGGAATGGGTATGGTCAAGATCACTGGGCAAGTTTCCATGAAGCCAGAGGTTTGCAATATAATACTTGCAATTTGGGAGATATCCAGAGCTGGGTTCCTTGTTTGGTACTGGGTTAGAGGTGGACACAGGGGGGCCATATTTCTCCAATAATGACAAAGGAGTTCTGGAGTTCTTAATAATAATATTTTTAAATATATAATATATTTAATATAGAAATAAAGTTACATATAATTATATCATATAACATGGATATATGTAAAATACATTAAATATGTAAAAATAATAATTATTATTTTATATTTAAATAGCCCTTTAAAGTTTGCAAAGTGCTTGTTATCTTGTATTGTTACTTGATCCTCTCTACAACCAGATGCAATAACTGCTATTATGATGGCCATTTTGCAGAGGAGGAAACTGAGGCTGAGAAACAATAATTGACTTGCCCAGGATCACAAGGCTAGTGTCTGCCTTGTGGGAGGCTGAGAAGTTTCATTAATGAGACAGGACTGATTGAGAGCAGCAGAAGGCTATAATAAGAGCCTTCTGGCTCCTGGTGGGAGTCATGAAAAGTGCAGGAGGAATGTGTAGCGATGGACAGGGCTGTCTGAGAGCTGTAGAAGATGACTTTGGGTGCCATGTCTTGGAGGATGTATGGGCAGAGC
Organism: Dromiciops gliroides; assembly: GCF_019393635.1. Classification (NCBI taxonomy): domain Eukaryota; kingdom Metazoa; phylum Chordata; class Mammalia; order Microbiotheria; family Microbiotheriidae; genus Dromiciops; species Dromiciops gliroides. The sequence continues at coordinate 132,014,093 of NC_057865.1, forward strand.
AACACTGCACACAAATCACCATGAAATGAGGTACCAGCAGTGGTTATCCTTATGGAAGCCGCAGAAAGCACCAGTAGCAGACAGGTTCTAAGGAGTTACACTAAAGGAACTCTTAACATTTTCCTGTGTGTTTTTATGTTCCTTTGGTAGTTTGGTGAAGCCTGTGGACCCCTTCTCAAAATCATGTTTTCAAATGCATAAAATGAAATGCATAGGATTACAAAGGAAAGAAATAACAGATAATTATGAAAATATTTATGTTTTTCAGTCATGTTTTGGTTGTGTCTGATTCTTTGTAACCCTGTTTGGGGTTTTCTTGGTCAGATACTGGGGTGGTTTAACATTTCCTTCTCCAGCTCATTTTATAGATGAGGAAATTGAGGCAAACAGGTTTAAGTGACTTAACCAGGGTCACACAGGTAGGAAGTGTCTGAGGCTGAATTTGAGCTCAGGTCTTCCTGACTCCAGGCCCAGCCCATTATTGTATGTACACACACACACAGTTCACAGACCTCACAGGTTAAGAATCTCTGCACTAAGACTGAAGCAAACTTTTTTAAACTTTATTTTCATGGCTTTTTTGTGTTTTATTTTGCAACATGGCTAATATGGAAATGTTTTGCATAACTTCACATGTATAATTGATATAGTGCTTGCCTTTTCAAGGAGTCAGGGAAGGGTGGAAGAGAATTTAGAACTCAAAATATTTTTAATGAATGTTAAATTTTTACATGTAATTGGAAATAAAATGAAATAAAAATTTTTTTAAAGAACCTCTGCACTAGAGGCAATTTCTGATGTGACCCAGCATATTCAGGACCCTAAATAGAGAAGAGCTGCTCTTAGGTGGGTGTTGTTATTTTCCACATGTTCTGTGGTGAGGTATATTTGCTATCTTTGGTCTGTAAAGAGATGTTTGTTTTTTGAGCATCATGAACCATGAACCATGGACTTGCAAGGGAAATGCCAGAAAAAAAGTTTCTGTTAGTTAATGGCATCCTAGTTAGTTAGAATAGAAGTAGTGAGCTAGAGAAGTGAGGAACTCCACAAAGGCTAAATCTGCAGTTCAACTCACCAGAAAGTTTGACTCTCAGATTACTATGTAAAATAGGATATGCATTATTCTTAAGCAAACACTCAGGGGGTTCTTGTTGATCCACTAATGATACAGAGGTACTTTGATATTAGTTGTCTGTGTAGCTAAACCATGACTAGAGGGCTTCAAGTAAAGATTGGATAACCACCATCTGAATACATTGTAAAGATGATTCTTGTTGTTATTGGTTGAGCTAGATGTCCTCTGAGGTCCCTTCTCGATCTATGATTTTGTAAGGCCTAGTAACAGAATTTTGTATGCAGAAATGGTTTCTATAATTAATCATTCAGAACACAAGTGAGGAAACAGAAAGCATCACAGCATATGATATGTGTGTGGTAGTGAACAAAAACAGGAAGGCCTGTCATCCTGATGAGGTCCTTGACAGTTATGTAAGTCTGATGCCCACTCAAACGTTAGTTACAAGAAGCTTGGTGAAGAGAGAACTAAATGGAACCAAAACCAGTAAAGAAGGTCCACACAGAAAGGATTGCTTAAAAACTCCCAAAAAGGAGTGAATGGAGATTCACCTTTGAGCCATGGCTATAAACTCGAGAGCAGGGATGGTTTCATTTTTGTTTTCTGTATCTCTAGAGCACTTGTCAGTGTCTAAGACACAGAAGGCACTTAAATGTTATTGAATAGAATAGAATAGCTCTGAAAAGGGTAGATCAGCTTTAGGTAACAAGTTTTGAGAGCTAAACAAAAGGTTTTAGTAGAAAAAAATTAACTGGTAAAGTCATTGTTCTGTTTTCTGATTTTCTCAAGGTAAATGTTCCCAGTCAGATTACTAGTGCCAGAGCTTCCTGTAACACTGGTGAAATGGAGTTGTAAAAGTCATGTAATTTTTACAACATCCACAATTAATCTTGATTTTTGTTATGCCAAAGTCAAACTCTGACTAGAAAATGGCAGCTCTCTCCATTGTGATTTACATATTATCAATACAACTTAACAATGTTCCCATTAAAAATCTTCAAATCTCTTAGGCATGACTTTTAAATAACATAGTTTTCAACAAAATGATTGCCATATAATTTGTGATCAGATGTAGTCACTTCTTATCATTTCTCCCTAAGTATACTTTGGAATCTTCCCATAGTAAGATGAACACTCTCCTTTGCCTCAGGCTCCTATGTGGATAGTAGACAGTGTGGATAGATCAGGCTAGAAATAGCAGAACATTCTGCCCACTGGCACCCCTAGGGTTGGAAGACCTTATCAGGTAAAGAACATGCAAAGAGCAAGATGGCAACAATGGTGATTTCATACACGAAGGACAGTTATGTGACTGCTTTAATGAAGAATAAGTACATTCCATTTTGAGCAGAAACTACAGTTTATAAAAAAGAAAAATGTATGGTAGAATTATTGCAGATTATTATAGTTCTGAATCCTTCCCTGAATGCTGGCTTCATGTAGTTTTTGTGCTTTAAACAGATAGTTCCATGTTGTATAAGAGACTTAAAAAGCAGGTCCCCTATTTTCTACAAGAAAATGTTCAAAACTGAAGATATGGATACCTAATATACATACACACAGTTTACTCCTTACTTTTAACTTCAGTTATTCTCCAAATTGGCTGTTCTAGGTTTGATAACATGGAAAGAAGGTCCTAATAAACTCTATGCCTGTTTAGGTTTCCAGGAATTCTTAACTTATGAGAATAAATAATATTAATACACAAGCATTTATACAGCACTTTAAGGTTTACAAGTTATACAAATTATGCCTTTTGAACCTTACAACAACCCTGAGGTGTAATTACTATCCTAATTTTATAGATGAGGAAACTGAGACAAGCAATGGTTAAGTGACTTGCCCAGGTGTTTGAGGAAGGATTTGAATTCAGGTTTTAGCTTCAAAGAAAGCTCTCTTTGCACTCTGCCATCTAGCATGAAGATTATGTGGGATTGCTGCATGGTTTAGTGGAAAGAGAACTGAATTTTGGAGTCGGGGTATCTGGACTCTGCCATTCACTGCCTGTTTGGCAGCTAGGTGGTGGAGTGGATAGAACACAACCCATATAGACAGGCAGATCTGTGTTCAAATGGGGCTTCAGATGTTTACCAGCTATATGACCCTGGGCAAGTAACTTAACCTTTACTTATGTAAAATGATGTTAATAGCACCCACCTCCCAGAATGGTTGAAGATCAAATGAGATATTTGTAAAGCACTTTGAAAACCCTTAAGTGTGACATAAATGTTATTGTTATTATAATACTGTACAGGTCACTTTACCTCTTGAAGGAACCTTTTTTAAAAATCTCTAAAATCAAGGAGATGGACTAGGTGACCTTTAAGGAGTCTTCCAACTCTATGAATCCTGTGCTACTATGGCTCTAGTTATGTAATTCCCTGAAGTTATTTGTGTTTTCTTCTGAAAATAAACTAAGCTAGCCAATTAAAGGGAATGCCATGAATATTTAAGAAAGACATTTTACAGTCTCTCACAATACCCTTGTAAACAAGGTAGATAAATATGGATTAAATGACTGTAAAGTTAAGTTGATTTTGAACTAGTTGACCTAAAGAGTGATGATTTATCTATTGACATGAACCTCATATGACCTCAGTCATCATTTTGGTACAGATTATTCCCAAGTCCATACCTCCATTCCAGATGACTTTACTCCAATGTTACCCCTCCTTTTTCCTCAGCATCTACTCTTTGTAATTATTCCTATCCCACTGGAGTTTTCTGTCTATTAACCATTTGGAGGAAAGCAACAAGATAAAATTTACACTAAAATGTGAATTACTAGCAAAATATCTTTGCTTCCCCTTCAAGTAAAGTTTACATTTATAATTGGTGGTTGTCCTTCGTTCTCAGGAAGGACCAAAGTGACATTGCTATGTTGGGATGTGTCTGACTGTAATTAATCAGACCAATAGGAGCGCAGAAGCCTCTGTCTACCAAAGTTCGGGCACGAGTAGTCCATATGAACATTTGGCATGAAGATGTCTTTAAATCTGCACATCTCAACATTTATAATAATGAATAGGAGGGGGAAAAAGTAATTCAGCAAAAGTAACCAACTCATCAACCAAGCCAGATAGTATATACAGTTTCCCACACTTATAGTCCCCTACTTTTGTGAAGATGGGCACCTTCTCATATTCTTTGGTGCCAAGCTTGAAAATAATTTTTACACTATCTACTTCAAACATTTATTGTGATGATTTTAAAAGGGCCTTGTGAACCATTAAAAAAATACAGATATGACCCATTGTTGTTGAACAGTCCCAGAGAATAAGTGAACTTTCAAGTCCTTTAAAAGATTCCTGAAATCCTACTCCTTCATAGTACTTGGAGAGTTTCAGCTGCTATTCCTGCTTGGAGTTTGTATCAAAATACCCTTATTAAGCAACTCTCACTGATCTTTTTCCTTCCTGACCTCCCAGAACATTAGTCTATACCATAAATGCTGGCACTTGATCTTTGACCATTTTATGTAGGCTTGAGCAAATCATTTAATCTTTTGGGATCTGTTTCCTATCATAAAAAATGAAGGGGTTGGGCTAGACTGTCTGTGGCCCCTACCAGTTATAACAGGATATGATTTTATTATGTCTACTTTCCTCAACAAGAATATAAGATTCTTTCAAATAGAGCCTGGGCCATACATTTATTTTGTATTCTCCTATGGTGCTAGGCACATATTTATCAAATTTAATTGTTCTACTGCAGCATTTTAGAGATAACATCTGTTTCAATCAAACTCAAACCAACGCAACCCAACCCAATGATTATTATGCCTTTGCCCCATGTGCAAAATGCTGTGCTAGATAAGTCTGTCTTTATGGAAGTTACAGTCTACCAGAGAGAATTTTGTTGTTCAGTTGTTTCAGTCATGTGCAAATCTTCCTGACCCCATTTGGGTTTTGGGTGGGGGAGGTTGGGGGGGGCGGGGTTAGGGTAAAGTTACTGGAATAATTTGCCATTTCCTTTTCCAGCTTTTTACAGATGAGGAACTGAGGCAAATAGGGTTGTGACTTGCCCAGGGTCACACAGCTAGTGTCTGAGGTTAGATTAGAATGATACTAGCTGTGTGTCCCTGGGCAAATCATGCTACCTCTCTGAGATTATTATCCCCTCACTGCTCCGAAAGGTTAGTAGTTATTAATATGTTTTGAAATTTTTATTTTCTGAAGCAGCCAAGGAATAAAGCAATAAGCATTTCTTTTTCTAGGCAATCATTTGAGAGAGCAGTTTGATTAGCAGTTAAATCTTTAACTTTTGTTGTCCATAACTGTTGTGATGTGTAAAACTAAATGTGTGGTTGCCTTATTTCTGTCCCAAGTTTGGGGAAAATTAGCTGGGGTTTCTAATATATTTGTTACTTATAAATTAGAAGCTTTAGCACCAGTTTTGGGGCATTAAGCATTTATTAAAGCATACCTAGTATTAGTAAAAAGAGAACACCTGGGTCAGAAAGTTAAGAAAAGGCCTATCTAGCCTAGAGCTCCAGCCTAGCCTGCTTCTTCCTCCAAATCCTCCACCAGTGGAAGCTTTCCCTGTGTCTGGAGGAGAGGTGGTCCTTACACACTGCTTCAAGCTAATTGGCTAGCATCACCCAAATCCATTGGTTCATTGGACTTGAGGGTGGTCCCATGTTGAAGTCAGAGTTCACAACCTCAGAGAACATACCCTCTTGAGAGCCAGGCAGGTGTGGTTTTAATTGAATTAACTTTAAGTGAGTTAGTTAATCAGCAAAGTCAGTCAATCCAATCAATCTTAATCCAATCAATCCCCTCAGCTGGGGCCTTTGGGAGTTCCAAAACCTATTATTTTCTCACACTGTAAAGTGTTACTCTAAGGACTCATGATGGCACAAAGTTGGCCCTGGGCTTTTGAAATCTAGGCCAAAGGAGAATAACCTCTACTAGGTCTTACTAAGAGACAGACTTTGATTACAAGCCTTGTGATGAACAATGTCCCTGTTGTCTGAAGACCAGCTTATTCTCATCACCATGGTGGCTATCAGATGGTGAATTTTTTGCCATAGCAACTCTCAAAGACTGAGGCATAGAGGGGCTGCAATCTGCATTGGTGGAAGAAATACTCTCATTGACAAAATTGATACTAGAAATCTTTTTTTTTGATACTAGAAATCTTAATATCCACACCTGCTACTGAATTGGTTTAGCCTATAAATAACAGAACTGATGAAAATGCAAGATATCCTTAGGACTTTCTTCATATGATAGCAGGGCAGCAAGGTGTGCTAGACCGGAAGTCAGGAAGACTTATCTTCTTTAGTTCTAATCTGGCCTCAGACACTTCCTGTGCGATCATGGGCAAGTCACTTAGCTCTGTTTATCTCAGTTTCCTCATCTGTAAAATGAGCTGGAGAAGAAAAAAGCAAACCATTCCAGTGTCTCTGCCAAGAAAACCCCTGATGGAGTCATGAAGAGTAACACCCTATTGAAACAGAACATTATTATCTTCATGTTAGTGATTTGTGCTTTTGCCCTCTTACCTCAATACACAAGGGATCCATGAATTTTTTTCCATTATAAATAATCCCCTTTTTCATTTTTGTATTTTTGTAGTTTTTAAATAGTATTTTATTTTTTTCCAACTGCATGTAAAGAGAATTTCTAACATTCTTTGGGGGGGGGCAGGGCAATGAGGGTTAAGTGACTTTCCCAGGGTCACACAGCTATTAAGTGTCATGTCCGAGGCCGGATTTGAACTCAGGTCCTCCTGAATCCAGGGCCGGTGTTTTATCCACTTTGCCACCTAGCTGCCCCTCTAACATTCATTTTTAAAATTTCATTTAAAACTTTAAAAAAAGTTTTTCATTTTAGTCATGTTATAAAATAGACCAAAAAAAAAACCCATGAAAAAATAAAGCCAGCAAAAAACATTTATTTTAATCTGCATTCAGACATTCTTTTTCTGGATGTGGATTGTAGTTTTCATCATGAATCTTTTGGAATTGTCTTGGATCATTGTATTGCCAAGAAAAGCTAAGTCATTCACAGTTGGTGATCATACAATATTGTTCTTACTATGTACAATATTCTCCTGGTTCTTCACTTTGCATCAGTTCATGAAAGTCTTTCCAGGCTTTTCTTTTTGTTTTGTTTTGTTTTGTTTTTTGGTGAGGCAATTGGGGTTAAGTAACTTGCCCAGGGTCACACAGCTAGTAAGTGTTAAGTGTCTGAGGCCGGATTTGAACTCAGGTCCTCTTGAATCCAGTCCTGGTTCTCCATCCACTGCACCACCTAGCTGCCCCTTTCCAGGCTTTTCTGAAACCTACCTATTCATTATTTATTATAGCACAATAATATTCCATTATAATCATATAACAAAGCTTGTTTTTCCAATTGATGGGAATCCTTTTGATTTCCAATTCTTGGCCACCACCACCACACACACACACACACACACACACACACACACACACACCTGCTATAATTTTTTTTTTTGTACAAAGGAGGCTTTTCTCTTTTTTGGGATGTCTTTGGGATATAAACCTAGCAGTGGTATTGTAGGGTCAAAGGGTATGCAGTTTGCCCTTTGGGCACAGTTCAAAATTGTTTTCCAGAATGGTTGGAGCAGTTCACAACTCCACCAAAAGTGCATTAGTGGCCCACTTTTCCCACATCCCTTCCAACATTAATCATTTCCCTTTTTCTGGCATATTAGCCAATCTAATATGTGTGAGGTAGTAGGTCATAGTTGTTTTAATTTGCATTTTTCTAATCAATGGTGATTTAAAGAACTTTAGATAAATGGTCAAATGAAGAAATAAAAGTTATCAATTGGGAAATTATTTCTATTTTTATAAATCTGACTCAGTTCTCCATGTATTTAAGAAATATGGGCTTTATCAGAGATACCTGCTGTAAAAATTATTTCCCAGGTTTCTCCTTGTTTGTACAAAATATTTTTAATTTAATTGATCAAAATAATCTATTTTATACCTCATAATGCTATCTCTTATTTAGTCATAAATTCTTCCCCTCCCCATAGATCTGACAGGCAAAATATTTCTTGCTCTCCTAATTTGCTTATCGTATCACTGAGGAACCTTTGGTATGGGAATCCCTTCTACCAAAACATATCTATGGCTTGGAAAATTCCTACAGAATTGCATGAGATACCTATAGGCCAAGTTACATCTCCAGGGTCATACAGTGTCAGAAGTGGGATTTGAATCCAGACCCTCCAGATTCCAGCCCAACTATTCTTCACCATGCTGTCTAATAAGACATAAAATATACATTTTTCATTATTTAGGAAAGTTATTACAAATTATCCAAATGCCTTATACTATGGAAACTGATTAAGCAAATATCAACACAGCTATTCTAGAGTAAAATTGGAATTGCTAAATGGCTGGAGGGTGGACTGGGGAGAGAAGTATTAATTCCTCCCACAGCTCTTCACAGATAGAATAAAAGTAACTCTTCCATGGCATATATGAGATTCAAATGTCTAAGTAGACATTTATCAGGAAGCAGCCAACCTAAAATGTGTAAATGAAAGTATTTTGAAATAAGTGTGGTATAAGTATAGAATAGCAAATTATGGTCATGGAAGTCCAGGAAAAGCAATTTTTCTAGCACTATCCAAGGGAGAGAGGTTTCTATTAAAAGTTTGGATGATCAATCTCAATGCCTGTTGGAAATCAACTAAATGTTCAACATATATAAAATGGAACTCATATCCCTCACACTCCCCAGCTTTCCTTTTTCCATTGAGTTTAGCACTATCCTATTCACCCAAGTTCAAAACCCTAGTTATACTTGACTCATCTCCTTCATCTTCACCCCCCACACAAAATCCAAATTATTTACAAAGTAGTGTCGATTCAGTCTCCTTAGTAGATTTCTCCCTCTTCTGTCTCTTCATGAAGTAATATTTTTACTACCTACCTCAAAAGATCTTTCTTCTCAGTGTGCTTTTTCCAGTCCATACCTAAGTACACATTTGTCTTCTGATAATCTGAAGAAACTGGAGAACACCTGTAAGACTTTTATGAGACTCTTCCCCAATTAAATCTTGGGAGATTAAGATGTCAGTAATATATAAGAACACAATGTATAACCCTATGGTATTTTGTTTTGAGTTCAAATGTGCTGTATATATCTTGATGCAGTGTAATAGATTGAATATTTAACATGGAGTAAGGTATTTTTGTTCAGTTCAACTCTGTGACCTCATTTTGGATTTTCAAATTTTGGATTTTCAAAAATATTGGAATGGTAGCTATTTCCTTCTTCAGCTCATTTTACCGATGAGGAAAGGGAGGCAAGCAGGGTTAAGTGCTTTCCCAGGATTACACAGCAACTAAATGTCTGAGGCTGGTTTTAAACTCAGGAAAGATTCTTGACTCTAGACCTGGCACTCTATCCATTGTGCCACCTGGCAGCCCCCACCAGAGCAAATACAGCATATAATTCACAGATAAGGATATACATAATTTGAAAAAGGAGAGAGCAAAACTAGGAGGAAAAGGAAGGCTTCTTACTATAGGTGATACCTGTTTGAGAGGCAGAGGGAGAAAACAATACATTGCAGGCATGGATACTGAGGTAAGAAAGGAAATGCAAAGTCATTGGCTAGATCACAGTATCCTGCATAAAGGAGGGTATTATGAAATGAGTATGGAAAGGTAGGCTGAAGCAAAATGCTTCAGGTTTTAAATGTTAAGCTGAATAATTTGTATTTTATTCTAGAGGAAAGAGGAAATTGCTGTAAGTTCTCAAGGTAGTAGCAAGCTTAGACATATATTTTAGGAGGACTTTTTTTTTTGGTCAGCTGACTACAATAAACTACAGAAGGGAGAGAGGGGAAGTTGAGAGCCCAGTTAGGAGGCTATTGTAATAGTCTAGGCAAGTGATGGTGATGTCTTAACTATCGTGATTGAAGTCACAATCTTTACATTTCAAAGTAACACAGCTTCATAGCAAAGCATTCACTAAAGCTATCATGGTGGTGAAAACTATGAGGTAATGTTAAAAAAATACCTAGTGGAAATTTTCTCATTGTTTTTATAAAAAATTCCTATTTTACTGCTTTGAAGATAAGTTCTTGTTGGTACTATCGTGTAGGATAACTGGAAGTTAAAATTTTAAGGTCTGTATTAAGAAGTCTTTTACTTTAATATTGCTGGGTTTCATATACAAAGATAGTTTACTCATTCATCATCAATTGTTCTTTGGTGTTGATGTATGCCCACCAGAATTATGGTTGGCCTCTATGTTCAAAACAGCTGGCTAAAACTAGCCAGGTGGTACAGTGAATAAGAGTGCTGGGCCTGGAGTCAGGAAGACTTGAGTTCAAATACCACCTCAGATACTAGCTGTGTGATCCTGGGCAAGGTACTTAACCCTGTTTGCCTCAGTTTCCTCATCTCTGTAAAAGATCTGAAGAAGGAAACGGGAAACCATTCCAGTATCTTTGCCAAGAAAACCCCAAATGGGCTCACAAAGAAGTCCGAAATGATTGAACAACAACAAAAGATGTAAACTGTAATTGTGGGCATGGAACAGAGAACAATAATTACTTATCTTGGTCACAAACCCAAGATCCTAGCAAGTGATAAGATTACTATGTATCCTGGTTCCTCCTTCATCCCCCCTTCCCCACCAAGATAACAAAGCTGTCTTGGGGACCTTGGCTCAAGGGACAAAGACTCAAGCTGCCTCTCTTGACATAGCTTAAGGGCATAGAAAGGCCCAGTCATGTGTAGTCCATACCTTGAAGACTTGGCAGAAGCACTTAGTCATGACTCTTGGCCCAGCTGACCATACCCATCTCCATATGCAAGTGAAGGGGGCCTGGCTCTCCAAATTAAGTGCAATATTATGCTTATTGAATATCTCCTTTCTATGCTACAGCTAAGTTAACATTGGTTAATTTTTGAATGTCTGCTTATCCCACAGCATAATTCACAACACTGTCAAACTAAGCTAACAATATATGCACTCAAAAGGTAGCCATCTAATCTGTTATTTTCATTGCTTTTCATATTTTTAAATTCAAAATGACATACTATCACTACTTCATTTTCTTCAGAAATTTCAGATACAATCAAGTGCAATATAAATTTTAAAGCTATAAAGATATAAAAGCCCAAGTATCTTAGAATTCCATAATTTCATGTTTTGAAACAATCAAGATCAGCCTTACCCCATCACCAATGTAGGGGGCTGCCACTGACAAAGAATACCCCACTGACAGTGATTCAGGAGATACCCCCAATGTTTGTTTCTCACAAAAACTAAAAGAAAACATTTTGGATGCTTAGAAAGAATGAAAACATCTGGATATTTCAAGGTAATGAAATCGTTTATTGTATCCAGGAGGGTAAGAGCTCCAGACTTGGCTTTCTCAGGAACTAGAATTTTCCATACTTGCTTCTCCTTGTTGCTTTTGTAGAATTCTCCAGGTTGCTCTTGTGAAGGCAGAAGCTACTTTGTCTCCTACAGCTGTGTGCTGTCACTGCAATCTTGAAATTAACAACTGCCGACATAGAAGGGAGGAGGAACCACTAACCCTTGCCACCAACACTGTTCTGTTCCAAGACTCTGCTGTACTCAAAGATACTCATGAGGGTTGTCTGGAATAGGATGGTAAAGTCTGGGGCTGGAGGCCTTCACCACATGACTGTTCTGGCCTTAACACCAAATTCTTGGCACACTGTAAATCAAGAAGCTATCACACAGCTAAGGATTAAGGACCACCTTTGCCAAGAGACCTTCCTTTTCACTCTCTTCCAGTCTACTTCATCCTTCTTTGCTGCTTACAAAAATGTACAGATCTTCCCTATCCTCTCCTCAACCTATCAGGTTCTTTTTCTCTTCCCTAACACTATCAAACTCTGAGTCATCTACACCATGACTGTCAAACTCAAATACAAATGGGGGCCACTAAATCATATATAAGGATTTTTGTAGTAGCATATTGACTTAGAAAACCACATAATAGCATTATCTATGCTCTATTGTATTTTTTATCAAGTACTTGCCAATTACTGTGTCCAGCCCCAATGCTCGTGTTTGACACCTCTGATCTACACTAATTGCTTCCACTTACTTTTCAACCCATAAAATTATAATTTTCAACCTCATCATTCTGCTGAAACTGTCAATATTACCAATTATCTCTTAGCTTTTAAGTTCTACAGCCTTTTTTATCATCTCTATTCCTCCTTGACCTTTCTGCTGTCAGATCCCGTCAATCACTCCTTCTTCCTGTATACTCTGGCTTCTGTGATAGTATTTTCTTTTGATTCTACTTGTGTTTGATGCTCCTTCTCAGGCTACTTTGCTGGATCATCATTTATCACTCATCACTCACCCCTGCCAAGCGAGGAAGGGGGAAAAGAGAATACTTGGTATACTTAGAAAGAATTAAAACATCTATACATTTCAAGCTAATGAAATAGTTTATTGTACATAATAAAAGTGGTGTTTCTTAAAAAAAACGTTTTCCAGCTCCTGGACATCTGCGGAAGAAGATGAGGAAAGGATTCCACTCTCAAGCAAAGTGAGTGTTAATTTAGTTGATGAAATAATAAATCCATTCCACTCTCTACAGCAAATGCTAATAGTCACCACAGGCTTGAAACTCCTGTAGCAAAGCATCAATAAATGTATTTTTAATATTACAAACATGCTTATTAGCACAGGAAGATGGAAAAATTTAGAATGTTACAGCACACCATATGTACTCCCAGCTTTTCTAATTTACAACCAGTGAAGAGCCACAACATCCAGAGAAAGTAGTTTAAAATAGTATATGACTCACCAGTAAGTGACTTTCTACTCAAATAAATAGGAAAATTTTCATTTTAATGTCACATTGAATTTAGTACATTTCAATCCAAGGGGAAAAAACCAAGACATAGTCATAAGTACAGGGTTATATATATATTACAATCTGCCTTGTTATGATACATTGTGGCTGTGTAATAAAATGTAACTTGAGGGCAGTCAGAATTCAGGCTCAATTGAGTAACTGTCACAGGAAAGAAGGCATTAAATACAATTCTGAAGTAAGTATTTTTGTTTAATTTCAAAATCTCAAAATAGCATTAGATCTTGGCCTTGTTTAAAAAAAGTTTAGTTAAACACTAAGCTAGCTAAATAACTATCTTGAAAGGTTTAAACATAATTAATATAGAAAATACTTTCCCTCTAAACTCAATCTTACATACATGGAAGAGGAAAGGGGGAAAGGTAGACAATTTCTTCAGCAGCATATATGGCTAAATCCATCAACCACCTTAAACTAGAAATGGCCATGAAGGACCCCATTAAAAAGAATCTGTCGAATTTCAAAAAAGTTATCCACTTCATAAAAGACATCAATTAAAGGGTTATATCAAGCAAATATAGTTTTCATACATTTTAATTTTCTCTTAACCAAAAACTAGAGGCATCACACTTCTCTTCAGTGTAAAGAAACAAAACACTTCTTTATCTAGGGTGATTTGCAATCCTCTTAGAACATAAGGAAACAAAAACTTGAAAAACAAAGATTGATTAGCTAAGCCTCGTGCTCTAACCAAACTACTTAATTACAGTGATTTTCAATGGCAAAAGCCCATGCTGAATGGGCAACTTGACAGTTTTGAATACTTTTGTAATATTTTTATTTATACATGGACACTAAAATGATCCAGTCATGCAGTGTTTATCTTAAGCATTCTGCATCTCTTTCCCAATTTTGTAACTAAGGATCTTATTCCAGTCAATCTTAGTGCGTGTAACTGGCAACTGTCGACGTAAGGCTTTGAAAGTAGTGTCCGACATAGTCTGATAATTCTCACTGATGGCAGTCTATTAAAAAGAGAATAGAGTTAGAGTTATAAAGGAAAAAAAAGGAACAGAACAGTCTACAAAACAGATGGCATTTTTAAGAAAAACACTTGTGTTGTTCATATGTCAGCATACTGTTTCATTGCTCCTAAGTGGTTGCATTAAAATACCAAAATGTTTTAAAAACTGACAGAATTAAATATATTACAAACCAGCTAGAGAAGCAAAAGAAAATTATGTTATTGTTTTGAATAATAAATTTATAGAAAAATATATTCCTGGTTTTAATTCTTTATACATATAGTTTAAAGTTTCATTCCTGAAAAAAATTTAAAATTTCAGTATGCATAAAATTAAATACTTTGAAGTTATAAACTAAAAATTTAAGTTCAACAGTGTTGTCTGGACATCAATAAATTACTATGAAAAGTAAATATTAATGTAAAAAAATTAGTCTGAATGGTTTGGGGAACTATTTTCCATAAGCAGACTTCCAAAATTAAAATGATTTGGTTATCCAGAAACAGAATAACTATTTTTATAGCTTCTTTTGAACTATAAATCAGTATGGATTGAAAAGGTAACTTTTTTTTATGCTGAAAATAATAACTTAGTCTCAAGGAATAAGCGTTTATTAAAAGAACCTATGTGTCTGGCATCATGCTAGGTGTTTAAAAAAAAAGTCAAAAAAGGAAAATTATCTTATACTTAAATTAGTATCACAATTCTCCAGTATCATTTTTTGAGTAAATAGGTACATAAACTTGCTTATATATCTGAAGAAGGCACTCACTTACATAAAACAATTCAGAACTGGAAATACTATTTCCCATTCCACAACACCCCTATTAGTCTGTCCCCATAACTACCATGCCACATGGGCTCTCTTTTTTCAATGTTCTTATCCAACAGTAAGTATAAGGTATTAGGCTATATTGAAAATCATACCTGATATTCATTTTCTGCTGCTTCTACAATCTTTATAAATTCTTTTGCTGTTTGAACTTCATTCTAAAGGAAAAACAAATAATAAAGTAAGCTTTAAAACCCAACCATTTATATTTGAAGATGATTTAAAATATTATAGTTAATAATAAGATCACATCATTAAGCAAACCACTCTGATAGACATTTGTTCACACACAAGGAACCAGATCAGCTTTAAGCTCTCTCCCTCTGAAATCTCAAAGCACTGTGTTCTCAGTACACTTCCACATTCTATTCTGAATTTAGAATTATTTGATTATAGCTTTTACTTCCCCTACCAGAATAAATGGTATGAGGGCTGAGGTTATTTCTTCTTTGTTATCTTCCACAAAACTGCACAAAAGTATGCTCAACAAATAGTTGTTAACAAATAAATATAAAGAATATAAGCTCCTTGAAGAAAAGAACTGTATAACTTTTATATTTTTAGCACCAAGCATAGTGCTTGGCATATAGGAAGGGTATAATAAATGTGTTTCTATCATATTAAAAACAAAACAAAACAAAACAAAAAAACAAATAAATAGTACAGAGAATGAGGAAATATCGCTGGCTAATTTGCATTAGGAAATATTTTTAGAAGGCTATATAAGAATCATGATACAGATGCTTATATATAACTTGTTTTATTGATGAAGAAGCATTAGATAACAAAGTAAAATCATTTAAACATAAAGTACAGATTAATATTAAATATTAATATAAATTCTATACTTTGGTTAACTCACTATAATGAAATATTAAAAAGGTATTTTCTTCATAAAACAAAGTTAACTACCCTAAAAGTGATATACATCAGGGTTTCTTAAATTTTCGCCTAAGAAATTTTTAGGCGACCCTGGGCATATAGAAATATAAAATAGGTATGCATAACCTTTTACTGTTGCCAAATAAATCAGTTATGTGATCCTATATGGAGTCGTCGAGACCCACAGACAGTTTAAGAAGCTTTGACACAGACCATTAGATATTGTGTTCCTTGAGAGCAGTGACTGTTTTTACCTTTCTTTGTGGTTTGCAGTGCTTAGCATTGGGTCTGGCATAGAGCAGACACTTAATAAAAACTTGTTGACTTTAACTGACTTTCACGTAATGGTGGTTCATTTTATCTAATAAAAAATCAATTAAACTCTTTTAGAAATTATGTACAAAATAAAGGGCAAAACCGAGTATCAGACCAGTGAATTACAGAGTAGCTTACCACCACAAGGGTGGTCCTCAGTCCTGAGCAGCCCCTTTGAAAATAGTGAAGACTGTGTTAAGAATGGCAGATGGTGCTAAGATCACACTGTGTACAAATATTTAACTTAGTACTCCTCTAAATGTGCAATTTTAGCCTAATGACCAAAATCTTGCTACACCAGGAAAGAAAATGTAACTACCTGCTCACTGACATTCTTGTTATAAATGAAGTTAGAATACACAAAGAAATTACAATTAAATGTAAAAGGTTTATGGGTTGGTTTTCCTTTATGAGGCAAATAAAGGAGTTAATGGATTTCTTTTTATTGTTTAATCACAAACAATAAAGCCACACAATACTTCATGGGTCTGCATTTGCTCACCTCACTTCTCAGTTTCAGCACCGAAAATGATCATAAGCAAGACTATCATGAAGACTGCCTAAACTTATGTAATAATATTTCTTGCAGAGGCTGATAAGCAGAGGAATTCTATGGACAACGTGACAAGATCCTTTAAATATATAAAGGGTAGCAAAGGGAACAGTGATAACGGGTTTTTTTTTGGGGGGGAGGGCGGGGGAGCAATTGGGTTTAAGTGACTTGCCCAGGGTCACACAGCTAGTAAGTGTTAAGTGTCTGAGGCAGGATTTGAACTCAGGTCTTCCAGACTCCAGGGCCAGTATTCTATCCACTGTGCCACCAAGCTGCCCCACTGATAACTCTAAAAAACATGGTTCACATACCATATCTCAAACTGTATTATAAAGTAGTAGTTATCAAAACATTCAAGTACTGGCTAAGAAACAGAGTGGTGGATCAGTGGAACAGATTAGGTACTAGTTGTCCTACAACAAATGACTATAGAATTCTAGTATACAATAAACCCAAAGATCCAAGATTTTGGAACAAAAACTCATTATTTGACAAAAACTGCTAGGAAAATTGGAAAACAGTATGGCAGAAACTAGATATAGACCAATATCTCACACCATATACCCAAATAAAGTAAAAAATAGGTTCATGATTTATACATAAAGGGTGATACCATAAGCAAATTAAGAGAGCATGGAATTATTTCTCTCTCAGATTTATGGACATGGGAAGAGTTTAGAATCCAAGAAAATATTGAGCATTACAAAATATAAAATAGATAATTGATTATATAAAATTTAAAAGCTTCTGCACAAACAAAACTAATGCAACCAAGATTATAAAGAAAGCAGAAAACTGGGAAAGAATTTTTGCAACAAATATTTGATAAAGGCCTCATTTCTCAAATAAATAAATAAATAAATAAAAAAACAAACAAATAAATAAATATATATATATATATATAACAGTCATATTTATAAGAATATGTCATTCCCCAATTGAGAAATGGTCTAAGGATATGGACAGTTTTCAGACAAAGAAGTTAAAGCTATCTGTAGTCATAAGAAAAAATGCTCTAAATCACTATGGATCAGGGAAATGCAAATTAAAACAACTCTGAAGTACCACCTCATACTTAACATTGTAGCTAATATGACATAAAAGGAAAATGTTTGATGTTTGAGGGGATGTGGGAAAACTGGGACACTAATGCACTGTTGGTGGAGTTGTGAACTGATCCAACCATTCTGGAAAGCAATTTAGAATTATGCCCCAAAAGGCTATAATACTGTGTATACCCTTTGATTCAGCAATACCATCACTGGGTTTATATCCCAAAGACATCAAACACAAGAAAAAAGGATATATCTGTACAAAAATATTTATGGCAGCTCTTTTTTGTGGTGGCTAAGAATTGGAAATCAAAGGGATGCCCATCAATTGGGGAATGTCTAAACAAGTTGTGGCATATGATTGTGATGGAATTTGTGTTATAAGAAATGACAAGCAGGATGATTTCAGAAAAACTGGGAAAGAATTACATGAACTAATGTACAGTGAAATGAGCAGGAAAACATAAGTAACAGCAATATTGTGTGATGAAGAACTAATGACAACTAGTGTACAGTAATACAATGATCCAAGACAATCCAAAAGCACTAATGAAGCATACTATCCACCTCCAAAGAAAGACTGAACACAGACTGAAGCATGCTATTTTTCATTTTCTTTCTTTCATTTTTTTCCTTTTATTTGAATCTTCTTATACAAAATTATTAATATGGAAACGTTTTACATAATTGTACATATATAACCTATATCTGTTTACTGCCTCAGGGAGGGGGGAGGGAATGGAAGGAACCAGGAAAAGACTGATTTTGAAACTCAAAACTTTTAAAATGTTAATAAAAGAAAAAAAACAACATGGTGTGATGAGATGGAAATGGCACTTAAGATAACATCATGACAGAAGCTAGACAATTCAGGTTCTCATCTCTTCTTTCCTGGACTATGGCAAAAACCTCTTACTTCATCTCCTTGCCTCAAGTCTCTTTTCTTTCCAGTCTGTCCTTTTCACAGCTGCTAAACTGAAAATCTTAAAGTGAAGCTTTTACCATGTAACTCAGTGGCTCCCTATTGCCTCTAGAAGAAAATACAAACTGCTATTTTGCATTTAAAGCTCTTTACAATTGAGCTTCAGGCTACTTTCCAGGCTGATCAGCTCAAATTCAGCCTCAGACATTTACTAGCTATGTGGGCCTGGGCAAATCATTTCATGGCCCTCTGCCTCTATTTCTTCATCTATAAAATAAAGGTAATAATAGCATCTTTACCACAGGTTTATAGTAAGGATAAAATGAGACAACATATGTGATGTACTATGTAAACCTTAAAGTGCTATATAAACATCAGGTACTACTAGCTACTATAAATTAAGGCATAAAACAGGGAGAAACTCAACAAAGATATTCACCATTGCATACAAATGTGTTCACCTGCTGTCATAGATAATATCTTGCTTAGGGTCCAAATGGAAGTGAGAATAACCATAGGTTATATAGTTCTGAAGATGCTTCTATTTGTGGATGATATTGTGCTAATTACATTCAGAATCTTAAAGTACAGCACCAGCAGGAGCTCACAATTATGAAGCTTTAAATTTTGCAATAAGATATAGGACTATTCAAAAAAGATTACTTTGATGATCCACATAGGAAAAAATAAATGGATATAAAATTCAGTAATGTAGATATGCAGCTGGAAGGCTTGTCCATTGATTCAACATATCAACATACATATTTATAAGAATTACAGATGGATACTAATCTGGGTCCAGAAATGACTATGAGGAAAAATGTGTACTGGATTATATTTATGAAATTATGCTGTACTTTCAATTATTTCATGATGCTGTCTGACACAAAAGCCCAGCTTTTTTTACTACCTAGATTCTTTTTTTTTTTTGGTGGGACAATGAGGGTTAAGTGACTTGCCCAGAGTCACACAGCTAGTAAGTGTCAAGTGTCCGAGGCTGGATTTGAACTCAGGTTCTCCTGAATCCAGGGCCAGTGCTCTATCCACTGCAGCACCTAGCTGCCCTACTACCCAGATTCTTGCAGTGATGCAGTTTGATTGTGAATCTTGGACCACCACAATATTTTAAGACTAAAAATTGAAAGTGACACAAAGGGTAATGGAGAGATGCTCAGTTGCCTTAAGTAAGCTGTAGTATATTTCCAACATGACAAAAAAACAAGAAAAGGCATAAGGGTTATCAAGTACTAGAGAGAAGAACAAGAGTTAGATAGATTAATTTTTTGTACATTGCACAAAATATACAAACAGTTAGAGGAAGGCCTTTAGTATGTTAGGAAGATGTAAAGATCTGCTGGAAGAACACGGACAAAAATCACCCAGGATGAGGAAGCACAAATAGACTGAACTACACAACGAAGGGATTACCTATGCTTGAGACTGCGTAAAAGCAGAGACGGGGAACTAGGCCTGGGGGCAGTTTGTCAACCCCTGACATATACTAATAAGATCACTGGTCCATTCAGTATTAAAATATAACTACTTACAGACACTGTTAGAGATTCTTGTATGTCTTTATGGCTCACTAGTTGAACATTACCATCTTCATAATAGTGAACCTATTCAGAGAAATTATAGCATTGGCATTACAGTACCATCAAGATAGGAAGAGAGCTCATTTTATCTTTTATTATTTATAAATCCTTTATTATTTATAACAAACAATCATAGATCAAGTACTTTACAGTGAACTTAGAAAAATAGAATTCTTTGAAAAAGTTGTTCTAATAATGTTCTATGAATTTTAGAAATTTTCACTAAGAGCCAGAGGCATTTAAAATGCCAAAAGTCAATTAGCAAAATACTCACACTGGGTCATAAAATATTCCATAACTGAAAAACTATAGAAACTATCCAAGGCATGATGCTTAAAGCTGTATATTATAGGCTAAGGAGCAGTGGAATGGAGGTATGTTCTATATGGTAGTCCCAGTTCCAGAATTATCTGTGTAATACTGGGAAAGTGACTTCAGTTCTCTAAATTTCCTATATATACAATTGGGGAGGATGCTGGGTCAGGTGATCTTCATGGTCCAACCCCACCTTTGCCATCCTAAACCTTATAATCCAACCATAAATAAATATATGAAAAGCAGAAAACAAATGGTAGTTTTTAATTCTATGGGTTTTAGAGTTTGTCAGCTATGCCCCAAACAGAGGACTAATAACAAATTGTTTAATGTAAAAAAATGTAAGCGGCTAAGACTGTATATTATTTTTCTGTACAAACCTACACCAGAGGTATCAGACTCAAGAGTATGAGGCAAGGCCTATAAAACTCTTGACTATGGCTGAATCAGATTAAAGGATAACTGGCAAATGTTTAACAAAATAATAATAAATAAAAAGACAGCAGAACATAGGTAATGTCAATTTGTGGTTTTCTAAGTCAATATGCTGCCCATTAGATCATTTCTATTTGAGTCTGACACTAGAGACCTATACCTAATAAGATTAGTTTAAAAGTTTCTTCATTTTATATAAAGCAATATATAGATTTTTAATTGTTTTAGCTAGTTAATGGTAAACCTACCTGAATTTTCAAGATACCAACCACCTGCGTGGTAGAAGGAGTAATTGTAAACTTCCACTCTGATCTCCAACGACCATTCCTTAAAAATAAAAACAGCAGCTTAAATAAGAGAAAATAACTGAATGAACCATGTTTCAAACATTAATTTCATGCTAAAAATAGATTGTGTGTGTCTGTGTAGGGGGACTATACATATTTGTGGGAGACTAGAATGATTCAACAATACTGGAAGAAAACATGGTTCAAGGGACAGCTGGGTGATGCAGTGGATAGAACACTGGGCTTGGAATCAGGAAGACTCATCTTAGACACTACTGTGTGTTCCTGGGCAAGTCACTTAAGTTAACCCTGTTTGCCAAGGTTCCCTCATCTGTAAAATGAGTTGGAGAAGGAAATGGCAAACCACTCCAGTATCTGGGTCAAGAAAACATCAAATGGGGTCACAAAAAGTCAAACATGAGTGAAATGACACAACACCAACACACGCAGCCTTAATATCAGCAACACTGTGCCCAACTAACCAAAAACCAAATGCTCAAAAGGCATGTCACAACTAAACTTATTAAGGTTACCAATAAATAGTTTTTTCTCAATCCTTATCTTTTGAATCCTCATCCTGATCCTTGTAGGCCATTTGACATAGTTGATTATGCCCTCCTCCTAAATATCTCTTCTCCCTGTATTTTTTTTTTTTTTTCGGGGCAATGGGGGTTAAGTGACTTGCCCAGGGTCACACAGCTAGTAAATGTCAAGTGTCCAAGGCCGGATTTGAACTCAGGTACTCCTGAATCCAGGGCCGGTGCTTTATCCACTGTTCTATCTAGCTGCACCCTCTCCCTGTATTTTTTTTATTTTTTATTTTTTTTTAGTGAGGCAATTGGGGTTAAGTGACTTGCCCAGGGTCACACAGCTAGTAAGTGTGTGTTAAGTGTCTGAGGCCGGATTTGAACTCAGGTACTCCTGACTCCAGGGCCGGTGCTCTATCCACTGCGCCACCTAGCTGCCCCCTCTCCCTGTATTTTTGTGACATACCTCTCTCTTTCCTGATTCTTTTCCTACTTGTCTGGCTATTCCTTCCTAGTTTATTTTGCTGAGTATCATTCATTTCCCATACTCTATGAGTGTACACAAAGATTCTGTACATGGAACTCTTCTCTTTCTATACTGTTCTTTGGTGATCTTATCCATTCCCATGTATTCAATTATCATCTCTATGTAGATGACTCCCAAATTAAGAGATGCATCACTAGCCTCTTTCCCCTGAACTCCAGTCATGAACTGCAAATTTTGTGGGCATCTATAACTCAACATGTCCAAAATAAAACATTATATTTTCTCCACAACCATTACCTTTTCCTCACTTCCCTATTTTAGTGAGGGCACCCACCATCCTTCTAGCCAGCCAGATTCATAAGCTATCCCTTATCCAATAAGCTGTCAAGTTGTCATTTCTACCTTCTCAAACTCTAGTTCATGCCCTTAGATTATTGCAACAGCACTACAAGATCATCTTCCTGCTTTAAGTGTTTTCTCTCTCCAACCCATCTTTCACTCAGCTACCAAAAGGATACTCTTAAAATACAAATATGACCACATCACTTCCCTGATCAAGGGTATCTAATAGCTCCAGGTGACCTTTTAGAGCCCCCAGCTCATGTACCACCTCCTATATAAGACCTAGTCTAATCTCTCCTTCTTTGACTCTGGACTTACCCACCAAATTACCTTCAATAAATGTTATATTTACTTTATGATACACATATATAGTTTTCCTTCGATAAGTAAATTTCTTGAGAGGAGAGATCAGCACCATACAGTGTTTGGCCCAGAATATAGTAGGCACCTAATAAATGCTTTTCAAATAAATTTTTCAAAAAAGCTTATCCATTTCTACATTTGCAGTGACACTACAGGAATAAAACTTACATTTACATAGCACTTTAAGATTTACTAGTGTTTGCCTCCTATCAATCCTAGTTCATGCAGGTATTGGAAATATTATAAACCTCATTTTATAGATGAGGAAACTGAAGTTCATAAAGGTGAACTGACTTGGAGTAAAAAAATAAGTGTCTGAAAAGGCACATGCAAACCTAGGACTTGATGATAAGTGCAATCTTCTTTTGAATACACTATGAATTAACTATAAAATATGACCTATGTAATAATGATGTTTACCTAAGTGAATTAAACCTATACACTTAAAAAATATAAAGTATATTAAAAAGGTATAGCTAGGCCTTGAGGGTAAATGGCAGCGTTATCCAACTTAATCACGTATTATCCAATTTAATATATTCTATCGGTACTGTCTCTGGGCAAATCACAAGGTTATTCATCAAGAGCATGTGAAACATATTTGACTCCTTCGTGACCTGGCTGCCTGGAGAGATGTCAGTCTAAGCATGCCATCAAACAACCTAACCCTCCTGGTGAAATGTCCTTTTGTAATCAAAGATCTGATAAAAGAGGCCAACAGCTCACAAAAGGTTACACAAAAGAAATAGTTTTCCTCATCTTTCACTACATCTCTATAAAAAACCTTTTACTGAAAACAAGAAATGACACTCTTACAGTTTTGTCCCCAGTACCATCTTCCTACAGTGCATTCAGTATAAACTTAATAATTGTGATGGAATTAAAATTTTTTATTTCTTAGATTTTTTTTTTAAATCTTGGGGAAAAAAAAGGCTAGGTCTCTCTCCTCCTAGTATAATTTCCATTTGGAGATAATTTCTCTAAATATGCTCTTATTCATGGAGTACCCTCTCCCTGAAAGCACTGTCTATGAACTTATAATTTTTCAGGATTTATGGCCATCATTACATAATAAATACTGACAAACACACGCACACAGATACATATGTACACATATACATATAGATATAGAGATTCATTCTCTCTGTCTCTCTTTAGTTAAGTTACACTTTATACCATACTTGGATTGCTGTTAGTCACTCTTACTAATAAAAAGTATAATCAAGGACTTAGGTAGTCATTGCAAACAATTACTCCCTCAGTAAATATTAAAGACATAACTTGAACTTACCAAAAGTTTTTTGCTTGAAACTGATGACTTTCTATGCATGCAATGATGGTTTGCTGTCCATCTATAGTTTTACCATAAACCTTTGTCGCAAAGAAAATATGTGCAAGTTTCAGTTTAGAACAATAGAATATTACTTATTAAACAATTTTAAATTATTCATAGACTGCATAATATGCTGGTAGCTACATGTTAAATAAAATAAAGGAAATTATTCTTCACACATGGTAGAAAACAGAAAACACATTCCTCAAAGTGTATCTTTTGACTTATTCAGTGAATGCTTGTGAAAACAAAATGGTGTAAATATCACAATAACTTTTGCCATTCAAATTCATAGAAATCTGCACAAAAAAGCTGAAAGATAAAGTACAAAAAGGTGGTAATTTAACAAAATTATTTAATACATAATAAAATATGAGCAATAAAAAACTACATCTTCTTAGAAGGTAAACATTTATCACTTAATAGTAAAGAGAAAACATTTTTATGCCCTATCACAAAATTTAAAATGTGTATGTTTATTTCATGTACTGTCTTACTCCCTTTTTATGTTGAATGTATATAGGTATATATATTTTCCAATTCCATTTGAAAACATCACAGACTACACTTGATCTTAGAATGAATAACTTGAAAAGTAATAAGTATATTAATTATTTGAAAAGTCTTCATAGGAAGACATGACTAAATAATTATGCTTTTTAGGTAGGAAATACGGATGGCAATGAAATTAAAATATCACCATTTTCAAATTCCAGCTTGCTCAATAGCCTTGTATCTATCTCTTCTGTACATCACAGAGCCTTGAACATTTTAAACACTTAATAAATATTTGTTGAATTGAATTTCTCAGCAAATAAATAAGAATGACTTTGAATATGTCCTTAATGGATGGTGATAGGAAGTGACAAGCATATAAAATTTCAATTGTGATGAAAAATTATATGTTACAAGGCCCCATTTTAAAGATCTATCAATAAAAAACTCATCATACTACTGTCACTTATGAAAAAATTGTTTAAAGATTATCTTATCTATTGCTTACTTACTGTGCAGACCCCATTAGGGTAATGTTCCTTTACATAGGCTCTCATGGCAGTTTCCACTGAATGTCTCCAGGACTCGATGGCATTTTCACTTTCGTAGGGTCTGGGGTCAGTAGCTTCCTTTCTTAAATGATCAAATTTGAAAGAGACCCTATTTTTGGGATCCAGAAATTTTCCATTTCCTAAATCACCATGCTCTGTTATTAACACCTTCAATTAAAGAATAAATTTTGAAAAAATATTATTTTATGTTTAAACATATCTTTTAAACAAAGTATTTTCATGAAAACCAATCCTATACAATTTTATACTGAAGACTTTAAAATGAGGTCCACCAAGTGAGTTGACAAATGAAAAGAATATTTTAAAAAATAAAGGTCGGGGCAGCTAGGTGGCGCAGTGGATAGAGCACCGGCCTTGGAGTCAGGAGTACCTGAGTTCAAATCTGGCCTCAGACACTTAACACTTACTAGCTGTGTGACCCTGGGCAATCAATCACTTAACCCCAATTGCCTCACTAAAAAAATTAAAAAAATAAATAAATAAAGGTTTCTTAGATATTACTACTTGTTGCCAAAACAAATACATACTCAACAGGGAAATGGGCAAAGAAGGAGAGGTTAAGAGGGAGGATAACATTGAGGAGGTAACAGTCATACTCAAAACACGTTTCCTAATCGTGAAGGGAGAACAGAGAGAGGAGGAAGGGAGAGAAGAGAAAAGCAAAAAGGAACTTAAAAGAGAGTATAGTACCTTAAGATTTCCTCTCAGTCAATAGGGAAATAGATGTACAAGTCCTTATATAAATGAAAATGGCATATTATTACCCCATAAAGGAATGAAGAAAGACAATTTCAGAGAATTCTGGGTTGTACAGTGAATTGAATAAAGCCAGTTGACAGTGAAGTGAGTAAAACCAGAAGAACAATTATAAAAAGACAACAACATTATAAAGAGAAACAACTTTGAAAGCTATAGGAACACATCAATCCTGTGGACATAGGATGAAAACTGTTTCCCATCTCTATCTAGAATATAAAAATATTTTCCTGTCTCAGAGATGGATACCAGGTAACATTGTCCATGGATCTGTTTAATTGTCTATGATTATTTCTAACAAGGTTTTTTTTTTTAACCCTTCCATCTCAAATTTTAACAGTGGTCAAGCAGGGAAGATTAGCAATATTGATGTCAAAAAAGTCAGCTATTAAAAAATGCAGAGAACAGAAAGAATCTGAGAAGGAGGCACAAATAGGAAGACTTTCAAAAGTGTCCCGTATAATACACATACATACTTTCCATTTCATGAGGCTTACTTTTTAAAAATATATTTTAATGTAAACTGTGATGAGTAAAACTATATGTGGTTGCCTTATTTCTGTCTCAAGTTTGGGAAAAATTAGCTGGGGTTTCTAATGTATTTGTTACTTATAAATTAGAAGCTTTAGCACCAGTTTTGGGGCATTAAACATTTATTAAAGCATACAAGTATTAGTAAAAAGAGAACACCTGGGTCAGAAAGTTAAGAAAAGGCCTATCTAGCTTAGAGCTCCAGCCTGGCCTGCTTCTTCCCCCAAGTCCTCCACCACAAGCCTCTCCAAGAGACAAACTGAGGGTAGAAGCTTTCCCTGTGTCTGGAGAAGTGGTCCTTACACACTGCTTCAAGATAATTGGCTAGCATCACCCAAATTCATTGGTTCACTGGACTTAAGGGTGGTGCCATGTTGAGGTCAGAGTTCACACCCTCTGAGAACACACCCTTTTGAGAGCCAGGCAGGTGTAGTTTTAATAGAGTTAACTTTAAGTGAGTTAATCAGCTAAGTCAGTCAATCCAATCAATCCCTTAGATGGGGCCTTTGGGCATTCCAAAATTCATTGTTTTCTCACAAAATACTGCAAACATTTAGTAAAGACATTAATTAGAAATTTTTTGGGGGGTGGGGTGGGGCAATGGGGGTTAAGTGACTTGCCCAGGGTCACACAGCTAGTAAGTGTCAAGTGTCTGAGGTCAAATTTGAACTCAGGTCCTCCTGAATCCAGGACCAGTGCTTTAGCCACTGTGCCACCTAGCTACCCCATTAATTATAAATTTTAAAAGCATGCCATATGAAATGGAGACTTATGGCATCACGCTCTTCTCGGGTTCTGTGTGTATATCAAAATCCTCTTTGGTATTTAAGATCAAAATAATTTTAAAAAAATTCCATCATTTTATAGCATCATTATAGCATCAATGATAGCATATAACATTAGAGCAATTAAATTCTTTAAGAAAAATTTCAGGAAGTCAAATTTTTCAAATATTATGCCCTTCCAAATAAGTAATCCTGAAATACTATGTATTAAATAAATTATCTTTACTACTATGCCTTTATAGAAGTATAGATGAGCTACTATTATCATACCTGTTCTTCATAACCTTCAATTTTTACTGGAGTAAACTGGTCCAAGTTATATTGTGCAAATGCGCTAAAAAAAGGAAAACAAAGCAAATGACTTGAGTTAATTCCATTCATTCTTTCAGGTTAAATGCAATGAATAATGCATTCTTATATTCCAGACCAAAAAAGAACTAAAGTTAACATAAAAAACTATTAGTAGGCTACCATAAATGATACTGTTTCCAAATATACTTATCTTGAAGTTTAGTGATTTTTTTACTTTCAATTCTTTTCATTAAGAAAACTAAGTCTTTTAGTTAAATTTAGATAAGTTGTTTCTTTTCTGTTTAAAGACCTAAAAGAAATAGTCATTTTCTGTAAAAATTGAATTTTCTATTAAAATATAAGCATGAAATCTAGGTCTTCTGACTGGTTCTGTGTTTTTCAGATAGAATGGGAGCAGTGCTGACTAGTGCTCACTCAAGACCAGAACAGTTATTTATCTCTTGGAGTGGCAGCCTCCCCGCCTGGAAAGTTCTTGTCACTTCCCTGGAGGAAACCATCTGTCTGTGCAGAATTAGGCTTCTCTACAGTCTCCAAAGCTGTTCTGATTAGCCCAATCCTGCACAGAGCCAGATGGATTCCGTTTTGGTACAGTCCCCTGAAGCCTGGCATGGAAGCCATTAATGTCTATGTCTGCTATTGGGCTCAAATTTGGGTGACATCTAATCCAGTCCAGTGTGTGGCACCAGAACTCATCCTGGGGCTGGGTGGAAATGAAGCTATGGGCATGGAGGTGGTTCAAGGTCTTGAGCATCAATAACCTTTTTGTCTCTAGCCACCAGTGGCCAAAAGGAGAAACCAAGCTTCTTTGTTGTTTCTTTAAGGAAGCCCTAAATAAAACCTGAATTAAGAAAAAAAAGTTGTGGTATTACAAACATATTATATTGACACAAAATACAAACTGTTATATCTAAAATCTGTAAAACTTTCTTAGTCCTTAGTTAAATGTCAAGGCATCTATTTTTGTAATTACTTTATGAAGTTAAATAATATTTATTTCAATCATTCTGCTGCCGGTTGCAACATTTGAGTACTCCTTTTGAAATTGGGTTTAAAACCTTCGGCATACAACTTTTGTCCTTTTAAAGTAGATTGACTTTTAGAAAAAAGACGGGATATTCAAAGTTACATTTGATAAA
This sequence comes from Dromiciops gliroides, assembly GCF_019393635.1. Classification (NCBI taxonomy): domain Eukaryota; kingdom Metazoa; phylum Chordata; class Mammalia; order Microbiotheria; family Microbiotheriidae; genus Dromiciops; species Dromiciops gliroides. The sequence goes on from NC_057865.1 coordinate 132,042,822, forward strand.
TAAGGTGGGTGATTTAATATTTTCAGTCAAAGACTGGCGATGTTCTGTGGCCTAATGAACTATCATGATGAAGCATGATGAAGTCTTTTGTCCCTTTCTATATCAGCTCTGGCTCTTTTATATGTTTGTTACATAATGAATCAGACAGTGATTGATCTTATCAGTTAAATTTTGCACAATTAAAACCAAAGTTAAAGAAACAAATAAACATTTTATTCAACTGATTTTGATATGAACATTCTTGGGTCCCAAGATCACAGAGTAATTTTTTTGCTCAAAAATATCCTTTTCTACCTTTCTTGTAAAATGTAAACAAATTAAGCCTCATGTTTTTGTTCATTCAAAGTGTGTGACATATTTTCATAAAAACTTAAATAAACATTCTCCTAGAATGAATGTCAACTGAAAACTGACTGTTAAATCATTCTCATCGTTGGACATTTTGAATATACAAATTTCCCACTACCTTTGCAGGATATTTTGATTTGTCCTGTGTGACTGAATGATTGCTTTGTATACAATCAAAGATATCTATGCTACTTTCTTTAAATCTTCTGTACCAGTTAAAAAATCTTGCTTTAAAACTGCAGGAAGAATGAATGAACAAACTGTTAATAGAGAAGATTTATTTGAAATGATGAAGAGAAAAAAAATAACCAAAAGAACAATAAATACAATTATTCCATATAAATGAAGACAACTGTAAATGATGCCAACATATAAAACATACACATGGTCCTTTTAACAAAAGGAAAGCCACTAAAGTTTAAGTTTCTTTGTCCCAAACCCAGTTTTTGTTCTTTTATCTACTTTCAAGGATCTGTGGGAGATTCAACTGAGACTATATGAGGAATGGATGGTTTATATGTTATATTGAAAACAAATTTATCTTTTTAAAAAAACTCTTATTATTACTTCAATTCTGGAAGTTAAATTAAGTCGTCTAGCTCAGTATTACATTTTATGTGGCACCAAACAAATCTTGGCTCTAAATAATCAACTATCATACCAACAAGAAAACAACACATGAACTTGTATTTCTCTCAGTTATTAACAAATGGCTGATAGGCAGATCTTGAAAATAATGGTAACGAATGAACCTAGACATTGAGGGTTCAATAAACCCAAACACTTCAGATACTGGGGTAAGTGCTCACTATATAACAAAAACTGCTGGGAAAACTGGAAAGCAGTCTAACAGCAATTAGGTTTACAGCACCAACATGTCATATAACAAGATAAACTTCAAATAAATATATGAACTATATAAAATGACACATAAACAAATTAGAGGAAAAAATTACATTTTGGATCTGAGGCAGCTATTTATCATAGAGGATAGAGCAATGAACCAGAGTCAGAAAACCTGAGCCTCAGATGCTTGATTCACTTAATCTCTGCCTCAGTTTCCTCAACTGTAAAATGCAGTGTAAATTGCAAAAAGAATAGCATCTACCTCCCAGGGTTCTTGTGAGCATTAAATTAGATATTTGTAAAGTGCTTTAGCACAGTACCTAAGACAGAGTAGGTGCTAAATAAAAACTTATTTTCAGAGAAATACATCAAGGCAACTTCTAGAAGACTATTTAATTTCCACTTATACGTGTATGGCCTTCTGTTTCTACTTTTTTTTTTTGTTTTTTGAGGTTTTTTCCCTTTTGTTCTGATTCTTCTTTCACAACATGACTAATGAAGAAACGTTTAATGCGATTGTACATATCTAACCTATATCAGATTGCTTGCTGTCTTGGGGAGAGAGGAGGAAAGAGAGGGAGAGAGAAAAATGTGGAACTAGAAATCTTTTAAAAACAAATGTTGAAAACTATCTCTACATATAACTAGAAAATAATAAAATACTTTTATGATTTGTGTGTGTGTGTGTGTGTGTGTGTGTGTATGTGTGTGTGTGTGTGTGTGTGTGTGTGTGGCCTTGATAGAATGCTGCCAGGAAAAAAGACTGTGTGAATCATCAATATTATTCATAAAGGTATCCATGACATATCCTTAGCATGATTTGGTTCTTTCAAAATCTCAATCTGTAACAAGATATGATAGTCTAACAGTGATGCTCAAACCTTTTCTACTTTTCATTTCCCCAAAGTCTTTATAAAGATTGAAGGAACTAGGGATACTGATAGCAGTTAGTTATTAAGGGAGTAAAGTTAGTAACTCTTATGGTTGCTTCTATAATCACAACTTCTTCCTTGCTCCTGAGCAGTGGTTATTTGTCTTGTGTCAGGTTTTTTAAATGACCTGTTAGGTTTAGGAGGCTTGGCTTTAAAAGAAAAGGGGAGAAGAGGGCGGTTGTATATGAAATGCTCATACTGTGAGGCAAAATATTTAAGTTACTTTTCCAAAACTAGAGTTTTTAAAATAAGGTTAGCTTGCGCTTCCAATATCGTTAATGTTGGAAAGAACTTATGGCTCTATGCCATACATATAATATGAAATAAATGAATGTGGGATGTTTTTTACTTGGATCAGTGACTCAAAATCCTATTTAGCTTTTGCCTAACACAAAATCATAATTAAACTGAGAGAAACTATTCTATTCAATGAATTATGAACATAAGCAATACTTAAAACATTTTCATTTCCAAGTATATGGCATATGGTGAGTGTAATATTCAGTACTTACTGAGCTGCCCCTTCCCTGAGAAGATTATCATTATTAAGCAGTAACCGAACATCTAGAAAAAAGTTATTAAAAGTATGTCATTATTTTTGTGTATTTGAAAAGTTTACCAAGATTATGTTTAATCAGAGAAAACAACAAAAACTGGTTTTGTTCTGCCTCCTTCCCCCCCAAAGAAACTGACCAGAAGAGAATTAATTCAGGTAGCACATATTTTATACTAAGAACAGAAGTGCAAGTAGATGAAGGAGAAATGTAATGTATCCCCAAATAACTAGACAAATGGAGATACAGACACCAGAAAGATGATGTGATAACAATTGCAGTAAACACTGTAAGTATTCTACCATTTGACAACATTAGCAACAGTTTCACAGGTAGCCATTCTACAGAAAAGTGAACAGACAAGGAAAAAGCTTGTTATTAGCTGTAGGCATTCCTTTCTTACCTTTGGAATATCACAATCATGCTACATATGAATTTAATTAATTTATTTTTTGATAACTTCCCTATCCACTTTGTTATCCTCACTTTGGTAATATAAGATGTCCAAGAGTGGTATTATCAAAAAGTCAGTTAATATTTCTGCTACTAATCATCATCATGATTTTGTAAATGGATTTATGAGGGTTGTATTAGTTAAAAAATATTGTTACTAATGCTTACCTCACTTCCTCATGTAATTATATTACATGCAATTTGGTTTTTATTAAAACTACTGTCAAACCACAGCCTATTATTTTTGGGTCTTAGAGACCAATTTGATTTAGTTATCTAGATAAGATGGCAGAATGGTGATGGTATTCTCATTTGGTCGTTTTTCAATCACGTCCAACTCTGTGACCCTTTTTGAGATTTTCTTGGCAAAGATACTGGAGTGGTTTGCCACTTCCTTCTCCAGCTCATTTTACAGATGAGAAAACTGAGGCAAACTGGGCTGACTTGCCCAAGATAACACAGACAGAATGTGCCTGAAGTCAAATTTGAACTCAAGGAGATGAGTCTTCCTGACTCTAGGCTCAGTACTTTATCCACTGTGCAAGCCTAAGTGTCCTGAATTGTTATTCAGTCTAAAATTATTGGAACTAAATAATGGAGACTCCTTATGCAACTCTAAGTAACAGTCTTTATAACCTAGGGATATAAATCAGAATCCTTCTCTATTAAAATAAAGAGAACTGGGACAATCCATTAAAAAATTTCCTTCCATCCCTGATAACTACTACCCTATATTTCTTCTGCTCTTTGTAGCTAAACTCCTCAAAAAGACTATTGACAATAGGTGCTTCCACTTTTTCTCCTTACTCTCTTCTTATCCTTTTACATTCTGACCTTATTATTCCACTAAAAACTGCTCTCTCCAGTTAAGGACGATCTTTTAATTTCCAACTGCAAAAGTTTCTTCTCAACTCTCCTTGATGTTCTTGCAGACTTTGACACTCTTGGGCTTCTCAATGTCTTCTACTCTTTAGGTTTTTGAGATACCACTCTCTCCTGTTTTTCCTTCTACCTATAAAACTGTTTCTTCTCAGTTTCCTTTGCTGGATCCTCATCTAAATCATGCTCTCTAGCCACAGATTGGCCTTCAGGGTTCTGGTCCTGGGTGTTCTTCTTTTCTCTCTCTATACTTCATTTGGTGATCTTCTCAGCTCCCATGGATTTAACTACCATCTATATGCTGATAATTCTCAAATTTACGTATGCTGCCCCAAACTCTCTCTGACCTCAAAACTTGACTCTCCTATTGCTTTTCAGACATCTCAAAATGAATGCCGGGGGCAGCTAGGTGGTGCAGTGGATAGAGCACCGGCCCTGGAGTTCAAATCTGGCCACATTCACTTGCCACTTACTACTATGTGATCCTGGGCAAAGCCACTTAACCCTCACTGCCCCCCCACCCCCACAAATTTTTAAAAAATGAATGTCCAATGGACATATTAAATTATACATGCTTGAAACTGAACTCACCCCTAAACTATTCCTCACCATTTCTCCTGTGACACAGCTACTGCTCTAGGTCAGGCACTCATGAATGGATTACTGCAGTAAGCCTACAATACAGATGGGTCTGCCTGCCTCTGGTTCCTCCCCACTCCAATCCATCCTCCATTCAGCCATTAAAATGTAAATGACATGCCTGACCATGTCACATCCCTACTCAATAAACTCCAGTGGCTCCCTATCATCTCCAGAATCAAAATCTAAATGCTCTGCTCAGTATTCAAAGCCCTTTATAACCTAGATCCTCATACATTCCCAATCTTCTAACACCTTACTCCCTGCTACTTACTATTTGATCCAGTAACACCGACCTCATGGCTGCTCCATGAACAAGATATTCCATCTCTCAGAGATGATCAAAACACAAACTCAGAAGACAACATAGTGAAAACTCCTACACCCAAAGCCTCAAAACTACGAATTGGTCTCAGGTTATGGAAGAACTCAAAAAAGATTTTTAAAATCAAGTAAGAGAGGTAGAAGAAAAACTGGGAAGAGAAATGAGAGTGATAGAAGAAAATCAAGAAAAAAGAGTCAACAGCTTGGTAAAGGAGACAAAAAAATACTGAAGAAAATAGCACCTAAAAAAATAAAATAGGCCAAATGGTAAAAGAGGCACAAAAATCTAATGAAGAGAAGAATGCTTTGAAAAGCAGAATTGACCAAATGGAAAAGGAGGATAAATGCTCCTTGAAGAAAATAATTCCTTAAAAATAAGAATTTGTCAAGTGGAAGCTAATGATTTTGAGACATCAAGGAGAGGCAAATCAGTCCAGGTTGGAAAAAGAGCACCTCCAAGCTTGGGTGTGCTCATCAGTATGGGGAGCTGACCTATACAGAAAAAGACTGTCATGCAACTGGCAAATGAAATGATCCCATCTTTCAAATGCATATTTATTTCTGTATATGGTTCATGTTTAATAACAACCATATTTTTCCCTAAGAAAAAAATTTATTTTTCTGCCAATTTTGAAGATCAAATTCTGTTGATGCTCAACATAAAGAAACTCAATTTACAATAAATTTCAAATGACATTTAGGTGAGTTATTGCTTTCCAGTTCTTTTTGAGCTTTCTTAATCACGTAGTAAATTATTTGTGGCACAACATTTCCCAAACTGTGTTAGACAAAACCTTATTCATTTTCACAAGTGAGTAAGAGTTCCATGAAGTGTGCCAGTGCTGGTATTTTCCTCTTAATGGTATCAAAAGGTTGCTTTATCAAAGAATTTATTTAAAAAATGAGACTCCTCCAATGAAATGTGACAACACTAGTAAAAATGTCACAGGAAAAGTGACCAGATAAGTCACTTCTTTCATTATGAAACAAAGACTGATGTGATCTATTTTGCCTAAAATTCTTCTCAGTCTCAAGTATGAAAGCAACTATTCCTTCCCAAGCATTGTGTTAATATATTTTAAAGTTCTGTTAATATATCTTAAGCTCCAGGGCAGCTAGGGTGGCGCAGTGGATAGAGCACTGGCCTAGGATTCAGGAGGACCCGAGTTCAAATTCGGCCTCAGACACTTGACACTTAACTAGTTGTGTGATCTTGGGCAAGTCACTTAACCCCAATTGCCTCACCCCCCCCCAAAAATATATCTTAAGCCCAAAAGTGTTCCTTCCACTGCCAAATTTTATTTTTTTGGGGGGGGAGGGTTAGGGTTTGGTTTTTTGGCAAGGCAATGAGGGTTAAGTGACTTGCCCAAGGTCACATGGCTAGTAAGTGTCAACTGTCTGAGGCCGATTTGGACTCAAGTCCTTCTGAATCCAGGGCCAGTGCTCTATCCACTGCGCCACCTAGTTGCCCCCTCCACTGCCAAATTAATTTAGGAAAAGCTGCTATGGTAAAATGTATTCAAGGCAGCAAAGAAAAAAACTGAAATTCTAAAATCTGAAAAACATCTTTTAAAAAGTCATTCTTAGTTCACCATGTATGCATTACAACTAATACTTTATAGAGTGGATAAAAAGATTAATGATTTTCAAAAATATATAAATGGATTTAACACTGTTACATTTTTTAATTTTCAAGGAGGCAGGAAGGAGGGTGAGTTGCTATGTTTAAAAACTCAAATAAACTGCATTAAAATACATTTTACTTCAAAATAAGATTAAAACTCTAAAATACCACAGAATATAGATTATTTGCATTATAAAATATTTGGGATCATAATCAGGTAACCTTTTTTAGAAAAAAACTTTATAAATTAAGCATGACAGCCATATACTAACTATCCTTAACTGTGGGAAAAATGCTTCAATTATCCTTTCACAATACTAATTTAAAATTTCTGATCTAATGTTGAAGCCTTCAAGAAAACATGATTGATGGTTTATTAAAAATATATAGAGAGAGAGCCACACATCAGTGAAAGCCCAGCTTTTTAAGTGATAGATTCTGTCAAAAAGAATGTTTTCTTCCTTTAGAGTCTCTTATTCAGGCTGGAACAATCCATCTGATTTGTTTAAGCATATGTACCAAAGGAAATGGTTTCCCATTTTAAACTAAAATATAGTGGTTTTTAAAACGACTTTTGTTATACTAATTAGATTTATTGTTGAATACATACTAAGAGTACTCAAAAGTTTCTTTAAATAAAACAATCTGAAGTGACTTTTTTTGTTGTTGTCTTTAAGATAAAAGGTCAAGTCAATGAATACTTATTAAGCACCTATTATGTACACCAAGGCACTGTGCTAAGTGCTGAGGATACAAAGAAAGGCAAAAATACAGTTAGGTTAAGTATATTGCAAATATTTATTGCTAACTAGTTCAGGAGACAGTTTTACAAGCACATATCTTCAATTTGTTTAATTAAATAAAAATCGACCCATTGTTCAGCATCAGTATAAAGCTACAAAATTAATCAAGACTCCTTTATAAGTAAGGTTATGCTGTCTAAAATTACACACATGTATGTTATTGAGATTATCAATCAATGTTATGTTAAATAAGAATGTCTGCTAGAAGAAACATATTAAACTGTCTTCCTGATCATTGATTTAAATCAATTCCAATCTATTACCTTCTCAAAGAGTAAAATTTCAAAGTAGCAGAATAAAATTTAACTTAAAACACATTAAAAAACATATTCCTCTACTCCTCTGACATGTTCTGGAACAAAGCAAGGATGCTAACTGGGCCTGCATCTTTTGAAATTTATAAACAAAATCAATAATTACTATTCATGCAGTAAGTAAAGCACTAGATGTAAGAATTTGCTAAAGGCAATTATTTCTTCTATAAAGAGAAAACAACAGTTTTTTTAATTTATTAGATCCCTAAAACAGTGGCAATTTCTTATATGTTGAATTGATGACTAAAAAAATTCTGTATTTTCTTACAAAGCCATTTAAAAACTTTACACAAATAAAATGAGCTCAAATATTCTACAATTCTGCTTTTTCATTACTATAAAACAACTAATTTGGACTGAAGTATCATGCAAATAAAAAAGAGCAGAAAACAGCATTACATATGTTAAATTAAACCCTAACTTTATGGAGGTAATATGGAGTCATAGAGGGTTGGTTTTATAGCTAGGAAGGCCTGTGTTTAAATCCTACCTCGGACACTGGGCAAGTCACTTTAACTTTTCAATGCTCTAGGCCATTATTGGATAAACTGTTGACAAAGAGATGACCTGCATTGGTAGAAGGAGTTCAAGACTTTTCTTAGAACAAATACATATAAATTTATGCAACATAGCAACTCACAATAGGGATGGTCTAAACTGAGGTGACCAGGTAATTATTATTTTTCAGCCCAACATGATACAATTATATTATATTTTAGTCTAGGAGTTATACAAAATCGTGACATAGATTCAGTGCTCAAAGAGACCTCCTAGACCATTTAATCTAGGCCCTAGATTTTAAAGACAAAAACAGAGGCTCAGAGAAGTTAGCTACAAAGGAGGTGAAATTGGGATTTGACCTCAGGGCATCTCAATCTAAATCCCATGCGCTTTCCCACAGTTAGCCATTAAGTTAGTAATTAAAACACTCACCATTAAATACCTCATTAAATTCTCCTGGCGGGGCATGGATGATGAATTTTGCAGCTATGCGCACCTAAAACAAAAATAAAAATATTACATGAAAGGAACAACTATTTTGAAGGTGAGTAAAGCATAGTATCGGCAAAACCTTAAAAACTCAAAATCTATTGAAAATACCACTAGAATGTTCTAATGGAAGTAGAAAAAAGTCATTTCAAATTTACTGCCATTTTAATAATAATGAGTAAAACAAACTGCTTCAATGTAAAACATGATATTTAGAAGCTGGATGCTAAAAGCTGGCTAATAATCAAAATTCATTCTTACTAACAACTTTATCGATATTTCATAATATCTGTGTATAAAGCAAGCAAATGTGAACTTTTCATAAATAGATGTATATTATTTAGGCATATGAAAGAAGCAAATCTGTTTCTTAAGGGAAAAGGCTTATTCGGAGATTTTAAAGGGTCTGTCACAAAGTAGTGGAAAATTAAACAGGAAAGGGGGATAAAAGAGAGGTATCAAGCTATGTAAGGCACAAATGATGTCAGAGCAGTAGCTGAGAAGTTTCAGCCACAAAATAAAGTCAAGAGGAGAAGGCAAACAAAAAAACAACCAACAACCAATCACGGATTTTTCTGGTTCATTTGTAGGAATCTATTATGCTTGTGGAAATAATTTTTATGCAAGATTATAAGAAGCATAGCCTAAGTAAACCAATATAGACCAAAAAAAAAAAAGATACAGTAACCTAATGATAACTAATGTAAAATACTCTTTGGAGAGCTAGTGGAATTTTAAAGTAATATCTATATTTCCAACAAAAATGAAGAAGTCAAAGACACAAAAATCACATCAGCACTAAATTTTCAGTTTAAAAAACAGTCAAACATCAAATCCATCTGAAATGTCCACACATTATCTACAGCTTTGCAATATGGACTCTGATTAGCAAGCACGTAATAAAGGGCCCACTATGTGCCAGACCTATAATAAGCACTGGGAATACAAAGAAAGGCAAAAACAATTCCTGTCCTCAAGAAGCTCACAAATCTAATAGGGAAGACAATGTGCAAACAAGGACATACGAACAAAATATACACAGGAAAAAAACTGGAGGTAACCAAGGAGGGAAGGCCCTACATTAAGGAAAACTGGGAAACACTTCTTGAAAAAGATAGTATTTTAGCTGAGACTTGCAGAAAGCCAGGGAAGCCAGGAGGCAGTGATGAGCATTTACAGGCTTGAGAATCAGAAAATGAAAAAAGAAACAAAAGTGGGGAAGAGTGAACAAGGACATTGTTGCTGGGTTATAGAGTACCTGGATGGGAGTAAAGGTATAAGAAAGGTATAGGGGGAGAGGTTAGGAAGGGTGTTTAAAGTGAAAAAAGAAGTCCTAAACAGAACTATATAATAAACAACATGAAAAAGGAGGAAGACACTTTTCATTAATGTGATTCTTCTAAACGTCCAAAGTACACATTCAGTTAAAAGGGAGTGTCTTGTGAAACAAAGTCCTAGGATGTTAGGCTAAGACCACAAAATATCCCTGAATCAACTAGATCGACTTTAAAGCTTTTAAGAAATACAATATACCTGTGGTGTTCAAAAATTCATGGAGGGCTCTGTAGTATCTTAAAGTAGGTGAGAAAAAAAAATTAAGTCAGAACTTTCTACAAGCTTCGCTGTTACCCTTTATAACAAATAGAAGCCAGGCTCTCCAGCCCCCCCCCCCCCCCAAGATCCACAAATTGCTAGAGATTAACGAAAGATACATTTCAAATAACCTTCATAGGCCAGTTAGAAATAGTCTCCAAAGTAAAGAGTGGGGAGAGGGAAGGAGGAAAGGAGGAAAGGAAGCCCAAATAAAAACCATTACTTTTTTTTTTTGCAGTTTCTGTTATCTATTTATTACTGAGGACTGAAGCTGATTGGAAGGTACCTCTCTAAAGTATCAGATAATTTCAGATGCTCAATTATCTTAATTAAACAAACCTCTTTGCATTCACCAGCAGCCCTCCTCCAGGTGACCTCTAAGGAAGGAAGAACAACTTTTGTTGTTTTTCCAAGTTCTCCAAATGTTAGGGGTGGGGTGGGGGTTGAGATTCTTCATCTAAGCAACACTTTAGGTGACTGGCATTTGACAGTTGTGGAAAGTTAGCAGGCAATGAATTAGGCAAGGTTAGAAAGATTTAAAAAAAAAAAACAACTTTTGACTTTAATAGTGGAAAAGAAAAAGGCATTACATGAAGATCTTAATATTCACTTCAAGCTCTTAGGAAATTCTTGACATTACTAAATATTGCTTTCTAAGAATATAATTATGTTTAAATAATGTAAATTTTCTTCTAAATAGTTTCAAATTTTATAATACAAATTCGATGATACAAAAATTGGACCAGAGAAATTTCTACTGTAGTCAAAAGTTCACCTTTCAGTAGAGAACTTAACAATCTCCATCTTGTTATATAATCAAGCCCAGCACTGCTATTTCTTTTACCTAATAAACAGTTGGGTGTTTTTTTTTTTTTTTGGTGCACACTATATGTGAAGGTAAGAGATATTCCACATGGCTGCTTTCTGTAAATTTATCACAAATCAATATTGGATACAAAGTTAGATCTTAAATATTAAGTACTCTTTTATTATAATATGTGTCTATGGGGGCAGCTAGATGGCGCAGTGGTTAAAGCACTGGCCCTGGATTCAGGAGTACCTGAGTTCAAATCCGGCCTCAGACACTTGACACTTACTAGCTGTGTGACCCTGGGCAAGTCACTTAACCCCCTATTGCCTGCAAAAAAAAAAAATAATAATAATATGTGTCTATACTCAAACATACCAAAAAATGTTAGAAAGTAGCTCTGTGAAAAAGTCTGATATTCGTTACAAAAACTGTCCTAGACAAAAAAGATCATTCTTTCCAATAAACAAAATTATTATGCTTGAGGGCTTTTGTTGGTGTTGATGCAGTAATCAAAATGTTCTTTATTAACAATCACATTTCAGAAGATGAAGCACTTTACCTTTACTTACATGTAACTAGCATTTAAGAGGCTTTAAGTTTTGCAAGGCACTTTATATATATTGTTTTATGTAAACCATATTTCAACTCTGTAAAGTAGATGCCATTATTATCCCCATTTTGCAGATAAGGAAACTGAGATGGAGAAAAGTTAAGTGATTTGCTCAATGTCATGAAGCAGCTGAGTGTCTCAGGCAGAATTTGAATTCAGGGCTTCCTGACTTGAAGTCAACAGTACTGTGCCATTTAGCTTCCTCTATATTTGTATATTTAACAAGTGTTAGAGCCAGTTCCTACATCTTAATTATTAAAAATTTCTCTGAAAATATGGGGGGGGGACCCAGTTTTCCATGCAGCTTGTAATTGTGACTGGAATTGACCACCCTCTCTCTAAAAACTCCAACTTTCAACAATAACTACAAAATAATAGTAATACTAGCTAGCATTTGTAAAGCCCTTAAAGGTTTTCAAAGCACTTTACATGTTATCTCATTTCATCTCCAACACCTTGTGAAGCAAGTGCTATTATCTCTATTTTCAGGTGGAGAAGACTAAGGCAGATTAAGTCATTTGTCCAGGGTCACAAAGCTAATATGTATCTGAGGCAGAATTCTAATTCTGGTCATCCTAACTCCAAGTCCAGCACTCTACCCACAGCTATTTAGTTGTCCTGTGCAATATCAGCAGTTAGTAGTGCTTTAAAAAGAGAAATAAGTTCGGGGCAGCTAGGTGGCGCAGTGGATAAAGCACTGGCCCTGGATTCAGGAGGACCTGAGTTCAAATTCAGCCTCAGACATTGACACTTACTAGCTGTGTGACCCTGGGCAAGTCACTTAACCCTCATTGCCTCACCCAAAAAAGAAAAAAGAGAGAAGTTGCTATGCAAAACTCTTAAATTATCAGGAGAATGGAAATACCAATTCAAGTAGTTTGCAAGTATGACAATATTCCCTTCCCTTTCACCAATTCCTGACTCCCCCCCCTTTTTTTTACATCTTACTAAAATGTATGTCAAATTCCTGTCTGTAACAAAGAGGATTTATATTCTACATCTCACTATCACATCTTTACCAGCTTCCCAATATATAATCATATCTTCACAACTATTTTGTATTGAACAAAGAAAAAGAAAACATGATATGTTTTTATACACCGTTTAAGAATTTCAACTTGGCTAAATAAGTAAAACAAAATAATTTTCCTCTAGTAAAATGAGGAGAAAGAAGGAAAAAATGAAATAAACAATTATAAAGCAACCTCAAGACAATTTTAGCAATTTCTTTCAATAATTATCTATGATAGTTAAGGCAACACAATATTTTCTTCTCACTGAAGAGTCTTTGTATCCCTCCTCAAAAAGCTAAGGTGCATAACCTTCAGAATGGCTTTTTAAATATCCTTATAAACACAAACTTGAATACTTCAAGCACTGCGACTTTTTGGTGCCAGTACCCACCTCTGCCAATGTAGAAAACAATCTTCCTGTAACTTTACAGATAGTTTTTGTGAACTTCTAGAAATTTAAATCCATCATTATAAGGCTGTCATCTGAACTGATCCGTCCCCAGACCAGATGATTTACAAGAGCTCTAATTTTTCTGGGATTTTATAGATCAACACCGGCCCCCCTTTATCATTGATGCAATTCAACTCCACACAAAACAGTAAAATAACTTCACTGTGAATTTTATGTGATTTAAGAGCCCTAATGTGAATGAACATTTTTACCTGCCATTAATAACATAGCTTTGATCACAACAGATGCTTACTTACAAGACTAATTGTAACCAAAGACAAACCTGTTTGAATCATTTAGCTCAGTGGTTCCCAACCAAGTGTCCTTCCCTGGTCTGGCCTTCTTCCATCTCCCCCATTAGAATGTAAGTGACTTAAGACTCTTTGGTTTTGTACTTTTATCTCCAATGCCAATATAATAATAGCACAATGCTTGGCATTGAAAACTTTTTCCTTGTTGGATTTATCATTCAATGCACATTAATAGTGCATCTACTACAAAGGGGAGCCTTGAAAATTTGATATTAAAAAGAGGTGCACTCAAAAAGAATGGCTTATTTAATGATAAACAAAGGCAAAACGAATCATTAAATTGGTTGGATTCTTTGTATTTTTAATTAAGGCGAACATGAATTGCAGCTTTGTTCCTCTTTATATACATTATAGAAAAATTGATTTTTAAAAAAAATATGACAATTTCCTATTTCTAATACTTTGTGACTTCTCAGAATAACTTCTGGTATTCTAATTTTAAAAAAGGTTCCTAATCTCTGGCTTAAGTAAATATGAGGTCAGAATCAAAGTTCAGAGAGAGTGAACCAGGGCATATTGAAACTTGCAATTTAAAAATGCATATCACATGTGCCTTTTGTGATTGATTTTCAATTTCTGAAACAAACTAATTTTGGGAAAATTAAGATTTTAAATTAAAAATTATTTGAATTTAAAGGGTTTTCCTCTATTATATACCAAAGATAAAATAAGAATAGCTCCTAATTTGTCATCTAATTAATAAAAATAGTGTTCAAAAAAACAGCTGCTGGGAAAAGTTAAGAAGCCTTATAACTTTTTGCTGAACAATTTACATCCATAATAGCTCCAGAAGATTTTAAAGAAATAATATGATTTCCATGAAATTTTATAATAAAATGGGAAAATCAAGGAATATCTATGACTGAAGTGACAAATATTAGACTAAAGAATACATTCACAAGTACATTATTTATATCACTGCTTTTAATAGTGTTAAATATTTATGAGACATAATAAAAACAGGAGAACCTATACTGTCCAACATTCTACACACAGCAATTTACTGAAGGACAATTAAAGACAACCATAATATGAACATATGAATTAGTATCCTGTAGTTAAGATTTTGAGTTTTGGAATTATAAATCACTTAATCTGTGCTCCAAGTAAATCATCTTTAAAATGGAAATGGCAATATTTACACTATCTCATATGAGTTAGAAGGATCAAAAAAGATAACAAATACAATGTAAACTATTAGTTACTGTATGTATCACCCATTTTTACCTATATAATACACCTACCATAAGGATATCCACTCTCTCACTCACCTACCCATGTATTTTCTCCATATTCTTTTCCTAGTCTTCTCATCTTTTCTTCCTTTCTACTTTCAATGGACCTCTCCTGATTGCTTCTTCTTTTTCACTCACTTTTTTCTTCCTCTTCCTCATTTTTTCCTTCTCCTGCCGGTTTATGTCTACCACAATAGCAAGATATCATCTATTAATATAAGAAATGAGTACACATATACATGTACTATATGTTAAGAATGTGTTTACATATATAAAAGTCTATGAACACACATTTAAAAGTGTTTCAGTAACAGTGTGTTAAGACTTTTTTCTTTGGTACCATGGGATACACAGACTTTTTTATTCCTTAGAATAAAATTCACGTGCCCCTCTCAGCCAAGGGTTCTTAATCTAAGGTTCAGTCACACCCTAAAGGGGTACATAACTGTCTTCAAGGGTTTCATAAACTTGGATGGGGGAAAAATTACATCTTTATTTTTACTGACCTCTAGGTGAAATTTAATATTTCTTTCACTTAAGAATTTTTTAAAAAATTATTCTGACTCCACTGAATTTACCAGACTACCAAAGGAGTTGAAGACTAGAAAGGTTATCTTAACCCTGTTCATCAGCCAAATGATTCAATTGTTTTTCCTTTTTGAACAGATCAAAAGAACTGACTAGAGAAACAGAGTCACTAATTATTTAAATGTGAATGTTAGCTTTAAAGTTCAAAATTAATTTCTTAGTTTTCTAGATGAAATTTTAAGAACTTGTCAGAAGCTTTTATAGCATGTTACAATTAAACAAGAGATATGAAACATGTTCTATCTCAAATTAATTTTGCTAGATTTCTAGAGAAAGGTTCCAAGGTTCCTTTAGATTCACTAGGAAAAGATCCACTTCCTAACTTTACAACCAGCCATAGTAGGAGCATGGGTTGATGTTCTCTTTGGGTTTTTTGATAAAACACTAATAAGCATTTCTACAGCACTATAAAATTCACAAAATATTATTTGATGTTTATAACAATCCTGGTGATGTAAGTACTGCAATTATCCTCATTTTACATATGAGGAAACAAATTCAGAGAAAGTTTAAGTGACAGAGGTAGCATTTGAACTTAGGTCTCTCCTGACTCAAAGTGAAGTTAAGTTACCATAAATAATTAGGTGGTAATTAGATTGCTAATTTTCAAAGACACCAAATTTAATAAAATATATGCCTAACATTAAAACCACAAAAGATTATAATTAAATCTTTCTTTGATGACCCAGGAGGCATTTCTGGATACTGCACACTTTAGGCTCATGATCATGAACTGTTATCATTGTACAATACAGAAGATCTCACAGGTTGCCTAAATGAGAATACAGGTGTGTCTTCGGGACCTAAGGGAATTCTGCTATCCCCAGCAGGGAATCAGGAAGAAATCTTGAGAGACTTGAGGCCCAGGTAGGGGAGGGGTGCAGGCTCATCAGAAGTTAAGAACCACAGCAGAAAAAGTTTTGCTGGCTGGTTATTTAGCAAGTTAGCTTGAGGTTATCTTCAGACCAGAAAACAGGATAGGTGAGAGAAAAAACCTGCCCTCCTTTAAACCAAAACACTTGGGACCCTCTGAAGCTTAGGACAGTATAGCTTGCAAGTAGGGCCCCACTGTAAGAGGGAGTTAAAAGTCAAGTAAAACATGGCAAGATGAGCAAGCAAAGAAAGTTGAGAACCATACAAAGTTTCTTCAGTGAAAAGGAAGACAGAGGTACACCCTCAGAAGAGGATAAAAAGCTCAAGGCCTCTACATCCAAAGCTTCCAAGAAAAATATGAATGGATCTCATGCCATGGAAGCACTCAAAAGGGATGTTGAAGAGAAAGTAGGAGAGATAGAAGGAAGAGTGGGCTCATAACATACACACCCATTTGGGAGGAGTAATCTATCTAACCCTACAGGAAAGTAGGAGGGGAAGAGGATAAGGAGGGAAGGGTGAAAGGAGGGAGGGCAGAGCTGGGGAGGGAGCAGTCAGAAGCAAAACACTTTTGAGGAGGAAGAGGGTAAAAGATAGAAAATAGAGTAAATATCATGGGAAGGGAATAGGATGGAGGGAAACAGTTACGATGATTGATTATAATGGCAAAATGTATGGTACCTACTTTGCTGGGCTACTGTGAAGAAATTCTTTGTCAAGGTTAAGGTACTAAATAAAAGTTATGATGAACAGGATGCTATCAGAAAAACCTGGAAAGACCTACATGAACTGAAGCAAAGTGAAATGTACTGTATATAAGATAACAGCAATAGTGTAAGATGATCTGCTGGGAAGGATGTGGTTATTTTCAGCAATGCAATGATCCAATATAACTCTGAAGGACTTATGAAAATTGCAATCCATCTACAGAGAAAGAACTGATGGTATCTGAAAACAGATTGAAGCATAATTTTTTTTTAACACTTCCTTAATCTGAAGTTTTGTTTTTAATCTGTTTTCTCTCACAACTTAGCAAATGTGGAGATGTTTTCCATGACTACTCATGTATAACTTATATTGAATTGCTTGACTTCTTGGGGGTAGGGGGGGGGTGGGAAGGGAGGGAGGAAGAGAAGTAGGAACACAAAGTTTTTTTAAAAATTGATGTCAAAATTTGTTTTTACATGTAATTTGGAAAATAAAATTCTAAACAAAAAAATTTATATTCAAATCAAGTCAACAGACATTTATTAAGTCTTTACTATGTGCCAGCCACTGTGCTAAGCTTTGGGGATGTAAAGAAAGACAAAAAACCACAGGCAATTTCAAGAGCCCAAGTGTGAAGTGATGAGGGCCTGCATTGCACTGGTGACAGTGTTAGAGGAAAGAAGGGGTTGTACACAAGAGATGTTATGAAGACAGAACTGACAGAACTTGATGGTAAAGAAGGCAAGGTAAGAAGTCAGGAATGGAAGATGAAACCTAGGTTGTAAGCCTCAGTGACAGAGAATGGTAGTTCCCTTGACAACAGTGGGAAAGTTAGGAAGAGGGGAACTTTTGTGGGGAAAGAAGTTAATTCAGTTTTGGCCATTGCATTTAATATGTCTATTTAATATGTTGGATAACCAGTTCGAGATGCCCAAAAGACAGTTGGAGATGTGAGACTAGAGCTCAGGAGAAAGGGCAGGCTGGACAAATACATCTGAGAACTATCTGCATAGTGATGATAATTGAATCAAAGGGGGCTGGTGAACTGACCAAGTACAATACCTCTACAAATATAGAAAATATACAAAAATAAATACATGATAACTTGAGTAAGCACTTGTACCTGTAAGGATTGGGAAAGGCTTATGTAGGTGGTATTATTTGAGCAGAGCTTTAAAAGAAACTAGGGGTTCTAAGAGGCAAAGATGAGGAGGATGCATTCAAGGCATCAAATCAGGTGAATGTTATGTGTGACTAAGAGAAAAGCCAACTGGCTGGACTGAATTAATGAAGACTAGTAAGTAATAAGGCTGGAAAAGGAGGTGGGAGCTACACTTCGAAAGACTTTAAATGCCAAACAAACAAAAAAAACCCCCTTATATATGATCCTAGAGGAAATAAGAAACCACTGGAGTTTATGAGTAGAAGAGTGACATTTAAAAAACCCAACCAATTATGCTTTAGGAATATCACTTTGGCAATTTTATGGAGGATGCAATGGAAAGAGGAGATTTAAGGTTGGAAAACCAATTAGAATACTATTGCAATAGCCTAGTTAAGAGGGGAGGCAGCTAGGGTGGTTTAGTGGATATAGAGTGCTGAGCCTGGAGTCAGGAAGACCCAAGTTGAAATCTGGTCTCAGACACTGTGTGACCCAGGGCAAGCTACTTAACTTCTATTTACTTTAATTGACTGGAGAAGGAAATGGCCAAAGACTCCAGCATCTTTGCCAAGAAAATCCTACACAGGGTCATGAATAATCGGAACTGAGTAACAACAAGTTAAGAGGGGATGAGGGACCTGAACCAAGGTGCTACCACTATGAATGGAGAGAAGGCAGTGGATAAGAGAAATGGAATGGAAAGTTCAGAAAAGGGGTGAGTACACCAGCATCTTTGAAGAATCAAAACTACAAGTGTCTCAAGGTCTAAAACAATCGTGTTGGTTTTAGTAATTTGTAGTATAAAAGATTTTATTCTGAATGTATGTGACCAGAAAGGAGTGTGCTGGTCACATGGCAAGAGTTTGGGGGTCATGTAACAAGCATAACACATAGTTATGCAACAAAAAGAACTACATTTGGAGTCACGGACCTGAGTGAGTTCAATTCCAGCTCTTTCTCTTATTACTTGGGTGACCATGGGCAGATTATATTTAGTCTTTTGTAGCCTCTTATTTTCTCATATGTAAAATGAAATGAGAGGTTTAGACTAAATGATCTCTGAAATCCCTTGTAGTTCTAAATCTATGATTCTGTGATAACAGATAGAAAAGTATTATACTGGGGCAGCTAGGTGGTGCAGTGGATAAAGCACTGGCCTTAGATTCAGGAGGACCTGAGTTCAAATCCAGCCTCAAACCCTTGACACTTACTAGCTGTGTGACTCTAGGCAAGTCACTTAGCCCTCATTGCCCTGCCAAAAAAAAAAGAAAGAAAGAAAAGTATTATACTGATACTCGAGAAGTATCCAAAGAATGCCTCCAACAGGATTATGGGAAGACAAGGGCAATAACTGTAAGATGAGAGGGCTTAGATGGGTTGTGATTTGCACTGCTTGAAAGAATACTCAACTTTGGTGGGATCACAGATCCACTAAAATGCAAAAAATATTATATGCAGACTGGTCTGATTCTCTATTAGTCCGCTAACAACCTAGAAAGTTATTTTTTTTTAAAACCTGATGTTTTTTGTAAGTTATATTTTTCTCATAGAAGTATGTCATCTGCTCTATCAAACTCAATTATTTTATTGTTCTTATACTTGGATTCTGAATGAAAACATTTACCACAACATTTTAAATTAAAAGTCTATTTGTTATTCAAAATAGGAGGCTAAGTTACTAAGTGAAAGAGTTAAGCTCTGTCCTTCTTAAAATTTTGGAGACAGGATCTTAGAAATTATCTAGGCTAGCTTGCCTTATTTGACAGAAACCCCTTCTGCTATTGTAGTAAGGAAATGCCTGAGAAATATTTGGGTTTCTTCAAAATCCCTGAAGGTGATACAAGACCCTGCAGATAAATCAGCTTTCAAGCCTAAGATCACTTCTACTTCCAGCTAACTACTTATTTCTAAAACTATTTAGAAAAAACAAACACAACACAAACTTTTACAAACAGTCCACTACTGAATTTTACTAACAAAAATTATCTAGTCAAAATGATATTATGTAAGTTATTTGAAGCTGCTCGTATACAAAAGATTCAAGCCATTTTCCTATCTAGTATCAAAATTACTTTCTGACTTTGGAAATCTTACAAAGTAGGTTGCTAAGTTTTTTTCCCCTTTTCAATACTTTTTTTCCCAAAATGATAAAAGTTGAAGTTAACCTTATAATGGGGCTAAGGTATCTAAAAAATATATTAACTGTACAAATATACTACTCTGAAATACTAGCTCTTCCTTCCTTTCTTTCCTCAAACCCAAATTCCCAAATAGTTAAAATACCAATATTAATCTCCTCCTACACTTATACTTCCAGTATCCAGGAATCCTATGAATGATGTCTCAAATATACTGAGGGAGAATGAAAAAAAAAAAAAAAGAAATCTTATATAGGAAATGGAACCAATTCCTATCAATGGCTAATGTTTCCTGAGGGGTTCCCTGA
Source organism: Dromiciops gliroides (assembly GCF_019393635.1). Lineage (NCBI taxonomy): Eukaryota > Metazoa > Chordata > Mammalia > Microbiotheria > Microbiotheriidae > Dromiciops > Dromiciops gliroides. The sequence goes on from NC_057865.1 coordinate 132,063,329, forward strand.
GCAGAAAAAAATCTCCCTCAATTCATGCTCTTTACATATTTCCACAACCCCCTCAGAAGGACATTAATCATAAAATATGTGAGAACAGCATTATTTATCTCATTGTTGGCTTTGCCCTTTAAGCAGGTACCTATTCTGCAAAGCTAACAAGAGTCAAAGCTCTTAAAAATCTAACCTTAACCCCATTAAAAAAAAGACTATATAAAAAAAATCTAACCCTATAGATCGATCATTTGATGAAGTAATCATATAAGTGATCCTTTCAAGTTGACTTCTTAAGGATTCTGATATCTAAACCCATAAACGTTTAATGGCCTATCATACAAATTCTTCTAATTTCGTGTCTGATACCAATGTTTCCATACCTTCAGTTTCTCAGTCTCCACTTTTCCCCCCAGAATAAATGTCAGGTCCAGTTCATTTCCCTGTATTTTCTCCAACCTCTATTTTGATGATACAGAGCATTATGGGACATCCTGTATATCATACCTTTTTTTTCTACCTAATAAAAAACTATGAGCAGAGTAGTAAAAATATCTTTAACTAGATATTATTTTGGGATTAATATGTGTTTCTACATCAATGGGTAAAGTTTAATTTCATATAAGGAAAAAAATTCAATGAAAACTATAAAAAATGGAATTATTACTCTAGGAGGTAAGGAAGACCTATCACTGGAGCTCTTGAAGTAAAAGTTGGACAAGTATGCACTGGGGAAGGACTAAGTTCATACTTCTGGTGAGACTCAAAAACCTCTAGCAGCTCCTTATCTCCAGGATCAAATATAAAGATCCTTTCTTTGTAGTTCAAAGCTTTTTATTACCTGTCCTTCTTTCCATTCTTTTCACACCTTACACCCCACCCCTTCCCTAACTTTTCAATGCAGTAACACTGGACTCTCTATATTTCCTCAAACAAGACACTGCATTTCCTGACACCATGCATTTTCTTGCTCATGACTGTATGTTCTACTTTCTCATGTCTGGCACCTGGTTTTATTCAAGTCCAAGCTAAAGTCACATCTTTTAGAGGAAGTCTTCCCCAATACTTCTTTATTCTATGGCCTTCCTTCTATTGATTATTTCCAATTTATCCTGTATATAATTTGTTTGCACATAGTTGCTCACATGGTCTACCAGTTAGACTGTAAGAAGACTTGAGAACAGGGACTTTTTGCCTTTGTCTTCCCAATACTTATTATAGTGTCTGCTAAATACTAGGCATTTAATAAATGATTACTGAGTGATTGATTGGTAGGGGTAAAACTAAATGACCTCTTTTAAATCCAAGAGTCCATAATTTTATGGGTAACAACCTTCCCCTGTAATTATCACAATCCCTCTACATTTTTAGTAAATTTTTAGTAATGAATTGTTGGGGTCCATCTATTGATGATGAAATTCTCCAAACTTAGGTAGGCTGATCCTTGAATTTACAGGCACTAAGCTTGGCTTCAGGCTGTATTAACATTTTTTCATCCTGGAAAGATCTTTTACAATTTGTTATGAAGAACCCCAGGTCACCTTCATGCCATGATGAAGCAAAGGAGGACTTTAACAATTGTTCTTTGTGCGAAATAATATTTGGTTTAAAAAAAAGCAAAGGAAATACTCCTCTGCAATCCACCAAGAACACAGGAATGGGCGCTTCTATGATAAATTATACTATCAAAATACAACGACATTAAGCAATCATTACTATTATGTTTGATATTGAGGATGATGTTTAACTTCCCATAAGGTCTCACAAGTACATACCATACTCTCAGAGATGAAAAGGACCTTTGAGGTAATTTAGATCAACCCCCTTATTTTTCAGTTAAAGAAACTGAGACCCAGAGAGGTTAAGTGACTTGCTCAATCACACAAGTGACTGGCAGAAATAAGAATTGAACCCGAGTCTTCTGACACCACATCTAGCACTCTTTCCACTGTACCCAATCTAATGTTGAGAGGATCAACACTAGGCTGATAAATTTTTTTTAGCCACAATAATTCTTAAAAGATCATCTCTTAAGTAATAGAAGGATTGAGATCTACTTTAGTGGTGGGTGCAATGACACTAAAGAAACTGCATACACTTGATGTACTGATGTATAGGGATGATGCAGACTGGGGGTGGTGTTAACCTCCCCAACTTTGATTTGAACTCTCTAGGTAGGTCCTCAGGACAAACACACAATAATGAAGCTGAAGATTCAGTGAACAAGACTGAGAAAGAATGGTCAGGCAGATAGGAAGAGAACCAGAAGTATTAGGGAAGCCAAGGGAAGACAATGTATTCAGAAGTTAATTGACAGGGTGGAAGTAGTAGAACTATCCAAAAGAATAAAACCTGAGAAGAGGTTCCTGAATTTAATAGCTCCAGGGGGTCTTCTGGTAACCCTAGAGGGAGCTATTTCACTCATATTGTGCAGAAGAGTCAGATTTCAAGAAGTGGATGGTAATACAGGCATTGAACAGTGAAAAGGAAGACACAAAGAAGGACAGCTTGAGGAAATGGCAAGGTCAAGAGTTTTTTAAGGAGAGGGGAGACCAGGACATGTATATAGAGAGTAGGGATGAAGCTAGGTGAGAGAAGATATTTTTAAGAGGGTCTATGATTTGTGCCTCTAAACTTACTTCCCAAAGGTCAAGCATAATATTTTGCACACAGTAGGCACTTATAGAATGTATCAAGGAAGGGTGAGTACATCCATAAAAATCAGAGTCTTAAAGTCTAATATAATTATTATGCCTCATGTTGATATGAAGGTGTCAGAGGGATTACCATTTCATACTTGCCATCATTGATAATTAGCCATGTTGCGTGGTAATTAAAAACAGTGTGTTTATCTAGGCTTAACAAATACAAGGCTTAAACCATATGCCTAAAATCAGTACCACCAACCTTTTCCTTAAAAAATGTATCATTTCTATAGACATAAATGTGGTAGCTAGGTGGCATAGTAAATAAAGCATATGGCTTGGGAGTTAGAAAGACCCATCCTCCTGAATTCAAATCTTGCCTCAGAGGCTTCTTAGTTGTGTGATCCTGTGCAAGTCACTTAACTCTGTTTATCTCAGTTTCTTCATCTGTGAAATGAACTGGAGAAAGAAATGGCAAACCATTGCAATATCTTTGCCAAGAAAATTCTAAATCAGATCAAGAAGAGTTAGACTCAACTAAATAGACCCAAAGGTCTACTTAAGTAAGCATATGAATTTAACCTATACAAATAAGACCTGTTCCTGTCCTCAAGTACTTAAACAACAGGGAAAATAAAGCAAGTACCTATAATGAAATTGTATAGTGTACCACAAGGATAGCACTTTGCAAGTCTTAAATATAAATTATTATTTATATCAATTAATAGAAAAAACTATACTTCCCTTAGTAGTAAATAGTTTTCAAAAATCTCTTCACATACTTGTGAAAAATATAATCTAAAACCAAAGTACCTTGATTTTCCATTTGTCTAGGTTATAGAACTTGTACATTCAAAGGCATATTAAAAAAGATTAAGATAAACTCTTTAAAAAGATCCTGATCCAACTTTCTATGATATATAAAGTGCTGGTTGGAATACTCAGAAGTATTCAAAGAAGAGTTTCTAGTGATATGAATGATTTCACAGCAACAGAAAATATGGTGATTGGACTGTAACCAACATCACCATCTGCATTTCAAAGTGCATGAGCCACTACATTTAACTGTGTATGAGGTTCTTTTGATTATGAAACAATTTAGGAAAAATAGATTGATCCTTCTTATCTCTACTCGTACCCAAAAGCTGGCCACACAGCACAACTATTTTTTCAGGCCCTATCTATTACATTATCTGTTTCTTTCAAATATCAATTCATAATTCATTAAAAATAATTTGGGCATCAGTATAAAAGGCACTGTAAGGAACAGAAAGATCGATGGCCAATACTTGCCCTCAAGAAGCTTAAAAACTAGCAGGGAGGATAAGAATTTGGATATAAACAGGGACAATAAAAGGCAGCAGCAATATTATAATGAATAGTAACACAGTCTGTATCCCACAAGTATATATTGTCCAGCCAATACATAAGACATTTAATAAATGTTTGCTGAAGTTGAAATATAAAGTGCTAAGAATTCAGAGGATCAAATTTTTCTTCTAGTTGAAATGAATAGGAACGGCCCCATGTAGGAAGTATTTTAACTGGTTCTTAAAGAACGACTGAGATTTTCATAAACGATATTTTGGGGACAGGGAGGAAAGAGTAAGAAAACTTCCCAGGTGCAGGAAAAGTGTTACCTAGAGAGTACAAGAGGCAAGAAAGTATAAAGTGTGTTTAGTAAATGGACAGTATTCAGGGTAGCTAGGTGGCACAGTGAATAGAGCACCGACCCTGGATTCAGGAGGACCTGAGTTCAAATCCGACCTCAGACCCTTGACACTTACTAGCTGTGTGACCCTGGGCAAGTCACTTAGCCCCAACTGCCTCACCCCCCCCCCAAATGGTAAACCTTAAAGTACTATGTGTGAATAGTGAAAGTAGAAGTGATGAGGTTGGAAGGTAGGCTGAAAAGAGATGCTGTAGGGCTTTTACTACCAGGCTAAGGAGACTAGAAGTTATTCAGGAGCTAGCAAGGGAGTATCAATGGGAGACCAGAAAGGAGGCTACTGTCATAGTTGGGCATGACATAATAAAGATCTCAAATTGGATAGACAATGGAAATGAGAGGAATAGATTAAAAAAAGAGACAGACAGTGACACAAGACTTGGCCATTAATTGGATACAAGAGAACAGAGAAATGGAAACATCATAGATGACTTGAAGTTTATTAGTCTGAGGGACTGGTAACATCAATAGAAACAGGGAAATTCTAGATAAAAAGCTGGTTTGGGAGACCATGAACTTGCTTTCAGACATGCTGATTTTGAGATACCTGAGGGACAGCTAGGTAAAACTACCTATATAGATAGTTTAAATGTGGGATAGGAGCCCCATGAGAAAAGACAAGACTGGACAACCATTTTGGAGAGCAATTTGGAACCATGCCCAAAAGGCTATAAAACTGTGCATATCCTTTGACCCAACAATACCACTACTAGGTCTTTGTCCCAAAGAGATCATACAAAAGGGAGAAGGGCCCACATGTACAAAACTATTTATAGCAGCTCTTTTTTGTGGTGGCAAAGAGTTGGGAATTGAGGGGATGCCCATCAATTGGAAAATGGCTAAACAAGTTGTGATATATGAATGTAATGGAATACTATTGTGCTGTAAGAAATGTTGAGAAGGCAGATTTCAGAAAAACCTAGAAAGACTTACATGAATTGATACTTAGTGAAGTAAGCAGAACCAAGAGAACACTGTACACAGTATCAACAACACTGCGATAGACTTAGCTCTTCTCAGCAATACAATGATCCAAGACAATGCCAAAAGACTCATGATGGAAAATGTATTCCACATCCAGAAAAAGAACTATGGGATCTGAATGCAGTTTGAAGCATAAGATTTTCACTTATGTTGGGTTTTTTTAGTTGTAGTTGTTTCTTCTTGTGTTTTTTTCTTTTATTCTGATTCTTCTCTTATAATATGACTAATGTGGAAATACGTTTAACATCAATGTAATGTATAACATATCAGATTGCCTGCTGGATTTGGAGTGTGGAGGCAAGTGAGGGTGAGAGAAATATTCAGAACTCAAATATTACAAAATGAATGTTGAAAACTATCTTTACATGTAATTAGGAAAAAAATTTTAAAAGAAAGTTTAGAAAAGAAAAAAGGAAAGAATTGGAGACAAAAATTTGGGAATTATCTAAATATAAATGAAAGCTGAAGACATATGTGGATGGGATCACTGAGAGAAAATACAGAAAGAGAAAAGGAACTCTTCAGCTATTGTTTAAGGTACTTTCTTGTATTATTACCACTTTCAGAGACGTGTAATGGGTAGAAGACTTGATCTGGAAGTCAGGAAAACCTATGGTTGAACCCCACCTGAGGCATTCACAAGCTGTATGATACTGAACAAATCATTTAACTCTTTAGGCTCACCTTTGAAGGTCCCTTCCAGTTCTAAATCTAGGACCCTAAAAGTTTGGTGTGGTTAAACCTTCAAACAAATTGGAGTTCTCATAAAACTGTTTCACAGGCTGATAGAAGTGAGCTGATCCTTTATAGTCTAGGAATTTAAGGGTTAAAATTGTATTTAATTGGGGGCAGCTAGAGGGCGCAGTGGTTAAAGCACGGCCCTGGATTCAGGAGGACCGGAGTTCAAATCCGGCCTCAGACACTTGACACTTACTAGCTGTGTGACCCTGGGCAAGTCACTTAACCCCCTATTGCCTGCAAAAAAAAAAAAGAAGAAGAAGAAAAAAAAATTGTATTTAATTTCTGCATCTGAATGAAGTAGTGATTTTAGCAAATGAAGTTAGTTAGTAGTCCATAAATATGACCCATATTTACCCATATCCCTCATACTTCTGCCATTACTTTTGGATAGGCAGAGAGGATTCCCAGAATATGTTATATGCCTTACCTTGCGGCAGTTGTAAGAAAACCTTTAAAGTAAGGATTCTTAACCTTTTTTTGTCATGGGCTTCTTTTTGCAATCTGATGAAGCCTATGGACCCCTCATAAGAATATTTTTACATGCATAAACATGCAGAATTACAAAGAAAACATTCTACTGAAATGCAGTTATAAAAAATATTTAAAAAAAACAAGTTCATGGACCTTAGGTCTGAAGAGTCTATGTCATAGTCTTTTCTATCCAACAAGCTGTCTAAACCATGGCCACCCATGCCCCTACCTCCTGCTTTGTCCCATCTTTGGAACCTCCCCATATGTGGATGCAGGAAGTCTGGAAAATTCCAAACTAGATACTTCAAGTTTCCTAGTTGACTGGCACCTCAAAGGTAGGAAACCTGTCATATCCTCATTAAACATATGAAGCACCTAAGTAGTCCTTAAACATGGAGTGAAAGTAGACTCAGGAATCCCTGTGAAGACCTTGATGCAATTTTTTACAAGACTAACCCAAACTCTCTCTCTCTGCCATGGCATTAAGATCATTAATTATGCCTGAGACCCCTTAACAACATCCCTAGTGGTTTCCCTTTTCTTTGTTCTTCCTAGTCATATTGTGTGTATATGTATGTCTGTGACTGTCATGAGGGAGGGGGAAATGTTTGTGGAATGGGGGTGCAGGTCATTGTCACTGTAAGTGACTTAGTTTGGAGATGAAAATCTTTGTCCAAGTTTGGGAGCGAGTGGCCTGCTCTAGTCCCTTTCCTAGAGTGTCTTCTGCTAAGATAAAAAAGGCCTAAGACTTTCATTATTGGCTAGATCTTTTAATTCTGTGAAGGCCTTTTAACTCCAGCAATGGTCCCCAATAGACTTTTGCTTTTATATTGGTGTTACTGAACAAAACCCGCATACAACTAGAAAAGTTACCCAAGGATGTAGAAGAAATATTTTGAAAACCCTCAAGTGGGCATATATTATTAAAACCTGAAACAAAAGTTACAATGTTGGTAGAAATATCATTTTTAAAGGGTAATTTTGAAAACAATTCTAAAATAATCAAATTACTAATCATAGAAAGCTGAACTTTGTTTTTACTTGGGGCATTAAAAAAAAAAAGATTGCTTTCCCTCTTGTCAACATAAGACAATACAAATAAAAGCAGATAACGAAAAAGGCATTGTTTTCAGCTGACTCACAATGAATCTTTTTTTTTTTTTTTAAAGGGAAGTACCTGAAATTACCAAAGATAACTTTGTCCTGAGAGGCAGGATGGCCTAGTTCTAGTACATATAGAGGGGTGCTTTCAAAGTGAGGAAGACCCGGATTCAAGTCAAACCTGCCACACAAGGGCAGTAGGCTGTGTCTGATAAGCCATTTAACTTCTCAGTGCCCTAGGCAGGCAACTTTCTACAACTCTTACGTGAAGCCTCTTCTAGTTTTTCAATGAGTCTTTGGTTCTCACAGAGCATTTTTTTGTAGTCTTCTGATGCAGTCATATATTACAGTGATTCATGTATGTCCTGTAAACTCCACAAGTCAGTGACCGGATCTTTTATCTAAACTTTTTTTTCCTATTGTACATAGGCTTTTGAGCTATGAATTGAATTGCTCTTAACTGCTGATTTGATATCTGTTATCATTACTGTTAAAGTACTATCTTATAAATTTAAAAGGATAAAAGAAACTCAGAGAAATAAAAATTCTTGAAAACTAAAGATGCAGAAGTAGCAAAGTAATTAAATAACTCAAGTGACAGAAATAAGGGTAAGGAACTCTCTGTGAAGACCTCCCTCAACCAATGCAAGTCACCAGCACCTTCTTTACAATTATAGTCCTAAGAGTTCCCTAGGGTATTGAGAAGTTCAATGAATGGCCTGGTGTCACAGAGCCCAGTATGTGTCAGAGGTAGGACTGAAACTCAGGAGCCACCCTCACCCTATAAACAATTATTGACTAAACAAAGAACTTCAGATTACTTCTTTTAAAAAAGAAAAAAAACCTTTCAGTCCCACAAAGCTAATATTCTTGCTAAAAATGATGAGATGATTCAGATAACTGATCTGGATTTAAACATTTATTTAATTTTGAGACCGAACAATGACCAAAGCTTTTTGCAAATCTGTATAAGCCTGTATAAATTACAGAACATTAGGCTTTAACAAACTTTAAAATAATATTTTTTCTAAATTCACTCAAACCAAACTTTGTAGTATGTTTCCCTTCTGATGCCAGTTAACACCCACACAGAATCATATCATTTTAAAAGAAATTTGCTATTTTAAACCTTTAGCATGCTTGGCGGTTCTATATTAACCATCCACATTACAAGAACCTTAACTATTTGGTTTCAAGATAAATCATTTAAGATATATTTGAATATTATTAATGATTTGCCAAGACAAGAGCAATGTCAAGAGTCTAACTTAGCTCTTCTGACTCTAAATTGAGGGTCTTTCCACTCCATTTTAACTCTACTTTACTTTCATGGGGTATGATACAACGTGGGTAACAGTGACTGAAACTTTCCCCTCAATACTCTGCAAACATTGAACAGTTAATGCACAACTTCAGGTGTTCAGGGACAGACTAGTATTTCTGTAGTTATCCAAGTCTTTTGCTCCCCTCCCCACCCCGCCGGACTATTGTCCTTCACTAATCTCTTCCACCAAAGAACTAGCAAGGAAGATGAGATGACACTTAAGATGAAGTTTTATACTTAGGAACATTCACACCATCTGGTTGGTAATTGGTTAAATTAATGGCTTAAATAAAGACCTCGGAAATGCAATCATTTCCTTATTTGTGCATTATATTGACTGGTTATGGATTTCAGAGAGATCATACCAATACTTTCATTAATTATCCTAAACAATCAAAAGTAGTTTTTCTGGGTGGTGGAGTGAAGGGTAGGGCGGACAGTTCCCCCAAATGCAAAATGCAACCGTCTTTGGTACAACGATCTAGCTATTTGTTACTTAAAGTCTGAAAAATCAAATGCTGGTCTTAACTCCTATGCTGCCAAAGCATCATTCAAGTGCCAAATACAGTAAGAGGAGTTGCACAATCTCCCCCATTTGTAAGACAGCAGGACCATCAGGCGCCACAACATCAGCACCCTGCCTTGGTGCTACAGGGGGTTTGGGGAGGTCGCAAGAATGGGGGGGGGGGGCGAAGGGCGCCTCTAGAAAGTGGCTGGGGCTCCACGCCTTCCTCGACCACAGCAACTCTAAGCAGGAAAATCCAAGTCCGCCCGGCACACCCGAGAGCCCGAGCGGAAAAAAAAAAAAAAACCCTAAAGAGGAGGAAGGTGAAAAGCCGGGGGGAAAGGATAACCAGAAAAGTGGGGGTGACGTGAAGCAGTTCAGCTGGGGGGATGATTTCTTAGGCGCCTCCCCACAGCCCCTCTTCCGGCTGGCACTGCCCTCGGGGCCGCTCCCCAGGCTCCGGATGCCACCTTCCTCTCGGTTCCCGGCCCCTGGGCTCCGCCCGCAGCGCCGGCAGCCGTGGGGGAGCCGAGCGGCCCCCACCCCCCGCGCCTCGGGTCACTTCCCCGAGCTGGGGAGCCCCCGCCCCGGCTCCAGCTTCCTATTTTCAGCGCTCACACACCCTACAAGGAGCGGAGGGAGCAGGCGAGCGGCCTCCGGTTGACTGACAGGGGCAGCGGCCGAGGCAGGCAGGCAGACAGGCGGCGGACCTTCCTCCCCAGCCGTCAGATTCGGGGAAAGTCCTCTTCCCTCCCAGTTCTCCACGCCCCGGGCATCTCGAGACTCAGGGCCCGGGGGGGGGGGGGGGGGGTTCCGCCGCCCTCACTTCTCTTACCTTCTCCTCATCCGACAACTGCTCCTCCAGATCCGCCATTTTCCTTCTGGCGACAGGCGGCGGCGGCGGCGGCAGCGGCCACCTGACTTCCCTCTTCCCGTACGGTCCCAGGCGCCGCGCGCCCCCGCAAGGGGAGGGGCCAGGGAGCAGGAGGCCCGCAGTCGCACGCTTGCGCGTGCGCCCTCTTCTCTCTTCCCCTCCACCCCTTCCCTCCTTCCCTCCCCACCCCAGCAAGTGACCGCCTCCTTTCCGAGAGGAGGCCGCGCGGGCGGATGCTCGTGCCTCGGGGCTAGGTTGTGAAGGGAAGAATAGTGTGGCTCGGCGGGGCAGGAATATCTGGGGCTACCCTTTTCGATTTCACTCGGAAAGCAGATAGTTAGGTCCAGTCCCCTCCCTCCCGCCTCCCCTTCCGTTCAGCCAATGAGACTAGCCTCGTGGGTGGACTTGATGAGGGCGGATGTGCCGGGAGCTGCCTCGGAGTGGAGGAGAGGCGTTGATTGCCATAAAAGGACTGGAGAAGCCGATCTTTTTTCGTTCACAGTGCTTTTCAAACCTGCTGCGGGGGCTCTTTTGCGTCCAGCAGGCGCCCTAGGGAGCCGGCCCATTCTGGGGAATGGCGGTCTGCAGAAAGTACAGCACGGACGCTCTCCTTGGTCTAGGATATGCCGACATCTCGCTTCTAAAATTGCAAGCAGTTTAAATCTCCTTCTGCAGATGTAAGGTCAAGAGACATTGTTAAACTCCTACTATGTGCAAGTACTGTTAAAACAAACGAACCAACAACAGCCCATGCTTGCCTCAAGAGCTCACTGTCTAATGAGACAACAAGCAAATAACCACGTAAAAACGAGATAAATTGGGAATGATCTCAGAGAAAATACTCCCTAGCATTAAGAGGAATTTAAAGTCAGCAAGCATTTGGGTACTTCCTACTATATGCCAGGAACAGTAGAATTTTTTTAATAAGACTTAAAACTGTCCCTTCCCTTTGGGATCATCCATTCTAATGGGGGATGGGGGCAGAAGCAACATAAAACACTGGTTCAAGAGTACTTATTATATGCTAGACTAGAAATTAGTCTGAGTAAGACTGGGTCCCTCCAGTCAGTCAAGAAGGAGATAAGACTTTTTTGCAAATAAAAACAATTCGAATTAGAACGTGAAAGTGTGTATGAGAAGCACAAAGAAGTATTATGAAAGTTCACAGAAGAGAAGAATCTCTTGAGTGGGGAGGGCAACCAGATAAGTCTACATTCAGGAAGTGGCATTTAAGTTGAAATAGGACCTTAAATAAGTGGTGTTGACTGACTGACTTGGGTGCTAGGGAGGGAGGGAAGAGGAGTAGGTTTCTAAGCATAGGAAAATCAAATGAGCTAAGCCATGGCCATGGGCTATCTATACTTAGAACAAGTTATATCTATCTATACTTAGAACAAGTTATATCAGATGGTAAGGAAGAGGATGGAGAAACCTCACAGAAATGTCCTCACCAAATTTTAGTTGGAAGGAACCTCGGAGGCCAAATTGTTCAGTTAACCCATTACAAAAACCCCCTCTACAACATCTCTTAAAAATCCAGTGTTCCCTTGAAAACTATAGTGCAGGGAAATCCATACTGCCTCCTCTGTAGCAGTGGATAGAACACCACACAAATCAGAAAAGACTTGTGTTCAAATATGGCATCAGATGTTTAATAGTTGTGTGACCCTGGGCAAATCACTTAACGGTGATAACCTCCCCTCAACTACACCCCCTCCCAAAACTAAACCTTACCCTCTGCTACTTCTTCCACCTTTGGTTCCTATTTCTGTCCTTTTATTACACCTTTGATGTTTAATAGTTCTCACATTGCTCAACAGGGCTTACCGCTGAAGTAACTCACAGGGTTGTTATGATCAAATGAGATAATATAAAGATTTTGCTAACTGTAAAACACTACATAAATGTAATCTCTCATGGCATTGGTTTCCAGTGTGAAATAAAACCATAAAGGTAGTCTGAAATCAGACTGCATAAGGCCTTGAATGGCAGTCTAACAAGTTTACCCTTGTAGGGGAGTGATACAATCAGACCTGTGCTTCTGGACCTGGCAGCAGGTTCTGGGATGGACTAGAGGGAGAAAAAAAATGAAAACAGGGAAACTAGCTAGGGAGACTATGACAGTAATACAAGGGACTGGACTAGGTAGGGTGATAAGAGTAGGAGGTAGGAAGATTTGGACAGATTGGATGAGGTGGGTGAGAGAGGGAGGCATCAAAGGCTGACTAGGATGATGGTAAATTAAAACACAATGCTAATAGGCACAATGGTAATAAGGTTAAAAGTTTCAACATTGTAGGACAGTTAGCTTTGGCCACAGATCTCATTCATATCTCTCAGCAACTATTCAAAAGAGGCAGGGGTCCTGACAAGAAAGTATGAATTGATCAATGAGAATCCACCACCACTGACATATAACATATAGCATAGCAACTGACAAATATTTTATATCTGCCACTTAGCCCAAGTGAAATAATATGTATAAAAGCACTTAAATGTTTTTTAGCATCCAACTTTTAACTTATAACTGTATAGTTCTTTAGGGTTTTCAACACACTTCTTATAATAACCCTATGAGATCCATTTTGCAGATAAGGGAGCAAGTTCAGACTAGAGGTTTATTATTATAATCACTCACAAATATAAGTATCAAAGAAGGTTATAGAGAGTTTTATTAATAAGTTGCCAATGATGCCTTCATTTTAAGCTTAATTTTTCATTATAAAATGGAGGTTCAAGTCCTGGGTCTAGCAGTTATTAGATGTGTCTGTTTCTTCACTTGGAAAATAGGGATAATAATATTTCACTGGTTTGCTGTGATGAAAGCACTTTGTAAACCTTAAAAGTACAGATAGATGCTGTCATAATAGAGGTGAACGATTTATAGTGGCCCATGTGTGCTTTTAATGACTTATGAAGAGTTGACCAAGTTTATGATCGAGATCTGTAGCCACAGAATAATAGACTAATTGTTCCACAAAATGTTGGAACCCATAACCCTGTCTTTATTAGCACTGGGCTCTAATTTATTATCATCTCAGTCAGCAGGTAACATTGGTGCTCCATATATATGGATGTGAGAGTGAGAAGGAGGGAGATTTATATATGTATTGTATGAGGATTAAAGGCTGACCTTGGAGAAGTCTGGAAGACCTGGGTATAAGTTGTGCCCCTGACACATATTGGTTGCATGACCATCTGTGAGTCACAGCCTTAATTAAACACAATTGTACTTTTTAATTTAATGATGAGTCTACTGAAAATAGGGCATGAACTTTGATTGCTTTGCCTGAAGATTTTTCCTTCAAATCACATGTTGTGTGTCAGTGATGATGGGGCTTCTCTTGTGAGTTGGCTTCTTTTAGGAGTGAAATTACAAGCAAAGAAGGAAGCAAAACTAACTAGTCAACAGAGGGCTCAAATCCACAACTCAGCACTATGTTCTAACGAAATGGTCTATTTATCCAAAGGGTAAAAATAAAGTAAAAAATGAATAAACTGTCTTTTATCCTTTAAAATAACTCACACTTATATAGTGCTTTCCAGAATCACTTCTCACAACCATGTGAGGTATGTAGTATAAATACTATCACCCTTATAATTGTGTGTGTGTTTAATTAGATTTCTAATTAGATATCTATTTCTGTCTCTCTGTATCTATAGATATATAGTAGATCTATAGATATATACAGTGGATAGAGCATCAGGCCTGGAATCAGGAAGACCTGAATTTAAATCTGTCCACTGACATTTACTAGCAGTGTAACCATGTTTGCCTCAGTTCCTCACGGCAAACCACTCATTATCTTTGTAAAAACAAAACAAAACACATAACAAAAAGCAAAGAAACAAAGCCCTAAATGGGGTCATGAAGAGTCAGACACAACTGAACAACAATAATATATTATCAATATTGTTTGACTATATATAATCTATATTATTTAATTATATAATTATACACACACACACACACACATATACACATATATACATCTATACGTATACATACCAGGGCTCAAAAAGATTAAGTCATTTGCTCATGATTAAACAAGTAACTGGGTCTTGGACCCAGATCCTAACTCATAGGCTTAGAGGGACCTTATATACCATTGAGTCCAACCCTTTACTTTTTAGATAAAGAACCCGAAGACTAGAGGGTCAGTGATCAATCTATCTGCCCAGAGGTGGTTAGTGGCAGAACCAGGAATCAAACTCAAATCTTCCAATCCAAATCCAGTGGTCTTTTCATTGCACCACAGTGCTGCTATCCTGACTCTATGAATACATTTATTAGACTCTCCAGGTCAAATAACTGAAAACAATTGGGGGGGGGGGCAGGGAGGGGAAGAAGACATAATAATCTTGGTCGGGGTGTGGGAAAGTAAGTGCTTTTTGTCTTGAAGACATTAAAATGTAAACTCCTTTTGAATAGGGATTATTTCATTCATTGTACTTTTAGACCCAGTGGTTGACTGGCACAGAATAGGTATTTAATAAATGCTTACAGATTGATGAGCTTGTGTTGGTGGGTAAAAGTAACTACTTTGTCATTGGTCAGTCCTGATTATAAGCCTAAATTCTGTTCTTTCCCCTAAAAGAAAATCTAGCAAAGACTAATTGTTTCTGGCCTACAAACTTCAGAAAGAGCCAAAAATATTTGTTTAGTGACAGATGTGTCTTTCTCTTTTTGTGATACCCGGGCATGGCAGGAATTGCCTGGCATGTAGCTAATCTATTGCTTCTTTCAGTAAACCTAAACAAAGAGGGTAGAAAGAATTTTCATCAAGGACTTTCCCCTCAGATCATTTATGGTGTTTCTGTAACATCTAAGAAGAACTGAATATTTGTTCTCTTATATTTTAATTTTACTCCTTGTCTCTTCCATCAGATCTCTTCCCTTACCAGAGCTAACAAGGGCCTGATAGTACCTATGTGTTCTACTCAGCAGATTTTCAGTAAATTTTGACCAACTTCCCTTTCTTCTTAGCAGCCTCACCCATATCTGATAATATTTTGCAATAATTTGAGTCAGAGTGTGTAGACTTTACATTCTGGTCTCCATGGTGATACCAGCAGTAACATATAGTTCTTAACAAGCCTTTCTGTAACAAGACCACTCCCACCACTCTCAGCGAATTAAAGAGACTCGAGAGATGCAGCACACCGAAGCATACTTCATTATTAGTAAGATTCTTCTCCATTCTTTTCTGCTGGCATTCTCTACCAGGATAGTTGGAGATGGGTCTCCCAAGAGCTTGTGCTTCTTTTACAAATACATTCCAAGAGTCTCTTGAACTTAGGATCTTTTTGTTCATGTTCAATCATTTCAGTCATGTTTGACTCTGTGACCTCATTTGGGGTTTTCTAGGTTAGGATACTGGAGTGGTTTGCCATTTCCTTCTCCAGCTCATTTTGCAGATGAAGAAACTGAAGCAAACAGGGTTAAATAATTTGCCCAGGGTCACACTACTAGTAAATATCTGAGGCCAGATTTGAACTCAGGAAGATGAGTCTTCCTGACTTCAGAACTGGCACTCTACAAACTGTGCCATACAGATACCCAATCTTTTTGCCTTGGCAATTGAGCAACCTGCCAGATTGCATTTAACTATTCACATTCTCACAAGTCCTCATAGGAATGTAAATGTAGGAAGCATACAGACAGACATTGATCACGTTTGTGATTGAAAAAGTGATGAACTAGAGTCCTAGAACCTGAGTTCAAATATTGGTCCCTTCATTTACTATTTATGTGACTTTGGACAAGTCAATTCACATCTCAGGGCTCTGGTTTCCTCATTTGTGAAATGATGGATTTGGACTGCTTAGCCTCTCAAATCCCTTCCAACTCTAAATCTATGGTCCTATGCAATTT
This sequence comes from Dromiciops gliroides, assembly GCF_019393635.1. Classification (NCBI taxonomy): domain Eukaryota; kingdom Metazoa; phylum Chordata; class Mammalia; order Microbiotheria; family Microbiotheriidae; genus Dromiciops; species Dromiciops gliroides. The sequence goes on from NC_057865.1 coordinate 132,079,560, forward strand.
TAGCTCACAGAAAAGCATGCAGAAATCATTCTTCATCAAAACGGGAATCAGTTCAATGAGATGGTATAGCAGAAAGGGCATTGGAGCTGGAACTGGGATACTTGGCTTAAAGTTCTGCATCTGCTACTTACTACCCATATGACCTGAGGCAAAATCAATTTGCTTCTCTAGGCCTCAATTTCCTCATCTTCTAAGGCCCCTTCTATCTCTCAACTTCTAATTTAAAGTAAATTTTTTGCTTGAAAAACTTAGATTTAAAAACTTCCAACAGTTACTCATACAGTACCCAGTTCATGTAGGGAAGAGACACACAAGAGGAAGATAAAGGACTAAGATTCATTTGAGGAAGATAATATTCTCTCTCTCTCACACTCACACTCTCTCTCTCTCTCTCTCTCTCTCTCTCTCTCTCTCTCTCCTGGGAACAAGTGAAGATTGCTCCTTGCAGAGAATATACTTTTCAAAAAACAGAACAGGTTAGTGTAAAAGGTAGGTAGGTACCTTTCCCATGGTCCTGCTGGAGCTTCTTGTTGGAGTACGTTGCAATTCCTGGTTAGGCAGAAAATATTAAGAGATCTCTGAGCCTTTCTACCCTCAGGGAAAGGTGACTTCTCCATGATAATTTCAGAGGTTGGGGGCCTCAGCTCCCTTACAAACCTACTTTCATGAAGAGAGAGAGAGAGAGAGAGAGAGAGAGAGAGAGAGAGAGAGAGAGAGAAAGCGAGCGCACAGACTGTTATCCTATGAGCACTTCTCCAAGTCAGGAAAAAACAAAACAAAACAATACCTAGAAACTAACTAAAAACCAGCTTTCTCCAAACTAGAAGCAGCATAAAAGAGAAACATATCTCTACTCTTCCGTGTTATACATCACTTTTTTTTCCAAACTGCAAAATACACAGATACCATTGGTACTCCTTTCTATCATATCTTTTTCTGTTACAATTTGACCTTGCAAACATTTTTTCCAACATATTCAAGTGAGCCAGCTGCACAAAAGTTCACTATAGAGCTCTAGGATATCTTTGTCAAAAACAAGAGGAACATACTGTGGGAGAAAAAGGACAGCCTGTGGGGACATTTGGTAGATTGTGAATAGTCAAATTCTAGCCTGAGAATTACAAGATGGACTTTGTATGACCTACTTTCTTTTAATCCTGTTTTGACCTTGGGAGAAATTTGGTTTTAGAATTGTCAATGCATTCTATGTGTCCTTATTTGTATACAAAGGGTATAAATAAATACCAACATTCTCCCCATTTTCTTATATGGCAACATGACAACACAACAGCCTTAGAAACACTGAAAGTGACTATCATACAGAGCACAATGGACAGGTGGGTTCAGTAGCATAATCTGGATGCAACACCTGACCAGAGAGGAGTTTTGAAGAATATAAGTCATTAGGGAAATGTACAATAAGAAGAAAAACCAGGTTGATTAATGGAGAGTGCAAAGGCTAACAGCATTCCATTGTTATCCTTGATATGTCAAAGGAAAATAAGGCAGGCCTCCAGCATACTGAATGGACTCCCTGTGGGGGAGATTATAGGATGATCTGGACGAGAGTCCCACAGGATGAACAGGCATGGCTGCAAGACACGGATATAGTGATATTCATTATAGAACAGAACATCTAAATTGGTAAGATCACAGATCCATTTGAGTATAATAGTCAGGCTTGTTTGTGTTCAGCCAAGTTGAGGTTTCTCTTTGAAGGAGAAGTAAGGGGGACTTCAAAGAAGAAAGATGTCACCCCCTTCGTTAGGCTAATTCTCTTGTTCTTCCCTACTCCTTCTACATATCCATCTAGGACCAATTCAGCAGTCAGATGAGTCACTCATCACCATTATTATGGCTTCAGTGTGTCTTTCAGGAACACACCATGTCAGCAGCAGGACGACAAAACATAGGCTACCAGTAATCACACTACCCTGTAACTGGAAACACAACTACTGTATAAAAATTAAACAAGCATGGTAGGAGGACTATGAGAAAACAAAAACAAAAACAAAACCATCATGACTTCTATCTTGCCAAAGTGGAATTTTTTAGCTACATATACTTTCAAAACCCTATACAAATATGTCTCCAGGAAACCTTTCCTGATTAACCCTACTAAACCCTGATAACTCATTTAATCTTTTCTTATTACTAAATGTTGAGAGTCAAGAGATTAAAAAAAAGAAATTAAAAAATATTCTGAACATGAATATTTGACATTTAAAATTAAAATTAATAATTTTCAGCCTAAAGGCAACCTAAGAATATAGATAGGTAGGTACATCGATACATAGAAGGATAGATCAATAATGGCTACAACGATCCATAGGTGGCTACATTAATATACACACATATTTTAAATCAGGTCTGTACCTAATTTTTAAAATCAGGTTTGTACCTAGAAAGTAGATACTTTTATTTTAAATTGCATGAATACAGTACAATAATCAGGTCATCAAATAAAAATGCATGACCTACCTGGAATGACAATCACAAAAACATTTAGAATTTCCCCTTGCTAAAACAACTAGGTATAAGACTTAGAATCATAGATTTAGAACTAGAAGGAACTTTAGATAAGGTCAACCAGTACAACTCTTCTCATTTTACAAATTAGGAAACTGAGACCCTAAGAGGTTAAATGTAAATCCGAAGTCTCACAGGGTAGTAAATGACAGAACTGGAACTCAGATCTGTTTTTTCTTATTCCAGCATGATTTCCACTGTATCATTTACTTTATGCATGCCCGTTTCCTTGAAAGAAGCTAGAAACCAATTTAAATATAGATTGACTAAGTTTTAAAGAGCTTTCTATAATGCGAAAGAGAAAATGTGATGTTAGGCTAGCAAACATACTGTATACATCAGAAGAAACCAAGGTAGTATGAATGAATGAGTAGGCTTGTAAGTTGGGTACGTAGAACAATAACAAGAAGTAGGCCAAAAAGTTACTTTGAAACTTAATACAACTAATTCAATAAACTGTCATATATGACTTCTTTCCCCCTGACTTTCTCCAACATAGAAACAGGAAATGCCCTATGGGTAGGATTTCCTCCCTGACATTTGTTTTTCCTTTTCACAAGTGGCAGCTTATGAATGACTCAAGGGTGGATGTAATAGAGTCAGGCTACTGGGCTATTGATAATGGAAAGTGAGGTAATGTAGCTTTATTCTGCTTTCTCTTCCAGCTTTAATAACAGGAGTTGCTGCTGGAATGATACTTTTGGCTAGTGGCAGGTCAGAAGGCAGCACATTTTAATTTTTAAGTGTTAAAATGAGTAAAAAATACTTTAGTTTTTTGTTTGTTTTGGGGGGGTTTCTTTTAGTAACTGAGGTAAAAGAAAAGTAACTGGGTAGTTACTATGCCTAAATACTTTGATCAAGGGTCTAAAGGAACTAGAGAATGCTCAGTTTTATCCAACCACATTATATTCACTAAAACAAGTTTAACTATTAGGGAAGTGAAGGATGACTTTGGAATGTACATTTGTAACCCAAAGAAAGTTCTCTGTCATACTGAGAATTGCTGACAATGGCAATCTAAATGAAGGAGCCAACTTTGGTTACAGAAAGAAAGTAAAAGATAGTATGACCTAAAAATTAACAGATCACATGTAATGCAATCTAGAATTGTACACAGAAAGCTATTTAAACTATCCAAATTGGACACTTTCCCTGGGTAATTAGTTGCTTATCACTTGAGGTATTCAAGTAGAGGCTGTGCTACCACTTATGGGAAATTTTGTAAAGATAATCCATATTTGAGGTTGGTCTTAGATAACCTCTAAGGTCTCTCAACTCTGTGATTCTATCATTTGGTATTTAACTATATATCAAAAAAAATTGTTGGAATGAAATATGACAATAATTTGAGCTATACAAACAATAACTAAAAATAAAAATTATAGACAATTAATTGGTTAACTAATTCAGCAAACATTTCATTGAGCATCTGCTATGTTCTTAGTATTATACTAGGCACTATAGTGAATAAAAAAAGAAATAAAGGGATTTCACCTCCTACCTTGTGAATTGGCAAAGATATAAAAAAATAAAGTAGAGTTGAAAGGCTGTTAGAAAATAGAGAATAATGCACTATTGAATGAGCTATAAGATGGCCTAACTATTCTAAATATTAATTTGTATTTATGCAAGAAAATTTCCATGAGCTTTGACCTAGAGATTTCACTATAGGATCTATAGCACAAAAAAGTCAAAGACAGAAACAAAGGTCCAATATGTACCAAAACATCCATAACAGCACTTTTTGTGATAGGAAAAAAATGGGACAAAATGAGTCTCCATCAGTTAGGGGATGGATTAAAAAAAACCACTGTAGTATTTGAATAGAATGAAAAATTATTATGCAGTAAGAAATTACAAATATGAGGAATTCAGAGAAAGATTGGAAGATTTATGAGTTGATAAAGAAAGAAAAACAAAATCAAGAGAACTACATATATACACATATTTATATGTATGTATGCATAATGACTATGACAACGTAAATAAAAAGATTAAAAGAAAACTGGCCTTTTAGTAATAGAAAAACCAAAGAACATCCCAGAACACAAATAATGAAATGCACTTCTTTCCTCATGACAGAGGGATAGGGAGTTACTGAATATTGACTAATATATATTAAGATGTGGTTACTATGTAGGACATATTTGCTTAATTTTCTTTCCTTGTCACAAGTAAGGGTTTAGTCTAGAATGGGGGAAAGGTTGAAATAACCATGATATAAAGATGAAAGGCATCAAAAATGAATTTTAGAATAAAATAAAATCAAAAGATAGATATGATCTGTGCCACACATATGCGAATAATGCAGTTTAGAAGACATGAAACAAGTAGGCAGCAAAAGGAAATTCATGATAACAGAACAAATCACCTAACTACACAGTATAAGAAGGGCTAGAATGGGATGATATCAATAGGATTTGGCAACTCAGTAGAAATGGAACAGATTGGACAGGGAGAAATTGAAATCTTCAACTCTACTACTAAGTACCAGTGTATCAAGTCATTTAATCTCTGTGGGCCTCAATTTCCTTATCTATAAATTGAAAGGGTTGAACTAGACCTCCAAAGTCTTTCTCTAAGTTTTAAATCCATGATCCTATGACTATGAGATTTGGAGCAACAAGCAGAATGAATGGCTCTATTAACAAAAATAAGAACATTAGGAGAAGGAGCAGGCTTTAGGAAGAAGCTGCCTTCGATTTTGGATTTATTGAGCTCAGAGACACCTAGGTCAGAAATATGGGTCTGTATCTCCTCCCTATTTATTATTGTCTTGTCCTCTTTAAAAGTTTCCTATGTGGGGGCAGCTAGGTGGCGCAGTGGATAGAGCACCGGCCCTGGAGGTCAGGAGTACCTGAGTTCAAATCTGGCCTCAGACACTTGACACTTACTAGCTGTGTGACCCTGGGCAAGTCACTTAACCCCCATTGTCCTGCAAAAAAAAAAAAAAAGTTTCCTATATTATCTTTAGATATTTTTTAAACTTGGAGGCAGGATGAGGGAAGAACTCTTTCAGGTTGGGTATATCTATGAGTACCTGCATCTTCCCCAAGTTTCATGATAGGGTCCAAAACTTCGGGAAGATTAGGAGTAAACATTCTTGACTATAGCAAAGATTAAATGTCTTTCCTAAAATATAGTAACTTGATTGGCATCTCAATAATTCTAAGGAGTTGCAAGCAAAGTCTGATTGAAATGCTGAAGTAATAGGTCAGCTAACCAGTAAGTTATTTATTGAACACGTATTTGGGGTGGCACTCTATCTAAGGCAACACATAGAGCTGTCTCAGCTGTAGAACTTTCTGAGATATGAAATAATGGCAGCCAGCCAGGTCTTTTAGTTACAATTGCCCAGGACTCTGGCCATGAAGCCGTAGATACAGCAGAAGTCTGCATCATACATCATGGGGACAGCATTTTCAACTCAGCATACATGTGTATCCAGTTACTTTGGACTCATACCTCCCAGCTTCACTTTTTTTAGTCTAACCCAAGGGATAGAGATGGCAACGGTAAAATTGTAAAGCAGACAAAATTTGCCCTTAGCTTCTCTGTTCAGTATCCTTTCCATTTTAGTGATGCCTTATTTCCCACATACCCCCATTTATCCTTCACTTTCCCCAATTAAAAAACAACAACCTGCTTTCAGATCCTTTATTTGCATTCATGAATAAATTATCTAAAAAGAATGATTTCCCAATGGATAATTACATTTAATCAAGGATCAAATCCTTAAAATCAAGAGCCTACTGAATATGGAATTAGGAGACCTGAGTTCTAATCTGTATAACTTTTCTAACTTAAAAAAAAAGCTTAAGATGAAAGTCTTTGCAAACTATATTTTATTGTAGTTTCTGATGGATATGTGGGGAAAATATTTGATGCAAATCTGAATGGGACCATGACTCCACTAAATCCAAACATAGTATCTATGTAAACAAATGAGTCATAACTTTTCTAAGCTTCTATTTCTTCATCTGGAAAATAGAGAAAAGAATATGTACTCCACCTACCATTCAGGGTAGCTATAGGAGAAGTAGTTTGCAAACTCTAAAGTGTCCTATAGATATGAGATACTGTTATTCAAGAAAAGGAGCTTGTTGGATGGGAGTTAAGTTTGTGAAAATGATGGGTGATGGATTAGTAAAAATGGAAGTATAAAGACTTTCTATGTGGGAGGGGGGGTGGCATACTCAGAGGCAAGAATATATATGTTACTTAGAAGTCTTCCTTTTCCCAAGTTCCTCTATTCAGTAAAGAGATGACTAGTTTGTGATAAGAGGAAGTCTGTTTAAATAACTGCTGATCATCTGCATTGCTGGAGAAGTAAAGACAAGTGTTTTCTTCCTTTCTCCAGAGAGAGTCCCCTTTTTACAAAATATTCTTGGGCTAGTTTTTAGTTGGGAACATAACTGAAAGCTTTCATATCAAGTCTATGTTACACAAATATACAAAGATAACCAGAGTTTTTCATTGAAAGACCATTCTAATGATCTAGCTACCACTGGCTTTTCCTTTGTCATTTCTTAATCGGGTGATATTCCTCAAGCAACTGGATTGATTGAATGCATGTTGTTGTGTTCGCTTTGGCAGCACATATACTAAAATTGAATGCATGTTGTTTTCTATGCTTTTTATTCCTAGTTTGAAAGCTATTAAGTTCATCTTTGGAGATTTATGAAAACAATCACTTATAAGAATGCATAGTAGCACTTTTTGGAGTGTCAGGAAGTCAAAACAAACTTTTTTTTTTTAAAAAAGACCTTAATATGTGCAAAGTATTGAGATTACTTCAATTACTGCTCTTTTAAAAAAATACTTTTTATTTTTAACTTAACTATCAACACAAACACTTCAATATGCAAAGAAGATGAGCTTTACATGAAATCATGAGCTTCTGTTATATACTTTGTTTTAAAACCAGTGTATGTTAAATTTAAGGTTGAAACAAAATTGTTCTTATGTATCCCCTTCTGAACTTTGTTTTCTTCTTTGTATTTTAAATGTTTTGTTGAAGTTTTCTTTCTTTTTTTTTTTGCAACTCTAACATGACCCACTAATTTCCTCTTTTGCCCATCTAAGTCCTACTTTGTAATAAATACAGCCAAGAAAATACATTGACCCATTTGACTCCTGCTCTTAAGTTTATAATTTAGTTAGGAGAGAGAACATGCATAAGCATAGAAAGTTAGGTAATGATGCCAGGCAGCAACTGGTGGATATGATAAATGCAAAATAAGTAATAGAGATAAGAACTGAAATGAGAACTGGGATCATTAGGGAAGGTTTTCTGGGAAAAGGCTGGACATGATCTGGGGCCTTAAAGGTTTCATATGAAATGAATAAGCAGACAATGAAGTAAAAATCGAGAAAAGGCACAAAGAAAAGAATGTTCAAAGTGTGTTTGAGGGACAGTGAGTAGGTGATGGGAACTTGGTCTATGATTTCATTGATATAACAAAGTCTTGGGTAAAGAAATTTTCTCTATCAATGTAGGTTGAATTAGATGATAAAGACTAATCAACCTTATGGCATTCATTTTAAATCTGTAGGATACGCATTCACATGAGTGAAGGGTAAGGGTTTAAGATATATTTCAAAGTTAAATGATCATTATTAATATGGTGAAACCCTCTCTAAAGTCCTATACTTATGCCTCATTGTGGAATGTGGCTAATGCTTGGTTTCTGAAGGTTATATCAGCAGTGTATAAGGCCTAGCAGATCCTGCCAAAGCAGAAAGACTTCAAGCATGGGCCTGGTGAAAAATTATGTGTCAGATGGTAGATAAGCCTAGCTAAATGACAGCTAGGTGGTGCACTGGACTTGAAATCAGGAAGAATTATCGTCATAAGTTCAAATCTGGCCTCGGATACTTACTAGCTGTGTGACTCTAGGCAAGTCACTTAAACCTGTTTTCCTCAGTTCCTCATCCATAAATTGAGCTAGGGAAGGAAATGACAAACCACTCCAGTATCTTTTTGAAGAAAACCCCAAATGGGGTCATGAAGAGTTGGGCAAAAATGAACAACAAAGCCAGTTAAGAGGCTTATAACCAAAATGGACTGGCCACCAAGAATTAATTTTTTTTTGGTTGTAACAACTCACAAAAACTTTCTACTAAGGGTATGAAAGTGTAGTGATCTGCATTGCGGAAAACAGGCTCATGGTGATAAAGCCATAGATCACTTGAAGTAATATTGCTGAAGGGTCCCAAGTCTTAAAGAATAGACACGGTTCTTTTAATTTGAATTCTTTTTTTTTTTTCAGGGCAATGAGAGATAAGTGACTTGCCCAGGGTCACACAGCTAGTAAGTGTTAAGTGTCTGAGGCCGGATTTGAACTCAGGTACTCCTGAATCCAGGGCTGGTGCTCTATCCACTGCGCCATCTAGCTGTCCTCCCTCGAATTTTTATATAAGATTTACTAAATAGGTTGGTTTATTTTAGGAGATACCCTCCACCCTTCTGGGTTCCTAGAATCATAGATTTAGGGCTAGAAGGTACCTCAAATGCCATCTAGTACATCTACCTTGTTTTAAAGATG